>NW_027256892.1:26793070-27418070 GCF_029215685.1 Pituophis catenifer annectens
GCAGCGATCAGAAAGGCGGCTGCAGCTTCTATCCCTCAAAAGATGGCAACACACACACACCAGGCATTCTCACCCTTGTCTAACCCCAAGTCGTCATCCCCCTTGTGCCCTAATTCCAATCGGCCTGGAAAAATAACAGCAGATGACAGGAGCTGAGCCCCGCGGATTAAAGCCGCACTTCCTCAGAGCCAAAAAGGAAGCCAGCTTGGAAAGGAGCCTACGCTCCCCTCCTCAGCCCTAAAGAAAGCTAGCTGGAGGGCCACAGCACCCGGTCACCAAAATCCACCGCAAGCAGCTCCTCCTCTTCCTCCGCAATGGGTCTCCCCCAGGAAAACAGGAAGGCCCGGGGGGGGGGCTCCTCTCCCATGTCCCTCCCCCTCCCCCTGAGGTCCCAGCAGGGCCTCCTACCCACCTCCCTTCTGAGAAAAAGCGGGGATTTCGAAGTCTAGCTCTGGCACTCCAGCGGTGGCAGTGTCCGTCTTCACCACCGCCCTGTTCATGTCCTGCGGGAGGAGAGCATCAGGAGCGGTTACTCTGCCCCAGGAGGGGGGGGAGGCCTGGAGGAAGGGGCCCCGACACAAGACGCTCCCCCCGGGCTCCCCCCACCAACAGCCCCCCCCACAAAGCCCCCGGCGGGAGGGGAGGAGAGGGGAAGAAGCGCCTCCGGAGCTCCCCGTCCTCTCTTCCCCTCCTTCGGGGGCGGGGCGGGGCGGGGCGTGTCCGGAGCGGCCCCCACCTGCCGGCTCTTGACGGCCAGCGCGTAGCGGACCCCGCGTGCCTGGATGCGCCCGGCTGACTGGATCTCGGCGTTGGTCCAGCCGCAGCTGCCGCAGGCGAAGGAGCCGACGATGACCTCCCGGAAGAACGGGATGGTGGTCAGCAGGAGCCGCGTGGCGCCCTGCGGGGAGAGAGAGGCTGAGGCCCGCCCGGGCTCCCCGGCACCGCCGCGCCTCCGGGAGCCCCGCCGCCCCGCCCGGCCCCGGGAAGCGCCGCGCCCTCACTTGGCGGAAGCAGGCCATGCACAGCGACTCCATCTCGGTCGGCAGCTGCTGCTCGTCGTCGGCGCTCAGCGGGTGGAAAAGCCCCCCCGCGGCCCACGGCTCCCGACCCACCGCCGCCATGCCGCCCTCTGCCTCCGCACCGGCTTCCGCTTCCGGCGGAAGGAGAACGCGGGCGCCCCTGTGACGTCACCCTCAGGCGCCCCGCCGCCCTGCCCGTGAGCGTCAAGAGGCGGCCCGCGGGCGCCGCTCCCTTCCCCAGGGGGCGTGGATGGGTGGGGGGGGGTTTCTCTCTGCCCGGGAACTCCCGCGCAGGATACAGAACGGCAGAGTCGGAAGGGCCCTTGGAGGTCTTCTAGTCCAGCCCCCGCCCAAGCAGGAGGCCCGCCTGGACCATCCCTCTTCTTCCAAGGGCCCCCAGGGCCTCTGGGGGGAAGGAAGGAATTGCCACCGGCTGGTTGCCCAGAGCTTCTCACCCGTGGCTTCTGCTCCTGCCCCCGGGGGCTTCGGAAGCGACCCCCCCCTCCTCTGTGGGGCAGCCCTGGGATACTGGAAGACTGCTGTCATGTGCCCCCCCTCCTCTTCATGAAACCCCCAAACCCTGCCACCGTCCTCCTGCGTCTCCTTTGCCCCCCCAGGGCCTTTCCATGCCCTCTGTGGCTCTTCCCCGCACCCTTTCCAGAGGCTCAGGCTCCTTTTTATGAGATGGCGGCCCTCATAAGTGGATGCACTCTTCCACCTCTGGTCTTCCCAGGGCTTTACAAATGGGCACTTCCCGTGATCCCTGAGGAAAGGCGGGAAGCCAGCGAGGGGCCTGGTGGTCCAGGGGTGGCGCCTGCTGAGCAAGGGCCGGGCAGTGGGAACCCCCTCCCTTTGGGCAGGCCTGCCAGTTTGAGGCCACTGCCATCCTTGCCATGGGGTGGGGGGGGCATGCACAACCTGGGGGTGGTCGCAGGGCCTTGGCGTTCCTTCCTGAGTGGGGGGTCTCTGCCCCACAGTCACTTGTGGCCTGGTCACCCCCAGATTGGGCTCCTGCGGTAAGGGTTAGGCCATCGGGCTGTTGTTATTTAGCTCTGCTGCTTTTCTCAGCCTCTGCTTTCTTTTTAAAATGCTTTAAAATGTTTATTAATATTTTACAGATAATGTTTTATTGTGTGCCACCTAGAGTCACTTTTGTGTGGGACTGGCAGCCCCGTCCAGCTGAAGAATAAATAAAATCTGATGGAGAGCCCCTTCCCCCGAGCCCCCCTCCTTGTTTCTTCTCTTGCCCCCCTCCCCCGCTCCGCCCTCAGGATCCCTCCCAAGTGTCCGTCCCATCCCCTCACAAGAGACAGAGCCTAGAGGGTGGCTGAGCAGTTCTTTTATTTCAAGCAACAAAGTCTCAGGGTCTCCTGGAAGAGCCGCTGGGCTCCCCTCTTTCATGCTTCCTCCAGGGCGGGAAGGAGGCGCTCCTCAGTCTGCCGGAGGCTGTCCGTGAAGGCCACAAACTTCTCCTTGATTTCCTTCTCCAAGAAGCTCAGGTGGTCCTCCACCCCGCTGGCATGGGGCTGCAATCTTTCGCCCAGTTTCTGCATCTTTTCCACCACCAGGTGGTTGAAGCTGTCCCCGTAGGACCCCGCTTGCTGACGGAACTCCTCAATCTGCTGCCCAACATCCCTCTTCAGGCTGTCCAGGTGGGACACCAGGTCTCCCTGCAGAAGCGTGTCGAGCCGTCCCCGCAACTGCTCAGCTTCTCCCTGGAGCTTGTCCCGAAAGGCCTCCGCACTCTTTTCTACCTGGAAGGAGAGCTCTTCCAGCTGCCGCCTCAGCTGCTCTGGTGTGGTCTGGGCATAGGGGGACAGACGCTTGTACAGCTCCTCCACCGCCTGGTCCGCCTTGGCCTTCAGCTCTGCAGGGAAAGGGCCCAGCTGCACCTTGATGTCTGCCACCTGCTGGTTGACGGTCTCCTGAAGCCTCTGGATGTAGGGGGAGAGGGTGGCTGGGTCACCCACGTTTTCCTTCACCTGAGCCTGCAGCTCCTGCAATGAATAGGCCAGTTTCTGGGAGGTTTGGGTGGCCAGGAGGTCTGTCGTGGCTCGCAGCTCCTCAATGTAGGGTGTCAGCTGGGTTTTCAGGTTCTCGGCAGCCGTGGTCACCTGGTTCTGGACATCCACCGCGAAGGGAGTAATATCCACCCGCAGCTGCTCCAGCTCTATCTTGAATTTCTCATTTAACTTTTCCACTTCTTCGCTTATCTGGGTGATATACAGGATCAACTTTTTCTGCATTTCCTCGGTGTAGGGATTGATGGCCTGGAGCTGGTCCTGGATCAGGTCCCTGGGAGAAAAGGGGAGGGAAATCACGGCTTGTCCCTTTTTGCCTGATTATTTCCTACTGGAGCTACACCTGCGCAGATGAATGCAGGAGAACCTACTGCCTGCTTTGAAAGGGTTTTAAGCCTCAGCTTTATGGGCAACTCACCTGAACTGGCTGATGTCCAACTGCTGGGCCTGTCTCAGGGTCTCCTTGGCATTGTTGCTCAGCTGAGTGAAGTACTGCCCGACCAAGTCAGTCAGCTGTTGGGGAGAGGGGCTGTCTTGGGCCCCTACAGGGATGAGGAGAGAAAGGTCAGTTCTGAGGGCCACCTCTCTGGGTCACCCAGGCCTATTCAAGGGACTAGAGACCCTCATCTGGAGTCTTGCGTCCCCCTTTCCGGCCACCTCCATCAAAGGGCCTGCTGCTGGTGGTAGTTTAGTGCCCAGTGCCCACACCCAAGCCACACTTCTTCTCATCTTCTCTGAAACGCAACACCCCCGACCCCGGGCTCCGTTTACAGATCTGAGCCACGCAGCATCTCTGGGTGTCTTTAACCCAACCTTTCTCTACCTTCTGGAGGCAGCCAATTAGCAGAAACACCCCAGCCAGAGAAAGCCCGAGGAAGGACAGAGGAACTAAGGCTGTTTGCAATTAAAAGATGGAGATAACGAGATCCTGATACCTGTGGTGGCAATCAAGAGTCCGAGGAGGAAAGCGGCTGCCTTCGGAGACATGGTGGGTGGCAGGAAACGGCACACAGAGTCCTGTCAGGAACAGACCTGTGGAGAAGAGGCAGAGGTGAGCCCTCCTTATGGCAGCCCTTTATCCCAGGTCTGTGCTCTGCGTTGGCTCCAGTCCTGCAGCATCACCTCAACAAGGAGTTTGGGCTCCCCCAGGTGGAGGTAAGGAGAGCCAGGAGCTTCCCCCAAGGGGAGAACCAGAGCCAATGCCAGGGGTGCCTCTCAAGCTGGAGTGAGGGGCGGACAAAGGCAACGCCAGCCTCGCCCAGCCCACCTCTTGCCCAACAAAGCACCCAGGGCTGCCCTCTTCCATCAAGAAGCCCAAGCACGCAGCTTGCCTGGCCCCCTCGGCCTCCAGAGGGACCGGAGAGCAGATCCCCATTTGCAGCCAGGGCTCACCTTCTCCAGAGGCTTCTTCTGCTCTGCAGCTCTGCCTTGGCAGCCGCTCTGTATTTATATTCCTGGGGACGGCATCTTCTTACATCCACGTAGGCTGGTGACACCTCCTTGAGCTCTTGGACTTTAGCAGGAATGTGACGTGGAGGCCTGCATGGCCACAAGATTGCCGGTTATCTGCAGCTCCACAGCAGAATTCTTGCACGGTCCCCAGCCTCTGCCAGCAGGGAGAAGACAGCACAACCTGGGCAGGTCTAAGGTTGGGAGAGCAGAAGCAAGATTCTTGCAGTGATAATAAATGTAATGATACAATAATGATAAATGAAGTGGTCAGGAATGGGAGCAGCCTAGTAGGGGAGGAGGTTGTCCAAGGGGATTCTCCCCTGAAACCCTTCCAGACCTGGAGGCCCTTCTATATTGGGGAGGGGGGGCAGGCCAGGACCCACGTTCTTCAATGGGAAGGATTGGAGCCATTTCCACACACCCCTCTGCCCCGCACTATGAGCTTAGCCACAAAGGTGGTGGGGCTGTCCCTGTGGAAAAACACATCAGACACCCAGCCAGCTGAGGGGCCCTGGCCAAGGTCTACTGGGCTGGCTTTGCTTAGACTTGACATGGAGCTCAAGAGTCATCCCAGAATGTCATCCTGCCTGCTCTCAAGACTTCCAAGACTACAAAATGCCAAAGCTCCTCCCCACAGCCAAACCCATGGACGTCTGGGGCATAGACCCGTCGCATTCTGGACATAAATTGTTTCAACTTCTATCCTCAAAAAGACGCTATAGGGCACTGCACACCAAGACAGCTAGACACAAGGACAGTTTTTTCCCCGAATGCCATCACTCTGCTTGACAACTAATTCCCACAACACTGTCAGATAATTTACTAAGACTGTATTACTATTATTATTCTCTCCCTTACTAGTATCTATCTCTTCCCACTTATGACTGTAGCCATGTTTCTTATATCTTTGAATTATATTGTTTTTATTTATTTCCTAGTACGATTTGATAGCTTATTAGTAACCTTGACTATCACTAAGTGTTGTATCTTTTTATTCTTGATGAATGTATTTTATTCTCCTAATGTACACTGAGAGCAAATTCCTTGTGTCCAATCACATTTGGCCAATAAAGAATCTTATTCTGTTGTTCTGTTCTGTTCTGTTCTGTTCTGTTCTAGTGGCCTCCCCACCCCTTTGCCCTGTCACTTTCCGTGGGAGAGGAAAAGAGCAGAATCCAGAGAACCACAAATTTATTGGGGGGCTCTGGCCAGCAGGTGACTGGAGGAGGGGAGAGCCCAGAGGCGGTGGAGGAATTCCAAGGTCCCCTCCCTGCCAAGAGGGGGAGGCCGCAAAGGCTTCCTCCCTCCAGAGGCAGGGAGGTCCAGGGAGGCCTCCGGAGGGAGCAGCCTCCGCCCAGAGAGGCCGAAGGGACCCTTGCAGGCCCAACGTCTGGGACATTGGATGGTTTTGTGTCTGACGGGAGCCATTTGGGGTCCCGCACACAAATACAAAGTGGGATCCACATCTTGTGCCAGTTGCGTTGCTTCCCTTTTCAGATTTGGTGCCCTTCGGTTTCATCATATGACTGTTTACGCAACACACAGAACTATCATCCAACCGGCCCTGGCACGCTCCACTTGGCTCGTGTGGTTCATGACGTAGTTTGTGGGTTAGAACAGATTAGACGCCATTTTTCAAAGTGGGCTTTTCTCAGGTGTGAATAGCCCAAAAATCAGGGCTGGGCACACTCTGGGTCTGCCTTGCGAAGCTGCTCGGAGCTCTAAGGCAACATGGCTGGAATTTGACCAGAGCCAAAGGGGTGCAAAGCTTAGCCCAGCTTCTAGCAGATGTTTTGGACATCAGCTCTTCCTATCAACCCCCCCCCACACACACACACACCTCCTCCCTTCCCCCCCCCCAAGCTATTGTGGCAAGGAATTGTGTCTTCAGATCACAAACCTTCTCTCTTTGGCAGAGGGGAGAAGGCCCTTCCCTTCTGGCTTACAAAATACAACACAATCCGAGGAGGAGGAGGAGAATCTAAGTGGGTGGAGGCTTCCTCCAGAGACAATGTCCTTCACGGTGCCTATGCAACCAACGTTAGGGTTAGGGTTGCCCACCCCATTTTCAGTAGGTTAAAAGCTTCGCTCTGCAATCCTGCCAGCCAAATGGCGCTGCTGATGGAACGTGGGAAAGCCCTGGGTGGGCAAATAATCACTTGACTCTCCAGGTCCAGGCCGGGATGAAGGCAGAAGAGCCCACGCAGGCACTGAAACGCTTCCAAGACCCTCCCAGAGGCCTCCTCCCACCAGTTCCCGTCTGGCTTTGCCGAGATGGCGGTCTCTCTTTGCCAGCTTCCAGCCAGGCTCACCATGCCAGGCCCACAACCATGATGCCAACAGCAGTTCCAAAAGCAGGGAGCCTCCCCCACCCACCCACTTGGACCCTCCGTCTCTCGCCACACTACTCTTCTGCAGTTCAAGTTTTGGCTACCCCAGGGAAGGCACTGGCCAAAGTCTGGCCATGCTGGCACCTGGGTCCAAGAGAATCAGTATCGCATTTGTCTGACAAAGCAGACCAACAGGTCTCTCGCGTGAGTGCTTCTTGAAACAGGGACAGAGATCGTGTCTAGAGACTGAAGGTGCCCCTCTGCTCTTGCCTCTGAGCATATGCAGGGTGCCTCCCCCCATCCCTTGAATGAAACAGGCAGCACAGAGATTCATGCTGTGTGGATTTGAAGGCTTCTCCTGGGGTAGAAATAAACTAGCTTGTTTAACTGACCCCTGGCTGGGCTGGCTGTCTTATCTGGGGGTCACAGTCCAAGGCGAGGCAGGGCTGTTGTGCAGGATGAAGGGGCCAACAACACCCTGCAGGGTTCAAAGGTGATCCCGTTGGTGCTGAGAAGCCACAGGTTGCCAGAGTGTGCTGGATTGTGTGGGAGCCCCAAAGAGCCTGTGGAAAGAAACAGTCTCCAACACGACCTTGGCCAGGAGCCAGGGCTGCCCTCGCCACGAAAGACCCAAGGCCAGAAAAAGAGGAAAAAGCTGGACCCTCTGGCTTGCTTTGGGAAGCCATCCCAGGCAGAGTCTCTGACTTTGCACTGACCTCCCCCCCTCAATCTGGACCAGGCCCCCTGCCCCGCCCCACCCCAAGGTGACAGTCTCCCCAGAGGACTATGCTAGTCGGGTGGATTTGGATTCCTTGTTTTTGTACCCTGATTTCTAAAGTCTCCCCAAAAGAAGAGCTGGCACAGAAACAGGCCAGCCTGGTCCCAGCAAGCACAGTGAATTCCCAGCTACCCAATTTAAGGCCTTTTGGGGGAGGGGCAGATTTACACACACACACACACACAGGCACACTTCCCAAGAGACTTGGGACCCTCTCCAGGGACTGCCAACTGACTGTGAAGCCCCAAATCAGGAGATGGTAGAAGAGATGGTCGGCTAAGTGGTGTCTAAGTTGTGAGATGCCCCACACTCACACACCAGAACCTCCCCCGGCATCCCTTGGGAAGGAGACCCCCAGAAAATCAGCAGCAGCCCCGGGAGGAACAGGAAAGAGCTTCGCGGGCGTGGGAAGGGCTCCCTCGGCCAGTGGGTCTGTATTTCTTTCACAGCGGCCGTCATTGGTGTTACATTTCCCTGGCCAGTCCAGCTGGGTTTCCATGCCCAGCAAAGAGGAGAAGGTGGCACGGAGCGAGGCCCGCCATGCCCACCCCGGGGCCAGGCCAGGGCTCTGAGAGGCGCTGCTCGGGGAGGGGCCCTGCCAGACCAGCGGCCGAATTTCCCAACCCCAGCAGAGGCGACCGCAGGGCAAGCCCAGCAAATGGGGGCCGGCGGGACGGAAGCCCCCCTGCCCTGGCCCGGCCCCTCCCCAAAGCCCCCCCGCCGGAACTTTGACCGCGCAGCCCCCGGGGGGGTGTAGCCGGGGGGCGGAGGGCTATAAAGGGGGAGCGGCGGCCGCCCCTTCGGCAGTCCGGACAGCTCCTCGGGAAGCCCAGCCAGAAGGTGAGAACTGGCGGCAGGCAGCGCTGCGCTCTCCGCACTTCCCAGGCGGGTCCCGCGGGGCAGGCAGGCGGCGGGCCGAGGAGAACCGCCGTCGCTTCTCTCTCGGGGGGTCTGAGCCCGTCTCTCGCTCTCTCAGCCTACCTCGCAGGGCTGCTGTTTCGAGTTGAAAGGGCAAACTTCACTTTTTCCTGGAGAAAAGGTGGGAGAGGAGCCTCACCCACCCATTGTGGCAACGCCGGTGCCAGCAAGGGGCTTCTGGGCGTGTGCAGAAGGCTTTCCGACTGTCCTGGGGGAGGGGCGCTGGGACCCTCGCCTGCCTAAGCCCTGGAGGGAACCGAGCCTGCCCCCCCTCCCGCCGGCCGTGCCCCTCGCTGCCAGCCCCTGACCCTGCCTGGCTTCCTTCCCCTTCTTGCCCCTTCTTTCGAAAGGAGCCCACCCAGGAGCCACCCCGACCCTCCCTTCCACTAAAAGCAGCCCCCTTCCCTTCCAGGCCAGCGACGACCCCTTTTCTCGGCACAGGACCCTCCAGGGGAAGATGAGAATCCCGCTCTTGCTGCTGCTGGCGCTGCTGGCGCTGCTGGCCACCGTTGCACGTAAGAGGGTGCCAAGGGCCAGGGGGCTGAGCTGGGCCACAGGGTCTCAGAGAGCGGGAGATGCGCTCTTCTCTTGCCTGGCTCTTTCCCTGCCCCACCCCTCAGGTTTTCCCCCCCCCCCCTTGATTCCCAGGAGCTGAGGATGACCAGGAGACGCTGAGGACACGTTTCCAGGGCTTGGTCCAGAAGGCGCAGGAGCACATCGCCACTATCCAAGCATCCACCGTTTACCAGCAAGTGAAGTAGGTCTTGGGGTCTCTGGCATTTTGGGGGTGGGGAGGAGAGCCCAGGGGGGCTGCTCCTCCTGTGAGGGATTTGGAGCAAGAGGTGGGAGGGGTTGGGGGGGGGCTGTCCGCAGCCTCTGTCCCTCCAGAGTAGCAGAGCATGAACCTGCAGGAGAGCAGAGCTGGCAGCTTCAGAGCCAGTCGTGGATCCCGTTGCTTGTCCGGCTTCCAGAGAACCGGGGCGCCTCTCCAGGCTGCCTCCCAATTGGTCAAGACTGTGACCGGACTCTCGTTTTGCACAAAGCCTTGCTTTGGCTAGCAGGACAATCGGCTGGCTGACCGAGTAAATTCTGCTTCTGCACCTTGAATCTTTGCAGCCGCCGAGACGCCCTTTGGGCTCAGCGCGCCTCCAGCTGCTGCCTCCCAGCCCAACAGGGCCTCTCGGGGGAGTGGGGGAGGATCTGTTCCCTGAACTCCCTTTCCTCCCCTTCTCACCCCACCTCAACTCTCTCCAGGGAATTGGCAGAGGCTGGCATTGAACGTGCCCGGAACGCGTTTGAACAAGTAAAGACTCAATTTTCAAACCTGCTGGAGAGAAATCCAGCATGAGTCTGGAGTCCATTCCACACCCAGGGACCCAATGGAGCAATGGCCATCCTAGCCGTCCTCAGGACCAGGTGCAGCTCTCCCTACTCCTGCTCCTCTGGGGGCCCTCAGTTCTTCTACCCCCCCCCCCATACCCTGTTTTCTGGCTCCTCTAGTGTGGAATTTTCCTCATTAAAAGTAGCAGAACGTTGCATGTTTGGCTTTTTTCCTGCGCGCCGAATGGATGGGCATCCGCCACCACCACCCCACCAGTAGGAGCCCTGCTGAGATTTCAGAGGGGCATGAGGGGCGGTGGGCTTCCATGGCTCCTCCTTGTCCGCAGATAATAGTCACAAGAGCTGAGGTCTGTCCCCTGCTCAGCCCTGCCCGGTGCACATCTTGTGGAGGGGAAAGCAGGGAAGGCCCTGCCTAAGGTCCCTGGGGGCCAATAAGACACAAACCTGGCCTGGGGGGTCTTACATGCTGCCGTCAGGGACTTTGGCTATGGCCCAAAAACCTCTCATGGGTCCTGCCAACCCCAAAATGATTGCATTCTAGAGCACCTGTTTGCTCCTGACATTAGCACCCGAACCCCACTGTGGGGAAACGCCACCTTCCTGGGGAGACAGACCCTTTGCCCCAAGCATCCCCCTTCCTAGCCTGAGGAGCCCCCCACCCCAAGCTCCGTTGGACTAAATGTGGGGGAGGAAGCTTCCTTCCCATCTCCTCCCAGCTGTCAAAGAGACATGGAGGAGCTTTGGATGAGCTGAATCCCGAGTCTCTCACTGCTTAGGTCCCCCCCCCGGCCCCCCATCATGCAAGTGGACACAGAGATCATTTGTATATCATGTTTTTTTTTTTTTATTTGGCACAAAAGAAGAAGAAGAGAAAGAAGTCTAGGGAGGGGACATGAGACTGGCAGCCAGATTGGGGTGAGGGTGGGTTCCGGCCTTCTGCTGCCTTACAAAGGAATTGCCAGCCTCCTCAGCCACTAGGATGGGTCACCGGGACCCTCGCAGGGGGGAGAGGCAGGGCTGACTGGGGGGCACCCATGCAGGGCCTCTAGGAGCTCTGCTGCTGCACCTCCTGTTCCGAACCTTCGGCGGGCACAAGCAAGGCCTTGGCGTTCCCCAGCAGCTGTAGCAGCTCCTCCCGGACCTTTTCCCAGAGGGGCCCGTATTTCTCCCGCACTTCGCTTAGTTGCTGCTGCAGCTCGGTCTGCAACTCGGTGAGCTCAGTCCGGGCACTCTGCTCCAGCGTCTTGGCCTTCTCCTGGATCAGCTGCTCCAGCTTCTGGGCGTAAGGAGCGGCGTCCTTACGGAACTTGTCCACATGGCTTCGCAACTTGTCCCGGAAATCCTCGGCTACCGGCCTCAGCTTCTCTTGGGCCATCTGGTTGATGTCCTGGGAGATGGTTCTCAGCTGCTGGAAGTAGGCGGCCGCGTCGTGCTGCACGCCCTCCCGAAGCCTACGCAGCAAGGGCTGGATCTGGGTTCCGACCTCCTGCACGTCCCTAGTCAGCTCTTCCTTCAGCTTCTGCCAGGCTGCCTCCAGTTCGCTTCTCACTTCTTGAAGGTCGGGGGCTATCTGCTCCTTGATTTCTCGCAGCACAATTGTTAAGGCTTCCAGCTTCTGCCCTAAGTTCACTCTGCAACAGAGCAAGAGATGAGTCAGAGGCTACAGCTGACAAAGAAGCTGCCCCCACAGTGCCCAGAGCATTTTGAAAAACAATGACCAAAAAAATAAAAATACATATTTTGCTGGATGACAGGGCGGGAAGTTGATCTGGCTAGAGAAAATGACATTATAACCAATAAAACATAGAATCCTAGGACCAGAAGGGACCTCAGAGGTCTTCTAGTCCAACCCCCCCACCCGGTCCTATAAGGTAGACATACGCAGCTCCCTCAACTGTTCATACAATTTAGTCTCCAGACCCTTTTGATCTTTGTTGCTCTTCCCTGCACTCTTTCTAGGGCCTCTGCATCTTTTTTTTCCTGTCATGGTGGCCAGAACTGGATGCACAATTCCTAGTCTTATTGGTGTGGTACAAAGCTGTATGATCACCTCTTGTAATCTTGATGCTGTCCCTCTGTTGATGCCGCCAGAACTGCATCGGCCTTTTTGGCAGTTGCAGCACATGGCTGGCTCAGACTTCTGGGGGTCCACTAGGATGAAGTCACCTACCTATCATTTTTTCCCACCTCTAGATTCTCCCCAGGGTACAACAGAATAAAACCAACAACTCCTAACAAAAACACCAAAGATTAAAAAATATTTTAATTTTTTTTAAAAAAATCACATTGTTTTAGTGAAATGCCCATGCCTCAGATGATGAAAGAGGAAAGGCAATGTGTTAGTGATTGCTAAGAAATGAACATTCGTTGCTTTTTAAAGGTTCTTACAGGAGGGGAGCAGAGCTGAAAATATATTATCTGGCGAATTAGTTTCATTTTAAAATCACGAGGTTTATTTCTCATTTCAATTTTTTTTAAAAAAATATGTTGAGTCACTGATTTTCCATAGAAAGATGAATTGATCTTTGGCTGCCGCTCAAGCAGAGCCGGGGGCACACCTTGTACTTCACCTACGTTTCAGTTTATACATCAAGTATTTGGAAGGTGAGTCAAATTCAAAGCATATACAAACCACCTCTGAAAAATCTATTGATTTGGAGTACTAATCCTTGTTCGGCCCAAGCATTGCAACAAACTCATTCCTGGTGTGATCCAGGTCCAGCAGGCAACCGGCTCTCTTGCAGTAGCAAAAACATTAAAGCCGCATTTAAAGAGGAGCCCAGGAGACGCCACCAGCCTCTCTCAGGTTGCCTTAATCACTCAAGGACCCTGGGGGAGGGGGGCATGAAACTGCCCAAGAGGCCTGCCCCCCCCACCTCCCACAGGGAGGGGGCACAGAGGGGGCCATCTTCACCTTGGCATGGCTGTTCTAAGGCTCCCTTTTGCCCGGGGTATGGACAGCTCCCGGCCACCTGGAGGGCCTCCACAACAGGGTCACACTCCGTCCCTGAGCCCGTCCACCCACCCTCTCACCCTGCCTGCCTGCCTGCCTGCTGGAATGGCTCATGGGCAACCTGAACACAGAGCCCAAGGGGGCTTGTGCTTCTCCCTCCGGTCTCTCTCCAACAGGTGCCCCCTCTGAAATTGTCTTTTCTTTTCCTTCTTCAGTTCCTTTGGGGTTTGTTACTCATTGCTTCTCCATTCGAGTTTTCTATTCAAGAGGCCTTTTTATCTTCCAAAACGAAAAATTGCCAGCCAGGACTTCTTCCATCACCAGGGCCCAGGTACCCTCCCCCCCTCCCCTGGGAACCAGTCCGGCTGGCTCTGGCTCTTCTGCCCTCCACCCCCAGGGTAGCACCTTGGACCCTCCCCCGCCAGCAGCCTCCTCCTGCCCTGCCTGTCTGCCAATCAGCCCACTTGAGTACATGGTGGGGGGGAGGGAGGCTCTCAGCCCTCCAGAGCAGCCACATCTGCCTCCTCCCAGAAAATCCCACAGCTGCCCCCCCCCAGCCTGCCTCCACCCCCACTCCCACCCCAAGGTGTGCGGCATTACTCACTGCAGCTCCTGGGCCACGGCAGAGGAGTCGAACTGGACCACGGCTTGCTGGATTGCTGACTTGGCTGAGTCCAGGTACACCTGGCCCAGCTCCTGCAGGTGTTCCAGGCGGGTCTGCTGGGGATCGTCATGCTGCCAGAAGTAGCGGGCCTGGGCTCCTGCAGGGCAAGGCGGAGGGGGCTCAGCGAAGACTCTCCCTTTGCGGCTACCCGAAGGCAGCCCTTGCTACACCTCCGCCTGGAGCCCCCAGCGGGAGCAACTGCTCTCCTGCCCACTATCGGCCAGGAAGCCTCGTCTCCCACACCCAGCCCACCCCACCCTTTTGGCTCCTCTGCCCAGAGACTCACCTGTAAGGAGCAGGAGGGCCAGGACAAGATTGAGGTTCTGCATCCTGAACTATGTTCGACCCTGAGAGTGAGAAAAGCCGTTGGGAAAGAGAAGCCCCCCCCCCTGCCTCTGCCCAGACCCACAGGTCCATCTCCCGGCATGGGCACTGGCCCAAAGGAAATCGGGCTGAGTTGGAAGGGTGAAGGGTGGCTTTTAATGCCCAAACACCATCTCAGCCGAGGATCACCTTCTGCCCTGGCCATCCCCAAGAGACCCCGAGCAGTGCCCCAGCCCCTGCTGCTCGTCCCCACACCAAGTCTTCCCTGCCACCCTCTTGCCGGCGAAGGAATTGGGCGGATGGGTCAGCAAAGAGAGCAGCCGGATGAAGCCAAGCCCAGCAGGTGCCCGCATCTTACCAGCCACTCGGGTGTCTGCCGTGGTCTTTGCTGCATGGAGTCGGTGGAGGCTTTTTATACTGGCCAGGTTGTTTATTGCTGGAGATAAGCAGTAGCTATAAACAGGGAATTCACTCCTGAGCTATGACTATGTGGCGCTTAAGAGTTCAAGGATCAAACACATCCCCAGGCAGGAGAAGCAGGGACAAGAGAACTCGCTGGGATCAAGCCAAGAGCCGGGCTGGGCTTGGGGCCAGGGGGCGTACCCAGCCGGCCAATGGACCCTGAGCAGGCACTCATCGGCCAGGAGCAGCAGCAGTCAACAGAGGGCCCTGGGGCTCTTGGGGGAGGCTTAGTGGCCGTCAGGGCCCTCCGGCCACGGGATGCTTTCACTCCCCTGGCAAACTGACGGGAGGTCGGGTTCACCCCAAGACCAACAGGCCAAGCCAGCTTTCCTCCCCCTACCAAGGCCAGGCCCTCTCTGTCCCCCTTCTGCCCCAAGCAGCAGAGCAGTGGCCCACCTGGGCAGACTCCCAGGTGCAAGCAGCAGAGAGGAATGGGGCACCAATGTCAGCGGAGTGGGGCAGACCGGCAAATCAATACCCCTCTGGCAGAGAACATGCACTCCAAACGTTCTGGATGGAAGGTGGGCTTTGCGGAGACCCCCTTCCCCCCGAAAGGACTCATCTGGGGCCTGTGCAACCCCTTTTATGGACACGAGAGCATGAGCTGGTTTGAGTTTCCAACCAGGCCTAACAAATGATTCAGGATCCGCTGAGTTGGGCTGCATGAGAAGGCAGCAAAGGCCTGCACTCTTGTGGTTCTCCCTCAGACTTGCTTCTCCCATTGAAGCCACTCCTGGAGGTGCCAAAATCCAGCCCTGAGCCCTGCTTGGCATGTGGATGATGAAATCAAATACCCAGCACAACCACCAGCCCAGCCTGAAGGAGGCTGTCCGCACGGCTGCTATCCTACCACCCCTGGGATGGAGGTGGGGGGGGGGCTCCTTTCTTTAATTCATGCAGCTGGGCCAAGCCACATGGGTGGGGGGCTTTGCTTTTCTCAACAGTCAACACTTGTCAGGGTTGAGTGCATGTCCCACCCAAGTGCTCCCACAGCCAGATTTTCAGAGAAGCCCCTGGGGGCACCAGACCGGCTCCCCTGCTCTTCTCCTAGCCTGCAACCAATCACCAGACTGGGGGCACAAGGATGGAGGTGGGACACCCACCCTTCTGCTGCAACCAGCAAAATCGGAGGGAGCTGCTCCGAATTCTGGGCCAAGACACCCCCCGCCTGTGCCGCTGGATGAAATGGTGCCAAGTTCCTTTTCGCCAAGATGAGCTGCTACCCTGAGCAAGCGGAAGGCTGGCCCAGAACACCCAGAGGAGCCTCAGAGGCCCACTTTGGACCATCTCCCCTGGAAACAGGGCCCTACGGTGAAGGAGCTGCCCAGCGAGGAAGACAGGAGAGCAGGCCTGGCCGTGGGCACACCTCGGGCCAAAGCTTTGGAGCTGGCAAAGGCTCCCAGTTCCATGTCGGGAGAGAGAGGAATGGCAGAAGCGTGGGCCCCCCTCACTCGATGGCTGCTCTGGCCGGCCATTTCCCAGAGTTCGGACAGAGGCTTCTTGGCGCTGACCTAGGCATGAGGAGGAGCTTGGCCCCGTCAGGTCAGCAGACAAACCCTGAAGGCTCCGAGTGAGTCCAGCTTTCCATCTAACTAAGGGAGGCCGGTTGGGGCGCTGGTGTTTGCCAAAACTGTCAGAGCCACAGAGGGGGGCTGCTGCCACTGCCCTCAAGGCAAAAAGGGCCCAAGTCACCTTTGGGGAGGCAATCCCTTAGAGCAGCTCCTGGGAGACCCCTCGTTTCTCCCTGCAAGAGGCTTGTTTTGGGGCTCTTGGGCAAAGGAGCCCCTGCAGGGCGTGGTCAAAGTCAAAGGGCAGAGCTTCACCTGCAGCATTGCAGCCATCCTCTTGGCTCTTTTCACCGCCCGATGGATGCCCTGAACCCACCCACCCAGGTAGAGGAGGGCTGGGCTGGGCTGGGCAGCAGCTTCTCCAACAGCAGCAAGAGAGGAGCGAGACCAGAACTGAGAGCCAATCAGAATCGAGGGTTTATTTGAACAACTAGTTGCAAACAGCCCACCCACCCAAAACTGAACTAAGAATTTACTGAAAACCTGGGGGACCTGTGTGTGTGTGTGTGTGTGTGTGTGTGTGTGTGTGTGTGTGTGTAGGCTCTTGTTTTAGTCCAACATAAATGAGAAAAATACTCTGGACATTTCCCCAAAACAGAAATTATAGCAAAGTATGTTATACATTCAACATATACTGTAAGTACTGATTATACAATACAAAGCAACAATTAAAAAAAACCCAAAACTGAAAACAAACAAACAAAAATGTGATACTGCAAAACAGCCCAGCCCGGCATGCCCCCCCCCAGCCTGTTGGAATAGGGCTGGGGGGGAGGGGGGGCGCTGCTGTCACCTCCCAGGTAATGTAAACAGGAGGGCAAACAAGCCGGAGTCCAGAGCTGGTGGGGGGTGGGGGTGGGTGGGCCACCTTCGGTTCCCCCCTCCTCCTAGAAACGGGAGCTCCAGTTCTGATCCGGCCCAGAGGAGGAGACCAGGTGCTCCCGAAGGGGAGGGGGCTCAGCCAAAGAATCAGCCCTCCAAGGGGCCCTGAGCTCCCGTGCCGATCCGGAGAGCTGCAGGGAGGCTGCCCTTTAAAAAAAACTCTTCCAAAGAGTCAGTAACAGGAATTCGGGGGGAAGCTTCCGTAGGTCCCCAAAGGCAGAGAGACGATGCCAAGCCCTCCGAGGCACACAAAGCCCTCTTCGCCCAGTCAGTGCCTGAAAAGGAGGGCTCCTCCGGAGGGCAGGGCAGGCCGGAGCAGAGATGCCAGGCCCGGGGAAGAGCCGAGAGAGGGGGAGGGAGCAGGGGTTAAGCAGCACGGCCAGGGGCAGGAAGGCATTCTGAATTAATTTATTAATATTAATAATAATAATAATAATAATAATAATACCAAAAAATTTACTGAAACAAATTCCTACATGATCTGGAGGGAAACAAGTTAAAAAACAAGAACCAAACTTTCTCAGAATTAAACTAAAAAAGGAAAGATAGCACATGATATGAATGAAAAAGAGGTACAAAAAGAGAAAAAAAGGTTGTTTGAGCACAATGACAAAATCCAAACACAGAAAAGTCAATAAATGAGACACAAAAGCAATATTGCACCGCGGCCAGAAGAGGACCGGGGGGGGGGGAGAGAAGAGAGAGCCTGAATCCAGAGGGGGTTGGGGGTGGGGGGCTGTCGAGCAACAGAAGGCAGGCAGGCAGGCAGGCAGGCATGAAGACGGCCCCAGCCCAGCCCCTCGGTCCCTGGAAAGGCCCGTCCCAAAGTCTGCTTATTGCTGGCTCCAGCGAGGCCAGGGAGGCGCCTGGTACCCTTGTGGTTGTGGTCAGTCCATCTCTGCAGCCCCCAGAGGGGCGGTTGGCGCTTCCGGAACAGCTGGCATCACAGGCAAATATGGCAATAACGAACATCCGAAAGGGACAAGCACGCTCTTGGACCAACGAGGAGGAGGAGGAGGAGGAGGAGGAAGAGTCACCACCGCCATGAGGTTTCCTTCCCAGAGAAATGCGATGGCTGTTTGGTGCAAGGCTGCAAGATACTGTCGGTTTGAAATGGACCTTTTCACTTCGGAGCGGTACACAACCTGCCAAGGCAACGCCAGGAAGGGAAGTGTGAGCAGCTGGGCCGGAGTGGCAGACACAACCCCGGGCCCTCCAGCCCCCCCCCCCGCCCCAGGCCCTGCGGCACCTCCAGCCTCCCTTTGGTCTTCTGGCTGCTGAGCCAGGAAGCCCCAAGGGGGTCCGGGATGCCCCAGTCCCCGATTCAAACGTGCTCTTGGCCCCCCGGCCCACCCTCAACAAGGGCCAGCCAGGCCTCCCCTCCCTCCCCCCGTTAGAGGAGCCAGGTGGGGCACAGACTCACGGCTGCCATCGGCTTGCTAGACCCCCGCTTGCTCCACCCCGAAGGGAAGCTCCGGGTGCCTGTAGCTCAGCAGGACGTCGGTGACACAGGTGGAGGGGTAGCAAGAGGCGTTGAGATGCTGGCTGCCCTCACCCAAGCCGGGCTGCTCCTGGCCTTCCAGCTGTTCCCCACCATCTGGGGGGGGAGAGGAAAGTGAAACCCCCCTCCTGGCTGACGGGCTCAGCTGCCATCCAGCCAGTCCAAGGCCGAGAGAAGGCTGCCCTCCTGGGGCCACAAGCTGGAGAAGCCCCCCCCCCAAGGTCCTCCCCAGCACCGTGTCTCTGGCACTCACCCCTCCTCTCTCCCTCGGGGAGGGGCTGGCTGCCCACCAGGGAGCTCTGGCTGAGAACAGCATCGGCCATCCGGGCAGAACTAAGTGCTTTCCCTGCCATGAGGCTCATGCCCAGCAAAGGGTCCAGTTGCACCTGCAGGAGCCGGGAGGGGGGGGGAGAGGTGGATAAGAGAGGGGAACCCAGCCCCACCCACAGCACAAGGAAGGGGCTCAGGCACTGCCCCAGCTAGGCCCTCCTGCCCCCAACGCACATAGGCATCGTCACTGTTCTGGATGGTGTGGTGTCTCTGCAGGGGCCGGGATCTGGGGTGAGCGCCAGGAATCATTCTCACTGGGTAGGCCGTGAGCCCCTCCGCATCGGCCATCTCCATGTGCCCGGGCGAGGTCCTCTCCTGGCCACCGGTGACCATGTGATCTGGAGGGGCGAGGCAAAAGAGGTCAGGAGCCCAGGACAGTCTCCCAGCCAGCCTGGTCTTCTCCCCCTGAGGAAAGGCCGTCTCCTGATCCGGGCCCTTCTGGGTCGCCAGGGGGATCCAAATCAGGGGTCCTGGCCGCTTAAGGTCAGCAAAGGCCATGGCAGTCAAGGAGAGCGTTTCCCGGTGGCCGTCTGGGCTCTGCCGCTTCTCCTTCCGCTTCTGGCCCTTGTCGGGTCATCTTCCCTTCATCCCGAATCACTCCGCCCCCCCGCCCCCCCATCACCAGCAGTCAGGCCCCCTGCTTGCCAGAACACCTTGACAAAGCCCCGCTCCGGCCTCCCACTCCCCCGGCCAGACTGAGCTCCACATAACTGTAGCGGCTCCTACTACGCCCCCTCCCCTTACCTGCTGCTCTTCCAGGGCTCCCAATCCAGCTCACCTCCCCCCACCCCCACCCGGCGGTGCTGGGATGCCATGGCCCGAGAAACGCCAACCCCGCCCCAGGGGAAGAGGGGGCCACCTTCCCCCTCAGCTGAGCCAGAGAGGGCCTTTCTATCCACAAGGCACCCCTGGAGAGGGGCTCTAGCCAGCCCTGGCGGATGGGAGACGGCCTTACCTGGGCAGGGCACTTCGCTCCGACAGAAGGGGGAGACGGCCTGGGGCCGATACAGGTGGGCTCCCAGCTCTGGCTCACCCTTGGCAGGCCCAAACAAAGAGTCCGAGTCCCCAGGCCCCCCGATGCTCAACAGGAGCCGCGTCTCGGGGCAGCCTTTGGTCTTGTGGCCTGGGAAAGGGTCCCTGGGTCCCTCGCACAAGCAGTCCGCCGCTTCCTCCTCCTCCTCCATGCTCTCCGAGTGCAGCAGGGCCGAAGGCGGGGCGTATCCGCGGGCCGCCCCCGAGACGTGCGAGAGGCACTCCTGTCCCCTGACTTTCAAGAGGGGCTGGGGGCTGGCGTGGGGGTGGTAGAGGTCAGTGTTTTGGTAAGGCAAAACCAGGGGAGGCCGGTCAGAGAGTTTCTGGGCCATGCTGGGGAGCCCCTGTCCCGCCTCCCCTTGGCTCATCTGCCGGAACAGCTCCTGGAAGTCCTGCTGCTGCTGCTGCTGCTGCTGCTGCTGCCGTCGCTTGATCAGCTGGGCCACCTCCGCCTGGGGCAGCCGCAGGTCCGGGTGGCCGGCCAGCGAGTGGCGGGGAGAAAGCAGCCCCTGCAGGATGGGGGGCACTTGCTGGCGCCGGCTGTAGTCTGGCGGGGTCGGGGACAGCAAGGCCTGGTGCAGGGCGGAGGCCGCGTAGTGCTGCTGCTGGCTGCTCTGGGGGAAGCCCGGGAACTGCTCCAGGAGTGGCACCTTCAGGGCTGGGGCCGGAGGAAAGCCAGCGGGGGCCGTGGGGCCGAAGCTGCTCGGAGAGACGCGGGACGGCTCAGGGAACAGCTGAGGGTGGAGGTGTGCCTGGGTGTAGCCTGTGGTGGATGGGTACCTGCCAAGAGGGAGGAGGGAGCCCCCAGAGGGGCCAGGTCAGAGGGGGCCGCCTGGATCGTTGCCCGGGCCAAGCGGCTGGGGGAGGCCCGTTCTGCTCGTAGCCTGCAGGGCCCAGCCAGGAGTGCTGGCCCTCGTCGCCTTCACCCAGCTGGCAGGGCCATACCTGTGGGAGGACTCGGCGCTGTCTGCGCTGAGCTGCTTAGACAGGGGCCGGTGTCCATAGGTCAGGGAGGCCATCAGACTGGCACGATGGTGCATCTGCAGCGGACTGGCGCTGGGGGGCATGGGCAAGCCCCGCCCGCCCTGCAGAAGGCTGTTGCCCTGCATGAGGTCGCCAGGCTCCTGCATCGGGAGAGGGACGGGCTGCCCTGGCTGCTGCATGCCCAGGCAGGGCAAGGCCAGGCTAGGGGGCGGGGAGCGGTTCCCAGGCTGCTGGAAGATGTTGCCGTGTGGAGGCGGAGGCGATGGCGTCCCGCCCTGGAACGGGGTCTGGGAGGCTGCACCTGCAAAGAGCAGAGCCCTCCTGACGAGCGAGTCCCGACCCCCTCCTCCCCAACCACCGCTGGCACTGCCTGGGCACCAGAGAGGCCTCGTGGAGCGAGCCCGAATTCTGCCCGGCAGCCGACACCTACTGTGGGTCTGGAGCAGGCTGCTGCTAACGGGCGGGGGGCTGCTGTCCGTCTGCTTGAAGAGATGATTGCTGGGGTGGCTCGGGGGTGGGCTGGAGGGCTGGATCTGTAATCTAGGTGCACAAAGAAGAAAACCAGAGGGATCCCCTGGGTGAGTCGGTCCCTCCCTCCCTCCCTCCCTCTGGCCAGCTCTGGACCTTCCCTACCCCAGCGGGGCCCCAAGCAGAACGCCTGAACCTCAGAGCAGAAGCCGTGCCCTGCTGGGACTGAACCCCTCTAGTCCAGCAGCTGTTCTGCCAGGGGCACAAGGAAGCCCAGCAGCTCCCCCAGGCCAAGAGCCGCCCATCCCCAGGACTTCCAAGAAGGGCCCAACCTGATGGCCAGCACCAAATCTTTTGCTACCAAATTCTAATGTTTAAGTAGTAAATTCAAGCCCAGAAAATGAAAGGCAAAACCCAAACCCAGGCAAGCATGAAACAGAGCGAGCAAAGCTAGGGAACGAGGCCTTCCCCACAGAAGGCCCCGTGTTCCCAGGGCAGGAGCGCTGGCGTTCTTTACACCTGCATTTAATTCTCTCTCACAATCCCAGGGTTTCCCCTCGTCCTCCTCCTCCTCCTCTTCCTCTCCCAAGCTCAGCTTTATTCAGCCGAGGGCGATTAGCCGGTTCTCATTTTATTGCTGTGCTCAGCAACTTCTCTGCCTGGTTCCTGCAGTCTTTTCCCACTGAAAGGGAGCAGGGCCACAGCTCCCCCTGAGGTTCCTGTCAGCCGAGAGATTTCAGCCAGGACTTCCCTGCCCTGAGATCAAAGGAGCCTCGCTGCGGCTGCCCCAGAAGGACCCCCGTTTCCCTGTGGGAGGTGTGGGGAGAAGGAGGCTTGGCTTACCTCTGGAGCTGGTGAGTGAGCAGAGCAGGCTGGTTTTCGCTCGCTGCTTGCAAGGGGGGGGAAGGCTGTGGCGGACGGATGCAGTCCTGTGCAGGGAGCAGAAGAGGAAGGACAGAGAGGAATGCGGTGAAGGGGGGTTCAGCAATGGGCGAAAGGAGAGGCGCCCCTGCATCACAGCTGCCCTGAGATTCAGCAGTCGGGCCGGATACCTGCAGGGCAGCCAACTCTGCAGAAGGTCTGCCCCCCTCCCCCTTCTCTATGCCCCCCCCCACCTGGATCTGCTGATGAAGGATCTGGTGGTGCTGCTCCTGCTGGTACAAGAAGTGCTGCTGCTGCGTCTTCTCCAGAGTCCTCTCGTCCATGTGGCCCCCGTACATCTTCTGGAGCTGCTCACACTCCTGAAATAAGCCCTGCTGAGACTCAGCCCTGCGCAGAGCCAGAGAGGAGGGGCGGCAGCAGGCCTGGCCTCGGGGAAGGGCAGCTGGGGTTACCCACCAGCACTGCCCAGGACGGCAGGCCCAGAGGCAGCTCCCTCTTCAAAAGAAGCCGCCCGCTGCTCGCCCCGCTCTCCTGCAGAGGAAGGCCTGAGGAGCCTCTTGGGCATCCCTGTCACACTCCCTCCCTCCCACCCTTCCCCGCAAGCACCCTTGGAGCTGCCAGCCAGAGTGGGGAGTCCACTGAAGCTTCCGGCAGCTTCCCTGGCAGAGGGCAGCCAGAGAGGCCCAGCAGCCACCGCTGCCTGGCCAGCAATAGCCCTGCGCACCAGGGACCCTGAACCGAAAACTGGCATCTCTTCAGGGAAGAAGAAGGGAGTTCCTCCGGGCACTACAAAAGGTTCTGGGCCCAACAGTGAGAAAAGTGACCAATGGAAGATGCCGCCCTCCGGCCTCCAAAGGCAGCCCTGCAGATCAGCCGCCCACGAGGCCGTCCAGCCTGGCGTTGCTCTGGCCAAGAGGCCCAGCTGCTTCTCCCGCGCTCGGCCCTCTACCTGCTGGAGCTGCTTGATGCTGCTGTGGTTGCCCATCTTCTCCAGCTGCGCTTTGAAGGCCTGGATGCTGGCTGCCCCATCCGAGAAACGGCGCACTGGGGAAAAGCGCTCTGTGGGGAGGTGCAGCGTGTTCGAGTCCTTGTAGACGTAGCTGGGGACACAGAGGGAAGGAGGAGGAGGAGGAGGAGGAGGTGGTGGTTAGGAGGAGCAGCTGGACCCCAGGGCCATTTCCCCAAAGTCCAGCCTCCCCCCTCCACTCCTCCCCCACAGCAGGACAGGAGCCACTTGGGACGAAAGAATCCGATCGCTGGCTGCCTGCCAAACATCCCCGACTCATCTCTTATTGGCCAGAGCAAGTCCTGGCAGTGAGAAGCAGCCCTCCCCCTGGGCTCCAAAGCCATGTCCATGGGGGGGAGGGGAGGGGAGATCTGGCTTCAGGGCCTTTCTGGCCACCTCCTGAACTCCCAGGGGCATGGGGGAGAGGAGCTGGGGGGTCTCCGCGGCCCCTGCCCCTGATGCCATCTTTCCAAGACCGGGAAAAAGCATTTGGCATTTGCAGCGCTTGCTTCTTCTCTTTGCCACAAGAGCTCAGAAAGGCTGCAGCTGATCTTAACTACAGGAGGAGCAGAAAGGAACCGCCACTGCAAGGTGCCGAGACCAATCCTCAGGTGCAAGGAGGTGGTAGGACTGGCAGAAGAGAAAGGCTTGGCCAGGCCTGCCTAAGGCCCCTCGGCTCCAGAACAGACTATCCGGAGGGATCTCCATCAGGGTCCGGGCTTCAGACGAATGTATTCCGGTTGGGGCTGGTGGACCTGCTTAGCCGGCAAGGCCCAGGCTAAGACATCTAACGTCTACGGAGAACTTCCGGGAGGGATTTAAAGGGCGCTTTCCCTGGGAGGCCCTGGACGAGGGCAACTGAACCGAGTTTCAAGGCAAAGAAGAGACGTTCCTGGACAGGAAGCAGGCCAAGACGGGGGGGTTCAGCATCCCCCCCCCTCCAAGGAATCAGGCTGGCCTTTGGGCGCACTCATCTTAAGCAGTTACGTGAAGCCAGCCCTGGCCACGGAGGCCAACCAAGGGAGTGCTTGATATGCACCTGGCCTGGGGCTACCTCAGACGAATCCTGGGAAACACGGCCAAGTTCCTCTGCTCCTGCCCACACTGCCCTGGTTACCAGTTGCTTCCTTGGGCAACCCCCCTCGCCCCATGGCCTCAGCCTCCCTCTCTGGGAATGGGCTTCCCCCAGGGGCCTCGTGGATTGCAGGAGAGGCCCGTTCTCCAGACGTGAACAGCGCTTAGCGTTGGCTTTGGGCTTCTTGTCCTGCAAGCACTCCCGCCTTGGGCCTCCTGTGAACGCTGTGTGAATCTGAGTGACGTGCATGATCTGGACAGCTAGCGTAGAAATCTTCCAACGAACGATTAAAATCAGCCAAACCATCCCATTCTGTCTTGGACTGAGGAGAAGGGGGAAAGAGGAGAGGCCAGGGACCCCACCCAGGCTCTCCCCTCCTGTCAGATCCATGAAGTCAGAGTGGCTGAGTGGGCTCAGCCTGGCAAAGGGGCCAGCTCCTCACCAGCTCAGCAGCCTGGTGCTTCCCCAGCCCAGATCCCCCACCCTCAACATACCACTTCCAGGGCACTGCAGGCCCTCCCTTCCCTTTGCCTCTCCTGAACGAGGCTTGGCAGGTTGACTAGCAAACTCCACGGCAAGGGCCTCTCAGGCTTCTTCTCCTCCCCCCAGCTCAACAATGGCAGATTTCAAGTCATTGGGCCATCTCTGGAAGGGCCTGGGAGCCTTGCATGCCAAAGCCTCCATGCAGCTACTCTCCATACTGCCTGCCTCTCCCCCCACCCCCAAGCCACCCTCCTGTTCTACAGCAACGCAAGGGCTGTGGCTGGGGGGGGGGGGGCAGAAGTGAGCCCTCCACAAAGGCTTTCAGGTGGTCCTTCACGGCTTCCTGGGGCCTAGCAGAGCGGAGGGAGGGACGAGGCGGCCCAGAGCAGCTTCAGCCAGCAGCCCAGCTGAGTCACAGAAGGGGCGGACGCTTATCTCTGCCCTTTGGCTTGGCTTCCAGCGTGGCACCCATGTGGCCCAGCTGGCTCAGAGTCCACCTGCTCCACCGGTGACATCATGCTCTGCCCGGGGAGACCCCCAGCTCCCCTCAAGACATGGGGGTGGGGGCTCAGTGGGGGCAAACGAAGGCGAGGGAGAGAGAGGGAGCAGAGCCCCTCCTGCTGGCCTTCCCAGGGAGGGAAAGGAGTTTCGCACCGTCTCATCTCCAGCAACAATGTCCGAGGCTGAGAGGTCATTTCGCAAGGATCAACGGTCAGCACTGCTGCCTCTGCCCCTTCCACTCTCCCCCCCACCCCCCCTTGGAATTTTAGCCTGGAAGAACTGCAGGCCAAGAGGCCACCCTAGCACAAATCCCCTGGGCGAGTTATTGACATGGACAAGGTTCAGAGGTGGTTCTCCGAGGGTGGCCTGGAGAGGCAGCCCCTGTGTCAGCACAAACACAGGCGGCTGGGTGCTCTGACCACGTCATCCCCCCCCCTCCTGCTCACAAATCAGAGTCTATCAAGCTGCTGATGCTGTTGCTGAGGTGGCGGTTTTCCAGCTCTACCCTGGATCCACCAAGTCACGGAGAGTTGGCAGGCGGCCACCCACTTAGCCAGCTGCCCACCAAGCTGCCTTCCGGGGGCTGACAAAGCCCCCACCTCTGCTCTGCTGAGGGGCTCAGCGCTGACCTCCGCCCTGCGAGGCCCAAGGGGACAGGGAGCTCGAGGGGCCACCGGCAAGCGGAGAGCGGCAGGCGTCTGGGCCAACTGCAGGAGCTTCTGCCCTCCTCTGAGGGGCAGCGTCCCAAGCGTCCGGTGCCGCTACTCACCGGTGCTGCTCAGGTGCCAGGTGTGCGGCCCGGGAGCGGAAGGGCTGCTGTCCGAGCTGCCTCTGCAAGTCGGGCGGGATTTCCGCGGTGGGGTTGGTCATGGCCAGGGTGTGCCTTTTTGACCTATTGGCCAAGTATCTGCAACGAGCGGGAGCAGAGGAAGTGAGCGGGAGCCCCTCGGGAGGAAAGGCAGCGCCCGGGACCTCCTGAAGACAGATGGGCAGCAGCAGTGGCAGCAGCAGCAGCAACAGGGGGGGCAGCCTCTTGCCCACCTCTCCATAGCCTTGTATGAGGGACGGGGCAGAGAGAGGCAGAGGAAGAGAGAGCGAAAGGCCGGCCATTTCTGGCACAGCCCCACTCTGGAGAAAGCGGAAGGGCCAGAGAATTAAGCCAAGCAGGTGGAGATGCGAGCAGGCTCACCCAGAAGGAAGGAGGGGCAAGAAAGGCTACCTCAGCACCCGTGTTGGGCCCCCCAAGGAGGGCAAGGCCGGCAGGAGAACCACTCTAATGTGGCCCCCACCAGCAGAATTCAAGGGCTGATGGGGCACAAAGGGTCAGAGAGGCCCAGCCTTTCAGCCCGGCAGAAGGAGGCCATCGAGGCAGCCCGTCCAGTGCAGGGCTGGAAGGAACAAACGAAAACCTGGTGCCTTTTCCTTCCGTGTGGGGCAGACTCGGGAGCACCTGGCCCACACCTAAGGCTGCAGGTGGGGCAGGCTGAAAGGAGGCTGCTGGCTAGCAATGACCATGCTTCAGCTAACCGGGATGCCAACCTATGACCCGTAAGAAAAACAGGAATCTGCCCCAGAGAGGGGAAGGCTGGGAAGGGCCTGCCTGCCTAGACCGGTTTTCCCCATTCTCTGGTAACTGGCGGGAGCGCAGGAAGAGGACGCATCGAAGGAAGGGCACGTAGGGCAAGGCGGCCATGAGGAGCGCAGCAGCAACGCTTCCCTCGGCCACACCGCCATGCACACACACACACACACACACACACACACGCATCCAGATGACCCAGGAAGAAGCAGAAGACGACATCAGTGGCCACCGCGCAGGCCAGCCCTGCCCCATCTGTGTTGGGGGGATGGGGTTGGGGGCCATTTTCTGACCCGCTGCTTGCTCTGTTCTGAGCCCTGGGGAGCAGCCTTGCCCAACAGGAGAGCCCGTCCTAAGCTGCCTCTCTAGCCCGCCAGGTTCAGGTGGGGAGGAAGAGCTCCCTCTAGAGCAGCCACCTGGCCTGGGATGATCAGTGAAAGAGAACCGGAAGAAGCCGGAGGGCAGAGGCCGGAGGAATTCCGCTCATGCAGCCGATGACTCAACCCCTGGCTAAGTGAGGGAGGGAAGGCGCACCGCTCAGGGCCTGCATGAGGAAGAAGGCAAGATCTGTTGGCCGCCTTGTCGTTTAGGACGGGGGTCACCAACTTGTTCAGCCAGCAGGCGCCTTTCCGTGATGTCACAGGAACCATCAAAAAATCTCATCTCTTATTTTAAAATTGCCTAGATCTTGCAAGTTCTCATGGGAGATTTTAAAAACGAATCTGAGAGGACCTCTGCAAAGGTTGGGGGGAAGAAACACGCCGGTATCAGCTCTACGAAAGGGTTGGCAGGAGCACTTCCAGGTTGCCTTCACTCTTCAAAGGCAAGACGTGAGAAAGATCCTTTTCTGCTAGAGTTCCCGGGGAGGTTCCGCTCACTCTGTCCCACTCTGAGGTCAGGCAGCCTTTAGAGCGGCCTCACCCGAAGGACCTTCCTCTCCTCTGCTCACTAGGCAGCCTCTGGGGCAGATGGCCGTAGAGTGGCCACCTTAAGGGTTCCTCTGTGCTCTAATGACGTCCCGGCCGTCTCTTCCCCTTCTCTGCTCCCATGGGAAAAGAGTAGCCTCACTTCCAAAGGAGCCTCTGTCCTAAGCATGGGCCAAGGGGCCTGGGAGTCAGGCCGGCCAGGTGCCCGACCGCTCTGATTGCAAGAGAGGCTCAGCAGCAGATCCCGAGCTGCAATCCAAACCGATACCGAATCTTGGACTTACCAAAGACTTTGGGGGCCGTAACCCATTTCATCAGATACTCTAAACGCTCTAAAGGCAGCAAGGCCCCTGGGGGAGTTATTGCCCTTCCTTTGATTTCTATAGCTGTTCATCTCAACCAGTGGCTCTCGTTTTTACCACAACGGCCTCCTACCCGGAGCTCTGGGAATCAGCAGTCAAGGCCACTGCCAGTCTTTCCCAGCGCAGAAGCTACAAGGCAAAGCCCTTCGGCTGTAGGAAAGGAAGCCGCTGGGCACCAGCCGGGCAAGTGCTGGGTGCCTCCCCTGGAGCGTTATACTTACAGAAGGCCGCCCCTCCCCTCCGGTCAGTGCAAAGAGGTTAGTGAGAGAGAGGAGGGCAGGTCCAGGCAGCAGAAGCCCTCAGCTCCCAGGGAAGCAAAAGCAAGCGGAAGCCCCCGGGAGGCAGGTGGGAGCGTTACCTCTGCACGGCTTCCTGGTCTGGCTCCCCGTCTGAGCTCTCCTCGTCCACGGGGGTCACAGCAGGCACTGCCTGAAGGGAGACAAGATCACTGGCTGCGCTTGGCCAACAGCTTCTCCAACGGCCCCCCTCCGAGGAGGAGGAGGAGGAGGAGGAGGAGGAGGAGGAGGAGGAGGAGGAGGAGGGCAAGGCAGAACAAGCGGCCCATCCCACAGGGCTCAGGAAACAGGTCGGCAACACCAAGGCCCACCAGCCCTCCCCAGGACCCAGGCTGGATGAGCAGGGAGGAAAGCCAGTTCAAGGCCTCCTCCACCCTTGACCGGGGGGTCTCTGTCACCTGACACAAGCAAGCACAGCCAAGGAGGCCCTTCTTGGAGAGGGGGCCCTAAGGAAGTCGGGGCTTACGGGTGTCATGGTCACGAGGGGAGATGGGCCTCGAGGACGCTTCAGGAGCTGCTGGGCGTGTAGCTGGATGTTGGCTCCCCCGTCGGAGGCCCTGCGCCCCAGCGGCCCCATCCCATTCAGCAGCTGCAGCGTTGGTGGCTGCAGCAAAGACTGCTCCTGCAACAGAGCTTTCTCTCACCGCCGCTCTCTGCTCAGCTGCCCCTCGCAAAGGCCGGGACGGGCGCTCTCTGTGCCCCCCTCTCAGCATCTGGGCTGAAGCACCCAGAGGAAGGGAAGGTACCTTGTACTCCAACTGGCCGGTCGGCTGCAGGTGCTGCATGGGAAGCATGTTGGCTGCCATGTTCACATTTGGGGCCACCTGCAGGAACGGGGCCTGTGGGGCGATTCGCGGGAAGCCGGGGAGCAGCTTCTGCAGATCCTCCATCACCTCAGTGCTGCCAAAAGGAAGAGACAAGTGCTTGGACACCAGAAGCTGGAGACCGCGGCACACCTGCCATGGGTTCCACAGCTTCTTGGCCAAACTGCTGGGGGAGGGGCTGAGAAGCAATCCCACTAATAGGCCCACCTGTTACTCGGAAGGGACTGAAGCGGGGGGTGGGGGTGGGGGTGGGGGTGGAGGGGGGTCAGCACAGCTCACCGAGGATCAGCCACACCAACGGTGTGTCTTCGCATGGAGAGGTAACGGACCAGAGCTTCGGGAGATGGCTCCTCTCCTTCATCGCTGTCCAGGTTCATGGTACCATCCGTCTGTAAGGGAAAAATCCCAGAAGGAGGAATGCAGGAGCTTCCGGAAGAGAAAGGAGAGACCCCGAGAAGAAGCCCTGGATGGAAAGGCTCTTACCTCGACTATCTGGTTGTCTGGGTTGATGAGCTGCACTTGTGGGACGCTGAGGCTCACCGGGTTGCCAGCAGGTTCTGCCTGTAAAGCAGACCCACCACCCAAATACTGAATGCCCTGCCACCAAGAGCTGCCTTGCCCCAGGTTCCACACACAGGTCCCCTACCAGGACAATAGTGGCTTTGCTCAAGAGGGGTGGGGAAGACCATGTGAGGCCTCAGCCTGGACTGGAAACAATCCAGGAAAGAAACTTCTAAGAGCTCCGGTTAGAAGTATTATCAGAAGAGAAGAGAAATTAAGTCCACCTCTGACTTTCACACAGAGACGGGCAACGTTTCCTCTCTTTTTCTCTGGAGAGGCCTGCCTCTTTTGTGGAGAAGGGGGGGGGAGCAGTGGCTTCTGTCCCATAAGCCACTCCAGCCGGGGAGAAAAGGAATTCTCACAGGGAACCCTGCTTCAGTTTGGCGGTGACAAAGAAAGGCCCCTCTCCATCCCCCCCAGTGAAGTCCTCCTGATGCCCAGCTTGCCTTCCCTTGGCTGGGCCACACTGGAGCCCTGCCCACCCCAGAGCTTGGCAGGTAGTCAGACAGAGGGCAGAAAGGAACCCAGCCACAGCTCCACACGGTGTCCGTCTGCCAGGCCAGAGCAAGAGAGCCATTCCCGGTTCACCGGAAGCTCCTAGGCAAAAGCCCCCAAGGTGCTGTGAGGCCAGGGACGAGGGCCCCCTCTCTGGGCTTTGCGCTTGCTGGCTGCCCAGCAGCGGAGCCGCCTCTGGCCCAAGACTGACCTGGAGACTGGCAGGTGCTGGAAAGGTCAGAGTCCGGGGAAGGCTGGGCAGGGCCGAAGTACGCAGGGTTTTATGCCTCTTCTGGCGATCACAGAGAAGGCTGTAGATTGCACTGTAGTGGTCGTAGGCCTCTGTCCTCAACGACTAGGAGGGCACAAAAGCCACAGGTCACTCTTCCCTGCCCCCAGAGCGTGCCTAGAGGTCCCCGAAGGGCCAGTGGCCTTGGTACCTGGAGGGTGCGCTCCTTATCCAGCCCCATCTCCGCCATGGCCAGCAGCACCTCCTCATTCAGGGGCTCCAGCTGCCTCTCGGCTTTCAGCTGCTGACATTCTGCTATTAACTGGAAAGCAGAGAACTTTTTCAGGGCTGCTTGTTCCCACGACAAGGAAAAGTACAGATCCTCAAAGGGAGGAGTGGTTGCAGCTTATGAGCTGGCTGAGCAGGACGTCATCCCCCTCTCCCCCCTCCCAAGGAAATTTCCCAGCCCCAAAGAAGACCCACCACAGAGCTGAGAAATGAGAAAGCAAGGCTGGCAGCGAAATCAGCCCCAGGGACCCCACTGGCAGGAACAAGCCCCTTCCTTCCCTTGTGGGGAGCCTACGGATGTGCATCTGCTCTAGGGCTGGCCCCACCTTTACAAAGTCCCCTTTACGCTGACCTGGTCGCCCAACCTACCCCACCTGCTTTTATACCCAAACGTCTTATGAAAGCCAGTAAAACGAAGGAACTCACTGCACTGAAGTCGGTGTCTGCTTCCCCAAGCTTCATCCACTTGTGCTTGCAGATCTGCTCCATGGAGAGCCGTTTGCTCGGCTCCAGCACCAGCATGTGGCGGATCAAATGTTCACACTCTGCAAGAGAGCAGCTGGGATGGGACCGGAGGACACGCTCCATGGGATGCTCCTGCATCTCCCGAGGGTCCCTCCTTTGCCCTTCGATCTGCGGCTTGATGCGATTCTCAGAACGGGAGTTGGTCCTTACCAACTCGCTCTCCTACTGCAAAGGGCAGGCACCCCGAGCCCCTACTCCACCAGGACCCCACGGCCAAACTGTGATGCTGCAGCCCCAAGAAAGGGGTCCAATGCCTTGCTACGAGGACCACCCAGAAGCAAAGCCCTTTTTACATGGCCCATCTGCCCACAACTGATGCTAGTTCTATGTTTGTTACCGTCCTCGAGAACCTAAGAAGGATACTGATCCAGCACAGAGGGAGCCTTAGTCTGGCCGGCCAGTGCCCCACATTCTCTCCTTCGGTGTGCCACAGAGTGGATGGGGGGGTTGACCTTCCATCCATCCTGTGTTTTCTTAAATGCTTCACTTGCATTTTCCCCCACAAAAACTCCACGAAAAGTTCTGGACTGATACCACCATTCTTCTACGGAAGGACGTCTTCTGCCTCTATCAAAGCACTGAGGTTCATCTAATGGGCCCATGTAAACACAAGGCCAAAGTTTGACCATCTCATTCCTGGCAGGAATCAGGGGAACCACAGAAGCAGCCTGCCTGCTCAGGGCTTGTGTGCTGAAGGTGACTTGTAGGTGAAAGCACCACTGTTCCAAAGCTGAGCCCAGCTGGGACATTCGCTGGCCTGATCCTGGGCCTCCCTAAGGCTGCCCCTCCCTTCCATGGCAGAAGACATACAAGTTCTAATTAATCAGACCACAGGAAATCATTTTAACACAGTTCTGCAGTAGGCAGAACTAAATTCCGCCCACTGAATGTTAGATGATGGCTTCCTGCTCACAGGAGGAGGAAAGGCAGGGGAGCCTCAATTCCCTTTTATACGGGGTGGGTGGGGGGCGGTGGGCGGTGGTGGGGGGTGGTAGAGGCAGGCAGGGAGTCTCATGGAGGCTTTTCAAGCTTGCAGCAAAATAATCTGCTTTAACATTTCCCCAGCTCGTTCCTTTCCTGGTGCCTCACTTCCTGCAAAACTAAAAGGCATCAGAAAAACTAATCCTGGCCTCCTCCCTCTTTCCCACCTGAGGGAGTAGAGCGGGGGAAGACCCTGGGCCAGGCAGGGGGTCCTCAAGGCAAGCAGCAGCTTGGAAAACAGGAACTGGCCACAAGCACCACCTGACTTTCCCACTGAAGCAAAAGAGACCAAAGAACAGCCGTGCACAGAAAGGCCCAAAATGGGCTGTTTGGATCACTCCGAATTTCAACAAATTGTACGCTCTGATAAGCCTGTGCCTGGTCCAGTCAAGCGCTGACTGTTGTAGCCCGTGTTTATCCTGGAGGAGGCAAAGGCAACTGCCTCTTTCTGCAAGCAACCCTGTTCCAAATAGTGGGTGGGTGGGTGGGTGGGGGTGAAGTGATACCCGTTTTCGGGCACAAGCTTCTTAGGGCCCTGCCGCTTCAGCCAACGGACACAAGGAAGCAGGACCCAGTTCCTGCGGTGTCCGTCTGCACGCACCACCCCCCAAACGCACTGCTACGCCGGCACCCCGTACTCCGTACCTGTTGACATGAAGAACGGGATGCGGAACTTCCCGCTCAGCACCCTCGCCCGCAGGTTCTGCAGCGTGCTGCCATCGAAGGGCAGGGCCCCACACACCAGCACATAGAGCACCACCCCAAGGCTCTGCAAAAGAGGAGGTCCTGAGTCCCCTTGGTAGGGCAGCGGGGAGGGAGGGAGGCCCCGCAGAGGAAGGCCAGGGGAGCAAACGGACCAATTTCCCAGCCCAATGGCCAGAGGAGGCCAAGGCAAAGATTCCAGCTTTGAAGCTTCTTGAAGCCAACGAGGCCCTTCAGGCCGCTCCCAAGAGAGAAGAGAATGCCTTGGCCCCTTACCCAGATGTCCACTTTCGGCCCATCGTACTCCTTCCCTTCAAAAAGTTCAGGGGCAGCGTAAGGGGGGGACCCACACCAGGTCTTCAGTAGCTGACCAGGAGTGAAGATGTTACTGAATCCAAAATCTGGCAGAGAAGAAGGAAGGAAGGAAGGAAGGAAGGAAGGAAGGAAGGAAGGAAGGAAGGAAGGAAGGAAGGAAGGGCCGGTGATTTCCCTCCAAACTGCCTATTGCCCAATGCCCTGCACAAGAGCAGGTGGGCGTCCAGGGGAAGCCAGGGACAGCAGCACGCAGAGCCATCGCCTGGCCAGAAATGCCGCCCCTGTGTGTCCCCTGGTTTCCCCACAACCCTCCAGCACAACCCTTAAGGTGCCTCTCCTGGCAGGAGCTGGTGATCCGCCCCCCCCCCGCCCCCCGGCTTTTAGACCCCACTGCCCCAAAATGACTTTCATTGGGTTTGTGCTGAATTGAATTTGCCAGTGTAATATTGTTGAGTCTGCAGATCCTTTTAGATCTCTTCTCTTCCTGCTTCAGCCAGGCTAAACAATGACGTGCCCTCAGGAAGTGCAGCCATTCCATGCAAAGCCCACCTTGCTGTCTCTATTGCAAGGACTGTTCATGAACTCCCATTCTCCCTTTCTGAACTTCCTTTGCCTGCCAGTCCACGAAGGGGCCGCCTGTTTTGCCAGGAGATCTTTGGAAAGCCTGAGGTATAATGGATCACCTGCTATTTTGATGTTCAGATTTGCATCCAGCAGCAAATTCTCGGCCTTCAGGTCTCTGTGGACAATATGGTGACAGTGGCAGAAGTGCACAGCTGCTACTATCTGCTTAAACTTCTTCCGAGCCTCTTTTTCAGCCATTCGTCCGTGAGCCACCAGGTGATCTGAAGGAGAGGCGGGAGGGATGAAGCCGGTTAGACGTCTATTCTGGGCGAATGATGGGACATGCAAGGAAGTGACCTGGGGAGAAATTGATTAGGCCACCTGTGGAAGGAGACGCGGTGTAACTGCCAGCCAAAACTGCTGGTGGGGTAAACTGCTCTCTTGAACTTCGGCACGTTTCCTCCCAAACCGCCTGCAGGGAAAGAGTGAGGCTGATTGGCAGCAAAGGGTTCTCTCCTGTTGGAGCAGCATCCCCAGGGGCCTGCTCTCAGCCCGGCCCCAAGGCTGCCTGCCAGCCCTTCAGGCACTGACTGGAGCAGCTTCCCAGGCTCCTCTGGGAAGCTCGGCCTTGCCAAGGCTTTTGGGGAGAAGCCAAAGAGAAACCTTTCTGGGCAAGAAGGATGGCCTCACAAGGCATGGCCGCCATTTTAGATCCCACTCCACCCCCCACCTCCCCCACCCCGAGGGAAACCATAGTACCCAAGCTGCTCCATTTAGCGTGCCATGGGGTGGCAAAAACTGCCATTCTCACGCAAGAGTGAAGGAGATTGTGGGAGACACCCCCACGAACCCATCTCGCACCAATGGGCAAAGCCGTGGGAGGCAGAACAGACAAGGGCCCTATCTCTACTCCACTGCCTCTCAGGCCGCGGGGGGGAGGAGGGGGCAGAAAAGCCTGGTTATGGGCGCATCTCGTTACGCCCATGTAACAGCTCTCCTGCGCGAGCTGCACTGGCTCCCAGGGGTCTTCCGAGTGCAATTCAAGGTGTTGGTCACCACCTTTAAAGCGCTCCATGGCATAGGATCAGGATATCTACGGGACCGCCTTCTGCCACCAACAGCCTCCCACCGACCAGTTCGCTCCCACAGAGAGGGACTCCTCAGGGTGCCGTCGGCCAAGTTATGCCGGCTGGCGACACCCAGGAGGAGAGCCTTCTCTGTCGGAGCCCCTGCCCTTTGGAATGAATTGCCCCCGGATATTCGTAACATCTCTGATCTCCGGGTCTTTCGCTGTGCCCTCAAGACCCTACTGTTCCAACAGGCGGGGCTGTCTAATTGAATGATTTTAAATTAGGTTTTAACTTTGGGTTTTAAAATTTGGCCAAAACTATTTAATGATTTTAATTAATTTTAACTATGATATTGTATATTTATGTTTTAATTTTGGCTGTACACCGCCCCGAGTCCTTCGGGAGGAGGGCAGTATATAAATATTATTATTATTATTATTATTATTATTATTATTATTATTATTATTATTATTATTATTATTATTATTATTATTATTATTATCCTGCAAAACACAGCAGAACAGAGAGCAGGAAAGTGACCGAGCTCAGCAAGGATGGGCCGGGGGGTGTAATGTGTGTATGTGGGGGGGGGGCGCACTTGGGGGAGTGCACGGGATAAACATCTTCCTCGTGCCTTTGACCAAAGAGCTCAGCAAGGACGGGCCGCGGGGGGGAGGGGAGAGTAGCCATCGGGCTGATCCCCAAGAAGTCCTGTAATAAAAAATGGGGAGTAACCAGCTTAATGCTCATCTCCAGATGGAGCTGCCGAGGGCGCTCTGGGCGCAGTGGTTTTGGCACTAAGCCCCCCACCACCACCACCCACCCTCAGTGAAAAGAGCACCTGGCCTCCCTGGCTGGGACAAAGAGGAGCTGAGCCTTCATATGGGGAGGGGTGGGGGAACGACACACATGCAAAGCACCCCTCCTGCAACTGGACCTCTTTGTCCGGATGCACGTTGAGGATTTCTGCTAACCAAGCAACCTACAGCAGCCGGTGTTTGCTCCGCTCACCTCCACGAAGGCTGAGCTGCTTTTGAGAGCAATCAGGCCAGCCAGTGCAGACAGGCCTCTGCCCAAGCTGAGAGGCCCTGGTGTCTCATACTCCCAGCACCGCAGTCCCCTTTTCCTCTGAGAAGCCCTTCCAGAAAGAGGAAGCCACTCTCTGCCTAAAGGGCCAACAAGCGACGGCGTCCCGAGCGATTCCTGGATCCCCCCCAGTCTGGGCCCAGTCCGGAGCTGCGCCACTGAAACAGCTCCCCACCCCCACCCACTCTGACACTTGCTCCTACCATAATCGGGACTTCTTTGGGGTGGCAGAGCAGGTTCAGTCAGCCTGCCCACGGGCAAAGTGGAGTTGGGCAAAGCATGGCAAGTGAGGAAGGGCATCCTCCACATGAGAATGAGGAAGAGGGGCTGGGAGGGTCTCGCATAACCAGGGAGGGCAGCATGCAGACAGAGCTGGGAAGAGAATGGCAGCACTGGCTTTCCTGGACCTGTGGGAGCTGGCTAGGCCCCAGGGCTGGCAGCAGGAAGATGGTGCCCGGGCCACCGAGAAGGGTGGGCTTTCCTGGGCTCTTCATCTTGGCAACTCGCCCTGCCAAGAGGGGCCGTGGCTTTTGGCTCCCCAAAGCCTCCAGGCAGCTGCAGAGCGCCTCCCGAGAGGCTGCTGCCAAAATGTGACTTCATGTGATCCCAGATGAGAGTGATAAAATATATAGGGGGTAACCACAGCAAACGTGTCCGATTATATTTTAATTATATTTAAACTTTTAGTTTTTGCTCTGGCCCTGCCTGCTTTTTGGAATGCAGTGCAGTAAGACGGGAAAGCCAAGCGTGGCTGTGGCCCAAGAAAAGGAGATTCCCTTTGGGTCATAAAGGTTCAGGGTGGAGTCTCCTTATGGCCTCTTTATCAGCTGAAGTCACCTTGGCTCTTCCCAAAGTTGCCACTGCAACTTTCTCCTGTTAAAAATAAGCCTGCCCAAGAAAGGGACTGGCCTGGATGGCCCTGTTCTTGCGGCTAACCTGGCTTGCCAGATGGTTGTTGGTGCTCTGGGAAACTCAGCAGGGCAGCCCGGTGGGTCTGCTTGAGCTGCCCGGGGACAATTCTAGCTCCGTTGGCAGCTGACCTGCACCAAAGGCCAACATCCTGCGCGGACTGTCCCTTTCCCCAAGTCTTCACATTTTGCGAACTTCGTTATGACAAGCCCCCTCGGAATTCTCCGCTCTTCCTTTCCTCTTATCCAAGTGCACCAGAGCTCACCAATCTTGCTTCCACAGCAATTATGCAGCAGTGGAAACTTCCAAGACCAAAGAGCATCAGCCACAAAGTAAGCAAAAGGGCCAGCAGCTATTTTTTTACTGGAGTTGACGAAGTATATTTTGGCTGAATAAGGCAAACAAGGCACTTACCAAATATCTCCCCTCCGCTGGCATACTCCGTGACCAGATAAATCATTCTCTCTGTCTCCATGACCTGCACAAGGGCAGAAAAGCAGCTGATACGGACAGGCTCAGGACAAAACACCCTCGGCTAATCTGGCTTCTTCTTGGGGGGAGGGGTCCACAGAAGGATTCCCCAGGGGACAGGCACCAAAGGCTCCACAGACCGATGCTTTACGGTTATCTTCTACGCTCCCAACAAAACCGTTTTCCTCTGAAACCACTGCATCCCTCTGAATCAGCAAGAGGCCTCTTGATTGTGGGGGCCAAAAGGAAGCCTTGCGGAGGCCAAGAGCCCACCTGCCCAGTGACACGCAGAGGTTCCCTTTGGATCCAAAGGAGCCGGAAGGTTGGAGGCCCCTCCTGCCCCTCCCCCAAAGTCTTTACCAACATGTTGCCTGTCCCCGTCTCAGTTACCCAGCCGCCAGACCTGATACAATCTGATGATATGAGGGTGGCACAGCATCTTCATAATCTGCACTTCTCGAAAAATCTTTTTGAGGTTCTCTTCATCCAGCTGAGTCTTGTCAATGATCTTTATTGCGACCTGAAAGGGCAAACATGAGAGTAGATATTATTAAACCCAGAACGGGCAGGTTGAGCAGAAGAATTGCTGCTCCTCACCATCTGATTCGTTCTGAGAGCATAAAGCTACCAGAGGAAGAAAAATGACTGCTCTATTTTTTTTTTTATTGAAAAAGTTTTACAAATACCAATTTTTCCCCATCCCCCCCCCCCCCCCCCCCGCATCCCTATTCTATTGAACTGAATGGTTTATTTCTAACTCTGAATAACTTGCCAAGGTTGGGCAAAAAACCCTAATAGGTATGACAGAGATGCCAGCAACTTTCTATAAACTGTGCTCTGAATGGTGGCTTTCCATGAATTTAGTAATTTGAGGAAGATTGTATAAATTGGTTACATTCATCCGTAATGCCAAGCATGCTGAACTAGTCAAAGTGGCCCAGTTCAGATACTAATTTAAACCCAACACAAGAAAACCACCTTATGTGTGAATGCTGATGCAGGAATCAGAGCAGGTACTTGGGGGGGGGGGGGGGGAGTGAGAATAGCAAATAGACTTTGTAAATACCTTAGAAACTCTTGAAGGTGTTATTTTTACAATGGAAGGGAACACAGATCATCAAATAAAGCTTTCCTCTGCTCAAGCGTCTCGTTTTTAACCCAAAACGTTCAGAAAACAAGACTGCCCTAGCCAAGAGTTCCATCTTGTGGAGCTACTTTCAACTGCCAAAAATCCATGCAGCACTCAGTTTAGAAACGGGGATGTCAGAAGGTGGTATTATGGGTTAGCTGAAGAGTTCTAGCCCTTGCCTAACAAGGCCAGGCACCCCTCCTGTCTCTGTCTCTGCCTTCGGCCTTGCCCCCCTTCCAAGATTGGCCTCTTGGTCTCCTGATTATCTATTTTGCGCTCAGAAGGTCTCTGAGCACCACCTGCGGAGCAGCCGTTTTGGGTTGCCAAGGGCTTCCTTTTCTTCTACTGATGCCCCCTCTCTCAGCCCAGCCTGCCTACCTACCTCACAAGGTGGTTTTCAGGGGGAAATGGGAAGAGTAAGCACAAGGTGCCTTGACTTGAGCTCCCAAAGGAAAGCTGAGATCCAAGGTCTAATATAAAAAGAGTAAAATAAACTCAAAGGTCCCTGTATCTAAGTTCCTGCAAGTCCGAGTTCTTCAGCTCAGCCCAGCAACAGCTCTGCAGGCAGCTGTGGGAAGAGAGGCAGGGAGCCCATGAGAGGGATCAACCGTGAATGAGGCTGCTGGCGGTTCTCCACACTGCTCGGTCACCGTGGCTCTTGGCTCTCCTGTGTTCCACCCCATCCCAGCAGATCCTTGCCGAGACCTTCGCTCCGGTGTTTCAAGCCATCTACTTTCCTGCCTGGGTATCTGTCACCATGGCGATCGCAATTCCACACGAAACTCAAATCTATGCCACTTTCCTGGTGCAAATGCCGGGAGCAAGAAGGAGAGGAACTCTCTGCTTTGCCCTTCAGGCAGCAAAACGTTTTACCAGCAGCTCTTTCTGCCTTCTTGAGCCCTTTGCAGCGGCCGTCCCGGAGTGGTAGGTCATCTCTCTTGCCTCCCTGCTCAGGGCTGTCGTGTTTCCGTGGCCCTTTTCAGGGGAAGAGGGGCCCTTTCCTCCCAACAAGCTGCTGACCAAGACCAGAGGGCAGCTCTGCTAACTGAAGGGAAAGCAGGAGAAGGAGGGGAGAGCAAAGCTGGAAAAAACTGGCTTCATCAGGGAAACTCTCCTCCCCACCCGAGGAAGCTTCAGCGCAGGACAATAAAAGCCACCCTGCTCTCTGCTGAAGCCCCCAAGCGTGGAAGGTCTACAGGCAGGGGATGCAGGGTCTGGAGCTCCTCCAGGAAAGCTCTGTGGGGAAGCAGGTGTGCTTCCACCTCTGGAAGTGTGCCACAAGGTCACTTAATAAGCTTTGCTGCTGCTTTAAAAAAGCCAAGGAGGCAGTCACTGAGGGAGGGTTGACATCCTGACTAAAATTAAGGCTTCCTGCGCAGAACCTTCGGAACTTGCTTAATGATCCATCCATCTTCTCTCTTGGCAAAACAGCCGAAGACGACAGTAAAAGGAAATCCTTCAGTCCAATCATTAAACACTTTTTGAAACGCCGACTCTGGGGATAACACTGATCCATCTCCCCACCGGACGGATAGCCAGTTCATAAACAGATGCTCATATCAGCAATCTGAGACAGTCGATCGTGGGCTGCATTACGACGTTGACAAATCTGTTTTGCTGCCTCCTGCATGCTCAATACACCCCTTTCTTCCACACAGTGAGGTTCCAGGTTTGTGACATGCTGTTTAATTCAAATGTAGGCCCACTTCTTTGAACCGTGCCGATCTTTGCAAAGCTGCACCTACAAACATCACCCTGAGTCTTCCCAGAATGGCCAGGAATACGGCGCTGGAGCCAACGTGGCCCAGCCATCTGTTCCCTGTCTTTGCGTGGGCAGCCAACAGGTGGCACCACTGACACCTCCACGGCAGGAGTGGCCCACTGAACTCTCCTGCAGCCTTCGCTCCCACCTCCCAGCCCCAGAAATGAGCACAGCCAGAACTGTTCTCACATGCGTGTCACATCCAAACAGTCACCCTAAGAACTATAAACAATCTAACAACCTCTGGGTGCCTTTGCTGGGACTGAGCCCAGAGCAGCCTGGCCAAAGAAGTTGGGGTGCTTCCTGACCGGAGTTCTCCAGGCAAAACTCAACTAAATAATATTACATCACAGGATTTAAATTTAATAACCGGGAGTCAATGACAGGCTCAGCCAAATGGCAGCATGCCTCTCTGTGCCGTGGTCCAATCTTGGCATGCCAGGAAACAGTGCAGTGGGGCATAAAAAGCTCCCAGGGATAATGGCTAGCGATTTGGAAATCCGAGTAGCAATCTGGGTAGCCCCACATATTATGTCTTGCATTATATACAGACTTATATAGTACATACTCACACACACGCACAATGTGTATGTATGTGTGCGTGTATATATAATGTATATGTATCTATACCTACACCTACCTACCTACCTGTATACATACATACATCCCATTTTTTCTTTTTAATTAGCATGGCAAATCCCCCCCCCCCCCAATTCTGCCTGGGCTCGATCCCCTGTGAAACAGCTCCAGGCCCTTCGGGGGGCCCGGCCTGGCCCTCGGAGCCCCCGGATGGCTTTTCATAGAAGCTGTGCTAGGAGCCTTAGAAATGGACATAGTGAAATTGGTGCCTTTGGCTTCAATACTGAAAACACAAAAGGACGGGCAGGGCAGAGGAGAAAGGGGAGGGGAGGCAGGCAAGGGGTGCCCACAACCCAGGACAGCAGCCACGCAGGGAACGTGTCCGCAGGCAGGGCCGATTCTGTGAGTGCTGGGCAGGACAACGGGAGTGGCTATCCTCTCTTTCTCTCCCTTTCCAGGCAGCACAACTGCTGCTTTTCACACTCCCTCTTGGTGCCCCCCTCTTTTGCAGATATTTCAACAATCAGGGCATCCCGCGGGGGGGGGCATGAAGCAAACCTCCTTCCCCCCCCTCCCTTTCCCCCCCAGTCCTGGAAGGGCACCCTCTGGGTTACCCGCTGAGCCAAGCTGCTTCCCTGATGTGAAACCCCTGGAGTTGGGAATCAGGGCTCTCCTGATGGGTGCAACTGCTCAGGGAAGCTCTGCCTGCGTCTCCTTTGAGGGGAGGCAGTTCGGATAAAGCGGAGAGTGACGCAAGCACTTCCACCAAGGAAACACAAACCAGGAGAGCAGATGATGATCCAACCGAGGCTGTTCTGTCCTCCAAGCAGCTTTCCCACACATGTCCCCAAGCATTCATCGCAGCCCGTGGGTGGGGGAGACGGAAGCCATCTCCCGGGGATGCAGCCCTGAACCTCTCAGAAAGAAGGAAAAGGGGGGGGGATCTGTTCCTTCTTCCAAGTGCAGAGTGGCTCAGGCACGCCAATCATCTCACCTACCGACAAGGAACGGGGGGGGGGGGGCACACAAAACGGACATCCACTTTTAAGATGCATGATGGAGTGGAATGTACGTCTCTCTTGATGGTCTGTCAACTCTGGTAAAATAGAATTTAAAATGTCCAAATCTCATTCATGGTTCTATCGAGGAATTTGTTTCAGTTAACTGATCGGAAGGGCAGAATAAGAGGCTTAAATGGACCTTATTAAAGAGGGGAGGAAAATGGGGAAAGCGGCCCTGGAAAAGGCTGCAGATAATTCAGAGAAGAAACTCTTGGGAACTCAAGAGCTGGGCGGTTATCAGTGTCATGAAAGCTGCAAAAATCGCCCACTTTGGAGATTAGAGGCAGCAAGGACTGAACAGGGCTGGGATGGAAAAGAGAGAGGCAGCATTTAATCACTTGTGACAAAACGTATTTCACAAAAATCAAGCGAGCGTGCGTGACGCAACTGCCAAAACAAAGTCAAACTAAAATCTAACCACATTCAACTGTGCAAAGCTGCCAAACCTTCAGTGATCAAATAAGGTAATAAACATAATGTGCACCCATTAAACGGAGGCTATGAAGTCACCAAGTAGCCTCTCCGCTATTCTCTGAAGCTGAAGCCAGCAGGAGCAACCTTGATGCCAAGCAGGACAGTCTGTCTGCCAGCCGTGGGATAACCTTCCTCTCAATGAACGTGGCTCTTAGATCTCTCGGCAGGAGGTGCCAATGGAGCTGGAGCCCAGCGTAGCTGCTGAGCACTTGCACGGCGTCAGTGAGGAGCCGAAATGCCACGCAAAGTTGCTTAGCAGCCCAGGAGTCCCAGCTTGCCAGAGCAGCAGAAGCATCCTCAAGAGCCCAGCATCCAAAAGCAGGCCGGGACTCCTGAGAAACGGCCCTGCTGACCTAAACCCGGGTCCCGGGCTCCCCCAGACCAGGGACCTGGACCCAAAGGGCAGGGGGTGACAAAGCAAGTTGCCTGTGACTGGTGTCACCCTGGTTATAGCACTGGAAGAGACCTTATAAAGATGAAAGGCTCAGCAGCCTCTGCTAAATCTTGGGCTAATCCTCGGAGACTAAGTAGTGTCAATCTGGATTTGCCAGGAGGCGGACTGACAAACCGCTGATATCACTGAAGGCCTCCTTGGGGCCTCCTCCAGGTTCTGCTAGGCATGGCAAACACGGACTCAAAGATCTTTTGGCATCCCATCCTTATAAACCAAGGCCGGTTTGTCCCAGCCCTGCACTCCCCCCCCAACAGCAGATGCCCCCCTTGCCCATCCCGAAGGAGGTTGCCTGGTGGCCAAAAGGACTTGGCAGCATAATTGCTTGGTGCCTCCCATCTGGGAGTCCCAACCCCTCGCTCAGATGCTTTCTCTGTTGCCAACCATTAACAGAGGGCCTCTCCCACCAATTCCTTACCCCACCATCGTCATCATGACTCCTTGCCAGAAAATGATATGCATTTTGTAGCTTTGTATTTCTATACATACTGTGTACACACACGAATCCAAACACATGCACACGTATGTCCGTCTTTAATTCCTTGTCATCCAAAGGTCCAACCACGACTCTAGCTGACTTCTTCTTCCAAGGAATTCAGCTTTATTGGGTGGCTGGTAGATTTTAATGCTGTGCTCCACAAAATCCCTTTTTGAGAATTCTCAGAGACTTCTGAAATATTCTTTGCAGAAGAAATGTAGATTCTTCAACAACCTTTTTGAAATCTGTCTTCTTGTACTGTTTACATATATTCAAGGATATGTGTTTCCTTTTGTTCGTATTAGGCAACAATTCCACTATCTAAAGGAAGCTTTGTTTTTAATTGTTTTCTTGACACCTCTTGGAGATGATGGTATTTAACCTGACAACAGTATGCATTAGAGCTGATCTGCCATGTTTTATTTATATATAATCCCCAGGTGTTCTTGGAAGGATTGACATCTGGACTTTTTCTTCAACCACATCATGGCCAGAGGCTTTTGGGGGTTAGGAAAAAAAACCAGATCTACGTAGTGTATAGTCTCCAGGTGTTTTGGGTGCATGAATTATCCCCTATAGATTCTGTCTGGCTCTACTGTGTGCCCCTGGCCTGCCTGCTTCTATCCTGTCTCCACTTGGATGAACAAAAGCATTTTCATCCTCACCTCAGGAGAATGATTCACATCAAGCCAGACACAGCCTTTGCTTGCGATGCCTCCTCTCCTTGCTCAGCTGGCTAAAGGACAGTCATCCTTCCGACGTACAAGCCGGGACGTATCCCAGGGCGAGCTCTCAAGCGACAGGCCCTGGGATTTAGCTGGCACCTCCCAAAGCACCAGCAGGGTGCTTAACCTGGATCGCTTTCAGGAAGAGAAGGCGTGGGATGCCTTGGCTTGCACCCCAATTGGCAATCCCTTCCAGAGGAATTTGTCACTGTGTCTAATCGGGTGCTTGGCGGAGCCGGCTAACAACAGCGGCTTCTCATCCTGAAGCTTCCCCTGGTCTGAAGAGGAAGCCAGGGGGCAAAAGCATGTTCATATAATTGTTTGTTTAATTTAAATATGTTGAGCAAGAATCTCTTGCCAGCTTGGCAATCTGGACCAAAATCTCCTTTACTATTCTGTCTATACATATATATGTGCAAAAGCAGGGCATCTTTTAAACACTGAAGCACCATCGCCAAAGGAGAAGTACCATCTTCACAGCAAAGTTCCTTCTCCAAAAGGCTTTTTTAAAACGAATCTATAGTATATTGTAATGACACAAAGAATTTAAAGGCCGATCCCCTTGGATCCTCTGTTCTCACAACAGACTGCCACATACTCAGGCTGAACAGGCAGCAGCCTCATAAAGGCAATTACACTTTCCTAGCCAATGGCATATTTGCAATTGCCAATGGTAACAATAAGATGTTTTGTTACCAGTAGTAATTTTAGAGTTTGCATTTCTACTGTATGAGAAAGCATTTCTTTTTCATAAATTTCCCATCACCAAATCTCACAAATGTTTCCAAATCCTGGTTATATTACAAGAGAGGAAGGAAAAAACCCTCCCTTAATGGGTTCGTTCTAGTTCTGGTATTATTTTGGCTGTCCTCTTCTACATCTCTTCCATAGCACTTTTGAGGCGTGATGGTAGCAGCCGCAGTGTGTCAAGAGGACAGCGTGGTCGATCTACAGGCAGGCTCTGAGTGGCTGCCAGTCACTTTTCCCAAGTTCCAAAGAGGAATATCAGACACCCCAACAGGTTGGGCCAATGCTTCCCAACTAGCCTCTTTTTATATCCCTGCCAGCTCAGAAAATACCAGGCTTTTAACTGAACTTAGCAATATTTATACCAACGTGCATCAAATTGTACTTGCTTATTCTAAACCACACTTTCTATTTCCATTTTACTACGGTAGTTTAGAGAACTTCTTTTTATTGAGAGCACAAATACTCTGATGTTCTCGGGAAACTTGGTCACCTTCTTCTACCTCGATAGTTTGCAAACATCCACAGGAAGCACTGAAGACAGAGATCATAAAACTTCGATGTAAGGATTGTCATTTATACTCCAATTTTTTAATCGGCTCTTGTTCCGCAGAAGAACTTAGTTATTATCACGTTACGGTTAATTGTGCTAACAGATCTTTGATTAAAGATTTTGCCAGAGGCTTTCTGAAAACTATGTAAGCAACACAGACAGAATCATCCACATGGAGAGAATTCTTCATAGAAGAAAGGTAGATTCTTGGGCAATATTTCTGTCTATAAACTTGGCAATTTATCTTTAATGATTATTTTCACTCATTTATTCATAACAGCCTTCAGGTGACCAGTCTTAACTTTCTGGACTCCCCGGGGTCCATTTTTAAAATTAGCATCATGCTGGCCACCTTATGTGCACGTTGCACATTTGACTGTGTTAACCTATGGATATACAGTATCTGGACTTGGCAATCTGTTGGTTTTCAGTGGTCAATATAGGTTTTAGACTTTAGAATTTCACTTGGTATGATTGCTATTTGTCTTAGCTCTTCGGATTCCCTCTCTGAAAATAATCGTTCAGGCATGATGAATACATTGTCTTCAAGCTGTTCCCTATCTGGTGTATTTAATTTTAAGGTTGATCTTTATTAACTTCTCTAGTGATTACTTTGCAAAGCACTTTGCTGATACATTTTTTTTATTTTTTCCACTCTGTGATGTTTGTTCAGGGGCCTTTAGCTACTGAAGTTCCCATGCCCCACTTCCAGTTCCCTTCTTCTGAGGATAGAGATTGGACATCTGGGAGAAAGTCTTCTCAGGAGCCCATTGAAGCTGGGGTGAGCCTGGCACCCCCCCCCCTCTGCTGCCTCACTAATAACCCCGGCTGGGCCAAAGGAAGGAAGGTGCTCCTTCTGCTCTTGGCCAGATCAATTTCAGTTGGGTTTTAGGACCCAAATTGCCTTGGAGGATGTGAGCTACTGTGGGGGATCTGGAACCTTTCAAATTAACTTCTGACAAGCATTTTCTATGCCATTTGCAGCAATCAAGCCAGCAGTTCCCATGGAAACCAGGGCAAAGCGGAGGCAAATTTGGGTGACATAAGCTGCACAGCGACTTCTTGGGGAGCCTTTGGTTACCTGCAGAGGCTTGCAAAAGGCCCTCTTCAACCTGGAAGTGACGCCTCCCCCTATCTCCCCACTGCTTGCTTTCAAGAACACCCATTAAAACAAGAGCGGGCCCTTTTCTCCTTAGTTCGGACACTTATGTGAGCCCAGCTCAACTTTCCCAATTTTTAATCATTCCATGCCAAACCTCCAGCTTGCTCTGTGCAGATGAATGCAGGCCTTGGTCCCCAAAGGCTCAGGAATGGGACAAGCGGAGGTCACTTTTGACGGACATCCATTTTTTAACTCTATACCTTTGAAAAGGTTCCCTTATAATGCATGTCTCAGAAGACTCAGGGGGTCCAGACAGCATGGACAGGAATGAGTAGAGTGAATTAAGACTACTTCGGACTAAAACCCTGACCTCACCAATTTCTTTCACACCCACAACTTACAAGCAGACTTCTGAGACTTACACAGCCTAACCCAAAGGCAGATGCCCCTTGCAAGCACCCAATTTTGCAGTTGTCATTTTCTTCCTCTCTAAAGTCTCACTTCTGTTTTGATGTGTCCTGCATTGAGGAACTAACTGTGGTTTCTCAGAAGTCCATGCAGAGATTTTGAACTCACCATTTTCCTAGGCAGAATACATCCATAAGTAACACTCTTGTCCTATAAGGAGTGGAACTACACATTTTTCATAGTCAGTAGCACACCCTAATGAAGACAATACAGTCAGGCCACTATCAGCCAGCCAGCTGCTGATTGCCAGAAAACATCTGGAAACTACTCTCTGCTAGGCATTATTATCAGGAAAGCTGGAGGCCAAGTCCCAGGCCTTTCATCACCCTTGGGATGGCAGCAATTTTATGTCAATCTTCTGGCTTGGTGTCATTCTCGGCCAGAACGTGCCAGGGAAGCACTGTGCCATGTGGCGCCACTCTAAGCATCTTTTGCACCAGGTCACAATGGCCGGCTTTGCATAGACCAGAATGCGATAATGGTTCACACATCACACCAACCGAGCAAGACAAACAACAGTCATAATCAAGCTGGAATGACTGAGCCTCATATTTGGGAATTCCACAAACTACAGTCTGAGCCAACCAGTTAGAAAAAAAGATTAACAGAGTTTCTGCTGAAGACGACACTTTGAGGACCTTGTTTATAGTAAGAGTTCATATCCGCAAGCTTCCTGCTCCTTTGACCAGCGTTCCTAACATCTGCAAGGGAGCTTGTCCCTTAAGAGCTGTTCCCATCCTCTGAGCCAAGCTTGCCACCCTTGCCCTGCTCCCTTCGGTGCCAGCGTTTAGGAAGCAGCCTCTGAGCTGCCCAGGGATCTGTGAACTACCGACTCAGGTTCCATCGTCAAGCCTGTCATAGCCATAATTATTCTTCCTTGCTTAAGACAAAATATGTTTCTGTTTGAACAAAAACATCTTGGAATGTAATTATTCTGGAAACAGTTACCTTATTATTACTATATTTTAAAAAATAAGGAAGAAAATTTCCAAGCGCTGCCATGTGGGAAAAGGACAAGGAGGCTCTGTCCCTTCTTAGCCGATGTTTTTTGTGGATTTAATTCCAAGAAGTTAAAAAGGTGGCAACTCCTATCACCGAAAAAACAGAATAGCTCCTTCTGGTGTAGCTGTACTTCGGATCTAGAGTGCCAAAAGATAAGTAAGGATGGCTGATGCACGGGCTTGCAGCTTTGCAGGAAACCTCTCCTACAGCTGCAATGGAACAGAAGTGGAAAAGGCCAGCATTTTGCCCAGGGGCACAGGGAAGGCTGGTCCCTGCCTGGCACTTTGCAACATGCCCGCATTTTCACTGAGCATTGGGGTTGCATTCCATGGGGCAGGAGCCACTTTGCAGTACTGAAAGGAGATGGGTACAAGATGCTCTGCAGATGCTCTTCGTATCACACTTTGCCTTTCCAAATATTGCAGGCCCCCAAAGCGTAACATCCCTCCCCCTCCAAGAAGACAAGATCTTCCTGCCTTACAGCTTAGCTCTCCTCCCATGCGGTGATGCTCTGTGCTGGGCACGCATTAAGCCAATTAGCAAAGGTCTCCTAAAATCGTCTCAGTGGCTAGAGTTGCAAGAGACTGGCGTAGATGGCCCTCCCGAAGCGGCTGAGGAGATCAAACGAGGGAGCCTGCAGGAATTCCAGGCCACCGAATTTCTGCTCGTCCCAACTCATTCCCTGGGATGCCTTCTTCTGTCCTCCAGAGAAAGGAAAGGCTGAAGCTGCACACGGAAAAGCCACCCGCTCACCAAGGGAGGCGAAATGGGCCCTCCAAGCAGAGAGACAATTCTGGAATGAATAATCCTTAGACCAGAAAAAGAGGTCAGCAGCCACAAAAGCAAAGAGTCCCTGGCAATCCATTTTTCATCAACCTTGAGCCCAGCAAAAGCTTCCCAACTAAGGACAGATGTGGCACAGCTGCTGGAGGGTTTCTCCACTGCAAATCAATCTTCTTCTCCTCCTTCACCATTGGAAAGAAAGCCTCTGCGGCTCCTCCTTTGAGACCAGCCCTCGAACAGAGAGAAAATGCCTTCCTCTCCTGGCAGGGCAAGGCGGGAGGCCCCGGAGGGCAAGGGACATTCCCAGGGACTCTCGCTCGGCTGAGCTGTCCTAACCACCAGAGCTATTGCATCAGGGCCAGAAATGCCTCAGCTGCTGCTGGCAGAAGATCCCCTTTCCCAGGGCAAAAGCCAGGCTGCCAGGAGGAGCTCAGGGCCACACAGCTGCCCCCCCCCCCCGCTCTCCCCACGGAAGGATCACCTCCCAAAGATTGCTTGGACATTAAGGACACAAGTTGTGGGATATCTGACACAAGCGCACACGTACACGCCTAGGTTGTGCTTGCCCTCCCTCCCTCCCTTGATCAGGCTTTCTTTCGTCTTCCAACCAGCTTGGGGCCTCAAAGTGGTTTTAGGCACAACCATTCAACAGCATTTTTTTTCTGCTTGGCATCCTCTCTTCCCCTTTCTCCTTGTTTACACCTAGAGCCATGCAGCAGCACACCCTGAATCTCAGGGTCCAGAGTACTTCCATCCTGGAAAAGAAAAAACAGGAGGAGCAGAAGGAAAAGGAGACTGAGGTTACTTGAGAACAACCTCTGGGCATTTTTGAAAAGCAGACAAAGCATCTCATCAATGGCTCCACATTAACCTGAACAAGCCGAGTGCCTCAGGGCTCAGTCCGACATGCGTATGAAATCCTTGCAAACAACACATTAGAAGGAACGGACAACACTTAGAAAAGAAAAAGATGAAGGTTGAATGGTTGGCTAAATGAAATCATTCCAGGTGAAGCTTCCAAGGCTCTTGAGGCCGGCTGCGGCCGGGGGTCAGCCTGGACACTCCAGATCTACAAGCCTCTGCAGGAACAGTGTCAGGTTCCCTTTGGAGAGGCATCCTCCTCTCTGCTCTGGCCGTTTCAGGACCAAGCTCTGCATTTCCTGAAAGCTGAAGCCAGACACAAGGAGACTTCCCTGCACTGGACTAGCAGAGGATACTAGAGAATATTTGGCAGGGCCGCTTGGTGCCAAGCTGCCCGATTCAGCCCCATGTGCAAAACTGAGCTTCTTTCCAAGGTGAAACAAAGAGCTCTGCCTTCCCTCCGGCTGACAGATTCCTTTATCAGAATCACCCAAAGCAGGCTGCAAGCCAAAAGGAGCAGGGCCAGCTCCAAGTTCCAGCAGCAATCCTCTTATCAGCCAGGACTCCACATCCAACCCCCCTCCCCCTCCCCCATGAATGTTTGGCCTTGTTTGTTCAAGAAAGGGGGCTGGCTGCGCATGGTGCGCCTGAGGGCAGGAAGCATCATTTCAGCCTCAAGAAAGTCCTGGGGAAGAGAAGGGAAGGTGCTTCAGCCCTGCAATACGCAGGGGGGGCCGAGGGGCAGCCTCTACCCCACCCCACCCACCTCCATTTGTCCTCTATTTGCGCCAAGACAGCAGCCCAGGATACAGGCTAAAAATTGCTACTGTATGAGGTTTCGATAAAAATACACGTGTTTACAGGAAAAGCTCTATACAGTAACAATGATTCATTTGGCAGGAATGCTCCCATCACTGCAGTGGAAAAACCGGGAGATTAAAGTGCTGAATCTACCCCTCCATGCTATAGAGGTGGGAGAGGCCTAGAACGCACCAACCCCCCCCCCCCCCCCGGTTCCGACTGTTGCTGCTGCCCACCTAGCATTGAAGAAGAGAGGTGGGGAAATTGGCCCAAGAGCAAGGAAGGGAGAAGACCCACCCAGCACAACCGAGCTCAGTCTCAACTTCACTGCAATGTGTTGCAAACTAAAACTGCACCCACCTGACTTTCTGGGTCCCACCCCCTGGCCCGCCTGGGAAACGGCTCCCTCCCTCTCTCGTGTGTTTTGTCTGAAGCACAAACACACACACACACACACACACACACACACACAGAGATTGAGATAAGAGAAGCTGGGACACAGAGACTCTGCCTCTATTCGCAGGGCGAGAGTTTTGGTACAGGCAAGCACGCACAAACACAAACACACCCAGACACAGTCTTTGCAGTCACAATAGGAGTATCGCTGTTGACCTCCCTGAGTCAGACAAGATGACAGATAACCTCGGAGGAGAGGCTGCTTAATTGCAAGGCCTCCCAGCTCCTGCCGCTACAGACCCAGAGCTAAAATGGTCTGTTTTCAAATACGGCTCTTCCCTCGGTCTCTGGAGTGGAATTAAATGCCAGGTGTTAGCTTGCTACTCTGCCTGCAATGCTAGGCAATTATTCCATGGATCCATGAAGAGTTCCTCTTGTTTGTATTATTACTAAACAGGTCAAATTACTTGCTCTGCGTTTTTAAACCATCCTTTCAGCTGTAACCAAGCTCTGAAACTGCATTCTTGTCTCTCTGGATTGGGAAGACTTGTTTGGGGTTTCCATTGTGAAAACTTTACTAAGACCGATGGGACTTCAGGGGCTGAAGTTCTGTAGATTGGGAGGAGGTTTAGCACAGAAAACAAAGAAAGTGGCCACGTCAGTGTATAGTATTGTTATTCCACATACATTTTAATCACTTAGGCTTTCAAGGTGTTTGTCCCAAAAGTATCTAACTTTTTTTTAATCCCTTCTCAATTTCATTATTAAAAATAATTTCATATTAAAACGTCTTCCCCAAATGGAAAAAACTGGGCAGAAATCACTTCTCCCAATATTACACTGTTCAGTTCATGGCTTATAACTTCCTTGCCTGTTTCATAAATCATATTCACCGCTGGGAGGAAGGAGGGAATCATGGACACCTGGGGTTGGACAGAGGTGAGCAGGCAAAACTCAACTCAACTCCTATTCTCTCTCGGAGCTGTAGGTGATCCTCATGATGCCACTGGGGGAAGGAGGGAGGGGGGAGGACTCAGCTCATTTAAACAAATAGGGATCTCCAGGCCCAGAGGGATCACATTCGACAGGAGTGAAGGAGCTAGCAGGAGTAATGGGGGAGCCTCTCAGTAACCCCCGAGAACAGGCAAGCTCCTGATCTCGTCACTACCACCTCTTACAATACTAGAAAACACAGTATCAACAGTAGAGACCTTCAAATTTCTAGGTTCTAACATATTGCAAGACCTAAAATGGACAGCTAACATCAAAAACGTCATCAAAAAAGCACAACAAAGAATGTTCTTTCTGTGCCAACTCAGGAAGCTTAAACTGCCCAAGAAGCTGCTGATCCAGTTCTACAGAGGAATTATGGAGTCTGTCCTCTGCACCTCTATAACTGTCTGGTTTGGATCTGCAACCCAACAAGACAGACACAGCCGTCAGAGGATCATTAGAACTGCAGAAAAAACAATGGCTACCAACCTGCCTTCCATGGAGGACCTGTATACTGCACGAGTCAAAAAGAGGGCTGTGAAAATACCTACAGACCCCTCGCATCCTGGACATAAACTGTTTCAACTCCTACCCTCAAAATGGATGCTATAGAGTACTGCACACCAGAACAACTAGACACAAGGACAGTTTTTTCCCGAACGCCATCACCCTCTTAAATGGATAATTCTCTCAACAGGCTATTCACATTAGGCTGCATTGCTACTGGTCTTCTTATCGTTCCTGTCGCCCATCTCCTCCCACTTGTGACTGCATGACTGTAATTTTGTTGCTTGTATCCTTGCAATTTATACTGATACTGTTTCCTAGTATGATTTGATTGCTATGACTATCATTAAGTGTTGTACCTTATGATTCTTAACGAATGTATCTTGTCTTTTTATGTACACTGAGAGCATTTGCACCAAAGACAAATTCCTTGTGTGTCCAATCACACTTGGCCAATAAAGAATTCTATTCTATTCTATTCTATTCTATTCTATTCTATTCTATTCTATTCTATTCCAATTCATTCCATTCCATTCCATTCCATTCCATTGGACTCACCCTGCAGACTGGGCTGGTGAGGGCTTGGGGCCCAACGCACACTTGGGAAGCCAGAGAGTCCCTGCCTTTGATTAATGCATTGTGCGGGCTAGACAACCTCTGTGATAATCACAAACTGAGACCAGGGCTAGAAAATATCTGAATTGACACATATTCCACTTTTAAATGCCCAACGACGGATTATGGATGGCAAATGCAAGATGCCTTCTCCAAAAAAGATGCATTAATTCCTTTTCCAGAGTTAGTAACCGTCATTAGATAGATCTTTATGCAACTAGTGAGGACAGCTGCCTCCCACAGGCTCCCTCGCATCTGGTGACTAGCCCTGCTAGATGGATTGTCCCCACTGAGGCTTCCAGCCAACCAGCCTTTTGTCAAAATTAAAAACATCTGCAACTGGCCAAAATGCAGGATCTCGACACTCCCAAATTGCTGGTTCCTGTTGTGACTTGAATAGGGTGAAAGTACAAAAATTGCACAAGCTCATCAGAAAAGCATCCCAGGCAAAAGCCACAAGTGGAAAACAGCAAAAGTTGCCCACAGTCCCGGGAATGTGGCTTCAGACATTCCATGGGATTCCATGGTGCTTCGATCCCACGCAAGCATCCCTTCTCCGTCTCTGCTGTGGGGGAAACGATGATGGTGCCACCCCTGGGTAACATCCTGATCCTGATCCTCATCCTGACTGCTGTGAGGAGGCTTGCAGCCTCCAGGGACGGTCAGGAGGGTTGCCGTTAGCAGCAGCAGCAGCGGATTCCCCTGACCAGGAAGGATGAGCTGAGGGGTTTGTAGAGAAGAACCGGTTGCTCTTTGTCCACCGTCACGTCCGTCTGTTTTGCTACTGAGGAAGATCACGTGAAACTCCTGTAAGAAACGCTGGGCCATTATCACCCTCGGCCTTCCTCTTTCCCTGGCGGCAGCTCTCCCAACCTGAGCCCTCCGTCGTACAACCCAGTTGGGTTGAGCTTAAAAGGGGAAAGGGGCAGTGCCGTGCCTGGGAGTTTGAATGTCTGCAGTCATATGACATCATCTGACCGAAATGAAGCCGGGTGTAAAAAGGGGACAAAATCTATGTCCGTCCTTGCAAGCCGCCTGTGCTTCTGCCCCATCCGTGCAATGCTTCCCAGGTTGCTACCCAGTCGGTACATTGCTTTCTTTTTCAGGAAATCAGGTGGTCCTCGCATAATGACTGCTTGTTCAGAAACCATATGAAGTGACGCTGGCACTAAACAAACGGTGCTCATGGCCAGTCCTCGAAGCTACAGCCACTGAAGGATTCCTGTGGCCACATGATCAAAATTCACAGCATAGATTCAGCTCTGTCCCCGTGATAATTGCCAGCAGGCCACTCTGGAACCCTTTCCCTTATTTTGGGAAATGTTTCTGTGAGCAAGAATAATTCTAGAAATCGAAGGGCAAAAATGTCCATTGCTCTATTCACAATATGATAATGTGGGATATTTGCTATAGCCATTTCAGAGAATATGACTATTTTTTTAAAAAAATGAAGTTTTATTTAAAATAAAAAAGGATACTCAGGACTGGAGAAGGACATTCCTGGCTTTTTTAAATTGACAAATTAAAAAAAACCACGACTTCAGTAGCCTGGCCCTTCTGGGTCTTTGAAGAGAGCATCCCCAGACCAGAACGGTCCCTTGCCTCATGGCTGAGGAGGGATTGGCTCCCTGCAGGGAACAGCCTGGGAAAAGACACCTCCCCCCCCCCAAAGTCTTTGGGGTGTGTTGCTGTGGAATCAGGTTTGCATCCAGCTCAGCTGTTATGAGGAGAAAAGGGGACCTACAAGGCACACCAGAGAAGAGGTTATCCCCGGCTAAGCTCTTTTTGGCTGACTCGGCAATTCACCTCCCCCCTCCCCAAAGAAAACCACCAGGAGGGTCTTCCCTTCCTCCTGGAGGAGCAGCATGGGAACCACAGCAGCTGGACCTGGTGATAGCAGAATGGGCACCAGCTCAAGAGCTTGCCCCAACTTCTCAGAGAGAAGGGAGAGTGTGGCAATGATGTATTGCCAATGAAATGCACCCCTTGGCTGCTGGTTCACTCCAAGAGAACCAAAGGGCATTTCAGCCAACTGAAAGAATCAGACTTTTGTTATCCAGCTCCAGCAATTCGAACAGTGATTAGTACGGCCAGAAACAGGACGTCGCTGCCCTAAAGCTAGCCTCACACCACACAAAATACCTTTTGCTTCTTTATTGTTGGCCGACTGTCTGGATTCAGACAATTCTGGCTTGTTCAATAAACCATGGCTACAAAGTCCATGAATGCAGGGGATCATCATCATTCTCTTAAGAGGAATTAAGGCACCCGCCAACTCCAGGGCTGCCTTGAATCGTGTACGTTATCTGGGCCAACATAACAGACTTTAGTGTTGTGCAGTGACAGCCTAGGACAGCATGCTGAGTCCTTATATCCATTTATATAGATCTATACTTCACACAGCCTGCTCCCTCATCCTATCAGCCAGACTGAACGGTAACATCCTTTCAAATTTGCAAAGAAATAAGTCAAAGATATTTCTGCTATAGATTCCTAGAATTGAGGAGGGCCACTACTCGCAAAACAATCAGAGCTGGCTCTCCTTCATCCAAGACATTTGATTATTTGCCCGCAGAAAGGAAATCTCTTACACCAATCTTTTGTCAATATTAGGTTATTTCTTGTTCTCATCAATGTCGTTTTGAATTTTTCGGGTATTTGGATATCCACAGGCTTTGTAAGGTAAAAATACAAAGCTCAGTTCTTAGTGATTTCATGGACACATCCATGTCATTTTCTTGACAACAATACCGAATCACCGTCTTTGGAAAAGTATGTTTTGCTTCCAGTCTGAAATTGTCTGGTGGTCCCAAGCAGAAAGTAGCCAGACCTGTAAAATTGTAAAACTGTGCCATCCTCTGCTATTTCAATCTAAGCCTCCCTCCACTTCGTTAGGGAACAGTCTGAGAATCCCTTCAAACAAACCATAAATCCACCTGTCAGGGATCATGGAGGTGTTAGCTGAGTAAAAGTCTTGCCGTTGATGAGAATTATCACCAAACAATCAGATACTGAAGTGGTTCCTGGTTCCTCCATGGGTTGCAGTAGGGGGTAAAAGGCTCGGAATAACCAGCACACACAGACACACACAAAAATTGAGAACATTTGGAAAAGTGTTCAGAGTGGATTCTTGGAACTGTTAGGAAAGGGCCGGTGTGGGGGAGTGGAAAGGATGTTGGACTAGGGAGACCTCAGTCTTGCTAACAGTTAACATTTTCCAGAACACCGAAGCAAAGACAAGGAGGTTTGCTGTCCTGGGTCTTATCCTAACCAACAGAGAAGAGCTGACTGGGCAAGTGAAAACAACAGGAACCTTGGGGGAAAGTCATCTTATCACCTTGGATTTCACAAATACAACAGCCAACAAAATTGGAGCATGTTTGTCCTTGCCCACTCGACCACGGAGGAGCCCATTTCAACAAGCTTTAAAGAAGCCGTATGAGGCGGGGCAGAATCCTCAGGCAGAGGAAAATACAAAAGGGTTGAAGCTTCTCCAAAACATGTTACTGCCATAGAAGCACAATCACAGATCCCTTCCACAAGGAGAAAAAAAGCGAGGAGGGGAAAGCTTAGGAAACTGCTGCTCAGGCGCAGACATAAAAGGGGTGTCTATAGGAAATGGAAGATGGGTGGGATCACTAAGGAAGTACTGTATCTGCAGAAGTAAAGGTTGAAGCACAAAAGGAGCAAAGGCATGCAAGGGAAATGAACTGTCACGAAAAGGGGGGAGGGGGGTGGCAATAGTACCGGAGGAGAGAGAAAGGAAGGGATGGGCCTTCTGTCCGGAGGAGACGGTCAGACGGCAACAGGTGGCCAAGGAAGGGCAAAGCGCCTCAATCCCTACTTTCCGTTGGATTTCTCCTCAAAGGGGAACCCTGGTCAAGTGGGCCAGGACAGAGCAACTGGCCACTTGGAGCAGCAAACCACGCTAAGCCCCAAAATGGTTGAAAGAACTCCTAGCCAACCCAAAGGAACTTAAGCACCCGCAGCGTTCTGATCCACCACACTGAAGCGTCCTGACCTGCGTGTGTGAAGGTCAGTTCCTTTCTGTCCTCCCTGAAGACTCCTGGCTGCCCAGGGAACTGGGGTGGGAAAGAGGGCCCAGGGCCACGAGAGACTGCTTGATGCAGGGATTGGACAAACCTCTGAAGCCGTCGGTTTGGGAATGTTTTTAAAAGACCACGCTGCGTAGCACAAGCCAGCCTGTGTTTATTAAAAAAAAAGCACAAGACACGCCAAACAAGCTGATCCGCTTTTCAGACAGCGTAACCTGTTAGTTGACCAAAAGAATGCCAGGGATATAATCACAAGTTCAGCAGAGCATCTGAAGAGCCTCCTTTGAAATCCTAAGAAAGAGAACACCACAATGTAGGCTGGACTCTGCTGTCACTGGGCGGATGCAGAACTGGTTGAACCATCGCTTCGGGCACACACACACACACACACGCAAACACAGAACCCAGCAGTTCTGGGCCAAGTGGAAAAAGGGCATGGAGTGGCATACCATAGAGTTCTGTTCTAGGTCCTGCTCTCTGCAATATTAGAAAATACGATTATTAAATTTATGGTAGACACAGAGAAGAGGAATAGCAAACACATTAGAGGCCAGGATCAAGTTTCAGGGTCTTCCTGGGCCCCACAGCGAGAAGATACCAAACGGAAGAATTCCAGCAGAGACAAAGGATGGGAAACAGAAGCATGAGGAGGGCGGGATGGGACAGACGACAGTGGCAATCGATACGTATCAAATGATCTGTGCGTCTTGGTGAATCAGAATATGATGACCATGATGACATAAATAAAAGATGAAGATGTAAGCCAAAGCATGATGCAGCTGCAAACGAGGCAAATGCAGTCGTAGGCTGCATCCAAGAAATGCAATCGGTATTCTGTATTTATCACAGCACCCTCAATTTCTATCTGCTTCTGAAAAAGACTTCAAGAAGCTGGAGAAAGTCGGGGGGGGGGGGGGACCATGGTAGGGGGTGGGGTGGGGGAAAGTTTGGAGACATTAGGTATGTTTAGCCCAAAGAAGAGAAGACTGCAGGGAAATTTTGAAGGGCTGTCATAGAGACAAGGGGGTCCGTTTCTTCAGTGCCATTCAAGGAGCTGGCTTTAAATGATAGGAAAGACGCTTGTAAACTGGCTATCAGGGAGACCTTCCTTATATTCTAAGACTTCTCTAATTTTGTGCCTCTACACATTCTGGATTGTAATTCCCTCTTTGCTATCGGTCACGGTGGCTTCATACAGTTTTCTGTACTGGAACTACATTCTTTCTCCCTGCAGAACTTGTCCCATTCCAAATCCTCCATATCCCAGAGCATAAAGTGCTTCATCTCATGCAGGAGATTCTGGCTGTGAAAGGAATTTCAAAACTATGCCAGCCTTCCATCCTGCCCCCCCCCCAAACTTACCCTGTTTGATTTTTCCTCTCCTCCCGAATCACAGGTACCCTCGTTGCCATGGTGAAAGCTGGGAGGCATTTGTTTTGCAGTCCACACAGTTCCTTGCTTGACTGGCACTTATGGTTCCAGGTGCCTGAGACTCACTGCTGCTTCAGCACCTGTCCTCTTTCTGCAGCCTCAGGACCTCCAGACAGATCAGACTACAAATTTCACCCACCAACCTAAACGGAAAGACCTCAGTCCACGGGACTTAAACTCACGTTTGCCCTCATCAACATCTAGCCAGACTCCGGGTGTCTGGCTGCCACTTTTAAACCGCAGAATGCCAGCGCACGGTTATTCCATTGATACAGATTTCACACATATCTCCAAAATAGCTTGTTCCACAGTTGCACACACCCAGGTAATCTCCTTCAGTATACATCGAGGTACTATTCCCTTCTCAAGCAAATTTACCAATTTCCTCCCATAGACTCCCCTCACAACAATCCTCAGTGAAGGAAAAATCCCTTTGCTGATGAAGCACGTGGGTGGCCTATGGTCAGCCCACCGATACATCTCTAGGAATATCAGGTGAAACTACACACTCTACTAAATTGGCAAACACTCTCTTCCAAAACAGAAGACAAAGGGTCGGGAAAACAGAGCTCAATCTTTCTTTTTCCCAATTATGTCCACTGCAGTTTCTCGGGAGAGCGGATGTATTTATCTTCTTTTAAACAGAGGCTACAGTTCACAGCCTCAAAAACCTCTACAGCCAGTTGCAAATCAGTATTGCAGACAAATAAGTGAACGTGGGCAGAGGTCACCATGCCAGCTGCTCAGCGATCACACACACACACACTCCTCTCAGGACTGGGAGAAAAAGTGCAACTTCTCAGTTGTGCAGTCAAAGCCGAAGAGCACCTGCAAACTCCTCCAGCCTTTGACCAGACGATTCCCTGAAGAGCAGCCTTGGGGGTGGGGGAGAGCAGCTTGTCTGCTTTCAAACAGCAAGATGGAAGACCTTCATCAGCAAAGGCATTTGGCCCCACTCTGGGTGAAAAGGAAAGGGCAACTATCTCTTGACCAAAACGTTCAGCTTGGTTAGCAAGGCCAGGCAAACCTGACTAGCCCCAATGAAGGGAGAGGACTAGGGAGAGGACTTGCATGCAACTTCCCGCTTAGGCCACGCAGGTGAGATTTCAAAGGTGTACAGGTGCAGGCACATTCTACAATAGCTTAGACTGAGAAGTAACATATAGAATATCTAAACAGCCTTGGATAAATCTAGATACTGGCCTGCCAACTAGACAAAGTCACTCAGTGAAGTGGTTTAGGAGTAAGGTATAAAGGCTTAGCAGGGATGGGCCCGATTAGTGCTTGGACGGAGATTGCTGGGAAATCCCAGGACTGCAGTCTAGACCGGGAGGGGTGGGGGGATCATGGCAAAAGGCAATGGCAAGTCAATTCCCTATTATTCCCAAGAAAACTACATGGACCTGTCACTGGACTCACCAGGAGCCACGTTCAGCTCAGGGGCTTTCTGCAAACTCGAAATGCCTCCCTGGTGTTCCAGGGTGACTGTCATTACTTTGATTCCGAAAATCTGCACACAGGACAACGTTCTACAGTAGGTATCTTCTTAGCTCCTTCTCTTTCTTCTCCTTTCCTCCCCTTCTGTTATTTATGCCAAGAGCAATAAAGAGTAACACTAAACAAAACACTAGCTGAAGTGCCTTTTGGCTTTTACTCAGTCTTGGTGAAAATGTTACAGTATCGCTCTTGTTCTGTGGAGGACAATAACAGACCCTGATGAGCACTGAGGCTGCAAGATGCTTGTTATCAGGAAGGCTAAGCAAAAGACCCATAATGCTGAGCCTTTTCTCACCGTGCCAGTGAAAACGACAGGCTCCCCCAGAGAACTTGGAGCAAGCACGGGGGTCAACAACTAACAACTTCCAGCAGCCTCTCATCAATGGCATATAATTTTCAGGGCCCTCAGGTACAACGTGTGAGCGGTTCCATCAACTGAATTGCACTGCATAGGTTTAGCACTTCCAGAGAACGCTTATACCCACAACATCCTTTGAGCTAAAAAATTATTCAGAGCCCAGATAAAGTAGTGAATAGCCAAAAAGTATTTAACACATCCTTCCATCACTCAAAAAGCACCCAGGGAATCACTGAGTGAAGAAGCTGGCAGCAGCTCTCGGCTTCTTTCCCCGCCAGCTTAAGCTTCCTTCTCTACAGAGACTCACTGGCAAACCTGTCTCCAAGAGCCCCAGAGGTGCTGCTAAAGAAGGGGGCTTCCGATCAATGACAAAAAGATCCCCCACAAGATTCAGCAGGAGGTGAAGGTCCAGCGGCCACATTGCTGGTCAGATCCGAAACCCAGGGCAAGCTGAAGGAACTGCCAGAGCGCCTTGTTCAGGAGGCACAAGGGTCTCTCTGGCACACCAAGAAGGAGCAGAAGAGCCAGAGGGGAGGACGCTTCCTTTCATGCCCACCAGCCGAGCAGGCAGCCAAACAGCTGATCTGCCCTGCGCTACCTGCCTGCCACCTCCATCCTAGAGGAGGTCTTTTAAGAGGGTACAACAGAACTGCCTTCCCCTGGTAGGGCCTACAAAAGACTCCCCCAACAGACAGGCTGTCCTTTCAGCAAAGTAGCCACAAAATTATCCCCCCCCCCCAAAAAAAAAAACCCAAACCAAAACCAAACGAAACCCCAATATCTTATTTTTACTTCCACTACTGGCAGGTGCGAAGCCACAAAGGGAAAGCTCCTGAAGGGCAAAGCTCTAGCAAGGCAGCCCTTCCCACTTCAGTCACCGGCCTGGAGCTGAAGCCTGTTGCAGATTGTTCAGCCACTCAATTGCATCTTTCTCTTGCTCATCTCAAGGATGTGAAAACTCGCTCTCCTTTCCCAAATAACCGGGAGGGAGGCAAGAGTCCGCTGCAGGGACATCAGATAAGGCTCACTTGGCCTTTCGAAGAACGTAGATAAAAACCAGAACCGCTCCAGCCAAGCGCATTCCCAGTCCTTCATCCACTCCCACTAAAGCCAAACCGGTATCAACAGGAGCCCTCAGAACAATGCAAGTGTAACGGGCGCAGCAGGGGCGTTCTGCTCATCTCCCCACCACAGGACCCTTGGAAGCCTGAACTCCGGACTGTGAGCCACAGCACACAGTGAGGGAGACTTGGGCATCAGCAGGGCACTCCTGTTGCATGTGAGATTTCAAAAGAAAAGCATAAGAGCACTGGCCACCAAAAGGGTTGGCATTCAAGGGCCTGCAGGATATTGGTATGGTGGGTCCCATGCCCTTTCCTTTGCCCTCCGAGGAGGAGGAGGGCGGCTTTAGATCCTCGCTCTCTGGCTCTTGAATGCCAGCCTTTTGGACGGTTGATGCCAATTGCTATATTTGTCTCATAAAACAGTCATCAGTTTTGATAAGCAACCTTTGGATTCTCTCATGATTTTCTTTATCACAGTTAGACATTTCCAAAACTCTTAAAAGTAAAACTTAATTCCAAATTCATTATTATTCCACTCCTCCTCCTTTTTGTGCTGCCTTTTGAAATTTGAAGAATGAGAATAGGGCACATCTTTTTATTAGCCTCTGTTGATACTGTCTGTGGAAGTTCTTTCTTCTGAAGAATAGGATAAAAAATTTTCAGATAATACACATACAAATAAACTTTTACAACTTTCAAACTTCTGAAAAAAACCTTTATTATAAAATTGAAGTGCCTTTTTCAAAGAATGTCCCAGGGTCCCAGTTTTTTCAAAAAATGCCCCATAAACCTCCCTGTCTACCTAAGGCAGGTAAGCCAGTCTACAGGCAGGATTCTTGTCAGCGTGGTTAGCCCTTGGGAGGGTGTTCCCCATAATGACCTTCTTCCTACTTCAAATCTAACCCCTGACTGAACCATTCAAACTCTCTGGTGGAATATGTAAACAATCATGCATTTGTTTCTACATCTGTTGGAAGCCAATTGGCGCTCTCTGTATCACTGCAGAGACCATCTCCAGTAAAGACCACCGAACACAGAAGCTAGCGAAATGCTACATAAACAACCTTTTGCTCATCACGGTCTCCTTCAGAAACATAGCTGAGCTTCAAGGACCAAAGAAATGGAGAGAAAAAAGAGTTTTTGTCTGCAGAAGTGCACATTTTTCAGGCTAATCAGAGGCTTGGCTTTTAATGAGCAACAATCCCTCTCCACTCAGTAGAAGAACTTAATCAGGTTCAGGATGCAATTCAGATGCCAGTCAATGTCTCACAATCCCACAAACCACTATATTTCTGTACTGAGGATCCTAAACACAGGAAAAGTGTTTTTTTCTTATGCAAGTACCTGGCTTAAAATACTGTAAGAGTGTTCAGCCAATAAGCTTCCCTAATCTAGATATCATTTCACATCACAAAAGAATCATTACCAGGTAAACTTCCAAGAACGTTGCTGCCACAAAATAGTGATCTATCACTAAAAACAACAGCAAATAAAACAGTAGATCATAGATGTCCAGAAGGCACACACAGCCAATCCAACATCCTACAAGGGCTCCCCCATCACCCTGCCCTAGGCCTGGGAGAACGGACAAGCCTTCCACGGCTTTCTGAGTCTCATCCGGGTGGGAGCCATCCGGACCTCGGGACGATGCTGCTCCAGGGACAGGCGCTGCAAGGCCCCCATATGGGACACCAAGAGGCTCCTTCCTCCGCCTGATCTCACTGCCCCAGCAGAAACCATTGGAGGCCGGCTGTCCCTCCAATCTTCGGACTGCAAGAAGGACCAGGGCTACTCTCTGCCCTGGACAAAGCCTCAGCACAGAGGCGACCTGGTGGTTCTGCTGGATCATCCCAAAGACACCGATGTGGGATGGGATCCCTCCGGATTCGGCAGCCGCTACCCTCTGCCCCTGGCAGCGACGGAGGGGCCAAGGCAAAGAGCAGGAGCGGCAGCTACCGGGGCCAATGCGCTCCCCTGACAGCCAGAGGCCTCTGGACCAGAGTCACACGGGAGAGCCTGAGCCACAGGCAGCCAAACCACCTCTGCCTCCAGAAACAGCAACTCCTCGCTTTCAGCTTCCCAGCCCGACCCGAAGGAGGACTCCGGTGATGCCCAAGTCCTCCGGCCTCTCCAAGCGACTCGCTCGGCCCCGGGAGAAGCGGCACAGGCACCGGCCCTCCGCCTTCAACCGCTGGGCGCCCCGGGAGCCCTTCCTACCAGAGCCCGGCTCCCCACGGCAGGAAGGCCCCGGGCGGCCGGGGGAAAGCGGGGCGCTTCTTCGGGCAGGGGAGCCTCCCGCGGAAGGTCAAAGCCGCCGGTTCAGAGCAGGCGCGTCCCGGGGAGCCTCCTGCCAGCTCCGCCTCAAGACCGGGGCGGCCTCGGGGGGAGCGAATGCCCGGGCCGAGGCGGGAGAGCGGGGCCGGGCAGGGAGCGGCGGCGGCGGCGGCGGCGGCGGCGGGGCCTGCTGGTCCGAGCGCCGGAGGGGCCGCAGCGCCACCCTCCCTCCGTCCCCATCCAGCCGGCCCAAACTCCTGCGCCGGGGAGGCCTCGGACTGGCGTAGCGCGGCCGCGCGCCCGGCTCACCTTGACGCGAGTGACGAGGTGCGTGGCCAGCTTGACGACGGCGAAGTTGCCCTTGCCGATGGTGCGCTCGATCTCGTAGTAGCCGATGCGCGCGGGGCCCGGGGGACGGCCCGCGGTGGGCGGCGGGGCCAGGCGGGGGCCCGGGGCCACGAGCGGGGCCCCCCCGGCGCCGCCGGACACCGCAGCCGCCGCCATCTTACCCTGAAGGAGCCGACGACGACCCTCCCCCCGCGCCGCCGCCGCCGCCGCCGCCGCCTCCTCCTCCTCCCGGAGCTGCGGCACCGCGTGAGCTCATCCGCACAGGGGCGGGGTCGCCGCCGCCGCCATAGCAACCGGCGGGGGAGGAGCGCGGCCGGCAGCGACGGCCGTGACGCGAGACGACGTCAGCGCCGCCAGGAGCGACCCGATTGGCCCGCGGAGGAGCGCTACGGCGCGCGAGAAGGCACAAGCCGCCTCGGCCTCCGTCGGGGATGCGGTTCGCCCTCGGGGGACCGGCGCCGACGACCTCCGGGAAGGCCTCCCGAGGCCCGCCGCCGACCTGGCCCTGCCGACGGGCCGAAGGCTCCCGGAAAGCCTTCCCCCAGCCCGCTTGCTCCGTTCAACGCGGAGGCCCGAGGCCTCCCCGCGCGGTCAAGTCGAGGTCGGTGCCGGGCACGGCAGAGGGAGGCCTCCGGCCCTGGCCTTTCGGCGCCCGCAAAGCCGCGAGAGACCCGGGCGGCCTCCTGCAGCCGCTCTCGGGCGACCGACCGGCAGGAGCAGCAGCGGGGAAGGCCGCTTGAGCGAGGCGCCCTGCTTTTTCTTAAGAAACGGAGCCAAGGCCTGAACAGGCGGTTTTCCCCAGCCAAATAAAGGTCCTGGCAGCTCCCTGAACGGATGGAGCGGTCTATAATAGGAATTGAAAGGGAAGATTATAGGATGAATAGGAAAAATGCCATTAAGATAGAATTAAGAGGAATCCTCATTAGACTCTCATGCAGATGGTTGGGACTAGCTCTCTGCTGCTGTTCTGGTGTGACAACAGTGGGAAGAAAGCCCTGGCGTTAGCAGAGTTTTTAGTTCACAATGGATACGGACTAGATGAATTTGGCTAAAATCGTCACAAGTCCCAACCGGAAATAACAACTTCCTGACCCTCCATAGATTGGGATTTTCAGAGGGCCTCGGGAGTAAAGAAGAGTTTGCTCTCGGTCTTCAAAACTTCGACAAACCCGAGTCAGGATCCTGGGTTGTGGTGCTGGACGCTGCAGGCCAGGCTCCATAACAGCCTGTACAGCGATAGGCTCAGAAGGCGCTGGGATGCCCTGGATTGACACTGGAATTGAGAAGCAACTTCCAGTCTGGGATTCCTGAGCAAGAGCTGGGAAGGATTACTTTGTGCCCTCTAGAGTTCTTGACCAAAACCCTCCCAGGACCTTGCCAGTGGCCACATTGGCTGGGATTCATAAAGAGTTAAGACCATCTGAAATATTTACCTGGTAAACCTAGTTTACTCATCCCAGGTTCTGAGCAACTTCATGAAGGATACGGCTGTCAATGGAAACTAGTTGCAGTACTGTATTCCAGTCCCCCAGCTCTTTAAAATACACTCTCTAAAATTGAGGAAGTTAGCCTCTTTGCTAGCAGTTTAAAAGAACTTAAATATACATTATAAACAGACTCTGATTTATCATAATTGTTGATGTTAATTTTTCTCCTTGTACATTTTAAATTATGTTTTCCTCATAATCGCTGAGGCACTTCAGTAGTTGGTGGTTTATTAAGTAGTGATGTTTTAATCAACAGGAAAAGCAAAATAGGTCTTAGTGTGAGTTGCTAGTACAGCCAAATGATAATTGCTGTTGCTTCATGTTCTTGGGAACTGGCCCCAGGCATCTATTTGGCCACTGAAGGTTGGATAGACCGGCTTTTTGTCTGCTGAAGTATAGCTTATGTTCCTATGGCATTCTCCAAGCAACAGGTGTAGGGAAGATGAGTTCCATATTTGAGTTCATTAGAAGAGTAGTTGCACTGAGACTAGACATTCCATACGCCCTGTTGTTGTTAAGGCCCCGTCCCTAACTGGATCTTATTCAAGGAAGATGAGCAGCCATCCGGGGCACCCTGCGTAAGATCTGATAAAATAGCTATCAACATTAATAGCACTTAAGACTTATATACCACCCCACAGTGCTTTACAGTACTCTCTAAGCAGTTTACAGCATTAACATATTGTCCCTAACAATCTCTTCTCATTCTACCAACCTCGGAAAGATGGAAGTCTGAATCAACCTTGAACCAGTCAGGATCAAACTCCAGTCTGGGCAGTTTGCCTGCAATTTAATCACTGGGCCACTAGGGCTGTTGATACCCTGCCCCTTGTACGAATGTTTGAGAAGATGAGAGTTGATCTGGTCTGATGAGGGCAGAATTTAAAGGTAAGAATGATTCACAAGATATACGCATTTCTCCTTTTCTGTCTTTTTTTTACCAGATCTTCAAAAGGCAAGAGGAGGATAACTTCCCATTTTATATTCCCTCTCTTCGTCATTCTGTTTCTTCTACTAATAGCAGCTACCAAATGATCTTGACCCGGCCATGGAAAAAGCTATTCTCGCTGCTTCCAGAATTTGAGAGCTAAATACATGATAATGATAGTTCTAATCTATCACAAATGTTGACCACTCATGATTAATTTTGCACAATTAGTCCAGATGGTTTTTTTTTTTTGCACTATTAGTTCAGATGTTTATAGATGTGGGCCATGCAGGCAACAGCAAAAGGAGAAGCTGCATGAGATGCACTCCCAGAGTTAGAGGGTTGACTTTGCAGCTGGCCGATGGGCTCTGCTCCACGTAGAGATCTGTGGCTTGCATCTTTTACTAAGGCTGTTGCCTAGGGAAACAGCGGAATTAGTCTTCAGCAGTCCAGTGGTTGCCAGTGGCAACACTGGAGCATCATCCCCCCTGAAAGCAAAGAACAGGTATGTGGTTACCTGTTGAAAAGAGAATCAAAGGGTAATCCTTGCATGGAGGGGAGGAAGGAACTGTCTCTTGCTTAGATGGCTAACCTGGACTTTTTGTGGGTTTCAAGTGAGAAAGCATATTCTGTGCCATTGCTTTATTTGGCTATTTCCATTCTACCACCATCTTCCTTTATTCAGTCATCTGCGCCTTGTTTTGTGCTGTGACCTCAAAAATACCCAACAAGGAATTGTTGTTGCCTCTCTGGCTCAAACTCAATAGAATGGCTAGATAAGACATTTTATCTGGGGGAAGGCAGGAGAGTAGCTGATGTTCTGTGCTAATAAGAGGGTAGAGTTTCATCTTCTACTCCCTGCTCCAACCCTAAATATTTTGCTTTCTCCTTTCCCAGAGTTTAAGAGTTCTGCCTTGTATTTATTAGGCTTGGAACAAGGCTTGTTCAAACACCTGATATCTCCAGTGTGGATATTAGCACCAAAGAATATGCTCTTGGTAGGAAAAGATGAGATGCTTTGAATTGAGGGAAAACATGGCAACTCTACACAGCTAATTCCTTTTTTGTTAGTCGTGAAGTCATGTCTGACCCATCGCAACCCCATGGACCACTTTCCTCCAGTCCTTCCTCTCCTCTACCATCCCCCGGAGTCCATTTAAGCTCACGCCGACTGCTTCAGTGACTCCATCCAGCCACCTCGTTCTCTGCCGTCCCCTTCTTCTTTTGCCCTCAAACGTTCCCAGCATTAGGCTCTTCTCCAGTGAGTCCTTCCTTCTCATTAGGTGGCCAAAGTATTTGTGTTTCCTCTTCAGGATCTGGCCTTCTAAAGAGCAGTCAGGATTGATCTCTAGGACTGACCAGTTTGATCTCCTTGCAGTCCAAGGGACTCACAGGAGTCTTCTCCAGCACCAGAGTTCAAAGGCCTCAATTCTTTGGCACTCAGCCTTCCTTATGGTCCAACTTTCACAGCCATCCATTGCAACTGGGAAAACCATAGCCTTGAATATGCACACTTTTGTTGGCAGGGTAATGTCTCTGCTTTTTAGTATGCTGTCTAGATTTTCCATAGCTTTCCTCCCCAGGAGCGTCTTTTAATTTTTTGGCTGCAGTCCCCATGTGCGGTGATCTTGGAGCCCAGGAAAATAAAATCTGTGACTACCTCCATTTCATCCCCATCTATTTGCCAGGAATTAAGAGGGCCGGATGCCATGACCTTCCTTTTCTTAATCTTGAGTTTCAAGCCAACTTTTGCTCCTCCTTCAACAGCACCAAGAGGCTCTTTAGCTCCTAATTCCTTTGCAACTCTACAATTAAACATTTTTGTTTTGGGACTGATGATCATCCAATGGTTAACATTACACGGTTTCCTATTTTAAAATGTCAGCTATTTCGGATCTCTAAGAAATTTTCAAACTCCAGTAATCAGGCCCAACTTAGTGGATTTCAAATATTTATTGTCCATTAGTGTCCAGGAGGCTTTGGGCTGCTGAAGAAATGGGGTGATATATGTCGCTTGCTGCCTCGGCTGAACCGGGACCAGGCAGTGGTTTGCACCACCCTCTCCGCACTGCCATTTGGCCTCAAGCAGACGTGCCGCATCGGGGGTGCTTCGGAGCTCCCCCAAGTCCAGGTTCCGGAAGATTTGGCTCTCCTCGGGCGAAACGCTGCGCCGGACTCTGGCCCAAGACCCGGCAGGCAAGCATGCAGGCAGGCGCCCTTCCAGGGTGTGGGACTAGGTGACCTCCAGCGAGGCCCCGATCCCACCCTCTCCTCGGGCTGAGCCTGCGGGGCCGTCGTGGTCACCGTCCGGCCCGGTCCTCGCTCAGCAACGGAGGCACAAGCTCTGGCTCCGCTCTCCCCGGAAGCCTCCGCGGCGGCGCCCAATCCACGTGGCCAGCAGCTCCAGGGCTCCCCCTGGAGGCCACTCGACGTCACCGGCCGAGGCCCCGCCCCTCCAAACGCGTCACTCTTCCCGCCCCCCAGAGGGCGCCGGCGAAAAAAGCCCGCGAGCGGCGCCCCCTAGGAGAACGCCGAGGCGCCAGGCAGCCCGGAGGCGGGATTTCCGGCCAGAGCTGCGAAGACCGCGGAAGTGGGTCATCGCGCAGGCGCGCTGCGTGGCGGCCGGAGCGGGGGAGGGGCGCGCCCGTCGGAGCCGCGGGGAGGCTGAGGGAAGGCCGAGCGGGCGGAGCGGATCGTCGCCGAGGAGCCGCCATGGAGGCGCGGGGGCAGCCGCAGTCGCCAGCAGCGTGAGTGCGGGGCGGCCGAGGGAGGGACGCGCACCCCCTCCGGGCAGCTTCCGCCGAGCCCGCCTCCTCCCGCGCGGCGGGGCCCTGGGCGGCCGGTTCCCATGGCGACGGGCGGGGCGGGGGAGGGAGGGAGGGAGGGAGGCCCCCGCCCACCGCCCACCCCTCCTCCTCCCTCTCTCTCTCTCGGCAGGGACCGGATGAGCCAGGGGGACGCCAACCCGGCGGCCGCGGCCCACATCGCGGAAGACGTGCAGGGCGACGACCGGTGGATGTCCCAGGTGAGCCGTCCCCCGGGGCAGAGGGCCGGCGCGGGGAAGCGGAGGAGCCTTCGGGGGCTTCACGCTGCTCGTCTCCTTCCCTGCAGCACAACCGCTTCGTCTTGGACTGCAAGGACAAGGAGCCCGACGTGCTCTTCGTGGGCGACTCCATGGTCCAGCTGCTGCAGCAATACGAGGTACGGGGCCGATCCCTTCATGGGCCTTTCTGCCAATTCGGTAAAATGGCACATTCGCCCTGTGAGGCAGCGTTCCACCCCCTCCGCTCATCAGCTTCAAGTGGATCAGCAACGCCCTGGGTTTCCAGTGGAAAAGCTTGGATCGTTCTGATTTGAAAGGGGAGGGCAAAGGCTGGAGCCGCCTTACGGAGACTGTTCCTCAAGACTCATAAAGCAGAATGCCAGCGGATGTCGAAAAGGTTCTTTGCGTCTCTTACCCTGCAGGCATATTTCTAAGCGGTTTGAGGATGCACAGGCAGCTAGGGTAGACCAGGGGCCACCTCGGTGGGCAACGACTGGCCCCTAGGGGACAGTGCAGCATCCGAAACTCACAGAAGGCATCGTGGCTGGATTTCAGTATCATAATTTGGTTGTTTTTTGTGGTGTTAGTTGTGTTGCATCGTGGGAATGGGCATGGGAGGGTTTCCAAAGACAAACCGATTCCATTCCCAATCCTTAAAGTTTGGTAACCTCCAGATGATCGGAAGTGTCCAATGCACTTTAAGTGTTGCCCATCCTTATCTGGATTGCAGATGACCCAGGATGGACTTTTTGCTTCAGCCTGAATAAAAATGTTCCCTTTTTTAATCTAAGCAACCTCTGAATGCTTAAGTATATCAATAGTTTATTCCTGAAATCCCCTGCCTTTGTTCAAGGATGATTCTGAAAATTTATCATTGCAGATATGGCGAGAACTTTTTTCACCATTACATGCGCTGAATTTTGGGATTGGTGGAGACACTACAGGACATGTTTTGTGGAGACTGAAGAATGGTGAACTGGAAAATATTAAGCCCAAGGTAGGGTGCCTGTAATTGTGAGAAAGTACAAGAAACCTCCTGTAATATTCTCCCCTCCCTCCCTCCCTCTCACGCACACAGACAAACACCTGCTGCCCTTTGCTAGCTTTTGTTATACCCAAAGCATTTCTATGTTATTCTAATTCAGAGCCTGATTGATATCTGTGACTGGCAAGGGAGCGGAGAGCTGCTGACTGCCATGTTCCCTGGGTGCTGAAACGTTATAGGGGCAGCATGCGATGTTTCCTTTTCCTCTGAAACCGGGTAATGCAGAAATCATTGCGGTTTGTCTCTTTCTGGTCCCTCAATCACAGGTCATTGTTGTTTGGGTTGGAACAAACAACCATGAAAACACAGCAGAGGAAGTAGCTGGTGGAGTAGAGGCCATCGTGAGACTGATAAATACCCGGCAGTCCCAGGCTAAAATTATCGTACTGGTAGGTAAAAGTAGCATCTTCGATGCATTTGTATATTTTTGTAACTTGTTTTTTTTTAAATCAGGTTGAAGGGAAGCATCATAAGAACTGTGCTGGCTTTTGTTACAGAAAGTCAGTTGGAGAAGCCTTATCTTGGCTGAGGAAGGGAACTGGAAGTCTGCCTCAGACAATCATTAATTTAATCATTGTTTTTGACAGCTTAATTTTTGTAAGCATCTGGATAATTTCTTCCACAAAGGCAACTCTAAGTAAGAGCAATACATGATAGTATAATTTTCCACATGCTGATTAATCTTTTAAAAAATGGCTGTTGAAAAGCCAAAAATGCATTTGTGGGAGTTTGGGAGACATTTTAGGAGCAGAAGACGATAGATGCTTCTGAAAGACTAGTAAGAACAAAGGTCTCCGCTTGCCAGAGAGGCATGTGTGTCCATGTCCAAACAGCAGACAGTGATGCTAGGCCGGGGGGTTGGGGGCGAGCTTTCCGTAGGGTTAAGGAGCCTGCTAACCTGCCCTTCTCGCCTCCCTCGTTCAAGGGCCTGCTCCCTCGAGGCGAGAAGCCAAACCCCCTGCGGCAGAAGAACTCCAAGGTGAACCAGCTCCTGAAGGCCTCCCTGCCAAAGCTGGCCGGCGTCCAGCTGCTGGATGTGGATGGAGGCTTTGTGCACTCGGATGGCACCATTTCATGCCACGACATGTTCGATTTTCTGCACCTAACGGGTGCCGGCTACACAAAGATCTGCAAACCCCTCCATGAACTCATCATGCAGCTGCTGGAGGAAACCCCAGAAGAGAAACAGGCAACTCTGGCCTGACAGCCTCCCCATCCTACCCCATCCCAGCGCCATCAGCCCAGTTCTTTTTTCCATGGCACTACTGAATCCTCGCTCAACGTGCTTTCCATTGTTGAATGTTACTGGGTGTTGTGTTTAGCACTGGAAAGGGGGGTGGAGGGTGGCACGGCCAGTCCCACAGCCTGTGGCTGGCCAAAGATGTCCCACGGCCTCTTTGGTCACTTGGCCTGAACAGGTTTCTTCTAACGGGATCTCCCCATAGCCGTTTCTCCCTCATGGGGTGGTGAAAATGCTGATCAGCGGCCCGCTGGCTCCTGCTGCTCTCCTTCCCATTCCTGCCTCTTCGGTGTCCAGGCTGCCCACAGCGCTGAAATGCCTAAACTCATCGGTCGCACTCACATTCCACTCCCTGGACTGAAAAGTAGCTGCTTCTTTAAAAGTTGGAATTGTTTGAAGAGTTTTTATATTTACTGGATTTGGGTTTTTGTTTTAAGTGATATTAGCTGCTTTCTTGCTTTGGCAAACAAACAAAACCAGAACAGGAGACCGCTACCTGTTGACAACTTGATACACATGAACAATTATGTTGTTGAGTGAGTGAACACATTTAACTTGGCTATTTCATTTCTTTGTTAAAAAGGATGTGTGATTCCTTTGCTGGGAACAGGATGGGGGGGGGGGTCAGCTTCGGAAAACTTGCCCCTGAGGTATGTTGGTGCAGCACTCCCAACTTGTCCAAGGCCTTGGAGCCTGTCTCCTCACTCCCATCCAGATTAAACTGACGCTTCTCCTCGCTAGGTTATCTGCTGCAAAATGCTCATTTTCAAGAGCAAAAAGCCAGTGATTGTTCCATTGCACCCCTCCCCCAACCCACCCTTCTTGCAAGGCCGGAGCTTCACAATCCCAGGGCATCCTTTTCTTTTTTTGGGTCAGCCTTGTACAAGTAATTTACTCATGCAAATGAGGCCTCTGGTGGCGGCCATGTCATCTGCCCATGATATTTCAGGTCTACCAGAATATAGGCCCCTTGTGAAGGGAAGCCTCTTTCTCTGGGCTTGGTGTGATGAGAAGTTTTTAGAAAGCGTTTCTGAAACATAATGCCTCAGTTCATACAGTTCATACAAGAGATTTTTCTGGAAAGAACTTTCAGTCTTAGATAAGTGAGATTGTGGGAGAAAGATTTTATCCCTAAACAGGCAGTGAAGAAGGGAGATACTTCACCTCTTTTTATCTGAGCGAGTGATGGGCAAGGGTCTGCTGCCTCAGTTCCCCAAATGTGGTTTGATGCCAGAGAATGCAGTGTAAGGAATGCAGTGTGTGACCACCCAGATGTTACCATAGTTTCCCTCCCCCGTAGGCCACCCCAGCTGTAGCCCCTGGAAGGTCACCCTTTACCCCCTTGGCTTTACATTTGTTCTGAGAAGACTTCTTCATTCATGGATGAGCTCTTGACCACGCGTGTCTTCCTGAGGCTTCTGCCCTGGGTGGTCCGTGGTCATCCAGTCAGCCATCTTTTCCCTTGCATCTCCCAGCACAAGCTTCAGCTTGACAAAAGCACAAGGCTTTGCTCTGTCAAAGAATTCCCAGAATGAATCCGCCCTCCTGAGGCGCTCTGTCTTGGCATCCTGGGATTGGGATGGGCAGGGGCCATCGTAGCGGCACCTTGCTGCTTGCCTGCAGAGATGCCTCCGGCCTGAGGCTTGCACCATGCTTGGCCGTTTCTGACCTGTGGCTGCTTTGTAGCCCAGCGGCTTCTCTTGCATCCAGGCCTTGGCCAGCGTCCTCGGATGGGGACTTGATCGCAACACTAAGAAAGCCCCCTGTCTTCCCATGGGACTGGCAGCCTCACCAGAGCCCCCTGCTGCATCCTTGGCGCCAGCGATCTATATCCTGCTGCTTCCCTGCATCCCACAGAGGTCCTGCCCCTCACATAGGTTGGCTCATCTGCTACGGGCCGAGGAGCACCACTTGCTTGTACGACCAGCCTCCTCCTCCTCCTCCTCCTGGGCTTTTCCTTGCCGACCCTCATCTTGTTCCTGTTTGCCGGCGTGTACTGCACCCCAAATCTTGTCTGTCCTGTGATGTTCCAGCATTGCCTATTTTCTATTTATTGCAGCCGATGGGGAGCGCAGATGAAGGCAGGGTTGTCTTGTACTTGTAACCTGCATGTGGGGAGGGGCTGCCTTTGCCTTGCAGGAAGAGCTGAGAGTTGGGGCGCAGCAGTCGCTCGGGCCCCCTCCCGTCAGTGGCTTCCGGGCGCCCCGGAGGGAGGACTCTGCTCTGGCTAAGTGGCCTCGATGGCCGGTAGAGCTCATTGGTTTCGTGCGTGTTTCCATATAAAGATCTATGTTCCATCCACAGTCTTGTCCGTGTCTAATTGGGGGGGGGGGGGCTTTCCGCCTGGGGAGCTTCGCAGCGGCCGCCGACGTCTCGACCGCGCCGCTCCGTCTGGCTGGGGCGGGCCGGCCCTCCTCCTCCTCCTCCTCCGCGGCCCGCCCTCGCCCGCCTCCCCTTTAAAGGTGGCGGCCTCGGCGGTGCCGCCCAGACGAGCGGAGCGCCCGTCCCCGCGGCTGCTGGCCCCCGCCGCCGCCGCCGGCCATGCTGAGGGCGCCGCTGTCTCTGCTGCTGTTGCCGCTGCTGCCCCCTGCCGCCTCTCCCCGGGGCCGCGGCCGGGCCGGCCGAGAAGCGCGTGGTGCAGAAGGAGGCGGCCTTCGAGCAGCTCTACGGCGACGCCGTGAACGAGAAGCTGCTCAACATCTACGCCTTCAACCACAGCGTCTCGCGCAACCGGGTGAGCCGCCGCCCGCCTCGGCCCCGGCGCTCAATCCGGGCCGCCTCCGCCCGGGCCCGGCCGACGCGCTGGCACCTCGGCTGGCAGGAAGCGGGGGCGGCGGCGACGCCTCTCGAAGAGGGAGCCCGGCCCCGGGAGCGGGACTTGCCCGCGAGGCGAGGCCCCTTTCGCTCCGACCTTTGCCCCGCGGCTGCCAGCTGGCCCCGGAGAGGTGCCCCGCTCCGCCTCCCTGCCTGCCTGCCTGCCGGGCGGGCGGGCTCTGCGGCCGGGGGTCCCTTGGCCGGGGCGGCTCGGCCTGAGTCCCGCACTCGTTGCCCCGCAGACGGAAGGCGTCCGGGTGTCGGTGAACGTGCTCTCGCAGCAGAAGGAGAGGCCGGTGCTCTTCGTGGTGCGGCAAAAGGAGGCGGTGGTCTCCTTCCAAGTGCCCTTAATCCTCCGGGGCCTGTGAGTATCCCGCCCTGGTGAGGCTCCCCCGACGGGACGGCCCAGCTGGGAAGGCGGCAGGCGGGAGGGCCCGCTGGGGCCAACAGCTGACGCCCTTCCTGGGAGTCTGGCCCGCCTCGCTCCTCCAGCTGCCCCCTAAGGAAAGGAGGAGAGGCTGGCTGCTTTAGGGGAGCTCCGAGCAGGGGCCCGATTGCTCTGTGGCCCCTCACGGGAAGGGCCCCGCAGCAGCTCCGCCCACCCCCACCCCCACCCCGCAGGTTCCAGAGGAAGTATCTCTACCAAGATGTCAGCCGCACTTTGTGCCAGCCGCCAACCAAGAGCGAAATCGAGACACAGTTTTTCTTCGTGGACGTCTCCACCCTCTCCACCACCAACGCCTCTTACCAACTGCGGGTCTCCCGCGTGGAGAATTTTGTACTCAGGTGAGCCGGGCTGGCGGTCGGAGGCAAAGGGCAAAGGTGTGGCAAAGGTCCCGGCCGTGGGGAGGGGAGGAGGGTGGAGAAGCCAGGTGGGCCCTAGAAGGCAGGGAGATTCTCCATGCGCAGCCCCAGAAGTGCACAAGGACTTGGGCTGTGAAAAACGTCCTGCATGCAAAACACTCAGTCAGTCAGTCAGTCAGTGAGGAGCAGCAGCTTCTCCGTTTCTGGTGGGGAGGGAGGGTCTCTGGTCTCTGAGCCAAGGGAGCAAGTGGTCAGTGCGGCCCCTCTTGCAGTAGCCCTGCCCGCACCAACCGCTCTCCTTGCTGGTCTGTCTTGATGCAGGACAGGGGAGCTCTTCACATTCAACGCCACAGCAGCCCAGCCACAGGTAGGCTTCCCCGCAGTCCAGGTGGGTGGGGGTGTCGCCTGGATGGGAAGAAGACACTGCCGCCCTGCCCCCCACCCCTCCCCAGCCAAGGTTTGGGCACCTGAGTTCTGGATCTGGCTATCAAACGGGGACAGTTAGCCAGAGGTTGTGTGCACTTGGACTGGCCTTTCCGTTGTCCTCAGGCCAGGGGTCAGGCAGGACCTGAGGGAGGCCCCCGCCTGCCAAGCTGCAGCCCCTTTGCTGTGATTCTTCTGCCCTCGGAGCACTGGCTGTGGGTTCCCAAGCAAGATGAGGCCTTTGGTTGCTTGGCTTCCCTGATGAGGTGCCCAAAGAAGCTTCCCAGCCTCAAGAAGGGCCCCCAAGGAGCCACCATAGCTGGCAGGCAGAGAAGGTCCAGGTTGGAGGTTGGATGTGCTGCCCCAAGAAAGGGAGGTGTCATCAGCCAGGGTCTTCTGAAATGGCTCTCCTCTCTCTCCTTGACCCACAGTACTTCAAGTACGAGTTCCCGGAAGGGGTGGACTCTGCCATCATTAAAGTGACCTCATCCACAGCCTTTCCTTGTTCGGTCATTTCCGTCCAGGACATTCTGGTCAGTGAGGGGTGGGGAATGCTTACAGGACACAGGAGGGCCCAGGCCTCCTTTCGCCCAAGAGGCTGATTGCCCTTTCTTGCTTGCTTTCTTACTGCCCAGTGTCCCGTGTACGACCTGGATAACAACGTGGCTTTCATTGGCACATACCAGACCATGACCAAGAAGGCAGCCATCACAGTGCAGGTACAACTGATTGGCTGGGACCTTTGCCAGTCGGACCCCTGTAATCTGATTGGCCTGGTCAGCCTTCCTGTTATCTGGGATAATATGGGAATCAGCCAGCCAGCACTGGTGCTGGCATCAGTTGGCTTGATTGGCCCATCTTGCCTTGGCTTCTGAAGTGGCCATCTAGAACCACAAACTCAAGTCTCTGGAGGGTTCATCCACCTGTTGTCTGTAACACAACAGTTAGTGAGTGGAAACCAGGGTGCCTGAGGGGGCGAACAAGGAGCCTCCAGCTGCCCAGTTTGGGGTCTGAATATCAGTCTTATTTCTGATCTTCAGTCAAAGATTTTCTCCATTCCTTGGTTTTCACAGAAGAAGGATTTCCCCAGCCACAGTTTCTACGTGGTTGTGGTAGTGAAGACTGAAGATGAAGCTTGTGGGGGACCTTTACATTACTACCCTTTTTCCAAAGGTATCGGGAGGGCGGGGAGCTGGGCTGTTTGTGGGTTCAGCTTCTGTTGAGGCTTCATCAGGAAGGCCTCCAGGGACGATGGTGCCTGGCACGTGAAGGATCTGGGAGCTAGCCTGTGGGGTGGAGATGACCTGGCCTGGGGGGAGCGAGGCTGCGTTCCAGGGCTTCTTCCCCGATCCCCTTTCCCCGTTTGGTCACTTCCATCGGTGCATTTGGGGGAGAAAGCAGACGTGCACATGGGAATAAGGGGAATGAGAGCAGGAAAGCCTTGGGGGCAAAGAGAGGCAAGACAGCAGTCTGTTCTGTAACATCTGGAGAGACCGGAAAGGTTTTTAAGAACCCTGGAAGTCCAGAGTTGTTTTGCCTTCTGGCCTCCACTTTTACAGCTAGTCCAGTGTCCCATCTTTGGGGCAAGAAGATGGCTAGCCTGAGCTCAGGGCTTAAGGGCCTCCAGGGAGCCCCTCATGATTAGCAAGGAGGTGGCTGGTTGAAGGAAGGGCCACATTCCAGGCTCTGCACCATCGCCAGCGAAGGCAACCTGCAGCTGGGCTCTTCGCCAGGCGAGCTGATCCTGCCCTTTGTGTCTTCCAGATGAGCCTGTTGACCAAGGCAACCGCCAGAAAACCTTGGACGTCGTGGTGACCCCTGCTGTCAGTTGTAAGCAAGCACCTTGGCTGCGTATTCCCCAGTGTGGAGAAGGAAGGGGAGCAACTCCCCGCCTCCTCCTGACTTGGACCTGGCTCCCCTGTAGACCTAAGTAGCAGGTAGCACGGGGCCTTGGGGGGGGAGGGGTTGAATCTCCAGGAACCTTTGAGTGGAGGTTAGTGGCTGAGAACGGCCAAGAGGCTGCAAGGGAAGCCCCCGGGAAGGGGAGGAGGGCCGGCAGCCCTTGGCTCGCAGGGGCTTCCTAGCCGGGCCTGCCAGGTGCGTGAGGCTGTCTCCCCGGCTCCTCCGCAGCAGAGACCTACGTGAATGGAATCCTCTTCTGCCTGGGCGTCTTCTTGTCCTTCTACGTCCTGACGGTGCTCATTGCCTGCTGGGAAAACTGGCGGTGAGTCTGCCCATCGGGGTTCCTCTCCCGTGGGAATGGCTTGGGCGCGGCCGCTCCTGTCCCCTTTGCTGTCGTGGAGCTGTTTTCCTTGGCAGCGGGCGCTTGGTCTCTGGCTTTGCCCTGCTTTTGTGGCAGGGGTGAATGGGAAGGCAGGGCAAGAGGGCCTTTAGGGTGGCAGCGTTCATGCCCCCCAATGCCCACTTCTTCTGGGGAGGAGGGGAGCTTCCGGGGAAGGCAGCCGCATGTTCTTTCAGGGGGATTCCTTGCTTGACAGGCGGCAGAAGCGGCGGCAGCGGCAGCTCCAGCTCCTGAGTGCTGTGGACACACCCTGTTCCGATGGGGGGGTGCGAGGTAAGTGGGGGTCCGGTGCCATTGGGGAGTGCAGGGTCTGCGGCCAGGGCGGGGCCTGTCCTTTCGTTCGGCTTCTGCTTGGGTGCTTGCGGTCCTGACCGCTGCAGTCTGGGGGGGAGTGGGAGGATGCACGCTGAAATCCAGTTGGGGTCTGACTCTTGCAGGGACCAGCCCTCAGTTGCTGGAGCTCCAGTGCTGAATCAGCTCCACATGCAGCTCCATAATTCATGGTGGGTTTGCACAACATGCTGGACTGCGCTGAAATGCGGTCAGGGTACTGCAAGGACTAGTTGCTGGTTGTGCATGTTACACAGACATGACGCTTAGATTTTGATAGTCTTGGGCTGGGAAGCGGCATGCAGAGACTGAAGAGCTTAGAGGCGTGTTTCCGAACTACGGCATGAGTTTCCCTCACATCAGGCAGTTGCCTTAGTTTATAAACAACTTCTTCCTCCTTCCTTCTCTTTCCTTCCTTCCTTCCTTCCTTCCTTCCTTCCTTCCTTCCTTCCGGGATGCTGCTCCACGCCAAGCTTCTCTCCTTGGTAAGCAGTCAGCCTCCCCCTACTTGGCTTCTCTTGCTTCCTGTGCTGGGGAAGAGCCCACTTCCACTCGGGTAGGCCCTGAGATCAGATCCTCCCCCCCGCACTGAGCTGTCATTCTTGGAGCTCCCGTCCGGATGGGCTGGCCAGTCCAAGGCCAGCCAGGTACTGGTTCCATGATGGGGCTCCCCCTGTTTTCAAGCGGGGTTGTGGCTCTTTTGTTGCAGGGAACCCCCAGGACCTCCCAGATTCCTTCCAGGGACACCCTCCTCTCGGCAGTCAGAGTTATGGCTCCTTTGGTGAGTTCCAGCCTCCCTGCCAGACAGAAAAAGAGGGGGCTCCTTTCCTTTGCTGCCGGCTGGGCCCGGCAGGTGGCTTTTTTCCCTACCTGACTGGTGACTCACCTGGGGGCCCCCCTCGCTCCCCCCCAGCAGACACCGGGTCGGCTGCCAGCAGCGAGAATGTCACGGACAGCCTACTTTCCACGGAAGCCTCCTCCAATTACGCTGGTGAGACGCGTGGCTGGCACGCTGGCACTCGGGACGCTTCCTGTCACCCGGCTGCCCCCTGCATGCATGTGGAGTCTCCCCAGGAGGACGGTCTGGGCTGCGCTGTCCTCAGCTTCTAAACGGGCCTGGCTGGACAGGACTGCCCCCACTTTGTGTAACCCTTTCCTTTCTCCCCAAGGGCAGGATATGTGCCAGCAGCGGCAGAGACACTGGGCAGCCTTTGCAATGGGTAGAGAGACTGGCCTCCCTGTCAGTCTGGCATCTCCTTCCTGTGCCCCTTGCCTGGCCTGATTGTTCTCCTTGGCCAGCAGTGGGCCAGGCCTCTTGTTTTGGGGCTCTGCAGAGAAGAAGTCTTCTTTAAAAGTATTTCTGAGCTTGAAAATATGGGCCGTGATTGGAAAGAATAGGGAGCAATGAGGCGTGTGCCTCTCCCTCCCTGATCCTGTCAGTGGGGCAAGGTGTGCTCTCTGCACATGCTCTGGTCCAGGCTCTTTCCTAGCTGTTCCGCGCCTTAAGGGTCTCTTGGTGGCCCCTCTGCCTCCCAAGGGAAGAGGGAACAACTGCAGAACAAGTTTGAAGGCCCAGGGAATCCACCAATAACTTACCCTCAGGGCCTGGCGTATGCAGGCCTGGCCCAGTGGCTGCTTAGCTGGAAAGGGCACCGGCGGTGGGATGCCAGACCCCCCTTTCCCTCGATGAACTGAGGCTTCCTGAGGGGCTGCCCCTGTGGCCAGGGAGGGAGCCCCATCTTCCCGAGTCTTCCATGCCCCCCAAAGGGTTAACCTGGATGTCCGGCCTATGAGCCACCTCTCCCTCTGCACTTGAGGAATTGCAGCCCCTCAGAAAACTCATGGGGGGGGGCAAGTTTGCATGATGGTTCCCCTCCCCATGCCAGGGGGTGCATGGCTTCCAATCAGCAGGGCGAGGGTGCTTGGGAAGTAGGGGGGCTGCTGTCTCTCCTCGGGCCTCCTGCCCTCTCAACGTCCAGACAGGCCAACTGCCAGCTGGCTCCAGTCAGTTCCATCCGTAATTGGATGACATGGGCTGACTGGCACTTTCAAAGTGCCCCAGATCTTTGCTGTAACGCTGGTTTTCGCCCTCTCCAGATCGTTCCCTAGAGAACATGGTGGGGCGTCCCCGGCTTGATTCGCTCAGCTCCGTGGAGGAGGATGATTACGACACACTGGCCGACATTGAGTCAGACAAGAACGTCATTCGCACCAAGGTTGCCCAGTGGGAGCAGGCCGGCTCTGGGGCTGCGAGTTGCCCAGAGATTAGGGAGATGATCGAGATTGGGTGCTGCTCTGGCTGCCCAACATCTCCTTTCCTTGGTGGGGGGGGGGGGGGGGGGGGCGCTGCAGCTGCTGCTGCAAAGCCCAGGAAAAAATGCAGCTCCTTTGAGGAGGGGCCCAGGAGGGCTGCGAACCCTTTGCCCCTCAGTTGGAGGGCTCTGCACGGCCTGGATTGGGGGGGGGGGGGCGGGGGGAGCTTGCAAGGCAACTGGGCCCGTCCTGCGTAAGCAGGCTGAGAAGGGCTCTGGATGCGGTGAGGCCTTTCCGAAGGGCTGTGAAAGTTGGGCCTGAGGGAAGACCAGTTTGTGGTCTGTGTGAGCCCCAGGGGCGACTTGAGTGCCCCTCGTTACCTGCAGGAGCCTCTTCCTGGGTGCCAGCATTGGAGATGCTGCCAGGTTGAGGCTCCGCAATGGGAGGTTTCCAGGGGAGGCGAGGGAATTTGGCGTCTTGTCACGAGACCTCAGCTCAGCAAGATGCTGGTGTGTGTTGCAGAAGTTCCTGTGTGTGGCAGATCTGGCCCGCAAAGATAAGCGAATATTACGGAAGAAATACCAGATTTACTTTTGGTGAGATAGTTGGGTGGGACTGGGGCTGGCTGTGTGTCCCCCATAGACTCCCGTGGCTGCGCATTGCCAGGGCAATTGACCAGGGTCTTCTAATGGAGAACGTCCTCTCGTCCCCTTCCTCCGCTGCAGGAATATTGCCACCATCGCTGTCTTCTACGCCCTGCCGGTCGTCCAGCTGGTCATCACCTACCAGACGGTAACACAGCCCCCAGCCTTCCCCTCAGAGCACTGCCCACCCTTGTTTTGGCCCTGTCCTAAGCTAAGCCTGGCCTGGAGCCCCGTGGCTTCCTTGGCTCGAGCCCTCCTGGACCCCTGGCCAGCCCCTCCTTTGCCTCCTGCAGGTGGTGAACGTGACTGGGAACCAGGACATCTGCTACTACAACTTCCTCTGCGCCCACCCTCTGAGCAACCTCAGGTAGGAGCCGGGAGGGTGGCCCCCGCCTGCCCCCCCTCAGCCCGTGGGGCCTGACCCCGTCCCTCCCGCCCCTCCAGCGCCTTCAACAACATCCTGAGCAACCTGGGCTACGTCCTGCTGGGCCTGCTCTTCCTGCTCATCATCCTGCAGCGTGAGATCGGCTACAACCGGGCCTTGATGCGCAACGACTTCCAGGCTGTGGTGAGGCACCCGCTGCCAACAAGGCCGCTCTCTCCCGAGGGCCCGGGAGGGGCCCGTGACTCTTCGCCCCTCTTCCCCTCCGCCCCCTCGGCCTGGAAAGGGGAGCTGAGCGGGGGCTCCTTTCTCAGACGGGGCGTCCCGTTGCAGGAGTGTGGCATTCCCAAACACTTCGGCCTCTTCTACGCCATGGGCACCGCCCTCATGATGGAAGGCCTCCTGAGCGCATGCTACCACGTGTGCCCCAACTACACCAACTTCCAGTTTGGTGAGTGGCTCCCTGCCTGGTCCCTGGGTGGGCGGCCTGGTGCTGTAGCTCCCAAGGACTGAGAAGGGCCCCCGGAAGCCCCAGCCCGGGTGGCATCCCAGGGCTCAGCCATGGCTCTTCTGTGGCAGACACGTCGTTCATGTACATGATTGCCGGGCTGTGCATGTTGAAGCTGTACCAGAAGAGGCACCCGGACATCAATGCCAGCGCCTACAGCGCCTACGCCTGCCTGGCCGTCATCATCTTCTTCTCGGTCGTGGGGGTGGTGAGTGAGCACAAGCGGCAGCACCTCTGGGCTCCCACAGGGCATTAATCCTTGAGGGAAATGGAGGGAGGCGCTGGGAGTCCCGGAGGTAGCAGGGGAGCCCCAGCCGCCTCCAAGAGGGGGATCCTCTAAAGGTGTGCAGAACTGGGGACGACTTCCCTGGGACACCCCCCACCCAACCCAGCAGGAGACGCTGTGTCCCTGAGTTCAAGGAGAGAAGTTTCCCAAAAAGGAGCGCCCCCCCCTCACCCCCTTTGAAGCCTCTGTCCCTGCCAGTTCTGCCGCTCAAGGGCTCTCTGGCCCCCAGGTCTTTGGCAAAGGCAACACGGCCTTCTGGATCGTGTTCTCGGTCATCCACATCCTGTCCACGCTGCTGCTCAGCACCCAGCTGTACTACATGGGCCGCTGGAAACTGGGTGAGCGGTGCAGACAGGGGGGCGGCTGCTAGTTCTTACCTGCGAGCTGTGGGGGTGGGACAGCCAACGAGGGGGATTGCCAATGCCAGCTAGGATGTAGACCCACCCCATCCTCTCTGGGGGTCTTCAGTGTCTCCATCTCCCCCCAGATTCTGGCACCTGGCGCCGGATCTTCCATGTGCTGTACACAGACTGCATCCGACAATGCAGCGGGCCCATGTACACGGTGAGTGAGGGGGAGTGGCCCCCTCCCTCTTTTCAACTGCTCCTGGAAGGAATCTCTCTTCCTGAAGGCCTCACCAATTGCCTCCCCCCCCCCCCCGCTTCTGTCTACAGGATCGGATGGTGTTGCTGGTCATGGGGAACATCATCAATTGGTCTCTGTGAGTGACAGGCCCAGCCCTCCTTTCCCCCCCCCCCCCACTGGGCCAAAGGATGCCTGGCACCACTTTACAGGCAGCGTCTCCAGAGGCTGTTTTGGGGCCTTGAGACCCACTGGGGAGTCTCTCTCGATGCTCCTGAGGGGAGTAAGAGAGTTAGGGGCCCAGCTGGGAGGACTGGTGGTTGGCCCAGCAGCTGCTCTCAACCCCCTTCTTCTGCCCAGGGCGGCCTACGGGCTGATCATGCGCCCCAACGACTTCGCCTCCTACCTGCTGGCCATCGGGATCTGCAACCTGCTGCTCTACTTTGCCTTCTACATCATCATGAAGGTGCCTTTCCTCTGGAGGGCGGGGAGGGACTCCCCAGGACACCCCCCCCCCGATGGCCCCCCTGACCACTCCCTTTCCTGCAGCTCCGGAGTGGCGAGCGTCTGCTGCCGGTCTCCCTGCTCTGCATTGTCTGCACCTCCGTGGTGTGGGGCTTCGCCCTCTTCTTCTTCTTCCAGGGCCTGAGCACCTGGCAGGTGAGCTCACCCAGGCCAGGGGGGCGTGGTTGCAGCCTCTCTCAGCCCCCAAGGGGGGCTGGGTTGCCTTGGGGCTGCTTGGCGTCCAGGCAAGGCGAAGCTGGGCTTCCTCCTTGGGGGGCTTGGTCCTAACCCTTCGCCCTCTTGGCTGGGCTCTCGGACGGCGGTTGGGCCGTGCAGGCAGTGGGCGAGACGAGCACCTGCTGAGCAGCCGGCCTGCCCTATGCTTGGCCCCGTCCTCCGGCCTGCTGCCCATCCTGAGTCCAGCTGGTCACTGCTCTCCCCAGAAAACGCCGGCCGAGTCCCGAGAGCACAACCGGGAGTGTGTCCTGCTGGCCTTCTTCGACGACCACGACGTCTGGCACTTCCTCTCTTCCATCGCCATGTTTGGCTCCTTCCTGGTACGTGTCTCCAGCCAACTTGGCTGGCCCAGAACCTGCAGAGCCAGAGCTGAAAGCGCCACGACCCATTGCTGACCAGCCCCTTCCTGGGAGCTGTGGGGCTTGCCTCCTCCCCAGAGGAGTGGGAAGAAGTGCTGGGTAGAGAGCTTGGACCGGACTGGCCTTTCCAGGGCCGGCAGCAACCAGCCCCCGCCTGTGTTGCAGCCCCTTTTCCAGCCAGAGGTGGAGCACATATCCTGCCCGCAGTCCAGAGCCTGATCTGTTTCCTTGGCAATCACATTTCTTAAGACCACTCAGTTGCTTCAGTCAGGATCTCTTGGGTGAAGAAGCAGAGTGCTCCAGAGTGGAACACGACGTGGCTTTAGCCTGGGGGAGAAAGGGGGATTGACTGCTGTTGGAGATATGCTGGGGTGGGGGGCTCGCAGGGGACTGCCCAGCATCGATCCTCCCCCGCCTTCCCCTCCAGGGGCATCTAATGGCGCCTTCCCTTTGCATAGGTCCTGCTGACACTGGATGATGACCTCGATTGCGTCCAGCGTGACAAGATTTATGTCTTCTGAGAGTGCCTAGAGACTCCTTGGAAGGGAGGCCGGGATTGTTCACTGGACAGGGCTCCTGCTGGCAGGTGCTGGGGCCACAGCTGTGGGCTCCCCCCTCACCAACGCATCAAAAGAGAGTCTGCGGAAGGGGAATGAGCTTGCCATCCTGAGCCTCCGAAAGCTGAGCCAGCCAGGGCGATGGGTTCAAATGCCACCAGGGTTGCCTCTGGCCCTTTCCAACAGCAGAGAGAAAATCCCCTTCTGTCGGGGTCCAGCACTGCCCACAACTCTGGGGAGAGGCTGCAAGCGGAACAGCTGGGCTCCCGTTCAGTGGGGCAGCCCTCGGAAACTGACTGCTCTCTTCCTTGGTGCCTGCATTGACCTCCAAAAGAGCCTCCCCCTGGGACGCAGTTGCCTTCTTTGCTGAACAGGGAGTAACGGCCACTCGATCCCCCTCTGTCCACCGGCTGCAGCTGCAGCATGGTCCTGGCAGGGGGTGCCGCCGCCTCCTCCTCTTCCTCAAGCCCTTGGGTGCCATGTAGTCACTGCCTATGGGGAGGAAGTGGGCCGGTGAGTCTCCTCCATGCAGGTCGGAGGGGCTGAAGGCCTGCGCAGCTGAGGGGCCCCGGGGGCGCCTCCCTAGTTTTGGCCCCCAAGCAAGGCAGGCCCCGGTTTCCTAGCGGGGGGAGGGGGCTTCTGCAGATAGTCACCATGATGCAGGGGCTGCAGGGGGGAGGGGGGCAGGAGAAGATCAGAAGGGCCAGTCCAGGAGGCGGAGGCCAAGCGCTTCTCTTTCCCCACTCAAGGATCGGGCCTTCCTTCCCTCCATGTTTGTCCATTCCTGGTTTTGGATTGTGGCTGAGACGGTTTTCCTTTGAAATGGTTCTTGGTATAAAACACTGTTGAAGAAAATTGGCATTTTGATCTCTACAGATGCTGCTGCCCAATGCAAGCGATAAAAGATGGCCTTGCCTTCCTTTTTTTTTTTTCATTTAATGTGGAGGCTGGAGGGGGGGCAGCTGCTGTGAGATGGGGTGGGGGTGTCCCTAAAGAACAGAGTCCCCTGAGATGCAGTGACATCCGCTCAATCCCCAGCTCCTCTCCGTTTGACAGGCAGAAGGCCCCACCTTGTCTGGGGGGAGGCTACAATAGAGCCCCAGTTGCTCCACGGGGCTGTGGCCCTAGCGGGCCCTCCCTCCCTTGCTCTCTGCACCCCGAAACTCCTGAGTGACCTCATCCAGGAGACAGGCATGAGGTCAGGGCTGGCCTCTCTGGCTGGGAAGAGCCCTGCCTAAAAAGGAGACACTGTGCGGGGCCAGCCCAGGCCGAGCATCCGCTGGGACTCAGGCATGCCGAGAATGTCTTGGGGCAATAACTCTGCTCGACTTTGGAGTCTTTCCCCAAATATGGTGCGCAACTTCAGCCACCGAGGAGGGGGAGGGACGGTGATGTCACAGGCCGGAGGGCCAGAGCCTTTTAGCCCCTCTCCTGGGGCTGCGGAGTCCTGGCAGAGCAGCATCTCGGGAGCCTCGGAGCCAGCACAGCTGTAAGTGCCTCTCTAGCCCATTCCGCAGGGGCTGCCTTGCAGGTGTCTGCTCTGCTCGGGAGAGTTCCCGAGGCGGGCAGAGCAGGGGGGAAGCCAAGGCTCTAGTGAAAAGCTGGGCTGGGGCCGGTCCATCCCTGAGGCTCCAAATTGAGCCTCTCCCCTGGCAGGAGAGCAGGGCCTGGAAAGGCAGGAGGAAGCTGAACTGCTGGAAAATGCTGCCTCTGTAGGCAGGTGAAGAAGGGCAGAGTGTCCAGGGTGGGGCCCTTGGGATCTGCCAAGCGGTCCCTAGGATGCGCTTAGATTTGCTGGCCAGGAGATGGGGCGTGTGGGATTCCCACAAGGCTGTGTGAGGAACAGAGGCTATGAACGGAAGCCAGAGAAGGGGTGGCGTGGCAGGATTTACCAAGCGGCTGCTACCTCCCTGGCGTTTTCTCAAATGTGCCCAGGCTGGGGTGTGGCAGCTGGAAGGGTCTGGAGTTTTGGCCCTGGACAGGAGGGAAGAAAGGCTGCAAAGCCTGGGTCGGCCAGGCCCAAGAGCAGCCAGACTGGGCGCACTGAGGATGGCAGGGGTGTGTTTCTCCTTCCTGCGCACGAAGGCATCTGTGCTGGCCAACGCCGGCTTCCCCTCCACCCTGGCCTGGGTGTGGGAGCGGGTACACCCTGCCTGCTGCTGTGCAGCCCTTTGGGACTTCCGCCTCCTTGCCTGAAGCGAGGGCAAGGGAGCAGCTCCAGGAAGATTCTGGCCACCACTGGACCACTTGAGTGGGGCACAGAAGCGGCTGGAAGTACAGGATGGAAGATGGCCAGATCTTGGGCCGGATCTGCCTCCTGTTTGTTGCTGCCAGATTAGGAAAAGGGGCAGTTGCCTGTGCAGAGGCTGGGGGGGGGGGAGGTCATCCAGTCGTGTCTTCTTCAGCTACCTGGCAAAGAATGAGAAGCTGACCAAACTCCTGGGTTTGAGCAGCAGATGAGCCCTTGTGAAGCCTAAGTGAGGGTGGGGGGGTCTGGGTGGAATGGTGTAAGAGGAAGTGGGCAGGAAGTTTTGTTTCCCTGTGGTGCCCCACTCTGCCTAACAGCCATGGGGAGGTCTGGGGGGAACAGATGAAAGCCTGTGCCTGAGTGGCCTCCCATTGTTTTGCCTTCCTTCCTTCCTTCCTCCCTCTCTCCCTCCTTTCCTTCCTTCCTTCCTTCCTTCCTTCTTTCCTTCCTTTCCTCCCGTTGTTTTTCGACCGCCGGCAGAGCAGCCCAGCTGCCTTAGTCTCCTCGCCTACTGCCTCCCCCAGACCCGTCCTGCGGACATGGCAAACAAGGGGCCTTCCTTTGGGCTGACCAGAGACGTCCAGGCCAAGATCGAGAAGAAATACGACGATGAGCTGGAGGAGCGCCTAGTCCAGTGGGTGGTGGCCCAGTGTGGGAATGAGGTGGGGCGCCCCGAGCGAGGGAGGCTGGGCTTCCAAGTCTGGCTGAAGAACGGCATTGTGAGTATGGGGGCTCCTCGGCCGGCAGCCTGGGAGGACTTGGGGTGCCCTTGGAGGCCAGGCCCAACCCCGGCAGGAGTTGCAGGTGGTCTCCTCTCTTGGCAGATCCTCGGGAAGCTCATCAACAGCCTTTATCCCAGCGGCTCCAAGCCTGTGAAGATCCCGGATCCGCCCCCCACCATGGTCTTCAAGCAGATGGAGCAGATCTCCCACTTTCTGAAGGCAGCCGAGGATTATGGGGTGGTGAAGACGGATATGTTCCAGACGGTTGATCTCTTTGAAGGTGGGGGGGGGCTGCGATCTGGGGAGGGGGAGAGCTTGTGCCATTGCTCCAGAGCCAGAATTCGTGATCACCTCGTCCCAGAAAGATTGGGACCAGGTGGGAGCCCATCTTCCAGAGTGGCCCTTTCTTGTTCAGCAGAAATGGGGTGCCAAATTGCCCCCAGGTGGACCCCTTTCCTGGTCAGACTGGTGGCCAGGGGAGGGCTCCTTTCAAATGGGCAGCCGCAAAGGCCCCATGGGGCACTCTGGGGGTGGGGTGTTCCCTGGCCAGGCCACACTTCCCCCCCCCCCGCCTTAGAGACACGCAGGGAATGCGGGGAGACCGTCCCAAGCGGGGCTGAGTCCTCAGCCCAGCTCTGCTTTTCCCTCCAGCTAAGGACATGGCAGCCGTCCAGCGGACCATCATGGCCATGGGCAACCTGGCTGTGACCAAGAACGATGGGCATTACCAGGGGGACCCCTCGTGGTTCATGAAGTAAGTGGCGGTAGATGTGCCCAAGGGCCTGTTGCTCCCAGCAGCTAAACTGCTCCCTGTGGGGAGCCTCTACAGGCTGGTATCGTCTGTGCTTGTCTCTTTGTGGGAAGCAATTGCCCCCCTCAACCTCCAGTGGCAGAGGCTGCCTTCAGGGAAAGCAGAGCGCAAGGGCTTGCCGGGGAGAGTACCCGGTGCCCAAGGCTCCATCGTGAACCCCTTTTCCCTCCCCAGGAAGTCCCAGGAGAACAAGCGGGACTTCTCCGACAGCCAGCTGAAGGAGGGCAAGAATGTGATCGGCTTACAGATGGGCTCCAACAAAGGGGCGTCACAGGCAGGCATGACAGGCTATGGGCGACCCCGGCAGATCATCAGCTAAGCCCCGTCCAGTTGCTGTGCTGCCCCCCCACCCCCAAGCCGGCCGGTCTTCCTGCTCTTGCTAACAGCCTGGCAAGCTCTGCCCCGCTGCTGCCACCACCACCAGGGGTATCCGCAGGGAACGTCCCCACCGTGCCCCCTAAGCAGTTCCCGGAAGGGGCACCGTGCCCAAAGACTTGTGCTGCTGCTGCTGCTGCGTAGCAACAGCCGGCCAGGCAGCCAACCTACTCCAGAGCTGCTGGCCTCTGCATGCTGCCCGCTTCACCCACCCACCCGCCCGCCCGCCGCGCACCCTCCTGGCCTGCTTTGGCCCTGGCACGCATCCTGGGGCCGCCGGAAGGCTTCGCCCAACTGCAGAACCGAACTTGGCTGAAGTTGCCCAAGGAGCCTCTCTCGACAAAGTCTGCCAGGGGCACAGAACGAAGCTACTGTTTTGTACTTTTTTGGGGTTATTCATTAGATTAAAAACTGAATCTTTTAGGTTCCTTGGCTACGATTTGAGTTTCTTCTCCGCGTGGTAAACCAGGACGAAGGCTGCTCAGCAGAGGAAGGGACACGGCCAGGCCAGGGCCAGGCCAGGAAGGTGGGGGGGGGGGCTGAGCCAGAGACGGCCCAAAGTTCCTGTTGAGTGAGTTCCCCTTTTCCAGCCGTCTCAGGAGGATTGGGGGGCGGGGGGGACCAGGGCTGCTCCATCCGCCTCCTGATGCACAGAGAGAGCAGCAGCCCTGGAGTTCCAACAACCGTTTATTTTGGAAAAGTGCAAAAGAATTCTGGCTGCTGCTCATCCAAAGCCAGAGAAATCAAAATATGTCGTCCAGCTTGAGGGTGACCTTGGGAGAGGAAGCCAAGTCTCCAGAAAGACTCACGGGGTGGAAGGGTCCCAGGAGTCTGAGTGGAAGAACCAACTTGGTGCCTTCCGAGCCCCTCGGGCAAGCGCAGGAGCCGTGGCAGAATCTGGGGCTGACTCCAGGCAGGGGGCACAGCCAGTCGGCACAGAGTGCAAGATAAGGCAGCGGATTGGCAGAACCAGGACCTGCCAGGCTGTGGGGTGAGGAGAGGAGCTCTGGGTGCGGCATGAGCCCACGGCCACAGCCCCCTTCTGGCCAGCAGCAGCCCCTCTCCTACGCATGGCCAGAGTCTCTCGTCCTCGGGCTGGACTGGTCTCGTTGCCCCTGCGCTGCCCAGGAATCCTCTCTGGCCCTCTTTGGGGGCAAAGAGGGGACGGGCACAGCCAGGACAGCCAGAGAAAAGTCAAGCTGCTTCTCGGAGAGCTGCTGGGGCAAGAGAGGTCTCTTGGCTGATCCCCGAAGCACAGAGCAGAGGGAGGCAGCACTAGCATGCGCAGCAAGCCACAACCGAGGTAGACTGCTCCTGCTCCAGGAGGTTTAGTAATCCTCTCCCCAGTGAGGGTCTTGAGATCCCCAGCCCTCCTCCATGTCTCGCAGGCCCGGGGACGGTTGCTGGGCTCCAGCCTCGGCTTCCTTGCACAGGGGCACCGTGTCCTCCATCAGACCTCCTCCTTCCGAGCTCTTGGAGGCCCGGTGGCTGCGGGCTGGGAGGTCAAAGGCCCCGTTGTCGCAGGTCAGGAACACTTCCAGCATGTAGTAGAAGGTCCAGAAGACGGCAAAGCAGCCGAGCAGCATCAGGGTCTGGAGACGGGTGCGGCAGGGGCTCAGGCAAAGCACCTCCGAGTGGGCAGCGCTGTAGGGCAGCCGCAATTTCTGGGGGGATCAAGACCCTCCCCAAAGTGGCAACCCGTCGGGGGCTCCCTCCCCCGCCCAGCACAAAAGGTCTCACCTTGAGGGTGTTGGCAGTGAGGGTGTAGGGCTGCTGCTCGGGGATCCGGAGGCCCGGGGGGCAAGGCAAGGCAAAGTCCCCATTCAGGAACTGGCCGCTCATCGCCTTCTCCAGCAGCCTGCAGGGGGAGAGGGGCCTGCTGATCACCGCAGGGACAATGGGCCCCCTGCCCCCTCGGCTACTTGCCCCAAGATGCCTTCCCCCCCCACCACCACCCCGGAAGTACCGCGTTCAGCATGTCACACGAGAGGAGAAGCCTCGTTGCACACCAGCTGTGCAAAAGGAAGCTGCTGGAGGGCAACTGCCGAGAACGGGTCCTTCCTTGGTGGCCCAGGCGTTGCAAAGCTGGTGCTGGTCCTGGAGAGCTGCAAGGCCAGCTGCTTTTCCCTCCATGCTGTACACTCCCCAGCCCCCCCCCACCTCCGAGGGTCTCAGCACGCCTGTGGAAGCTGTCCCTCCTGCAGGCCCGCCTGCTGCAAAGTCTTTCTGCCGTCGGCTCCTCTCACCTCTGCCGCTCCTGGATCTGAGCAGGGGTCCACGATGAGCCGTAGAGGGTCAGCTGCCACTGGTCCAGCCTGCCTGCTCTCAGCGTTTCATCGCCTGAAGAAGACGTGGGTCACAAAACGGGGGGGGGGGAGCCCTGCTTCCCCACTGCTCAGGAGGAGAGGTAGAAACTCACCCACGTCACGGATGGTCAGCCGGTAGGTGCCCTGGGCCTCCTCGCCCCAGCAGCGCACAGTGGAGAAGGTCCAGTCCACAAAGCCAGTGGGGTCTCTGTAGGGGAGGCAGAGAAGCTGGGGGAGGGGGCTTCTCTCCTTGGCCCCCGCCTGGCTGAGCCTGGCAACTCTCTGTCTGCCAGAGAGACCCTGTTGGGCCTTGAATGTCCAGCAAGGCCTTCCCTGGCGCTGCCCCCATTTTGGCACCCCACAGGGCCCCCTTTCACTCCTGCCCCCGAGAAGCAGGGCACTCACGAATCCATGCTGCGCGCTGTCCCAACCAGGGAGTCCATGCCGCTGGGACAAAGGAGGTGGATCTCCAGATTGCCACGGCGTGGGTGGGTGATGCTCACTGTCACAGCCACGTGCTCCAGCGTCTTCAACCCCGACGGCTCCAGGTCGGCTCTGGTCACTAAGAAAGGTGGGGGGGAGAAACGTCCCAAATGCGGGGTCTGCAAAGGTCTCCCAACCCAGAGGCAAGGGCCAAGAGGACCCAGCAATGCAGGAAGCATTCAGAACAGGCGCTTCTCTTCCCACCACTCGCAGCCCTTGCCACAGACCCCTCCCCCAAAGCCCCTAGGAGAGGTGTGTTTAATGAAGGGCAGGGACGGGCCGAGCCCTTGGCAGCTGCTGAGAAGCAACCCAGGAGAAGCAGCGCTGCCGTCCAGAGTATCTGCGGCCTTCGGACCAGGTTGGATTCACACCAACTGCCTGGCCGCTGGCAGGAACTCTTCCCCCCGTTCCTTTCAGACCCTCCTTGAGGGGGTGTCAGGACCCCCTCCCCCCAGCAGAGGACGGGGTTGCTGTGTTTTGCAGCATTGAAGCTTGGGGCATCCCTCTCCTCCCCCCACCCCCCCCACCACCAGCTGGAGTTCCTCCCCCCAGGACTGACCCTGACCCCTTCTCCAAGGTTTGGCATTTCCCAGCCCTCTTGCCTCAATGATTCCTTGCAGGGGAAAGTCTCCCCGGACAGCAAGGCCTGCGTGGAAGCTGGGAAGACGCTCGCTGTCCATCTGGACTCAGCTCCCACAGGCAGAGGGGAGCCGGACCCCCAACCCTGGCCAAAGAGACAGTGGCCTCTTTGGGGTGAGCAGAGGGTTGGCTGGCTTCTCCCCTCCTTCTCCGTGCCTGCCGGGGAGGCCACTGGGTTCCCAGGCGCCTCTGGTGCCAACCAGATGCCAAGCCAGTTGCAGGAGGGATCCGCAGAACTGTCAGGGAGCCACCAGGCAAGGGAAGTCCTGGGCTCAGCCGGAGTGTGGCCAAACAGAAGCTGCAACATTGCCTAAAATGGAGAGCAAGCTGCAGCCCTGGGCGCTGGCCACCTCCGCTGGCAGGGCTGAGCATTTCGGCTCCTTTGGGTCCTTGCCCTGGGTCTGCCTGCCTGCCTCTTCTGCTCCAGGCAGAGGCCAGCCCTCCTCCAGTGAAACGGGTGGGGGTGAGGCCCGATTCCCAAGCTGCCCCCCCCAGCACAGACCGTTCCAGGTGGCTTCCAACTGCCCCGGGTCCAGGGGGATGGCTCTCCTCTCCTTCAGAAGGGGGCTGACGTAGGAGGCCAGGTAAGGGACAGACTCCCAGACCTGCCAGAGAGGAAGAGAGGATTCGGCTTTCCTGGCGCCACCAAGGCAGCCCTAGCCCACCCCTAGCCTTGGCAGACCAGCCCTCACGCCCACATTAAAGCAGCAAAGGCAAAAACCGGCTGCCCGTCTTCCAGAGCACCTGAAGGGCGAGGCTGCCTTCCCTGCCAGCTATGGTCTCAGGGAGGCACTCCTGAACCTTTTCCTGGGAGGGTTCAAGCCAGACAGAAGGACCAACCCCCCCCCCAAAAAAATACAGCCCTGAAGCCCAGTGGAGGCAGGAGGCACCTTGGCTGCGTTGACCAACCGCCAGGCATTCAGCAGTCCGAAGCCGTGCTGGTGACTGTGGCTTAGCCCAGCCTGGTTGATGTCCCAGTGGGCACGATGGTCTTCGTACTGTGGAAGGAGGCAGTGGGAGAGCCGGTCAAGGCAAGGTGAGGCCCTGGGGCCCTGATCGTGTGGCCGGAGAAGACCCCGGATGGAAGGGCCATGCTTTCTGGCTGGGACCCCTGCTTCACAGATTCAGAAGGCATGCTTGGCACAAGCCCATGGTGGCAGGGCAGGGAGAAGCAGGCTGGGCTGTGCCAAGGGTCAGCACTGGGTGCCACGGAGGGGGGGTGGGGCTGGGGCCTGGCTGACAATGCACCTCAAAGACGAGAGTGGCCTCCAGGAGTGTGGAGGAAAAGGGCGGGTCCTCCTTTGAGGCAGGCCAGGAGAGAAGCAGCGGGGCACCCTTATTAAAAGGCCCCCCAGAGACGGGAGGGAAGCTCTGGTCGATAGAAAGCCAGCCAGCTCAGGTGCCAATGGCTAGCTGGAGGGGGGTAGGGGCTCCATGGGCCCGGCTCACCTTAGTGGCTGTGAAGACAATGATGTGCTGGACATCCCTCCAGGTGAGGCAAGGGCGCACTTGCAGCATGAGGGCAATCAGTCCAGCAGCCAAGGGGGCTGCAGCAGAGGTGCCCGTGTGCCCTTCTGTGCAGCCCGTTCCCCGCTGCAAATCCCAGTCTGTTGTTGCCTGCAGGGAGACGGGAACTCTGTCTGAGGAGCCAGCTGGGAAGAGGCGCCAGAGGGAAGTCTCTCCCGGGGGACCCCGACTCCCAAGTGGGGGGGGCAGCTCCAGCCAGGTGCTGAAGGATGCACGAGGAGGACACCCTTGGGAGGGGGGGGGGGCTCCTGGCCCTCCTCCCCCACGCAAAACCTCTAGAGGCGTCCTGGGGTCCTTGCTGGGATGGGATCTGGGCTGCTTCCACACAGGACTAATCATTTCAGAATCCGGCAGGACTCTGCCCGGCCCACCAGAGAGCCCACAGAGCCCCCCTCTACGCCCAGCGGGGCGGGTGGGGAGCGCTCAGTCTTTCTGTTTGGGGGGCTCCCTCCTTCCTCCCCCAAGAGCGCTGAGCTAACTGAGGATCCGTCCCTTCGGTCAGCTGCTAACAGGGATCCTGCAAATCCACCTTCAGACAAGCCCTACTGGGAAACAGCAGCCAAGAAGAAACGGGAGAAATTCTTCCCGTTAAGGAAACATCGGCACCCTGAGGGGTCTGGCAGAAAAACCAGCCTTGCCAGGCCAGTCGCTGGCGCCGGGAGGACCGTAACTGGGGCCTGAGGGACGGGCAGAGGGGCAGCGTGGGAGCCCCTGGCCTCGGCTGCCTCCTCCTCCTCCTCCTGCTTGGCTGCCCTGTGGAACCAGGGCCCTGTCCGGCATTTGGCCAAGCGTCCCCCACAGAAGCCGGCAGGAAGGGGTCCCTGCCACGGGGCAGCGGCAAGAGGGGACAGGCAGTGGTGAAATCCCAAAATTTTCCCTGCCGGTTCTGTGGCCGTGGCTTGGTGGGCATGGCTCAGTGGTCATGGGAATGGGTGAGCGTGGCTCGGTGATCATATGAATGGGTGGGTGTGGTTTGGTGGTCATGTGAATGGGTGGGTGTGGCCAACTTGACGTCACTGTTAGAGCCAGATGTCATGGATTGCGTAAAATGTGGTGAAACTCACTTAACAACGCTCTTGCTTAGCAATCAAAATTTTGGCTCAATTATGGTCATAAGTCAAGGACTATCTCTGCCTTCTACTGCATGGCAGCTTTGTCCTAGTCAACTCCTCCTCCTTTCTGGCAATTTTCCTCTCTGTTAGAGGCTCCAAAATAATCCAGACCATGTAAGGTTTCCTGCTGCAGCAGGGGCTGGGACTAGATGACCTCAGAGACCCCTTCCAGCCCTATATTGCTGTGCTGTTTCAAAGCATCTTCTGAAGCCACGCCTAATGTCAGGGTTTGTGGTGCTTCCTTCCTCTTCTTTCTTTCTCCTTTTTCTTTCTGTCTCTCTCTCTCCCTTCCCCCTTCTTTCCTTCTTTCTTTCTCTCTCTCCCTTCCTTTCTCTTTGTCTCTCTCTCTCTTCCTCTTCCTTCCTTCGTCTCTCTCTCTCCCTTCCTCTTTCTTTCTCTTTCTTTCTCTTTCATTCTTCTTTGTCTTTTCTTTCTTTCCTTTCTTGTCCCTTCCTTCCTCTTTTGTTCTTTCTCTCTCTCTCTCTCTCTCTCTCTCTCTCTCTCTCTCTCTCTCTCTCTCTCTCTCACACACACACACACACACACACACACACACACACACACACACACACACACGGTCTGAGCAGCAGCGGCAGCGGGAGAAGGAAGAGAGCGAGCGGCAGCGGTGCTCTGGGAGGGCAGGCAGCCTGGAAGCGGTGGCTCCCCCTTCATGGGCTGGATGCGGGCAGCGGGACCAGAGGTGGAGGGGAAGGCAAGAGGGTGGCAGTCACCCAAAGGCCCCACAGAAGACGAGCGCGCCAGGCCCAAAAGACCAGCGAGCCTCACCATGTCCCCCCGAGGCGGCTCTTCTTCGGCTGATCGCAGCAGCTCTCCCACCCCCACCGCCAGTGTTGGCCTTGCCTTCTACATCTCCCACAGGACTCTGCCAGCGTATTCAGCATGCCCATCCCAACAAAGCCAGAGTGCCCATGCGCACTGCAACGGAGCAGCAATTTCAGCCCCGGCGACGGCGGCGGAAGAAGCGAGCGGCCCCTCTCAGCCTCAGTGTAGTGGCTGCATCTCCCCCAAGGGATGCCCGCCCACTCGCTGGCCGAGCCAAGTCAAAAGCGGCGCATCTCCCATCATGGGCTGGGCACCGACCTCGAAAGGCAAGCGGGTGTGAGGGACCGCCGGGAAGGCCGCATGGAATTCAGGCAAGCATGGCAGAGCTGCAGGGAAAGGAGTAGGCTGCTAGCTCCCTTCCCCGCGGCCGGGCAGGCTTGACATGCGGGTCCGGCCACGGGGACACAGGGAAGGCCGCAGGGAAGGCAGGGAAGCATGGCAGGGCTGCGGGCCACGGGGCAGTAGGGAAGGCAGGCTGGGACAGTGAGGGAGGGCAGGGGCAGCTAGCTAGGCCGTGACTTGCAGGCTTATCTGGCAGGCAGATTAGGACTGCTCAGTTGGGGCGCAGCACTTCAGACAGGCAAGCTGCAGAGCAGAGACTGGGCGGGGCGGGGTGAGCAAGCAGTGACCGGTTCGGGGACATGGCCAGCCAGTGGTCGCTACCAGTTCGGTGACCCAGGCCAAATGTCCACTACCGATTCGCCCGAACCGGTCGGATATCACCCCTGGGACATGGACTGCCCAAAGGAAAAGCTGCAGTTGCTGCAGCAAAAGACACAGGCACAAAGGAGCCCAGAAAAGAGGGGGCTCTTTTTCCTCCAGGGCCTCTGGCCAGCCTAAAGGAGCGTCCAAGGGGAGAGCCCGGTGCCAGGGCCCTTGCCAACAAAGGGACTTTCTCTGCCCATGGCTGGCGAGAGGGAAGATGTAAGCCAGGAGGGTTCTGGAAGAAAGGAGCACCCCCGGAACAGCCCATCTGGAAATGGCCAGCAGGACCCTGGGAAATCTTCCTTGGCATCCAGAAGGAGACAAAGCCCCCCCTTGTGCCCCCCCCAGCACTGAGAGAGGATGGGCAAAGGCTGGGGCTCGAGTGGGCTCTACTCACAATGCTTCTCATCAACTTGTCGCCTCCGCTGAAGGTCACAGCCAGCATGGAGGCGCACTCCTCCGCGTAGAACGGCTTGTAACCCATCTCATCCACGGCGCCTGGGGAACAGAGAGCAGAGACCCCCCCAAGCGGGGACTGGCACTTGCTTGGGGACTGCAAGAACCAACTGGATTCCTTCCGCCTGGCCTTGCTGGCGCTTTGCCCAGAGGACCAGCATTGCTAGCCAAGGTGGTCTTGCCATGGGGCAGAGCTCCCCAGGGTCCATATGCCTCCCTTGCAGCCAGCAGCCTGGCCTCCTTTTCTGTGGCTGCAGAGCGAAGCCCACACCCCTTTGGGAGAGCCCAGAGATCCACAGCTCGAAGGAAGGAAGGAAGGAAGGAAGGAAGGAAGGAAGGAAGGAAGGAAGGAAGGAAAGAAGGAAGGAAGGAAGGGAGCCTTTGACGGCCACGAATCCAACTCTGGGTGGGAAGAATGTTACCCACCCACCCCCGAATGGCAGCTGCTTGGCCTCTTCCCGAGCAGCTCCCAGGCAGCTTTTCCAGGCCTGCGGCAATTTCCCTACAGGCTGGCAATGCTGCTCCCTTCCCAGCCTCTCGCTTGGACAACAGGTCTCCCAGCATGCGCCTAGCTTCAGCCTGGCAATGAATCTCTCCTGGCCAGACGGACGAGGCAGATGGGCAACATCAGGCCGGCTGGGTCGGGACTCTCTCTCTAGCAGGGAAATGACCACTCAGCCCCTTTTGTTCTGTCCAATCATGCCGGATGTCAGACCAGCAGCTCCAAGGGGCAGAGCTCCTGCCTCAGGCGCTTTGTGCCCCCCCCACGCCATGCTACCTCCCACCCCACCCTCAAAGGCCCTTCGCCATCACTCTAGGGATGGCAAAGGGCCACCTAGACACACTTGGCCTCCGCCAGTGGCCCCCAACCTTTTGGGCACCAGGGACCAGTTCTGTGCAGAGAACTTTTGCCGCAGACTGGAGGGGGCCTGGTTTCGCTTGCTGTCTGCCTTCTGCAGATGGAGCTTTGCTTGTTTGTGCAGACCATTTTTGGGGCTGCCAAGGACCAGGGGTTGGGGACTCCTGGCCTACGCCAGTCCCCTGAATTCTGCCTCAGCTCCAGACCGGGATTTGCACGACGGAAAAGGGGAAACACGGCTGAAACCGCTCAGAGAAACCTCTCAAAGAAACCCCGGCAGATCTTGGGAGGAGAACCTAGAAACCGTTCTGCGTCTCGAATGGCACAGGATGCAAACGGCTCCCCAACCAACCATCAGGGCACCTGGGCCTCCCCCACGGCCACACGGGAGACAACCCAGACTGAGGAAGGCGAAAGCACAGCGACCCCAGCACTCGCTGAGCCATTACCAATGGTGACTGTGTAGATGGAGTTGGCGTAGCCATCATAGTTGCAATTGTCATTGTGATGGCCCCCATTGCCACTGGCCACCACGAAGATGCTGCCAAAGCCCCTCCGGCCAGCAATCACACCATGCTGCAGGGCGGCCTGTGGAGGACAAACGCTTAAGGAGAGCCCCCCCCCCACAAGAACCCCCCTCCCGCTTCCTGGTCCTGCAGAAACTGTGCAGCCCCTTCTGCCCAGGTGACAGCCTGGCAAACTCATTAGCCACCTGGCCCTGCAGATGCCAGGGCACCACCGTGCCAACCCGGGCCTGTGCTCTGCCTTCCTGAAGGCCCTAACCCTAACCCTAACCCCCCCTCCTACATTCCTTCTCACCTTTCCAAGCTGATGGGGGCCATCCACCGTTTTGCCATCGTCGTCTGGGCCCCAGCTGCAAAGGAAGAGGCAGAGAAGGACGTTTAAAGGCACAAAGAGAGCAATGGCTGGGATTCAGCACGGGCTCCCTGCCCCCACCCCCGAAAGAAGAGGGCAAGGGACCTTTGAGTGAGCCAGGGCTGAGCAGGAGTTTGCTTTCCTTTGAGGTCTGCAGAGCGCAAGGGAGCCTCTCTGGGTGGCCCCCTTTCTCAGCTCAGCCCACCACACAGGGCTGCTGTGGAGGGGAAAGGAGGAGGAGAAAAGAGGTGTGGCCCCTGCCTGGAGTTAGTTATAACACAATAATGAAGGCAGGACCAAAATAGATGCACAAACAGTTTGCAAGGCAATTCCTACAAACCTGCAACTATAGATGTCATTGATCTGATAGTGCTTGTTGAAGGCAACGGCCTCCAGGCTGTCTGTGAGGGGCCCATCCAGCACGCGGATCCCTGCAGGGCAAGAGGCTGCAGGTGATTCCACCTGCATAGGGGTGGGAGGGAGGGAGCGGGGTGGGGTATGTGTGGCCCAAAGCCAAGGAGTGTGAAAGGCCAAGAAGGCCCTCCAGCAAAGGCTTCTGTTCCCTCCGTTGTTATCAGGGCTCTTCCGTCCCCCCCAAAACATGCAAAGGGAGCACAGAACTTTTTAGGGCATGAATGAGCAACTCCTAGTAAAAATCCAGAGGACTGGAGAAAAGCTGTTTTGCTTAATTTTAGTTAAAATCAAATACCTTGCAAACTGTTAAGTCTCTAGTTCTGGACTGAATAATTTCCCCCTTTGGCAGCTCTAAAAATCACCACTTGGTGGCCACTTCCGGGGTGGGCGGGGCCGGGCTTCTCAGGAGCTGAAGCTCACCATCACCTGGTTTCTAACCTGCCACTGAGAGGCTACAATCCTTGACTTACTGGCTAATTTACCTGGCCCCAAAGACAGTGCCAAGGAAGGAAGTGCCACCTGGGAGGGAACAAATGCTGCTTCTTGTGGGCCTCCATAGGGAGGGGGCTCTCTTTGAAAGACCAGAGAGTGTGAAACGCAGCATTAAATGTTTTAATTGCAACCTGTAGAACTCCTGGTTATTCCGAGAGTTCACATACGTGGCCCTGCAATCTTGACAGCCATTCTCTGTGGCTTCCCTGCACAGTGCAAGCGAGGAAGCTCCTCTGCCCCCCTTCTTGGGCTTCCTCTCTCCTGCCCTGCCAGCCTTGCCAGGATGACCAGACCAGAGACAGACCAGATGAGCTGAGCTAAGGCTGCATTGACAGAATCAATGCAGTCTTGAAAGTACCAGTTTCCTTTAGAGCCTGAGAGCTGAAGGGGGCTGAGCCTTTTTCTCTGCCCTTTGTGCAGCTGGGGGCTACTCCCTCTCTTACCCCACTGTTCCCTCGGCAGCATCTCCTTCCTGTCTCCCCAGGTCATTCCAGGCATCCCTCAATACCTGACCCTCTCCCCTGCAGAACTGGGCGGGAGCAGCACCTGCAATCCGGCTCCCAAAGGCAACGCCCACTGCGCAGAAGCTGTTATTGGAGACGGCTGCAATTTCCCCCGCACAGCGGGTCCCGTGGTGGTTGCCGTTCTCCTCGTCCGGGTGGGGCATGGGGTCAGGGTCATTGGAGTTCAAATCATAGCTGCCTTCTGGGCTCTGGGAGGGAGAGAGAGCAGCCTGAGACCCCTCCTCTCCTTGGCCCATCAGGGGGAAGCCAGCACATTCCTGCTTATGGCCTTCAAGCCCCAAGGGACTCCCAGCCGGCCTGGTCCAACCACAACCCATCAAAGCCTCCTCCAAAGGGCATGAAACAGCCGTCCCACCCTGGGGCCGGGCCTTCTGAGAGGAAAGCTAGCAGGGTGGGAAACAGGCCCCCGTCCCACTGCTTCCCCCACCTCCACCAAGAGGCTCAACAGTTGTAGGGAGGGGAGACCTTCTGGAGAGGCTGCAGCAACCCCACCCCCCAGGCCTGAGACAGCTGCCTTCTAAGGGGCACCTCTGAGCCTGTCGGGAGCCCAGCTTCCTTTGTCCCCCCCCCATTCCTCACCTGAAAAGGGCCCCAAAACCCAGCCCAGACTGCCCCTCCTCTGCCAGGCCCAGAGGAAAACACTGCCACCCCCCTTAGACGTGAACTGTGCCGGGGGGGGGGGGCAAGACTCACGTAGTTGGGCTGGATGTCCTTGATGGTGTGTTCAACCCCATCATCCACCACCACCACCGTCACCCCCTGGCCTGTCACATTCCGCTCCCACACGCCTGTCACGTTGATGTCCATCCCGGGGCTCTTGCGGTTGTCCTGCTTGCGAGAGAGGAGGGGTGGCCAGCAAGGGGGCAGCAGCCCCAGAGCCTCCGCGGCGGTGGCGGGGGGGGGAGCCACAGTGGCGCCTGCCCCCCATGGGTGGGACTCTGCTCCCGGGCAGACAGGGGCCGAGGGAGGGGGGCTGGCTGCCCGGGAGGAAGCCCAAGCGCAGCCTTGGGGGCTTACCAGGTGCCACTGCTGGGGGAACTTGGGGTCGTTGAAGTGCAGGGCGCGCTTGGAGCGCTTGAGCAGCCGCTGCGCCGCGTGCCAGCCCACGCCCGCGTGCCGCGCGAACAGCGCCTCGGCCGCCTTCCGCAGCCCTCCGGGGGGCCGGTCGGAGGCGCCGGCGGGCCGGTAGGCCAGCAGGTAGTGGCCCTTCAGCTCGCCGATCCGGCCCACGTTGACCAGGCGGGCCTCCCGGGCCAAGTCATCGGCCAGCCGGTCCAGCTCCTCCTCGGGGCCCGTCAGGCGCACGGCCCACGCCAGGCTCTCCGGGCAGCGGCCAGCCGAGCAAGTCCAAGCGCCCGCCCGCTGCTCCGGAGCCCCGGAGGCGCCCCAGCCGGCCAGCACCAGCAGCAGCAGCAGCGGAGGCAGCGCCCGGGCAGGGCATTGGCGAGCGTCCCCGGCGGCCTCCATCACCGATCGCCATGGCCGGACAGCATCGGACCAGCGGCTGCCGGGGGGGGCGTGAGGGGGGCTGGTCCCGGCTGCGCTCTGGGCGGCCCGCGACCCTCCCCGCCCCCTTGCCCGGACAGCGCCGGGGTCCTCGAGGCCGCCCACCCGGAAGCGCCCGCCCGCCCTGCCGAGACGCACCCACCGCGCGAGCCGGGCTGGAGCGGGATCCGGCGGCGAGGGAGGGGCGTACGTCACGTCCGGTGCCCGCTGGGCCCCGCCCTCCCTGTTGGACGGGAGGGGCGGGGCAGGCAGACACAGGGACGCTCCTCCTCCTCCGCGGGCGGGTGGGCGGAGCTTCCACGGCTCGCTCTGCACATGCTCCGTCGCCGCCCCTCCGTGCCGACGGGGGGCGCTGCGGGCGCGTCGGGCTTTCCGTGCCGCCGCTCTGGCCGCTCGGCCTCGCGGCGCCGCCCGCCGGCAGGAAGAGCAGGCCGCGCGGAGGCCTGGGCGGGTTGGGCAGGGCGCGGAGCGGAGCGGCGGGCGAGGGTCCCGCGGCCGGAGGGGCAGGCTGAGCCCCGGACACGGCTCCCCGGCTGCGGCCTCGGGGTCTCCCGGAGGGGCTGCGGCGTCGCCTCTCGGGCCGGGCGATGGCGTCGGAAGAGGCGGCCATGGCCGAGGCGAAGGCCCCCGCGGATGCCGGGCCCCCCCGCGCAGCCCCCGCCGCCGCACCCGCCAGGTAGGCCGGCCGAGACCGGGGGGCGGAGGGGGGCCTGCGGGGGCGGCGCCTGGAGGGTCGCTCGGGCCCTTTTCGAGGGGCCGAACATCCCGGGGGAGCCGGGCGGAGCTCTCCGTCCCCCTCGGCCTTGGCGGGGCTGGTGGCGCCGGTGCGGAGCCGCTTTTGCGGGCGCCGAGTGGCCTGCAGGGCCTGCGGCAGGCGGAAGCCGCGCGGGGCTCCGGGGCTTGGGCCTGCCCGGGGACCTTCCCCAGCGCCAAGCGGAGCGAGCGCCCGCCTCCCCCTGAACTGGGCCGCCTGCGACGAGGGGCCTGGCGAGGGGCTTCCCCGGGAAGGGGCCGTGGGGCGCAGGGGGGGCGGCAGCCGAGCCTCCTTTGTGAGGCATCCGTAGAAAACGGACTGAGCCTCCTTCTCTCCCCCTCCGTCCCCTCCGCTCTCTTGGTCGGCCTTCCTGACCTTCCTGTCGGCAAAAGCAGCTGCCTTCCGCTGGATCCTGCCAAGCCCAGCCGGCCGAAGGAGCCCGAGCGCCCGGAGGATGAACTCGAAAGGGATTGCAAAGAGCCGGACTCTCCCTCGGCCGCCTCGCCGCTTCCCAAGCACCGCTCCCCCCCGGAAGAGTCTTCCTTGTCTGAGGCTGCTGACTTGCCTCCGGCCAGCCCCTCAAGTGAGGCGCCCTCCTTGCCTGATCTGGACAATGCTGTGGGAGAAAAGAGAGCCTCCCCGCCTGGGAAAAGTCTACCAACAGCCCCGCTGCTTCCACAGACAGCCCACTCCGAGGACCTTAACTGCTCAGAGGCTGAGCTGGGGTCTTTGATCTTGCAGCACGGAAGGCGGCAGAATGGGTGCCCGGATTTGGAAGATGTGCCTCTGGCAGCCTCTTTGGGCGTGAAGAGCCAGGGCCAGGAAGATGATGGGGCTGCAAAACCGTCCCAAAACATTGCAGTCCAGGTCAGGGAGTGGTGAACCTTCCCAGTAGGAAGTGGGGCTGGAGTGGGAGGCTCGGGATCCCCGGAAGGGGCCTGGTCCTCCACTGAAAGGCAGCAAAGAGATGCAGGTGGTTTCCTCGTCTCTGCGGCAGTCCAAGAAATCTGGGTGGCGGAAGAGAAAGAGGGCGTTGAGCCCCATTCTCTGCGTCAGTTAGTGTCGTGATGAGGGACCAGCCAGGCCCCAAACCTGTGTGGTGCCGCTTGACCAGAGGCTGCTAGGCAGAAATCATCGATGGAGTCGGTCACGTTTCCTCCTTTGGCTGCTGACAAACAAACCCTTTTCTCCCTTTGCAGACTGACTTCAGGACGGCTGACTTGGCAGCTAGCACCGACCTGGACATGGAGAAGAACTTAGTAAGTACGGGACTCTCGTCTTCTGGTGGTGCTGGGGCTGTGACTGAAATGCCCAAGGCTCATCCGGTGGAGAAAGGGGGCTTTCTGCACTCTGCTTGTCAAACTGTTCCGCTTGGCATCCTCGCTGGTCAGGGTCCTCTAATCCAGTCAGGGGACTTTGGCCACGCTGGCTTAAGGTTTTGTCTTTTGAAGGTGGCCCAGAGAATTCAAACCTCTCTCTTGCTGCCCGATAGGACAAGATGATGTCTGAGAGAGCTTCGTTGAAGGAGCGATACCAAGAAGTCCTGGACAAGCAGAGGCAGGTGGAGAACCAGCTGCAGGTGCAGCTCCAGCATCTGCAACAACGCAGAGAAGAAGAAATGAAGAATCACCAGGTGGGCCTGCCTTGGCAAGGCTGGGAATGCCAGGCTCAAACCAGGGGGGCACCGGGGAAGAAGGAGGGAGCCCATGGTGCTTGGAGAATTTGTGGGACTTCAGAAATCCCATCTGACACCAGAAACGGAGAGCAGCTGAGTGGGTTATCGGTTGAAGATTGCGGAGCCCAAAGCGTCTAGAACTTTGGAACCACGTTGACAGCACTGAGAAAAGGCTTCTGCTTGTTTTCTGCCCTAGGAGATCTTGAAGGCCATTCAGGATGTGACCGTTAAGCGGAAAGAAACTAGGAAGAAGATGGAGAAGGAAAAGAAGGAGTTTCTGCAAAAGGAACAGGACTTGAAGGCAGAAATTGAGACGCTCTGTGAGAAAGGCCGGAGGTATTTCAGGGTCTCAGCTACTGGCCTGTTCAGAACGCTGGTTCTGAGCCCAAAGCATTCACTGGGCTGCCCTTCTCTCCTTCCTTCCCTCCCTCCCTTCCTCAGGCTGTTGAAGGAGCAAGAAGAGAAGGAGACCAAGATTGTTTCGCTGATTGCTGAACAGGCAGAGGAGAAGTAAGCAGTGGGGGGCAGGGTGGGGGCTTCTGCATCTCCCTGAAGGTGACCTCAAATGGAAAGGAGGGCAAGGGGCTCGTCCCCACTGTCCCGGAGGCCTCTTCCTACTTCTGCCAGCTGGAAAAGCGGCACTGTTTGAAGGTGGCTCCTCCAGGGCTCCTGGCAGGCCTCTTTGCTCAGCGGGCATCTCTGCTTGCTCTGCAGGGAAGCCTGGGAACTGGAGCTGGGCAAGCTGAAGAACCAGCAGAGTGACATCAACCGGTCAATCTTGGAGGAGACAGAGCGGGCCTGGAAAGCAGAGGTGGGGGAGCTGAGCAGGAGCGCCAAGCCTCCTCCAGGGGCTGTTTGCATCAGTGGGAAGGACACGGCCCCTCTCCAGATATTGCTTCGGCAGCACCCATAAGGCTGGTGTGCCAGATGCCCTGTGGGGGGAGGTTACTGTGGCTTGTGCTTTCAGTGCCCACGCCAGACAGTATAAGCAGCTTGCCCCCTCCCCTTTCTCAGATCCTGTCTCTCGAGAGCCGGAAGGAGCTCCTGGTGCTGAAACTGGAAGAGGCCGAGAAAGAAGCGGAGCTGCACCTCACCTACCTCACGTGAGCGTGGCTGCGGGTGGGCTCAGTGGGCGGAGAAGGCCCTGTTGCTGAGGGGCCATCCTGACCTTGGAAGCCAGCGGGCGACTTGCCCCAGCCACCTTTGGGGCGAAAGGGGCGATGTCGTCTGCAAGAGGGAGGCCTGGAGCAGAAGCTTGAGTTTCTCCCCCCCCCCTTTCCCGGGGGTGGGGGGGACTTGCTCCTATCCCGCTCTTCACCATGCTGGGAAGCTGAGCTCTGCGCGCGACTGCCCCGTGCCCATTCTCCTGCTTCAGGCAGGCCTTGTCGCCCGCTCCATGACGTCACACTTGCCCTTCTGTGACTGAGGGTGCAACGCCTCATTCGGAACCTTGGGCTTAAAAGACTCGGGGAAGGAGAGGAGCAGGGGCAGGCTGAGGCTTCTCCCCCTGAGCTAGGGGGGTCTTGGGATTTGCGAGCTCAGGGCAGAACTCTCCTCACCCACCCACCCCCGGCATCTCCTGCGCGTAGGTCAGCGCCCCCAACGCTGGAGACCATCCGGCCAAAGCAGGAGTGGGAGACCAGGCTGAACAAAATACGGATGACCAAGGAGAGCGTCCGTGTAAGTGCAGAAGTCCGTCATCCCCCCCCCCCCAGTTGCCTCAGTGGAACGGGACTGGTGTCCCTCAGGATCATGGGAGGCATCCCAGGGCTGTTCCCACGGAGGCTTTGCGGATCTGGAGGCTGCCAGAGGGACTTCCTCAGCATGAAGCTGCAAAGACCTTTGTTGGCCTCTGGAGGAAGAGGTTTGTGGGGTGCTCCACTTTTGAGGTGCTGCTGGAGCTCTTCTCCAGGACTGTTGTGCCTCCCACCCTGTTTGCTGCCCTCCTTGCTCAATGCACATCTGTCTTCTAGGACAAGTTCAACGACCACATCCAGCTGGTACGGAACGGGGCCAAGTTGAGCAGTCTCCCACAGATCCCCACCCCTCCTCTGCCCCCGCCCCCATTGGAGGTGAGCCACGGGGTGCAGAAGGCTGGCATTGGGGCCCTGGCCACTGCCAGGCACCAGACTGACGATCTTTCTCCTCTTTTCCTCAGACAGACTTTCTGCTGCCTCCTTTCCAGGCCAGCTCCTCTCTCGCCCCCCAGCTGCCCTTCCCTATCGGGTCAGTTTCCATGCCCCCGATGGTCATGCCCAGTGCTGACCCACGGGTGCTCGCCTTCCCCCTGCTGAACCCCAGCCTCATCGCCAGGCCCAGTCAGCCTTCGCCGACTTTGCCTGCAGCCCAGGAGCGGAACAGCCCCTGCCTCACTTCCCTGGTCAGTTCCCATGGGGCGCCCGGACCCTCGCTGCCTCCCCCACCAGGCCTGGGTGGAGTCAAGACCCCATCTGACTTCCATAGACCCCCCCCTGTGGACAAGCTGGAGAAGATCCTGGAGAAGTTGATGTCGCGCTGTCCTCAGTGTAACAAGTGAGTGTAGGAGGCAGCCCCCAGGGCGAGGGCCCCTTTGGGAGGTGGGCTAGCCGTAGCCCTTTCTGCCCTAGCGGAAGGGAAGACTGCATGGCAGAGCGGATGGAAGGCCTGCTTGCGGCCACTGGCCCACGGGAGAAGGCGGCTGGTGGGGGACTGGTGGGCAAAGCTGGCCCTTGCCCGAGCTGAGCCCTCTCCTCTTCACAGGGCCCAGCTGACCAATGTCCTCCAGCAGATCAAAGCAGCTCGAAGGACCTTGGCAGGACTCACCATGGAAGAGTTGAGCCAGCTTGTGGCAGCCAAGGTGGCAGAGCAGCAGGAACGGGTGGCAGCTGTTGGCACCCAGGTGGGCTGGCCAGCAAGCCTTGGGAATTCTAGGCATTACAAGGCTGCAGGCAAGCTGTGGGGCCGAGTTTGGCTGCGACTCCGCCTAACGGGTCTGCTTTCATCTGCCACAGCCCCATAGCCGGATGTGCTCCCCCTTGTTCCCGGGTCCATTGCCACAGATCAGCAACCCTTTGTTCTTGCCACCTGCACAGGGCTCCTATTCTGGGACACCGCCCCAGGTGAGTCCAGCGGAGTCTTCAGAGTTTGCTCAGCCCACGTGTTGGGGAGACCCCTCCCCCCCATCCCTTGCCTGGACTTCATGCCTGTCTTTGCCTTCTCTCTCTGCCAGGCACCTGTGACCTGCAAACTCTGTCTGATGTGCCAGAAGCTGGTGCCACCCGGCGATCTCCACCCCATGGCCTGTTCACACGTGCTGCACAAGGAGGTGAGGGGGCTGATGAGACCCCTGGGGTGTGTGTGTGTGTGTTGGCCTGACTGCATAGAGGATGACAGGTGCTCCTTTAGGCCTCTGAGTACAGACAGTCAGGAGGAGGAGGGTTACTTGGGGAGGAGGGGTTTGCAATGCCCCCTCCCCCTCCCCCTGGGGCTGAAGGGCAGCACTTCTTCCCTCGCAGTGCATCAAGTTCTGGGCTCAGACGAACACGAATGACGCCTGTCCCTTCTGCCCCGCCCTGAAATGACCCCGACTGGAGAGAGCAGGCGGAGGCGCCTTCCTACAGCTCTGTATTTATATGGCAATGTATACACCTGTACATTTTTATTCTAGAGGGAATGTGTGTATAGAAAGTCCACATCCATACCAGTTCATAATAAAATGTGTATATTATGCAGCAGTTGGGCGGGATCCTCCTTTGCCTACTTCAGAGGGTTTGGCTCTGGAAGGTGGTATGAGAGCCAGAGCATTTTCCCTCTGCTTTGGCCACGCAGCTCGAGAAGGTTCGTGGCGCTGCAGAGTGAGAGAGGTTCTTGTGGGCACCCCGAATGGCCCGGCCTTCCCTGCTGCCAATGGCTGGCTGGCTGCTGCTGGTCTCACTGACGCTTCCTTCAGGGGGGCATCAGGGTTAGATCAGGACAGACCCCATAGAGCTGTGGGGTCCTTCCCTGCCTGTGAGGGCCCAAGGGACTGCAGAGGCTGGCTTGGATTGCCTGGCACCCATCCTATGAATTAATGGCATTGTGTGCGCGTGGAGAGGGTGGGGGGTTCAGGCCTAAAGCCGCCTCACTGTGAAGGCATCCTCTGATAGGAGGCACACTGAAAATGCCACGCTGTGGAGGGCAGTTCTAGCAAGTGGTGGCCTGGTCCACATTGAGCGGGACTGGAAGACACTGATTTTACCCCAACTTGGCTCCAGATAAAACGGTCCTCGCAGGAGTGAGAAACACGTCCCCCATCCTGTCCCACCTCTCCCTCTGGGCAGCATGAAACCCACAAAACCCAACCAAACCACCTGGCATTTAGCAAAGCACAAAACACAGGTAAAAGGTTTTCCAGCTTTTTTTTCCTTTTGCATTTGAGACAAAATGGGAAGATTGGGGAGCCAATATTACAAATATTTACAAAATATTGTACAAGCACATTGACTGCAGCTGATCCCCATCTCCCACGCCCTCCTGCTGCGCCACGAGTCTCCCAAGGAGCGTTCCATTGACAGCAGTGGAGACCCAGTGGGGTCTCTGCCCCATCAGCCTCCCGAGGGCAGAAGTGCCCAGTCCCACAGCCGTCTGCTCCTCTCAGGGAGAGCACAGCCAGGGGCCTGGGGAAGGGGAGGGGGCCTTCTCACACCCAAAAGGAATACAGCAGTGGGAATTGTAACTGCTGACCCGCTTCTGTCCGCTGCAAAGGAAACACACTGCAGAATAACAAGTTGGAAAGGGCCCCGGAGGTCAACCAGCCTATCCCCCTGCTCAAGCAGGAATGCTATGCCACTGTGGAAGCACTGCCTGTGCTCCAGAGGGGTCTGGCCACTGCCCTGTTCCAATCCTGCCTGACCTTCCACATGTTGCTCAGCAGAGGCCCCGGGGTGACCAGCTGCCCAGAGGCTCCTGTTGGGCAGAAAGGCAGCATGTTGGGGGCCTACAGCTGACTCTGCAACAGAGCCAGGGCACGGCCGGTGGCCCTGTGGCAGGCCAGCTGCAGGCTCCTGAGGAAAGACGTCTCTGTGACTGTCCATTCCCTGAGAAGCCCCTGATGCCCCCAATGGCCCAAGGCCTCTGGGTGCCCAAGCTGGCAACAGGGCTGCCTCGGCCTCAAACCCTCTGAATCTTCCCACCCTCCTGGGCTGGGAGGAAAAACGCTGGGCCAGATCCGCAGAGGGGGGGAGGAAGAAGTGCCAGGACAAGGCCGCCGATTCAGCTTGCTCAACATCCAAGCAGGAGGCTGGCATCGGGGATCCCTCTGATGGGAGGGCAGAGTCAGTGCTTGCTCTGTCAGCAGGGACTCTGCCAGTGGGAGACTTCCATCACCCCACCTCCCAGAAGTGGGGCCTGGCACTTTGACCCCAATGGCCAGCTCACGGGCTTCCCTGGGGGAGGGGAGCCCACTGGATACTTCCCAGGGAGGAAGGGCAACACAATAAGCAGAACAGCAGAAGGGTCTCCCTCACCCCCACCCCCACCCCCAGGCAGCTGTTACAGCCATCCCGTTTCCTGGAATTCAGGGTTCCACAGCCTACTCCCCACCAGAAAACCTCCAGTGACCCCTCACCAATTCAGTGGGTCCATCATCTTAAACTGATCCCTGTCCCAGCAGGCATGGGGGGAGGGGGGGTGTACTTTAAATGGTGTCACCAGACAGTTCCAAGCAGGCACCTGAAGACTCCGGAAGTGGGGTACGGCAACCCACCTTCGGTTTCAAACCTACTGAAATTCAGAGAAACAAGCACGCAGCCCCCCTTGATAAATTATAAAGAAGTACTGCTCAGAAGCCCCCCGCCCCCTTCATCAGGTGCTTGGTGCACAAACTGCAGCAGTCACTGGCAAATTCAGAGCAGCGGGAGAAAAGGTGTTTTCCGGACAGATGGCGGGACCCTGCCAGTCCTGCCCACTGCTTGCACCAGTTGCAGAACTTCTGGGACACCAGTGGAAGCAACGGCAATGGCTCTTCTGCCACCACTGGCCCTGCCAACCTCTCTGCCTGCCATGGGCTGGGGGCCAGTAGTTGTGGTGGGTTACAACCCCAGCAACAGCAACCCCAGCAACAGCAGCTGCCTGCTTGGAGAAGGCGAAGGCCACAGCAGCCCTAAGGGAGGGGACGATGGTCCCGTTGCCAATGCCCAGCCATGTCGCCAGCACGGGCTCTGGGCCAGGGGGGAGGCAGCGCTCACTTTAACAGGGAAATATCATCTGCGAAGTCATCGTGGCCGCGGCGGAGGCAGCGCAGGCAGCGCCACTGCGAGACCATCAGGCAGAGAGGAAGCATGAAGAGAGCGCAAATGGCTGCCATGATGTACGCAATGGTCATCAGCGTTGACTCGTCCGTCTGGGGGATATTGTAGCCACAGTCCTCCATGTTGGGGTGCAGGAAAGGCCCGTCCACCGAGGCCGTCCGAAACGCATCCTGCACTGGACACAGGAACAGAAGGGGAAGAGAAGGCAAGGCGAGATGTGACAACGGGGGCCTGACAGAGATCCATCTCAACCCGGGGCCAAGCACCAGGCCAGGGATGGCAGAGGAGAAGCAGACCAGCATGAGTAGCTGATGTTTGGGGAAGGGCAGGCAAGAGCCAGCCGGGTCTCAAAAGGCGTGGGGTTCCGGTAACCCAAGGGCCTGGGGAGAAGGGGAGTTGCAGACGTGTTGGAGGGCCGAAGAACCTCTTCAGAATCTGCCACTGAGAACACCTTTGGGGCTGAATTCAAGCTCCATTTTCATGCTGGTAGGGAGCAGAGCGTGGCCCCAGAGGTCCCCCGAAGGGGTGTGGAGCTGTTCGGGTCAGGGCTACCAAGCTCTTCTGTGGGGAAGCAGCAGATGCGACTGCTGGCAGCGCTTGCCCCGCCTCCCTGCTCTAAGACCTACCATGGCAAGTGCTGACCGCAAAGCCAATGCGCCTCTGAGCCCGGTCAAAGACCACGTAGAAGCCCTCCATGATCACAGCCCCCATAACGGTGCCGGTGGAGGACTGGGAGACGGCAAACTTGTAGCACTCGTCCTGGGAGGTAGCCACGTCCTCGACTGGTCGCAGGTATTGCTGAGAAAGGAGGCAACAAAGGCATGAGGCCAGGCCAAGTCCTGAGAAAGGGTCAACGGGGCAGCAGCCTTTGGCAGGAGGATCAGGGATAGCCATGTGCACCCTCTGCCTTTGAGGCGTTCATCATTTCACGAGGTCCAGCATTAAGTTGGCTGGAAGGAAGTCAACCATTTCTTTGACAGAACTGGGAGGACACCTTGGGCCTTGTATAGCTCAACGCCCGGCCGGCCAGAGGCAGAATTGCACTATCTGGTATCCTGACAGATGGGCATCAGGCCCATGGAAAACTCTTCCCAAAGGTGTCTGTTCCATTTTTTCTAACATTCAATCCAAACTTTTCTCTTAACTGTCATTTAAACCAGTTTGTCCTGTCTTCTGGGACAATTCTGAACAACTTTCCCTGTCCTCTACACAACAGACCTTGAGATATTTGGAGACACCCAAATTTCTCCTCCCCGGGCTAAGCGCATCCCATGGCACGAGAGTCTCCTGTCTGGGGCCCTTGTCCCCTTGGCTGCTCCCCTCTGAGCTGCTTCAGGGTTTGTCAATTCCTTCCTAAAACGGGGTGGCCAAAACTGGGCTACGGGGTCCAAGTGCAGTCCAGCCCACGAACCATAATGAGAATGACGACTCTTCTTGATTTTGATCCCTGCTGCGTTTCCCTTTCTGGCTTGCCAAGAAAATTTAAGCAGCATCCAAAGTCAAGCTTGGAAGTTAATCTTTGGGTCAAATTTACTGCTTGAAAAGACCTGATGCATGTTTTTTTTAAAAACCAAAGTGCTACTGTAGGAGCGGCATAGCTAGCTTTAGCCGGAGGAGCTCCATTTTGTGGGGGGGAAGCCTCTGGCCTTTTGCTCACTGCTGTTGTTAGGGTTCCCCCTTTGGGCCTCTGGTCCTGCAAGGCCATGTGGCAGCCTTATCAAACAACAAGGACTGACCCAAACCAGGACGGCAGGGGAAAGAAGGCTGGCCTGCTGGAAACAGATGACTTAGTTAGAGTGTACCAGCTCCCCTTTTCTTGTTGCAGATAAAATTAGCTAGAAAGTTTTGCAGGCTTAATGACCAGCCTTATCAGTGAGAGACAGAAAGGGAAAAGCAAACCCACCATTTGGGTGGGCCAATCAACAGTTTAGCCGATACTGTCTTCACAATGTGTAAAAAGTTCCTATTTTGAACTTTTCTTATAGGTAAGGTTAGTATTATATAGTATTGCTAATGTTAATAACAAAGTGCAGTAGTCCTTGACCTATGACTGTTCTTTCAGCGACCATCCAAAGTTACAATGAATGAATGGTAGTTATGACTGGTCCTTGGAGTCACCGCTATCCCAGCACCCTCATAGTCACATGATTAAGATCTGGCTGCTTAGCAAGCGGCTCACACTTACGACTTCAATGCCCTGCCATCACCTGATCGCCAGTTGCGACCTTCCCTTCTGGCTTACCCAGAAAGTCAATGGGGAAGCCGCCAAGGAAAGTCAAAGTTTCCCCCATCCCCATATACCCTCCCCAACACATGCTGTGCTTCCCCTGTGTCTCATCTACCCCTCCACTCGCTCCCCACTCAGCAGCAGCCCCTTACCTACTTACCAGCCTGGGACTTGCAACCTCCTGCTGGCCTCCCCATTGACTTTGTGGGAAGCCAACGGGAAGTTGGTTTGCCTAACAACCGTGGGGTTCAGTGGGGTTCGATTTATGACTACAAGTAGGACTGCAGGAATTACTGTTGCAACCCCATCCCTTAGCGATGGAAATTCCCATCCCAATTACCACTGTAAATTGAGGATTACCTGTAATGCTACAGGTGTCCTGGGCTCTCTTGCTCAGCCTCTAACACTAATCTTTAGACCATTCTGTATTTCTGGAGTTGAGAAAAGCTCCACATTCTCAGCACAAAAGCTGATATGTTCCAAGCCGTAACAAATACCAGGCCAAGAGTTCAAGTCCTAGAGGGTTAGGCATTTTTCACAGGCTGCGCAAAGGCAAAAGAGCTGGTTTCTACCACCAATATTCTCAACTGACCTTCCTTCCAGCTCCCCCTTCCCCTCTGCTGATATTGCCCTCCAAACAGACTCCCCCCCACACACACACTTTTGAGAAGGTGGCACCCACCTGGGGCAGGATGCTGATCCGGAAGGAGTGGTTGGTGGTCTCTCCCATCAAGTAGAGAGAGATGACCGGGAAGATGTTCCAGGGGGTTGTTCCCACCTGCCAGCAAACCAGCTGCTCCCCCAGCCAGAAGCCATCCGGGAACTTCTCTGTCTGCGGTGAGGTAGCCGGAAGAGAAAGCGCTCACCAAAGGCAGCCTCCAGCAGAGGCCAGAAAGGCGCCTGACCCGTCACCATCCATCGCTTCCCCAGCTGCAGAATCTGACAAGCTGGTTCTAGCAGGGACCAAGTGCAGCCCTCCCCCCTCCCCCAGACAAAACCAAAACCACTCTTGGGGTACCCTGCCGCTTCTGGCTTCTTGAGCAGGAGAGATCCCTGCCCATGAACGACTGACTGCCCCCCGCCCGCCCGCCGGCTCCTCTCACCGAGGAAGCTGTCTTGATGGACTTCACTGCCTCCTCAAAGACCTTCTTGGGCAGCCGAAGGTTGGTGGTGCCGCTGTCCACAATGCTCTTGTCGTAATTGTACTGGGGAAGGAGGGTGGGGTCACAATTCAAGTGCTGGCTCCATGTTTGTGCAGAGCCCAGCCAGCCTGAGCAGGGCAGGAAAGCCGCTCGAGAGGCAGCAGGGCACTCTCTGAGGGAGGCAAGGCAGTCGCGGTGCTGAGGCTCCCTGCCATAGTCCAGGTGAACTTGACCAAATCAGCATGCAGCACCTGTGCCAAGTCCCCAGATGGCAGCCCTTCCCCCCACCCCCGCCTCTCTGGATCAACAGCCCCTTCACCTCCTTGCAGTCCATCTGGAGATCCTGCCCATTGATCTCAATCTTGACTATGACAACCTCGTAGTACCATTCCTTCCGGATGGGCGTGTACCAGATGTTGCCCTTGTAGAGAGTCTGGTCGATGCCCCCAATGATCTGTGAGGAAAGGGGAGTGCAGGGGAACTCTTAGGGGTGGGATGCACCCGGAATGTGGCTGGAGACTGGCCTATATCAGGAGCAGCTGCCTCTTGCAAGCCCCCTTTGGGCGCAGGGCAGGCACAAGCTGATCCATTTGGGGGAAGAAACAGGGCCTTGCAGAAGCCTTCTGTAAACATAAATGCTTTGCGCTCTCATTCCTTCTCTCTCAGAAGAGAGTCTACTGAGGTCATCTAAAGGTCATGATGCCCTAATAGGGAACCACCCTCTGCAAGCAAGAGAGAGGAGAAGCCTCTTGGACGCATGTCCTCACCATGCTGCCCCCCACGGATGCCAGGGTCTCCGAATCATTGGTCGGGAAGCTTGTGCCACACAGCTGCAGGGAAAAGATGTTGGCCACTTGCGTCTGCTTCACCAGAGAGTCAAAGAAGGGCTCCAGGCTGTTGTCCGGCTGGCGGGAGAGAGAGAGAAAAGCATGCCAACAGTGCCATTGGGCATCCTCGCTCAGCTGGAAAGAGGCAAGGCTGTGACTTCTCCAATTGTCCCCCCCCCCAGCAATATAGTGAGACTGCATCTCCCAGAATTCCTAGTTGGCTACAAATTATGGGAAGTATCTACAATACTGTGAAACATCTGGAGGGCAGAGGGGCACAGGAAGGCTGGAGGGCTTTAACCGTCTTCCTGACCTAGGCAGGGTCTTGGGTTGCTCTGGGCAGCAGTGCTGCAGTCGCTTCGAGGCAGGGCCTTTGCTTAACTCCAAAGGGCAGGGCTGTGCTCTAGAGAAAGCTGGGGACGAGCTTGGAAAGGGTCAAATCCTGCATCTCAAACATCCCAAACAGACTCTCCTCAATACGGCCCATCCAACCAGCCAGCATCCTTCTCAGGAAAAGACCACACCACTTGCATGAAATGAAGCTTGAGCGACGAACAGAAGGGTAAAAGAAGCTCACCCGGGCAATTTCGGCGTATGCCAAGCCCAGAATGCCTTCCCAGTTGGAGCCATTGATAAAGAACTTGTCCGACTTGATGATGGCGGCAATGTTGGCCCGGACCGTGACATTTGGGCCATGAGGGATGGCCACCAAGTCAGTGCCCAGCTCTCCCTCCCACTTCCCTTGCGTGTAGGGCACGTAGACTCCCTTCCGCAGGTCCCGATAGGTGCTGGAGCTACAAGAGACATGAGCAGAAAGTCAGGGCTCACCCTCTGCGGTGCCACGTTGCTCCAGACAGGCCAGGCAAGAGGAGGAGGCCGGGCTCAGCCTTCTGTTAGTTTCCTGGAGCCAAAGTCTGCAGGCAGCCAGAGGCCCAAAGCCCAGCACGCAGGCGCAGCAGAGGGAGGGGGGGCAACAAGGCAGGAGCCCCCCTGCCTCTTGCAACATCTTGATGAAAGGAAGCTGGGGGAGCTCTGGAGCGAGGCCCCCCTCCTCTCTGAGGGGCTCACCTCACCGCCCTTGCCTACTCACAGCTGGCGCTGATAGTATCGCTGCAGGAACTGATGAGGGGCTGCACCCACGGCAAAATTGCTGCTTCCGGTGTCCACCAGGATATTCAGCTGGAAGAGAGAGGAGCCCGAAGGAGGCTGAATCTGACTGACACAAAATATTGGGAACTGTCTCTGCCCCCCACCCCACCTGACCAGGCTGCCTTGGTTTCCAGATGTGGTGGCTACATCTCCAGTTCTGACTGGCCCAGGAGACAGACGGGCTCTAGAAGCAGCCGAGGAGTTCTCTGTGTGCTGATCCCCGCCAGCCCCATGAGAGAAGAGTTGGGGCTTTATCCCTTCTCTTTTCTGCAGCAACAGCTGTGCTGAAGGCCAGCTTGAGAGAAGGAAGGGGAGGGAGGGAGGGAGGGGGAGGGATGCCCAGTTGCCAGCAGCAACCGCCCTGTGCCAAGCAGCTCAGGTGAGCCTCTGCCCGACTCAAGGTCACGACCAGGCCCTCTTTCGAAGCCCGCCCGGGGCAGCTGCTAGAATGGCCCACAATTTGCTCCTCTCCAGCGGCCGGTTCTGGAAAGGAGCCGCCCCGACACCCACCGCTGCCCAGGGCGCAGGCTGCTGCGCAGAGGAGCGAGGCTCCGGCAGCCCACTAGGGAGCCGGAATGGCTCTTTCCGAGTCACCGATCCTGGCTGCCCCCCCCCCCCGCCGCTTTCTCTGGGCCAGGCTGGCGCTCCCAGAGCTCCGCAAGGGGGGGCGGCCCCCACGGCCCGCCTCGCCCGCCGCCCTCACCTTCTGCGGGGGGCTGCCCACCGTCATCTCCACGTAGTAGCCCTGCCCCGACTTGCCGCGCAGGTTGTCCACCATGGCCACGAAGCTGCTGCTGCTGCTGGCGGCGGCGGCGGCGGCGCGGCGACGGCCTTGATCCCGCTCGTCGGCCGAGCGCCGTGGCCGCCCCTCCGCCGCGGGCGTCCCGGGCAGCGCGCTGTGCAGCGGCAAGCGGAGCCCGGCCGGCCCCGCTGGGGCGCCTCCCAGGCCGCGCGCCCCGCCCGAGCCCAGCCACAGCCAGAGCGCCAGCAGCGCCGGAGACATGCCGGCCGCCTCTGCGGACGAGCGGCGGGAGAGCGGAGCGCGGGCGGCGGCAGCGGCGGCGGCTTTACAGCGGCATCTCTGCCGACGGCGCGGCGGGGCGGGAGAGGCACCGGGCCCGCGGGCGGAAAGGCGGCGGCGGCGGCGGCGGCCGAGCTTCCCTCTGCCGGAGCTCGCCGGGAGCTGTAGTCCTGGCCCGGGAGGCGGAGGAGGCGCCTTTGCGCAGGCGGCGGGAGGAGGAGCTGCGCTGCGGGCGGCCCGGCCCCGGGGGCTCCGACGGCGCGTCTCCTCCGCTCGGCGCTGGCAGCCCGGCTAAAGCGAGCGGGCGGGCGGGCGGGTTTCCCCGCCAGCGCTCCCTTGCGCCGCCCGGGGGGACCGACGGCTTTGGCTCTCGGCGTCCTTGTGGAACCGGCCTACCGGGGGATAAGCGCAGCGCCGGGGAGGAAAGCTCCGCGCCGGGCGGGCGGGCGGGCGGGGGAAGAGCAACCTTCGGGTTGCTCTGCCGTTTTCGGTGTTTGTTTGGTGCATCCTGAAAAGTGGATTAAGAAACCCGCTTCCCTCCCCCTCCCCTCCCCTCCCCTCCCCCTCCCCGCGCCAAGGGGGGTCCGGACGCGGCTCTGGCGTCCAATGCCGCTTCCTAGAGCCCATCGCGAGCAGCGGGAGCCGCCAACAGGTACCAAGGGAGCCGCGTAGCTCGGGCGCAAGGGCCGCTCCAATCCCTGGGTTCCCGCGTGGGGGGGCTGCGTCCTTCGCCGGGTACCCGAGGCGACCTGAGGTGCAGCAACAGGTGCCGTCCAGCAGAGGGCGGAGACCCTCGAGCTCCTCTCGGCGGCCTCCGGCGTCAGCCAGCCCTGTCTCGGCGCAGCCTTCCCTGCTGCCCGTGGCTTAGAGGAGGAAGGGAAAGGGGCCATCTTGGGACCTGCTGAAGGGTTTGCTTTTGAGGGCCCGAAGGGACCGATTCTTGACCGCCTGCTTTCCTCTTGCCTGCCTAGGCGCTCAGAACAGGAAGCTGCCCACAGCTTAGATCAGAACAAGGCCTGCACGCTTGGTAAGGAACTCTGAAGCAGACCCGGCAGAGAAACCATGGCTAGATGCCCAGGGTGCGGTTAGGACAGTACCTAGGAGCTTGTTTCAGCTTGGGATGAGGGGCAAGCAGGGGTCTAGGTCAGTGGGGAAATTCAATTTTTTTTACTACCGGTTCTGTGGGCGTGGCAGGGGAAGGATACTGCAAAATCCCCATTCCCACCCCACTCTGGGGCCAGCCAGAGGTGGTATTTGCTGGTTCTGTGAACTGCTCAAAATTTCCGCTACCAGTTTTCCAGAGCCTGTCAGAACCTGCTAGGTGGTGTAGATCCCACTAAGAATACCTGAACAGCATGACTTGCACATGTGTTATTCCACACTGAACATCGTTACTTAACCTAGGTATACATGTGCTATTATTGTAATAATAATAATGATTGCAACCAATCCTTGAATTGCCATTTTGAATTCCTGTATCTTGAGGTATAAAAATAGAATGCCAGTCTTGCTCAGGACGTTTTGCAGCCCCTTTGCTTCTGATCAGAAATGAAGTGATAAATTTCCACTTTCCTCGACCCGTGTTGTTTATTGGCCCATGCTCCAGATAAGCGAATTACAAATTGGTTCTTGGCCATCACTTTTATTGCACTGATGTCTCAACTTTTTCCTCCCATAAGACGCGGCCTCAGGCTGCCCCCTTCCTTCTCTGGGTGACGGCAAACATTTCCCAAGCAAGAGGCTCAAAAGAAGCCAGGAAGGGCATTGAAGGTTGACATCGACGTTAAGGGCAGCTGGTTAAAGCCACCTTGTCCGGCTGCCCTGGGGTAAGTCCAAGGACCCCACTGGTCAAGCTCTGGGATGGATGTCTCAGGCGAGGAGGCCCCCTCCCTCCCCACTCGGTTCCTAAACCAAAGCAGCAAGTTCCACAGAAGTCAGAATGCAGGGCTAACTCTTTATCTTCACCCCTCTTAGAAATGAAACCCTGGTCCAAAGGGTTCCAAAGGTAAATCTACAAGTAATTCCTTCAAGGCTGGACAAACAGGGCAAAGGTAGCAAATCGGCAAATACAGAGTTATCTGCAACACGAGGACAGGCTTGAGTCAAATCACAGGGTTGCAGCCAGCAGGAGGTCAGGAGAGGAACGTAGTACAGCCAGTCTCACTGCAAAGCCTCAACTGAACAGCCTAAATCGAAATCTTCACTTTCCCCCCCTCCAGCTGAACTGACAGGGACATAGAAACTGCCCTCCAGGACACTCCGGGGAGGGGGAATGCATGGAGGGTCAACAGGAGCAATGTGCCCACCTCCATCCCCTCCCCTCCCTGGGCAGACAAACCCATCCTGACGTACCCCCAACCCCCACAGGCAGTTTTGATGCCCTGGCACTCCCGCCTGAAGGCCAAGGCAGCCAGACCCAGCCGGGGCCTTCTGTGGCACACCTGCCTTGCAGCAAGGGGGGTGGGGGGGGTACTCTGCGTGCAGCCCTACGTGGGGAAAGCTGCAGGCATTCCTTCCCAGGCACAAGCCTGCTGTTCCCCTGAGGGATCGGCTGACGGGACAGCAAGAGCCCTGACCTGCAGACCCAGGCAGTCAGAAGAGTAGTCCAGTGGAGGGTTGGGTTGGGGGCCTAGACAGGGTTCAACCTGCTCCAAGGAAAGGGGAGCCATCCCATCTGCAATTGCCTTTGACACACACCCATTTCCAATGAGAAATGTGGGGTTTCAGTGAAGCCTGTTCCAAATTTGTCCCAAAACCTGACTTCTAGGTAACAAAACAGCGATTTCCTTGTTGTCCCACCCACAGTCTGTTTCCAGGAACCTGCAGGGAGGGGCCAGCCCAGCCTCAGCAAGGGTCCTCCCCCGATTCATGCGCATCTCCAGGGTCAGGAACGGCATCCAGCTGGACGTCAGGAAAGTGCAGTCCAGTCTCTCTCTCTTGGGGAGCCTCCAGGGCTGTGTCCAGCAGACGGCACCTCCTTTCTCCCCATCCCTTCTGTGCCCGGCAACAGACGGGGAACTCAGCAAGGTGCCTCCATTCCATGCCACCAAGTCTCCCAAGGAAGAGATCTAGCAAGCAGCCGCAGGCGACTTCTGCTTGGAAGTTCTCTAGCTCCTTCCTGGCAGCAACCAAGGCCGGGTTGAGGGCTCTGCCACTGAAGGAAGGGTCTTCGGAGCCACATTTCGGGACGCAAGAGCCTGGCTTGACTGTCCTCCTCCTCATGTCCCATGAACCCGCCAGCTATTTGCCCTTGTTGTTCAACAGAGCCTGGCAGGCAGAGTGGCAGTTGTTGGATATGCCACCATAAAACCTTTCTCTGTCACACACGCACACACACACGGATTTCAGATTCAGGCCGCCATGGGGGCTGCCCCCCCCACCTAGGCTAAAAGAAGAGCGCTCAGCAGATGCTCAGAGGGCTACGTTACACTCCTCATGCCACCAAGCGTCTGTTTCCTATGGCTACTGGCAAGACTTCCCACCCACCCGCCGGCCTTCACTCCCTTTGCACAGGAGGACAGGGGGGTTGGGGCCACGGTGGATAGACAGCAGACAACCACTGGTGACAGTCAGGGGGGCTTCTGAAGACAGCCGACGCAGCGGCTCCTCAGGGCTTCTCCACCGACGGGGGGCTGCTCCCATTGGATTTGCTCTTTGCCCGGCCCTTGAAGGAGAAGCGCTTGATGAGGCGCCGAGAGAAGCTTCCAGATTTCTTCCTGGGGGCAGAGGCGGTGCTGGCGTTGGGCAAGTCATCATGCGACTGGCTGAGGCCAGCCTCCTTCTGCTTGTTCTTCCTCCGGAAGATCAGCTTGGTGCCACTTCGCAGGAAGCCCACTGCAAGAGGAGGAGGAGACGGTGAACCTGCGCTGCTGCCTGGCACTGGGCACCAAGCCCTCGTCATGCTGGTTGGAGAATGATTCAGAGACCACCTCCCGAATCCTGGCTACTCCTACGGAAGAGGGCCAGGGGGTCCCTGCCCAGAAGAAAGCTGGCTTCCTCCCTCACCTTTGTGATCTTTCAGGCTCCGAGTCTCCAGGGCTCCTGTCGAGCCGGTTTCGGATTCCACGTCATCCACTGAGGGTCTCTCAGAGATGTCTGAATGGGTTGTTTCGTCCAGATCCTGGCTTGCCATCTGAGGCGAGTATGAATTTTCCAGCTGCTGCGTAGTATCGCAGATGCTTGGTGGCGCATATTCTGACAGACCAGTCATGATGGAGTCTTCCTGCAGGGAATTCCCCAATGACACGGCATAGCCAAGGGAGAGGGCCATTTCATCCTGGGCGATGGGTACCTGCACAGAGCAGGACAGAGAGAAGCTGAAAGTCGGGTGGGGGTGCAGTCCCTTCACGCCTGGTTCCTTCTTCCCTGAGTGGTCTGGAGTTGGGCAGCATGAAAGCCCAATCCAGTGAATAAGTGGAAATAAACAAAGCAGCGTCAGTTCTCAGCCAGATAAGTTGCCAGTTACCTTGGAAACTCCCGAGATGATCAGCGTACTGCGCTTGGTCGGAGTCTTCTTGGCAGGCTTGTTGGTCAGGTCCGTCAGCTGCCTGATGGCTGTCTCGGCCACCGGATCTAGGCCGTTGGACATGCAACTGCTTCCTGGGGGAGAAGAGACAATTGCACAGAGTGGCCCTGGCAAACCCCTGGCTTTGTACAAGTGCGCCGTGCCAGTGGCTGAGAGGCATCTCTTTTCATTCAAGCTTGTTCAGGGTGATGTTAAACATGATGGTGCCTGATTCTTCCTCCAGGCCAGCCAGCAAGGCGGGTGAGACCAAGAACATGCTGGCTGGCCCTGGTTAACTCAGCAAAGTGCTTATAGAGTTAAAGAGCGTGCTGAGCAGTTCTTCCTATCCAATACTCAAAGTATTTCATCAATGTAATCTGGTGCCTTCCAGTTATTTGGAACTCCTTCCCATGATCCACAGCTGTTTTGCATATCAGGCAATTCATAATATCTGGAAGGAACCCAACTGCTCTCCTGTTTGGAACTGGCTCCCATCCCCATGTCTAGCCTCATCTGAGGTCGGAGAGAAGGAAGAGTGAACAAGTACAGACGCAGTTGGTCATCTGCTTCTTCAAAAAGGCTGGAGGGGCAGCATCCCACCAGCACTGTCCATCTCACAATCTCCCTAATTGTTCTTTTTTGACAACGTGACTCACTGCTACTGCAGGGAGACGCTCTGCTGGGACAGCCATTTTCTGGAAGCATCGTGGTGACCTTCTCCGTAACTTCCACTTTGGATGGAGATCTGGAGGGGGAATCTAGAGTGCAGGAGAAAGAAGGGTCAACAAAGCGTCAATCACACCCAGCGGAGACCTCCCTTCATTTCCCTACGGAAATGCACCACTTATGTTTTGCACTAGGACAATGCCCAGTTGCAGCCTTCATGGGAGGAGGAATTCTGACCCTGGTGCAGGGCTCCCCCTGTGCGAAGGCTGAACGTGGCGTTACTGCTCAGATCCATGTGGCCATTTGGGGTGCTCTCCAGCCACATAAACAAGTTGCTGGTGGCTTGCAAGCCTGGCTGGTTGAAATTAGGAAATCTTACCAAGCTTACAGTCCAGTTTGGGCCTGGACTGGATGGTGGTGACGGTAGTGACAATAGTGCCATCGGGCATTATGGTCCGGCCCATCTCGATCTTCTTGGTGGGAGTGATGCTGGTGCGCAGGGAGGAGGCAGCCTGGAGCTCTGGCATGTCCTGGTGGAGCAGCTGTCAAGATAGCCCAGTATAACTCAGAAAAGCACAGACAATGCCTGAGAAACCAGCACATACGCAAAGACACACAAAGATTCGGCCATCCCAGATTGTCTGCTTTGGAGCTGATCAGCTGAATCACACTGGCTGCCAGCAGCTCAACATGCCTGGAGTTGGAGACCTTTGAGATATGATGGGGAACATCGTTCTCTCCTGTGCCCAGAAAGGGGGCTTCTTTGGGGTTTATTGCTTGAAAAAGGTGGTGTAAAGTTTTTATAAGCCATGCAGACTCACCCAAACATTTCCCCACCTCTATTGTTTGGACCTCTCCAGCCCTGCGCTCAAAATCAACACTTGGCTTAAAGCTGAGAAGTGGGGCGAGGGGAGGTTTAATGGAGCAGACGCAAAACGTAAAGCAAGGCAGGCAACCACGAAGCAGAGTTTAGCCTCTGGCCATTCTGGCCTCTCACCTCCACGGCAATGGCTGCTGCTGGGGGCAGATCCCGGGCGGGCCCTGGACTCAGCAGGTAGAGCTGCTGCCCCTGCGGCTCTTTGGAGGAGGGGTCTACAGGGACAGCCACAAATCCCAGGAGCATGTCTGCAAGGAGAAACCCAGCGCATGAGGCCCACAGGAGCGCAGCAGCTCCTTTCTCAGACAAATGCTAGCCGGAGCCTCCCAAGTGAGACGCTACCAGCCCCTTCCTGCTCTTCCAGCTGTTGGCTTAGGAGCCCCCGAGGCCCAGCTCCATGCCCTCCTGCAGCTGCCCACAGATGACTTACCCTCTCCAGAAGGGCTGCCTTCCAACACCCTCAGCACCAGCTCTTTGCTCCGGGGACCAAGCTCCCTGTTGGGGGCAGGAAAGAAGGAGGCAGAGAGGCACTCAACCTTGCCCTGCTAATTCTTTTCCTGGATCAGGGCCACTTTCTCACTGCCCAGTGGCTGGAGGGCAGAGCTCTCCAAAGGAAGCACAGACTGCCTGCAGGGACACCAGTGGGGAGCAGGGGCCTCTGGCCTCCCCCACAGAGTAGGCAATGATATGCCTGGCATCCCTGCAACCAGCCAGCATTGGTTATGCTATTTCAGGACTCTGACCACGACACTCCCTCTTTTCCCAGCCCCTCCACCCCATGACCCAAATAAGGGAAGCTCAGGGCTCCTTACAGAAGCAGCTTGCCGGGCCACTCCACCTCAGCGGCCGGACCAGGCGGCACAGGGGCCGTTCTCTTTTGCTGCCGAGGGCTGTCCAACTCCACCTCACAGCACAGCAGCCCGTTTCCTGCAAGAGAAGCCAACAGTGGTGCAGCCAAAGTTCGCCTCACCAGATTGCCCACAGACCCCCTCCACAGCAGGAGAAGAAAATGCCTGGGGCTCCTGGGTACCTTGGCTCTCCTGGGATCCCAGGTGCAGAGCTCGCAGGTGCTGGAGAAGCAGTTTGGGCATCAGGACAGGCGCTGAGCTGGAGAGGGATCCCGGGGATGGCCTGCTGCTGGTCTCCTGTGAGGCAGAGCCAGGGGGCACTAAGTAGCAGCTGAGGGAACCTCCCCCCTCCCCAAAAGCCTCTGAGGTGCCTCATGGGAAGTGCCAGAACTGCTGCTGTCCTTCTGCGATCCAGTCTATGTGAAGTCTTTGCCCAGAATAGCAAAGCGTACTTTTAAGAATTGAAATGGCCGCTGCCTCCCCTTTCCAAAGGTTGCCCGGGTTCAAAGGAAGCAGGCAATGGAAATGCTGACCCAAACCTGGTAAAGGAGGCCAGACGCAGGTCACCTCCTCCTGGCTGAAAGGAATGGTGGGTTCTTAATGCCCAGCTGGGGCCCTATTCAGTTTTCCCTCTCAACCGTCCACCCTTACCGTGTTGGCATTCATAATGCATGCCTTCAGGTTCACCATCATGGCAGGCTGGGTGCTGATAATGGAGTCTTCAATCAGATTCTTGATAATAGACAAGTCCGCCTTCCCATCGTTTTCCTGCAAGGGGCACCAGGAAAATTATGCCGGACCAGCAGGTGCGGTGCTGAGTTTCTGAGAAGCTCAAGAACCCATCTTCCTCTGAATTTCGCACTGCGCTACACAGATCGGCAAAGGGCCACACATTCCCCCAGGCAGCCCTGCGCAAGGCTGATGGCCAAAGGCGAGATGCTTGCAGCGGCCGGCAAAAGGACCCAGTTTGTGGGGGCAATAAGCTGACTTTGTACAAATATACAAAAGTGTGAAGGCTATTGCTTAACGCATTGTAAGCCGCCCTCAGACTCCAGAGAAGGGTGGCATACAAATTAAAGAAAAAAAAAAAAGGCCCCCAGGACCTCCTTGGCAGAAGGAGAGCTCCAAGACAGGGTGGGAAGGGACCTCCGGGGGGTGGGGGGGCATTCTTCCTCATCACCTGCCCCTCCTTTGCTTACATGGTGCGGCTGGAGTCTCGGTGGGATGGAGAGCTTCAGGTCAGGCCTGTCTTTGAATGCCCAGGAGACCAGCAGCCCCTCGCCCTCCACCTCCTCCAGGCGGATCTCCAACTGGCCAACAGGACAAAGCTGATGTCAGTGCAAATGGCCAGGCAGAATTATATGCAACCACTGGCTGCGATCACCAGAAATAAATCCCACTAATGGCTGTCAGCAGTGCAAGGATGCCGAGGCCAACCTTGCACCAAATGCTGGGGCCCACAGCAACCCACCCCCTCCTGCCTCAGGCAAAGCCTTGGATGGTTTTCAGCCCCCTCCTCCTGCCTCCTTCACCTGGGCCTGCTGTACCACCAGAGAGACGCAATAGGTGTCCATGGACACAGCTGCCGGGGACTGCTGGGCAACCAAGACTGGGAACTGCAGCGTGCCAGTTGAAAGGAGGCAGTGGAGCACCTGGGTGGAGAAGGAAAGGGACGGGCAGTCACCGAGCGCCTTCCCAGCGCAGGGCAGCAGCAGCCCCACAGCCCAGCTCCCTCCTCCTTCTCCTCCTCCTCCATCTACAGTCAGAGCAGCAACAATGGAGCCCAGAAACTGCCGTCCCATCAGCTTTAAACTTTTGGAAAGAACTACTGAAGGTAACTCATTGATTGGGGTCTGGAAAAATGGCTTTAATTAAGTATTCCTGCCCTGTTTCCCTCCTGCAGCCTTCCCACAAAGCTCCTGGAACTGGAAAATAGAGTTGGGGGGGAGGGGGGCTTTCAGCAAGAAAACAGGAGGAGCTACTGTCGCCTCCCTGCAACCTTAGAGGAAAACAAGTTAATCCGCTCAACACCCGATCTTAATCCAGATCCCTTTTCCAGAGCTGCTCTTCATATTAGATGCAGCTCCATCCACACCTCACTGCTGTCACATTATCATCTCTGTTTGACTGGGAGTTTCAAGCTCTGGCTGAGCATCCTGACCCCCATTCAGATGAGCCTCAAGAGAGCCCCCCAGGAGGCGATGGGCTCAATGGAGGAGGCAGCAATACTTCCAGAGCAAAGCGTTTATCTGATCAGCTGACATCCCAGGACTGTGTCCTCCTTATTTTCAGAGCTGAGCTCCCTGGCAATTTAAGCCTTCATCTCCAAGCCGACATCTGGTGCCTTCAAAGAGCATCCCTTCCCCCCATTCTGCCACTTCTGTTCAGCTACAAAGCTCCTGAACTGTGCTTCTCCTCTGTCCCTTCACACGCAGGGGCCACTGGATGGTAGGTTAGCTGCTGTGATCTAAGAGGTCAGCTGTCCCATGCCGGAGGGCAGCTGCCAAGGCCAGCCTCCCTAGCCGCCTGTCAATGCTTTGGCAAACCCTGGATATGTTCTCCCCAGTTGCTGCTGACCTCATAGCCACATCCAACTCCTTCAGGGACAGACAGCTTGTCCTTCTGCATTTTAGACAGCTTCTGGGGACTGTTCTGCAGTTTCAGAGAGGAGTCCAGCCCATGGCCCTTGCCCACAACCGGGAAGGGCTCCTCGCCCACCCTTTCCTACATTTAGACAGTTGCTGGCATACTGAGGCATCTCAGGCCACAAAACATCTGGGCTATCAGCTGGAGTCTGAGAGGGAAAACTGGGGGAGGGGGGAAGGTGACTGCCCAAAGGGCAGAAGCCCCCTTCCCTGGAGTCTAAGCGCCCCCGCCCCACAGCAGGCTGCTGGGAAGCTTCCCTGAGTTGGGAAGGAGTCTGAATGGCGGGTGGTGAGAGATGTGAAAACCGCTGGGTTCAAACCAGGGCCACCCTTTATAGGCAAAGGCGATCCTGCTTGTGGCCCTCTGGAGAACTCACCATCCTGCGATCCGACTGGTCAGTGTAGGCCACGTGGCTGATAGTTACGGCTGGCAACTGCCGAGGGCTTTCCTCAAACGTGATCTGGACTGAGCTCTGGGAAGAAGAAAACCCAGTTAGCCTGCGGGAGGGAGCCAATGTGGCAAGGTCATCTTCACAATCCGGGCTCTTCTGCAAGGCCAGACAAGGTGCCACTTGCCAAGAGCATCCAGCAGGAGTCCAGATGCGCCCCCTTCTTGGGCATGGACTGACTTTCCAAGCCATAGAGGGAGGCACCTGGGCTCCACTGTCAATCCAAGCTGGAGCAGCCAGGCAGGGTGCTGGTGATGTACAAGGCTTTTCTCAGCTGAATGTCAGCCCCTGCTAAAGTCCTGCACATCGCTTGGATTTTGGCCAGAACACCAAGAAGCCCAGACAAGGAGAGATCCTAAAGCAATCCTGCTGGATCTGCTTGTTCAGAAGGAAGGGAACTTGTTTTGCCCTCTGGAAATATCCAAAATAAATGTGAGATGCCTCCAATAGCCGTGAACACCTGGAAATTTCCCCCGTTCCCCCTGAACATTATTCGTAGGGAACAGCTCGCTCCAGAGCAGCCGCCTGTCTCTCCCAACCTCCAGCTCGTGGGTTGGATACAGCACCAGGTGAAGCAATGGCCAAGTTGCCATGGAGCTGGCGCCAGCATGCCACCTCAGATAAGCATGGCAGGCTGGGCTGCAGGAAGGGCCACCCTCCCCTCTTCCTTGGCCTTTGGGTCTTTGGGATCCTCACTGAGTGGGGGATGGGAGGCTGGGGGCCTTCTGGTTCTGTGGTCCTAGGCCTGGTACAATCACAGCCCCAAGGCAAGAGATCCATTTTCTCTGCAAGAAGAGGTGCTTCAGGTGCAGAACAAGGAGGCCCCCACCCAAGTCTGCAATACAGCAAACAGACCAACTATTTCTGGACTGAATTTATACCGAGGAACTAGAAACATAAGCAGAGAACAAGTGAACATGATGCCTGTTACTATGCAAACGGTGCAGGGAATGCTGAGGGAATGCCAAGAAAGGGGGCAGCACAAAAGCACCGGCAGGAAAAAACATGAACCCTGGCGCAGGACTGAGGTCTTCCTCTAAACCCCTGCTGAGATGGACCTCTGTTCCTGCACCCCCGGCATGGTTTCTCTTCAGGGTTCTTTCCATATGGATATTCTTCCCCCGTCCGCCCGTTCTTCACTTCTGTGACTTCCTGTGAGGGAAACTTAAGATCCTCCAGTGGCAAAGTAGAGCTGGCCAGAAGGACACTGGGGAGGGAAAATGGCAAGCTTCATGGGGAGCTGCTGTGATGCTACCTCACCTTTCTTTTGTAAGAAGAGTGGAACAAAATGGCTTGGGGGAGGGAAGGGGGGTAGGAGAGAGCAGAGGGATCAGGAAAGTAAGCCCAGCAGCATCCAGAGTCAGGAGAAGCAAACGCAGCTCTCTCTTCCTCCCTGTAAGCAACATTTCAGTCTGTGGAGGAGGGAGAGGCAACACATCTCCCTCTCTGGCAGCCCAATCCACCCCTGCCCCGTCCGGGGGAATCCGGCCCCAAGAGCCCCTGAGCTGGCCAAAGGGCCTGGGGGGTGCAGCTCCAGAAGGCCTGATCCAGCAAAGGCAGTTCAGGCAGTCGCACCTTGTCCGCATCAGGGGGTCTTCCTGATGGAAATGCCCGGAGAGGCCCACAGCGACCTTGGAGGCATTGCAGGAAACGCCCGGAGAGCAAGAGGACAAGGAAGAGCCGGCCGGGCAGGCAGGCAGAAAGAAGGGCTGAGGCGGAGGCTCGCCGGCCTTAAGGCAGCTACCAGGTCGGCTCTCGGGCCCGTCGCTGCCCTGCTCCGCGTTTTAAGATGCCCAGAAACTGCCGCCCAGCCCCCGAATGCTCGCAGCCCGGAAAGCGGCGCCCTCTTCAGCGGAGCCGGCCAATCTCGCCTTCCTTGACGCGCGAAAGAGCCGAACTCGCCAGGCGGCCGGGAACCAGCAGGCCGGCCACCCTCTCCGAGGATTAGCCCGGAGAAGCAGAAGCGGCCAAGAGGGCTCCATCAGGCCGGGCCTTTCCGGCGAGCGCAGCCCCACATAGCTCCGCGGGGGGAGCCGGGCTTCGGGCCAGCGGCTGCTGCGGGCGAAGGAAGAGCCGGCCGCCCCGCTTCTCCCCCCCCCCCCCTCCCCTCCCACCGGCCGGTCAACCTTTGCGGGAGCGCCGCCCCGACGGAGGCTCCCTCGCCCGGCTTACCCCGTGCTGGCGGGCCTGGTCGTTGAGGGCGCGCAGCCAGGCTCGCTGCCAGTTCTCGCGGAAGGCGCGGAAGGCAAAGAGCGAGGCGAGCAAACCGCGGGCCCCGGCCGCCGGACAGCTGCCCCCCGCGCCCTCGCGGCCCGCGCCCAGGCGCAGCACGGCCGCCCAGAGGCCGGCGGGGGCCGCCTGGCTCGGCTGGGCTTCTGCCGCCCGTCCGCGGCCGCGCCATAGGCTCCGGCCGAGCTGCAGCAGCCAGGCCGAGACGGTGAGCAGGGAGGCGGCGAAGAGCAGCACCAGCGCCGCCCAGCCCCAGCCCAGGCCCGGCGCCGCCGCCGCTTCCATGGCGCGCCCGCCGCCGCTCACGGGCCGGCCGGGGGATGCATGGCGAGCGGGGGCGGCGGGCTCGCTCCTCCTTCCCGGAGCCGGCGCGGAGCTACATGGCAGCCGGGCTCTTCCGCCTCCCGTCACGGCCAGCTGGGCGGGACTAAGGCCGCCGCCGGCTCCGCCTCCCAGGCGCAGGACGGGACGCGGCTCGGGGCACCTGCCGGCCGCCACAGGGACGCCGAAGGGCCCGGAGGATCGGTCGGCCAGGTGAGCGCGGCGGCCCTCGAGGGAGGCGATTCCCCCGCCTCTCCGTTCCCCGAAAGGCCGCGGCGGTGAGGCTGCTCTCCCTCCGGTCGGGGGTCGGCGAGCCTCCCCGGCGCCCGCCGCCCCGTTGGAGCCCAGCCCGGGCCGCCTTCGGCTGGCGGGGCCGCGCGCCGGAGCCCCGGAGGTCGGCCGGGCGGAGGCGCTTGGGGCTGCTTCTCGGCCCGGCTTCCTCGGCGCCAGAGGCGGCCAGCTGCGCCTCGCTGCGCCAAACGTCGGCCGGAGGCGCCTGCCAAGCTGCGGCCCCTTTAAGCGGCCCCGCCCGCCCGACAGCCAGCCAGCCAGCCAGCCGGGTGACGTGGGGGCAGCGGGCCGCCATCTGCAGGCAGGGCAAGGCGAAGGCGCCCCGGGGACTCCGGGCGGAAAGCCGCGCTGACGGCCGGGCTCTCTGCTCCCTCCCCGCAGGGCGGCGGCGGCGGCGCGATGTGGAAGCTGCCGGTGGTGCCGCTGCTGATCAACCTGGGCGGCTCGGCGCTGGGCTGCTGGGCCACGATGCGCCTCATCCCGGCCTTCCGCGAGCACTTCCTGGCGGCGCGGCTGTGCGGGGCAGACCTGAACAAGCCCTCCAGGCAGCCCCTGTGAGTGGGGCGGGGGGGAGGGGGGGAAGGGGGGCGGGGGGGCCCCTCGAGGCTGAGTGGACGGTCCCTCTCCCTCTCTCCTTCTCTCTCCCTCTCTCGGCCGCAGCCCCGAGTCGCAGGGCGTGATCAGCGGCGCCGTCTTCCTGATCCTGCTCTTCTGCTTCATCCCGGTGCCCTTCCTGAGCTGCTTCGGCGGGGAGCGCTGCCAGGCCTTCCCGCACCACGAGGTCAGCCGGGCCGGGCGCCGGGGAGGCTCTGCGGGCGGGGGAGCCCCGCGGGCGGCGGCGCTGACGGCTCTTGGCCCGCTGCCTTGCAGCTGGTGGCGCTGGTGGGCGCCCTGCTGGCCATCTGCTGCATGATCTTCCTGGGCTTCGCCGACGACGTGCTCAACCTGCGCTGGCGGCACAAGCTGCTCCTGCCCACCGCCGCCTCCCTGCCCCTGCTGATGGTCTACTTCACCAACTTCGGGAACACCACCATCGTGGTGCCCAAGCCCTTCCGGGTGCTGCTGGGCGTCTACCTCGACCTGGGTGAGCCCCCCCTCCCCCCCCCGCCCGGACTGTGGCTCCCGGGGTGGCAGGCTGCGAGGGCGGCTTGGTGGTGCCGCTTGGCGGAGGGTGCAAGGGGGTCTGCTCTGCCCTGTGCTTTTCCTGCAGGGATACTCTACTACGTGTACATGGGCATGCTGGCCGTCTTCTGCACCAACGCAATCAACATTCTGGCTGGGATTAACGGTCTGGAAGCCGGGCAGTCTCTGGTGATTGCTGCCTCCATCATTGCTTTCAATATCGCGGAGCTAACCGGTGGGTGCGCCAGGTTTAGCCTGCTCTCTGCAAGGGCCGGTTAAGCCCTGCCAGTCGCCTAACCTGGCTGCTCCTTATTTTCCTTCTCACAGGGGATTGCAAGGATGACCACGTCTTCTCCCTCTACTTCATGATTCCCTTTTTCTTTACCACGCTGGGACTGCTGTACCACAATTGGTAAGGGACACGCACACCCTTTTTGAAGGCAAAGGCCAGCCTTTTCTCGCGGCAGGATCTGCAGTCCTTACAGGACAACCTGTGGGTGGCAGTTTGGGAGTCTGGAGGGGTCACACAACTCCCTTCAGGACACTTTGGAACCTTCTTTCCTGCGAAGGAAGAGACGGTTACCTCATCAGTAGCGTGGAAACAAAGACCCCTTTTTAAGTGCCTTTATTACGCATAATGCTTCCTTCCGTCTTCTGTGGGGAGACTCTTTACTGGACTGCCACATCTGCTTTCTCTCCTGGCTGACTGCAGGTACCCCTCCCGTGTGTTTGTGGGAGACACCTTCTGCTACTTTGCTGGCATGACCTTTGCCGTGGTAGGCATCCTTGGGCACTTCAGCAAGACAATGCTTCTCTTCTTCATCCCGCAAGTGGCCAACTTCCTTTACTCGCTGCCTCAGCTTTTCCACATCATCCCATGCCCCCGGCATCGGTTGCCCAGGTGAGAAGGATGAGCCTGCCTGCTGCTTGGCCGCAACCAGAGTGAAAGCCAAAGCACGCTTCTAATTGAGGAAGGCCGTGGTCCTAGGCAAAGATCGGGGCTGTAAATCCCATTTGCTGAGATCTATATTTTCTTTCCCTTCCTCCTTTTCTTTTCTTTCTCTCCTCTTTCCTTTCCTTTTTCCTTTCCCTTTCCCTTTCCTATCCTATCTTATCCTATCCTTCACATTTCTGAACTGCCCATCTGTTTCTCAGCGGGACTTGTCAAACCAAACTGCACGAAGGATCTTCTGGCTTTTCTTGTGGCAGAAGGGCTTCCTGGCTTGATCAGGTCCCCTCTGCAGTTCCTACTACAACCAAGTTTCTGGCTTGTCTACATTCCCATTTCCGTTCTGATTGCCTCCATCTCTGCCTTCAGATTCAACACAGACACAGGGAAGCTAGAGATGAGCTACTCGAGATTCAAGTCAAAGAACCTCTCTCCTTGGGGAGCATATACGCTCAAGGTAACTGTTAACCGAAGCAGGAAAGCAGGCTTCGGCAGCAATCTTCTGAGAGTGTCTTGGCTCTGCCTCATGCTGACGAAGCTTTACCTGATAGGTAATGCATATTTTTCCTCAGGTAGCTGAGAAGCTGTGCCTGGTGAATGTGCGTCAGGGAACAGACAAAGATGGAGAATTTACAGAATGCAATAACATGACCCTTATTAACTTTGTGCTGAAGCTGATAGGACCAACCCCTGAACAAAACTTGACGGTTCTGCTGCTGCTAATCCAGGTAAGGAGCACAATTGGGGGATTGTGTGATGCTCCCATGGAGACAACAGTTGTGCCCTTTTCAACAAAACCTACTGAGGGGAAGATTAAGCAGTTTCAGTTTCCACAGTACACACGCTGTTGCCTGACAGCCTTGGTATGTTACGTGAAAGTGCAAAGAATGATGCGTAGCCAGGGGTACTTTACAATCCAGCAGTTATGGCCAGGTGAGCAAAGCCTCAGTGCGATGAGTCATGAGCAAGCGGCTGCAATCTTGTTTGCACTATCATCCCTCCTCTCCTTTCTCCTTTCTGTCTTGAGGTTGCTGGTAGCTTGGTAGCTTTTGGTATCCGGTACCAGCTTGTGCGGCTGTTTTATGACGTCTGAGCTGACCTGCGGTTGATTGCGCCTCCTCTGTCCCTGTTATCCATTCCACCTGAGAAAAGCCTGGACGCTCTCCTGCCCAGGGCGCTTCTTGGCTCCTGCCAAAAGGTGGGATGCTGCTGCCTCCGCCGGGAAGATCAGACCAGCCAAAGGGTCCAACTGTCGGCCTCTTCTAGATGCAGCAGCTTGGAAGCAACATTTTCCCCCCTGGTGATCTCCGGCTGCCCATGGGCCTCTTGCATCCTTGGGAGGGAATCCAATGGAGTCAACGCCTGTAGCAACGGGTGAAGCAGGGGATGCTCAGCTTCGTAAATGGTTTCCTTGCCCTTTACCTCCGGGGGAGGATCTGATTTTGGTTTCTTCACTTTGTGCTGAAAAGAACTTCATGTGTTTGAGATATTGCTCTGAAGCCTGTTTAGAACTGCTGTACTACCACCTTTCCCACAAACTTTGCTGGGTATAAATTTGTACTGTGCTTTTCTACACCCTGTTCTGTTCCCAAAGTATTTATGTGTTGGACTGCTGTAGAGGGGTGGAGTGGAGACCCAGAATTTTGAGGACAGGGTATAGGACAGTGATGGCTAACCTTTTTGCCATCGCGTGCCAAAAGCGGGGGGAGTGCCGGGGGGTGTTGTGTGCCCATGTGCCCACACCCATAATTCTATGCGCCCCGCCCCCTCGCACATGTGACCCCACTGCACTCCCCCCCACTTTTGGCATGTGATGGCACGATGGGCCTGTTTTTCGCCCTCCCCAGGCTCCAGAGCCTTTCTAGGAGCCTGGGGAGGGCGAAAATGGCCTTCCCCCTCCCGCCCCCCCTCCCTCCCGGAGGCTCTCCGGAGGCTGGAAGCAGCCCATTTGCTGACTTCTGGCAGGACCAGAAGGCTGTTTTCGACCTCCCCAGGCTCCTAGAAAAGCTCTGGAGCCTGGGGAGAGTGAAAAACGGGCCTTCCCCACCCCCACCCCTGAGGTCCTCCGGAGGCTGGAAACAGCCTGTTTCCCTACTTCCAGTGGACCCAGAAAGCCTGAAAATAAGCTGAGCTCGCGTGCCCACCGATATGGCACCGCGTGCCACCTGTGACAGGTGTGCCATAGGTTTGCCATCACAGATATAGGAATAGGCAGAGGGTAAACTGGAGAGGAGAAGGTGAGAAGGAGTAGGGAGAAAGCAGAACTGCCTCTTTTTATGCAAAAGGAGGAAACAACCTACCAAAAGCAGCACGGAGGGAGATAAAATACTGTAGGTATACAAGTTGAAATAAGGAAGGTATTAGTAAGAGAATACCTATCCAGCCTGGAGGAGTACAGATCAGCTGGGCCAGATGGTTTGCATCCCAGAAGGAGTTGGCAGATGTAATTTCAGAGCCACAGAATAGAATAGAATTCAATTCAATTCAATTCTTTACTGGCCAAGCGTGAATGTAATCTTTCAAATATCTTGTAGCACATCGAAACTACCAGAGGACGGGAAAAGGGCTGGTGTGGTTCAAATCTATAAAAAGGGGGAAATGAATCCAGGAAATTATAGGACAATCAATTCGATGTCAATACCTGAGAAAATCCTGGAAAAGGTAATCAAGCGGAGGATTTGTGAACACCTAGAAACAAACAAGGTGATTACTAGAAGCCAGCATAATTTTTTAAAAAACAGATCATGCCAGACAAACCTTGTTGCTTTTTCTGACAGTGATTAAATTGATGGACTAACAAAAGACCGTACACATAGTATACCTGAACTTCAATTAGGCATTTGACAAAGGGGGCTACAACTTACTTCCTGGTAAGATAGAACAATGTCGGATAGGCAGTGCCGCCACCCGATGGATTTGCAGTTGACTGACGAACCACACCTAGCATGTTGTCCTCAATGGAACTACATCTACCTAGAGGGAAGCATGCAGTGGGGTACCTCAAGGTTCCGTCTTCAACATCTTAATAAATGATCTAGATGAGGGGATAGAAGAACTCAGGAGATGACACCAAGCTGGAGGGAATTGCTAATTTGGGAAGGTAAGTTCAAGATCCAAAAGGATCTTGACAGACTTGAACACTGGAGCATCTAACAAGGTGCAGTTTAATGGTGAGAAGTTAAGGTCCTGCACATAGGCAGGAAAAACCATAGATACTGAATAGGTGATACCTAGCTCAACAGGTCTAGGTGAGAGAGATCTAGGCATCCTAGTGCAGTGGTCACCAACCTTTTGGACATCAGGGATCACTAAATTCATAATTTTAAATCCCGCGGACCACTAATATGATTTTTTTAAAAAAATAAATAGTATTTAGTGCAATATAAAAAAATGCAAATAATTTTTCTGTGGACCACCAAAATTTTCTCATGGACAACAAGTGGTCCGTGGACCACTGGTTGGTGACCACTGTCCTAGTGGACCCCCAGAAGTCTGAGCCAGCCATGTGCTGCAGCTGCCAAAAAGGCCGATGCAGTTCTGGCGGCATCAACAGAGGGACAGCATCAAGATTACAAGAGGTGATCGTACAGCTTTGTACCACACCAATAAGACTAGGAATTGTGCATCCAGTTCTGGCCACCATGACAGGAAAAAAAAGATGCAGAGGCCCTAGAAGGAGTGCAGGGAAGAGTAACAAAGATCAAAAGGGTCTGGAGACTAAATTGTATGAACAGTTGAGGGAGCTGCGTATGTCTAATTTATAGGACAGGAGGAGGGGGGGGCATGATAACACTCTTCCAGAGCTTGAGGGGCCATCACAGATGAGGGGATTGACTTATTCTCCAAAGCACCAGATGCCACGACAAGAAGTAATGGGTGGGAGCTTGTTAAAGAGAGATCAATCCTAGAACTAAGATTATTCTGACAGAATAACCCATGGATTAGCTTGCTTCCCGGAATTGTGGGTGCTGAGTCCCAGGAGGTTTTCAAAAATAGACCGGGCAACCATTTGACAGGGATTGTATGAGGTCTCCTGCCTTGGGCAGGGGGTTGGATTGGAAGACCTCTGACCAGGCCGAGGATTCTGTGTTCTGATTTCACGCGCGTGGCTCCAGCTGGAGGAGGAGTCTTCCGGAAGGATTTCGCCAACCTTTGAATCGCGCGCGCTGCCCGCTCAGTGGCCCCGGCGCCAGCCAATGAGCAGAACCGCGGGCCGCGGAGTCCAACCGGCGGCCGCGGTGGGCGGGCCGGCGTGAGAAGCGCGGGCCATATAAAGGCGCCCCGGCGGAGTCGGCGGCTTCGGGCTTTCTTGGAGGGGAGCGGCCATGTCGGGTCGCGGCAAGGCGGGCGGCGGGAAGGCGCGGGCCAAGGCGAAATCGCGCTCGTCGCGCGCCGGGCTGCAGTTCCCGGTGGGCCGCGTGCATCGGCTGCTGCGCCGCGGACACTACGCGGAGCGGGTCGGGGCCGGCGCTCCCGTTTACCTGGCGGCGGTGCTGGAGTACCTGACGGCCGAGATCCTGGAGCTGGCGGGCAACGCGGCGCGCGACAACCGCAAGACGCGCATCGTCCCGCGGCACGTCCAGCTGGCGGTGCGCAACGACGAGGAGCTCAGCCGCCTCCTGGGCCGCGTCACCATCGCGCAGGGCGGCGTCCTGCCCAACATCCCCGCCGCGCTCCTGCCCCGGAAGGCCGCGGCTCAGGGCGGCGGGACGGCGGGGCGGAAGAAGGGCGCCCTCCAGGCCTCGCAGGAGTACTAGGCGCGGCGGCGGCGGAGCCGGAGAGCGACCCGAGGACGCGGAGCTGGACGAGCCGGAGGAGCCGACCCCCTGCGGGCGCCACGTGCTTGGACTCGGGACTGGGCGGCGGGAAGCGGCTGCCCGCGCTCCGCCACCCAATAAAAGGACGTTGAAAACGCGCGCTCGCCCGGTCGTTTGTGGTCCCTCCGCGAACCCAAGCTGGGGGGGGGTTGGATCGAGGGGTTCTCCAGCCCGGCCGCATTGCCCCGCGGGGGTGGTCGCGAGGTACGTCCCTGGCCAGGCGTTACCCCCCCCCCCCCCCGTGGCGATGGGCCTTTTGAGTGCCGTTCGTTGGGGTCCCGCGGAAGAAGTGCCAGACTCGGGGTTGTCACGTGTTCTAGCTCTTTAATCGGTTTTAGCAATAATTGTTCCCGGGTCCCCAGCAGAATTCAACTTTCCAGCTCCTTCTAGGCTGACCAGTGATTTCTTGGCGGCTGTGCAGATGGGCGATTCTTGCCCAGAACCTGCAGGTGCCTTCACACCAGCTGGACTTCAGCTGCTCCCCCGGCCGTGCAGTGGCAGGCCATCCCTTGCTCCCGTCTCCTCCGGGAGGGATGGACAGCTGGCCGGCATCATAGCTCTCCCAGGAGATGGTGCCTCTCATGCACTGCTGAGCTGCCTTGCCACGCTGAGGATCTGTTTGGCCCCTTTGCTCAGCAGCAGATCGGCCACCTCCTGCCCCAGCCTCTCGGCTGCCTCCTGAGCAAGACGGGATACGTTCCTTGCTGTGATGCCAACATGTTGGGGGTTGTCATCCGGGCCATCTTCATTCTGAAAAGGAAGGGCAGCCCATGGGAAAGGTTTCAGGTTAGAAGCCACAGCTCACCCTGGGGCGAATTCCAGGGCCGTGGCATGCTGGGACTCCAGTTGAACTGACAGCTAACAATAGGGAAGCACCCCCAGGACATGCCCTGATAGGCTCCCTGCAGTAAAGTGTGCCGTTATCCTAGATGACTAGCCTGAAAGAGTCCCTCTCGTGCTCTGAAAGCAACCAAGACTGTTACCTCCAGGGAAAAATTCACATTTCTTTGCATGGTCTCTTGCAAGCTGTCAGAACCATCAAGGCTGTAGACGGCTCCAGTCAAGTACAGCTGGAGAGAAGAGGGATGTTGAAACTGATCAGCAAGCAGAATGGTGAGAAATGCTAGCATTTGTGGGCAGCCATCCTCCATTTTAGTTCCTTTAAAAAAGGTGCTCTCAACTGTTTCCACACACACACACCCCTGCACTCTAGTGGTGTCTGGCTTTCAGTGGAAGCCAGCAAGCAGGAGGGGGAGCAGCCAGTTGCCTTTACCTGGCCATCCTTCAGCACGGTGCTCACGGCCACTGGCACACTGCAACCTCCTTCCTGTGGAGGAAAGCATCGGCTTGAAGGCATGATGGGGCTGCTGGGCCATGCTTCAGAGGGTCCCACCAACCTCGGCCTGAGAGACTTACCAAGCGCTTCATGAAGGCTCGCTCAGTGATGCAGCGCAGAACAGTCTCCTCGTCGTGCAAAACTGAGATCATCTCTAAGATCTCCTGGTCTTTGGCCCGCACCTCAACGGCCAAGGCGCCCTAGAGGGGAAGAGGGGACCCTTTTCCTGTGATTCAGTGTCCCCCAAAAGTGCATTCTCCTCCTCCTCAGGACCTGCACCACAGTCCCTTTCCTGGGGGGGGGGTTTCCATCCCTAGGCTACCTTTGGCAGAGGCACAGTCACGTCAGGCATCTGAGCTGGGATGGCACGGGGGGAGGGGGTGGCATGGGGCAGAAAAGCCCAGAATACTAGACATCCAAGGTCTAGAGATTCTCCAGAGACCAGAGTGGAGAGGCTTGGGGCTCCATTTTCAAAAGGAAACCTGGGAGGTGCAAATGGCCAGGTAGAAGGGAGGTCCCATTACTCACCTGCCCAACCGCATACAAGCAGTCCACGGGGCTCAGAATCTAGAGAGAAGCGAGAGTCAGCAACAGACTACCTTTTCAAATAGAGTATTAAACACCCCTCCACTTGGACAGCCAAGGGCAAATGCCAATCCCCTCACCTGGCCAATGCGCCTCCCCCAGCCCATGCGCCTGAGTCCAGCTGCTGCCAGAACCAAGGCGCTGAAATCCTCCTTCTCATCCAGCTTCTTCAGGCGGGTGTTCAGGTTGCCCCTCTGTGGGGAAGCTAAGCAAAACCACGAGGCTTTGGAGATGGGGCACTGCAATCCTGGGTCTGGGCGGGGGTAGCTGGTCATTCTAAGCCTCTGGAAGGGAGAACTTCGGGCACCCCCAACCCCTTTGAGGAGCCAGCCTCAGCTGCAAAAGGCCCAACTCGGGCCAGAGAAAGAAAGGTGCCTTGAAAGACCTGCCTTGCCAAGACGGTTAAGAACCAGCTGTGTCTCAACCCCTTCAGGATAAGCTGGGTGGCTCAGACTGAATTTTGTTAGGAGTTGGGGCAGCGTATCACTGGTGCAGTTACAGTTCTTGTGAGTTACTTGGAGACACAAGAAAGCCAGAGCAAGGAGGAAAGGAAGGCCTGTCTTGTTCCAGCAGCTGTTCCTCATTGTGGGCAGGCAGTTTTAGACTTCTGCCTAATTGTAAGCCAGCCAGAGTTGCTTTGCAAGTTTGGGTGATCAGAGAAATCAAATGAATAGGGGTGAACTTGGGCCCTCCTGAATCATGAAAGGATACAATATCCTTGAACTGCAGCCGAGGGAATTTTCTTTTCAGCTGAGCTGCACGGCGAAGTGAGCTGGTCCCAATTACACTGCAGGAAAACCCAAATTGAGATGAGCGAGGCTACTTGGAACCCTCCTCGACTCCATGAAGGTCTCCCAGGGTCTTCCCTCCTCCCCTTGCAAGCTGCAACTGTTTAAGAAGAGACTGAACAACCGTCTGCCTAGAATGGTAGACGGGTCTGCTTGAGCAGGCAGTTGGATTAGAAGAGTATGAAAGTCCTGTTCTTCTATATTCTGTTTCTCAAGAAGCAGGGCGCCCGCCTGCCCCCCCCCTTTGCGGGCACAACACCCAGACAGCCCGCTAGACAGCAATTCAGGATGGAACCAAGGCCAAGCCCCTGCTCCAGCCAGTCCTCACCTCTTCTCAGGGAGGCTGCTGAGGGTTTTGCCAGCATGTTTGGGGTGAAAGACAACAGCATCGTGTGGGTTTTCTCTCCTGCAAAAGGATGGTGGAAGAACACCTCAGAAACATCTCAAGTAACCATTGGTAAAGGGGTAGAAGATCCCACAGCCCAAACAGAGAAAGAAGCTCAAGGCCCCCTTTGCTCCTGCAACACTCCCCAGGCACCTCTGCTTTGACTGGGTTCACAAGTAAAAGGAAGGCGGGCAAGGCCACCGCTTGGCTCTTGTCAGGCAGGAAAAAGTCAAACTCACTTGCAGATGGCACCAATTGTGAAGCCTGGTGGCAGGGAAGTGGGCAGGTCTTTCAGGGAGTGAACTACCAAGTCCACCCTAAAAGAAAGAAGAAAACATGCCAGGCCAGCAATAGGCAATCCGCACCATGCCACTGTGAGACTGGCATTGCATTGCTGGCTTCTCGCCTGGCAAGCTGAATGGCCATCAAGTAGGGTGCAGCCCTTTTCCAGGGGGCCCATATGAAACTCTGGGCCGTTCCTGTTCCTGTGGTCCTGGAGAGTCGGGCTTTGGATCCATCTCAACAGGACTACCAATGTTCCACAAACCTTCAGAAGAAGAGCACTTACTCATCTCTTTCCAGTGCATTTTCCAGCTCTTTGGTAAAAAGGCTTTTCTCTCCAATCTGTTGGGGAAGAGAAACAGGATGGGAACCCTTCCGGTCTTGCAGGGCCACTCTGCCCCAAACCCCCAGGGCTCTATTGTCACGTAGCCCTGCCGGACAGCCCTGGCTGTGTCTCAAGCCAGTGGAAAAGTTCACATAAGCAGAGGAACAAACCTTGGATAAGGCTGTGTCCAAAATCCTGTCTCCAGTGGTTGACATGGCAACTATTAGAGAAAAAGAAAAATTGGAGGGTAAACATGCCCTCCCCCCCCATCTTGCTCCTAATATACCTGCTTGGACTGCCTCCACCTCACCCCAAGAGCAGACCCTCTCTGTCTTCTAGACCCCTTTGCTCGGATGCTCACCTATCTCAAAGTGGAGATGAGGGTGGTGCACTTGGAGCATCTCCACCACACTGTCAGTCTGGATACGAGCCAGCTGCAATGTTGAGAAAGGAAGGCACTCAGAAAGGGCCCCCGGCAGATCAGAAACACAACAGTTGCCTGCCTGCCGTCACGAAGGAGATGCAATCAGCAGAGGTCAGACTTTCTGCTGCTCGTACAAAGAGCCCAGGCAAGAGGACAATCCTGCCCCTCTATTCTATCTGCTGAAATGGCCTCTGGGTGGGCCTGCTATTTGCACAAACATTGTTTTCTGACATCGGGCACCATCATGGGAAAACAATGCTGCGACAACCGGACCTGAACTCCGTCAGGCATTAAACCCGAACAGATGAGACTGAAGGGGGCTGTGCTGGTGGGCAAGAGGAAGGGCAATGCCTGGGCCTTGGGGAGCTGTTCCCTTTTCTCCATCCACCCAGCTCTTCCTCTCTGCTAGGCTCCTCGCTGGCCTCCCCATTCTCATCAGAAACTGGTGGGTGGAGATTAGCTCTAGGTTACAAGGGCAAGTCGTTATCAGCCTTTCCCAATCCTGGATCTTTGGGTGGATCCTTCAACGCCTCCGCCTTGGCAGCCATGCTGGATTTCTGTGGCCGGAGATGTTGCTTTCCTGTTACTGTCACATTTCACAAGTTTCCTAACCCTTCCTTGCTTTCCACCCTGACCTTGAGCCAAAAAGGTTGTGCTCCTTCCTACGCTAAAGAAGAGAGAGCAAGGCTTGCTCAAGCTACTCGGGATGGTCTAATTGCCAAAACCTTAGTTAACCCTTCCAGCCAAGCAGAGGCCAACGACGCCCTATTGGCTTTGTACCGATGAAGGCGAATATTTGTAGCTCAGGTTTGAAATGAGGGGTCCTTGGTGGTCTCTGGGCTTGGTTGTTTTCTTGCAGAAGTTTCATTATTCAAATAGGTAACATCATCATTGCTAGAGGGCCAGAAACAGTGCCCCTCCTTGTGCCCCAGTCACCAGAAGTGATACCGTAAACTGCTCCTGTGGTAGAAGTTGCTGTGGGTGCAAGAATTGCCCCACCACCCTGCGGTGCAGAAATGCAGAGTTGCAATTCAAAGAGCTGGGTGCAATTTACAATGCTTTCTGTGGCTCAGCTGCTTAGAGCCCCCGGCAGCCCTCTCTCACACACTCACACTCACACAGCTCCCTCATTAGCAGGCGGCCAAGGGCTCCGCAGGCAGCTTTTGCTCTTGTTATTGTTTGGGAACAGCAGGGCCACAACCACCCCCACCCTGAGGGTCTTGGGAAAGAGACCATCTGCAGACGGCATCAGAGGCTAATGAGGGAGGGAGGTCACCCCCTCATTCTCCCAGCATGCCTTTGCCGCAGCTGTAATGCTGGCCGGGGGCTTGTGCGGATTAAGGTGGAAGGCAAGTGACAGGAAGGCAAATCAGCCGTCGAAACCCTTGGGGGCTCGGGCGGCCCTACCTGGCTCTTGCGGGTGCCCACGCGGACGGTCTGGCTCTTCGAGGCCTTTGGGTTCTGCAAAGAATTTCCTCCCGTTAGACGCAAAGCGAGGCCCGGAGGGGAGCCGGCAGGCACAAGGGGCAGCTCCCGCCTGGCAGCCTCCCCGGGAGGAGAAGCCGGGAAAGGCCCGGGCCGCCTCTGCCTCCTCCGCCCGGCGAGCCCCGCGAGCCCCTCACCTCCGCGGCCATCTCCGGCGGGCTTCAGCGCTTGTCAGCCCGAGGCCGGGCGGCTGCTGCCCTGCCCTGCCCGACTCGCCCGCCCGCCCGCCGGCCGGGGCCGCCCCGCTCTGCCACCCGCGATAAGGGGGGAGGGGGGAGGGGGCGGGCCGAGGGGGGCGGCGCTGGGAAAGGGGGCCACGCGGAGAAGCGAGGCGGGGCCAGGCGGAGGGCTGCGCTCACCGGGGCCGAGGGAGGCGGAGGCGGAGGCGGCGGGCCGCTCATGCCGGCGAAAGAGCAGCGGTGCCCGGCGGAATGAGAGCCGCGGCCGGGGTCACCTCGCCGGACAGCCGCCTCGCGTCACTTCCGGGGCTTTCGGAGCCGCCCCTTCCGGTCCCCGACAGGAGCCATGGAAACGGCGGCCCCGGGAAGAGCGGGGGGGCCTCAGCCTCCAGCGGCTCCTCCGACCGAGGGAGACCGAGCGGCGCGCCTGCCCGGAGAGCCCCCGATCAGCCGCTTCCAGGGGCCGCAGGGCTTAGTCCGGGGGTGGCTTCAAGGCATCGGGGCGGGGGGAAGGGACCGGTCCAGGGCTGGGACGGGTGACCTCCCGCAGCCTCCCCCCTCTTCAAAAGGAGGGGCCGGGTGGGCTGCAGCGCCCCGTCAGGTTCAGCCACTTGGGGAAGGGATCCGCGAGAAGCTCCTGCCAGCGCTGAGGAGGGAGGCGAAGCCTGTGGGGGGGGGAGGAAGGAGCGGCGGGGAGGCAGCCGAGGGCAGGGAGGGAGCGGAGACGTGGGCGAATATGGTGAAAGCGGGGGGATTTGGGGGGGAATGGAGAGGCGGGTGGAGCAGTCGCGTTAGAAAGGAATCGGCAAGGAAGGCGTGGATCAGAGGCGGAAAACGGAGAGAAGACGAAGGCTGAACTGAAACGAGGAACAGAAGCTTTGAAGAAAGTCATCAAGGGGGGAGAGGAAACCGCCACCTGCCTTCCCACACCCCCCATTCTGCGGCAGACAAAGCACACGGGCTGCCAGGCGGTATCTGGGAAAACATCCCAAAGACCCGTTTTAACCCACAATGATCCTAAGCAAAGTCTATTAGTGAAGTGAGACGTCTTGTATTCAACGCGTTCCTTTGGCTAAGAAAATCTCCACGGCAGCCTCACCAGCCTCTGACGGGGGGCGCTTTGGTTCAAGAGGTTAATTATGGCCAAAGATCACCAGGCCCCTTGTAACCCCCAGAAATAGCCTTGTCAAACCAAAGGCTGCTGAACCGCGGGTCACGGAGGTTATTTGCAACTTAGGAAAGTATTCTAAATAAACCAGTAAGCCCCTTTTAATAGCCCCCTTGAGCCCATTATTGACATCAGATGGGAGAATTTACAGGCTAGAGAATTTATCTAAGCCCCTGATGTGTTTTCTGCTTCCATTCTTGAACAAAACACACAGCATGAATTTTTGCTTTGGGCCGGACTATCTAAAACCTCATGCCCCTTTCAGTTTCTCTAACGGGCAAGGAAATCTGGTTTACTGGTGGGACCAAAACTACCACCTGTGTTGCTGTTTCTACCAGAGATGTAAAGTTTGGGACTCTTTTGCCGAATTCTTATAGCACACGAGAGGTAGAACTAGAGATTGCTCAACGGGCATACGCCCTTAGTAGGGGAAACTAACTTGGGGGAACAGAAGCAGATTATTTTGAACTTGCATAATGTGGCCCATGAGAGCACCAAGAAAATATTGATGAAAGCACATCTAGTTGTAATGTGGCCCAGTCAGCACATTGTTGTTAATTGCCTGGAATGCCAAGTTCAAAGCAGGAACTAAGTTGCAACTTCCATTCTATGGGCAAAGACAGATTGGTGCATGGGACATAATTTTCCTGGATTATGTTGAGGGTTTTTCTGAATGTGTGGAAGCCTTCTCCATTTGCAATAAAATTGGAGATGCCGCTTGCAAGGTTGTTGAACCCACAGGTCTTGTCACTGCAGCCCGCCATTCCAGATTGCAACAGATGGGGGACATCTCATTACTCTCTTTCCCTCACAATTGGGACTAAGGAAACTTGTCTCCAATACCCACATGCATGGCAGACTCTTTGCCAACCATTCTAGGAGCCATTAGAAACCCCATTGTCAGATCAGCTGGATATATAATCCCCATGAAACCCTGCTTGGTTTCCCATGCTCTCTGGTGTTCATTGTGAAACCTGAGGATGCATTGACTGGGAGTCTAGAAACTCTTAGCAGAAATAAGAACAGACATTGCCAAATTTAAGGCTGCTTCCAGAGACCCCAAAGCTATTCCAAGTGACATTAAACCAAAGATGTCCCCAGTCCCTCTTTTATCCTTTTTTCTCTTGGCTTAATCTACAGTGTATCTGGACACAAACCAAGGCTAGCACTGCTCCTCCTTTGTTTCTCAGGAGCCAAGCCAGGAAGGCCTACATTCTCTCCCAAATACTCCTCCTGGGACAATGCCTAGACGTCCCGGAGCAGTTATAACGACAGTGTTTGTAGAATTGTTTCAGGGGATCTAAGACAACTTGCTCTGGCCAACTCGCCATGGGACAAGAGTTACACCAATATCAAAAAAATGGTAGAATAGAATAATTAAACAAAGGATGCAAAAGGAGAGACAAAATGTGAATGACAAAAAATATTTTTTTAAATTAAATTGAATAGTTAAATTGTCCCGTGGTGAGTTGGCAGCAGCGAGTTGTCCCACTCCACTCCTAAGATCTGGAGGGATTGATCAGCTCTTGGATCACATCTTGGTTACCTGATTTGGGATGCCGGGGAAGGAAAATTGTTCCAATTTTTCTATTATTTTCCTTTGTGTTAATCTCCTCAATCTTTCAATGCGTTAAATGTTTTCTTAAAATATTATACCTCCATGCCAACTAGACAACAAACCTACTGGCAAGGATACATACAAAAAAACTGTAATGCTCCAAGTTTGTTGATGGGGGAGCCCCATTTTGTGGCAGCTGCTGTTTTAACTTGATGTCGGGGAAAGAATGTGTGGGACTAGGTCTAAGCCACCAACCTAAAGGTGAAACAAGCACATAAGCAAGGTGAACAAAAGCCAGGAAAAGCTCACCTAGGGAAAATAGCTAAGAAGGAACCAAGTTGTTGAAGAACCAAAAGAAACATCACCTAAATCAGACAAAGGAAGTTGGGCCTGAGCACATGGAAAGCCCCTTCCTGAGCCCCACCCACAAAGCAAGGACTTTGGGGGATAAAATGGGTCCTGAAGCGTTTGTGTGTGTGTGTGTGTACACAAAGAGATATACTTTGTAATCAGTAAAGTTTGCTGTTATTTTAAATTAACTGGGTCTCCATGTATTCTACAGAACTGTTTGTGCCTCACTGTTTGGTCAAGCAATTGGAGTGTGGCAATTTTCCAGGGCTGTGAGTGTGTGAGTGACTGACTGTAAGCTGAACATGAGCACGTGTGGTCACCGGGAAAGCACACCTTTGCCCCAGTGAGATTTCCCCAGCCGCCACTCCCGAGCTGCCCTATAGTTGCCAAGCCTCCAGCCCCGGGACCCTCACCTCACCCGGCCCACGTGAAAGAAGGCCCAGAGGCAGGTACAAGCAACGCCCTTTAGTCAGTCATGCAGTCACACCAGTTCTTACTCTCTGAGGCGGCGGTTGAGGCTGCCGTTGTGGCTCTGGCAGGCCTGGCTAGAGGTTCTGCTCAGGCCTCTCCTGAGAGCCAGACAGGGCCTGGAGCCAAAGCCCCAGCCAGACTGTTTTTCCAGAGAAGGTCACATGCCCCTCTCCGCCCCGGCCTGCCTGGTTCCCGTCCTGGGGAGGAGCAAAGATCCAGGAAAGGAGGAGGAAGAGCCGAGGCAAGCAAGCGGGCTTAATGTCCCTCCAACCGAGTCACATTTCTTCCCCGCCCGCCTCTGTCTGGCAGGGCGTTTGTGCTGAACGGGACTCTGTCTTTGCCAGTTCCCAGCTCCACAAAGTGAACACATCTGGATGAAAAGACTTCTAGGTGCTCCTCTTTGTCTTGACAAGCAGGTCCCGTTGCAAGCTTGCATCGAGCGCTGCAGCCGATTTGCTCGGAGGAAGGTCTGTGATGAGGGTGAGTTTGTTGAAAACACCACGGCCAAAATAATCGGCAACCACAGAGAAGCTGTCGTTGGAATATTTCAGCTGCCAGAGGCCAAAAGAAAAGGATGTTTGGCAGGGACTAAAACATTTGAGCCTGTTTAAAAGCATCAGAGCCCACCCAAGAACTCACCTGGTGTTGGAACTGGTCATGCAGGTCTCGTTTCTGCTCTTGGGCACGGATCATGTCCATGACTTTCCGGTTTTCAGGAAGGCACGTGGGGCACTCCGACCCACTCTCCGAGTAGCTCTCAAAGCAGTGCTGATGGAAGGAATGGCCGCACAGGAAGTGCACCGAGGGCAGCTCCAGAGCACTGGTGCAGATGCTGCACTTTGTCTTCTGGAATATTTTGGGACTAGAGGAAAAAAGGTCATCAAACCTGGGGTGCCCCCTTGCAACCTGCTGCTCCAGCCCCATTTGACCTCTAAGCCCTAGATGAGGACACCGCCTGCACTCCCACCCAGTGGAGGGAAGTCAAAAGCAGCAGCCTTCCAAGGAAACGGTGGGATTTCTGGTCAACTTTTTCCAAGAGATTAAGCACTTCCATTTCTACACCACATCATCTGCAGAACAGGGCAATGGACGGAATCCAGGATGGAATCTGCTGACTCTGGGGCAGATTTCGCAGCAGGTTCTATAGCTACCTTGTTTTCAGTTCTTCAATATCGTGGCGGATCCGCTTGGTCTCCTCCCGGTATTTCTGGATCTTTTGTTCATCCTGCTCTATCTGGCAACTTTGTCTCTGCAGTTTGCTGATGAGATAATCCTTAATGACTGACAGGGTGGCCGTGGAATTGTGAGCCAAAGTTTGAACAACTAGAAAAGAGACACCCATCAGGACAGGAGAGGACAGGGGAGGGTGCAGCAGCAATCCTGTACTGCTTCTTCAAAAAGTGCAGCAGGGGAATTGTAGGAGTCCTGGTGGGACAGTGGATAAAAGCGTAGCATTGCAGGCAAACTCTGCCCACAGTCTGGAATGTGACCCTGACAGGCTCAAGGTTGACTCAGCCTTCCATCCTTCCAAGGCCAACAAAATGGGGACCCAGATTGTTGGGGGCAATATGTAAATAATGCTGACATTGTAAACCACCCAGAGTGCTGTAAAACGCTACGGGGTGATATATAAGTCTAAGTACTATTGCTATTGTGTGTGTTGCTGCCAGACTACATCTCATCCATTTCAGCAACCCATCCAAAAATAAACTTAGCTCTTCCTGTATTGTCAAAATCAATTTAGAAGCAACAAAAATAACAGAAAAAACAGCAAATAAACCCACCCACCCCCAAATATCATGAGAACTGGATTGGGCGCATTCCCAGTTTATCATTTTCTCAAGTCTCTGTCTGTGCATAAGGAGAGGGGTTCCCAGCTTTTGGAAGAGAGAAGTACTGTTTATCAAATGGATTAAATTAATAAAATAGCCTTTTACTATTTTAAAATCCAACAAGATATTTTCCCACTCCTATTCCCAGGCTGGCAGTGGGGCACAGGTTTTGAACTTCTCTCCCTCAAGTGCATACCCAGCATGGAAGAAGCAAGTGAGCAGGGGCTGCCATACAAGGCCAGGGTTGCCCAGGTGTGAGAGACCTCCTAGATGAAGACAAGTCAAAACTTGGTAACTTTTGTCAGTAGGGCTAATTGCTCATTTTCCACCCACATCTATAATCAGTCTGTATTGTGAGCCCTTAATATCTGCAGAGCAGAAAACTGCTCCCCATCACCAACTTCCATAAAATCCCCGCACCCAGGATGGGCAAGGCTAAGCTGCATCTTCTCTGGCTCGGGAAAGAAGATGCTGGGGCTCAGCTCACCGCCTGCTCTCGGTACCCTGACCCCAAAGGCAGAGTCTGGCCTCACCCAGCAAAGGCGGCATGAGATTTTTGGTTTCGATGCGTGCGAGCACAGCCGCCATGTACTCCTTGCAGTCCTCCTCCTTGTGGGCGAAGTAGCCAAGCGCTTGTTCCCAAAGACAGGCCTCTTGTTCCCCGTACAGCTCGCAAACCTCCACCACCTGCCGGTACTGCCCGTTCTGCATGTGGTAATGCATGATCTGCTGGAAACTGGAGAGGGGAGAGAAACAGAGGGGGGCGGACGAGAGTTGGTGAAGAGCCGGAGGGTTTGAAACTGGCCGGCCTTCTTTCCCCTTCCCAAGTAACAAAGGACTCGCTCATCTGCACTCACAGTTTGTGCTGCTCGTAGAGGTAAAGGATCCCATCCTTGAAGTTATGCATCTGGCACAAGACCAAGGCCTTGTCAAAGACATCCTGGAACTTTCCACTCTTCAGCAAGAGAATGGTTTCATTGTGCAGCTTCTCTTTGATCTGGGAAGACCCAAGAGGACATTCTTGGACATCAGGCGGACTCCAGGGCCTCCCATGACCACGTACACTGGGCAATCTCCTAGAACATACCTGCGGATCTTGTTCGTGGGCCCAGTTCTGGAGACGGAGCTCCAGTAGGGTGTCATATACACCCTGCTTAGAGTCCGGCTGAACCTCAGACATGTGTTCTAAGAAAGCCTTCAGCTCCCGGGGGTTGTTAGCAAAGATGGGAATGAATTCATCAGGATTTGCCTGCATCATGAAACAGTTGGGAGGGGGAGAAGGGAGTGAAAGCCAGATAGCAAACTTTTTCCTAGACCCTCAAGCAGAGCCATCTGCCTCCCAGAACACCAAAATTTCCCCAAAAGGGAAAGCCACAGGAAGCATTGCAATGAAACTAGAGGAGGGAGAATAGAATTGCTCTAATGGGCAACACCACGAAGACGACTCTGAGATTTTCACAGGAAGCCCGAGATTTTTGTGCCCTGCCTGCCCCTTCCCATTTGGTCAAGACCTTTAACCTTCTCGGGAGCTATACACAAATTAGCGCCTCTTAGTTTCATGTTATTTTAAAACCTTTCATGATATTGGGCTCAAGGCACATCAGCCCCATCCCTCGGGCAACTGGTATTGTGCCCCAAATCCCACTTCAGCCTACCACTTCTCCCTCCCCCAGGCCTCAGCCCATACCCTCCGCTCCACCAGCAGGCCAGAACCCTCTTGCTCTTTCATTGGCCGATAGTCCGTGCAGAGTATCTTCAGCAGTTCAGTGGTTTCATTGGGGATGTGATGCATGAGGATCTTGCCGTAGCGCTTCATGTTACTCTCAGCCTGCTCGAAGGGAAGCTTGCCGATATAACACAGGGCCTCCTGGAAGTTCTGCAAGACCAAGGAAGCAGGCGATGAGAAAAGATTTACCTATGGTTTTTCTTATGCTGATGGTAATGCTTCTCCAGGTTGAGTCAATTTCAGAACAGGCTTACGTTCATCAGTTCCCCTCCTTCCTAGCATCTAACATCCTTGGCTGCCAAACGAGAAGTCCAGAAGCAACCAGGCAGGCCTCACCTTGATATCTTCTAGCTGAATCTTCAGGTACCACTCGTGGTGCTTGTGCTTCTCAGCCAGGTACACAGCATGTGAATAGCAGCCTGCCTGGCGAAGTACCTTGATAGCTGTCTCCACGTCAAAGTGCACCTCGCTCTCACTGGTCTACGGAAGGGACAAAGAGAATCGAGTCAACCCTGGAAACTCCAGACTGAGCCAGCTAAGCCTTCCACACCCCCTTATGCCCAAATGTCTGGAGCCAAATAGACTGCAAAGGAGGAGGAAGACCTTCGTTGCTCACTCTCTTCAAAGTTAAACCCAGAAAGAGCCAATCCCTAAAGAGAACTCTACTTTAGTCATCCCATCAGCTGAAGGGAGGAGAAAATAGCTGCTGTTTCTTCCCTTGCAAAGGCAAGTTTTCCAAAGTTTCCTAATTCCAGGACTGAAGTGACATGCCCACCAGAGGGAGGATGCATCTCATTTCACAAGGTTTTCTGCATTTGCACCAGGAAAACTCTAGCACATCTGGCAACTTGGGCAGAGAAGACAGACTAAATTTTTCAGAAGACTACAAGTAAAGAACATCAACCCAACCAGTCTACCTGAAACTGATAAGCATAAGCTTCCCTGCCAGAAGAGACACCTGTAAAAGCCATTCATAGAGAAGGGCCATTTGGTGTCTAGAAGGAAAAGCATGGAGGTGCTTTTGCCCCATCACCTTGATGAACTCCTCCAGCTTGGAGATGTCCTTCAGCTTGGTATAGCAGTTCAGCAGCAGGGTGGTGTGGTCTGCATTGGCCAGCGATTGCAAGTGGAGCATCTGCAAGTAGGCGGTCAGGTTGTGTATCCGCTGAGCGTCCAGGAACTTGCGGATGACGTAAGAAGGCTCCAGTTTCCCAATGGTGCTAAGAAAAGAACACAAGTCCCAGTTGCTGGGATTAAACGATGTAGGTCACAAACAAGTGAGCAGCTGCAACCACTGGCGCCACTGCAGTGGAAGCAAAGGCCAGTTTGGGGAGCAGAGGGAGGGAATGAAGCAGTCCTGAACGGAAGGCTTCATCAGCACAAATCCTCCCTCAAGAACACCCTGCTAAAGAGACTCCCACCCTGAGTTGATGCAGGCCATAGGTCTCCAAACTCCCACGATTTGTTTACATCCTAGGCAGTCCTTCCATTTATTTGAGGAGGAAGAATCCTCTCACTAGCCAGGACCCATCCGGCTCTCATTCCGACTTATCTCAAGACTTTGATGCTCACTCATTTACAGCCCCCATTTGGACACACTTGCCACCTTGTGAACCCTTCTCTTAACATGACAGCAAGAGAAGCATGCAAGAAGATGCCAGCCCAGCTTTAGGAGCCCAGGGGAGAAGCCTCGTCACCAATGCCAAGCCCCATGAGAGAGGGAGGCGAAATCTGCACCTAAGTCTTTAATGTTACCCACCGGAGGTATTGCTGAATAGCACCATCATGGTTGCCCTTGTTGTACAGGTGATCTCCGTATTGGCGAAAGATCTCAGACAACCCATCACTGTCCAGGTGGTGACTTTTAGCCAGGTTGATGGCCATTTCAAAAAGGTTCTTCTTGAAGAGCATCTGTTAAAAGGAAGCTGTGGTTCAAGAAAGGTTCCAAGCAGAGGTTCTAGCCAAAGCTGCTCTCTCCAGCGCTGTTAAGTCCATCCACCTCCTCAGAGCCTTGTGCGGATATTGGTGTGGAAAGAATTCTGCAATAGGCAGGCCTTAAAGCACCTGGGCCCCCGAGGACCAGATCAGGGCATGTGGTGCAGCTATTTGCCCAAGAGCTCCTCTATCTCTGCCCCAGTGAGCTCCAGAAAAAGCAAAGGATCTCTTGCCTCCAGTTTGGTCTGCGTATCCTTCTCCTGCAGCACATGGAGTTTCCCATCCCTCGTCAACACATACAGGCATCCCCACTCTGCCAGGACATCCACCACATCATCAAACACAGAGCTGTAAGCAATGAACTTGTTGCCCAGGTCATAAATATTCAGGATCTGCTTGTCAGAGTTTTGTGGATCTCCCCCAGTAAACTCAGATCTGGAGCAGAGAAGGGGAAGAGCGAAAGACAAGCTTACACGTTACATTTAAGCTGTTCAACCAGAAACACCCTAAAATGCAGAGACCGTGAGCTCATTTTTGTGCCCTCAATAAAGGAAGTGTTCACAGCAGCTCTAGCTGCAGCCTCAGCCATAGGCCACTTGCCTGCACACTTCCAAACAGTAACACCAACAAGGGGCTGTATTATTTGAAAAAGGGAGTGATGCGTTCAGCAGAGACAATGGGCTGATCTACACTTTTAAGTGTAGACACAACCATCAAATAATTTCATAAACTTTGATACCTTAAATCTTACTGAAAACTGAGTCTTTCCAAAATCAGTCATGTACTTTAAGGTACCTAATGGCAATTATATTCTCCATCACTTATTTACAACTCTCAGAAAATGAAGATACATTTCAATACAATCTGGAAAGCAAAGCTGAAACTGTTCGGCTACATGTGGAGAAATGAAGGACGAGAATGTTCATTAGAAGTACAAATTACTACCACAATTAAGAATGTTCAGAAACACACCTGTATTTAGAGGCGTTTCATCTACGTGTCCAAAGCCCCATCCCAGCAATAAAACAAACTTACTTGGGAGATACTTTCCAGTCCTTCGACACAATAATCAGATAGCCTCGATACCAGTGGACAATCAGCTTTTGACCCTCAAAGGCAAAGCAAGGCCCGCGCTCATCTGGCTGGTACAGATATACACATTCATCTCCTGCCACTATAAACTGGAGGTCCTGGGAGGGATCACTAAGAGTAGAGCAGCGCAGTCCACAGCCACGCATGTCCAGTTCCAGCAGTGGACAATCCTTCACTGAGAGCGTGTAACACTGCAAAGCCAAAGAAGAGGAAAAGGGTAGTAGTGAGGACAGAAATCCAATCAGGCAAAGAGTGAGGCAAACCCGAGTTCTGCCACATCCTCACTGCCCCAAAGACCAACAGCCTACCTGGATTTTCTCAGTGGTAGCCACAAACAGATGAGTTGTTTTGCTTGACTGGCGAAATACAAGCCCAGTAACTGGGTGGCCTCCTTCCTGTAGGACTTGAGTTTTACTATGCCGATCCCTTGTAATGTCCCCCTTGATAAGCACCACACTCCCATCCACAAAGCCTACGAGAAAGAGGGAAACAAGATCCAGAGCTCAGAAACATTTTCCACGTCTTCTTCTTCTAAGCTGAACGGAGCCCTCAGGTGACCTATTCCATACTATGTCGCTCTTTAAACTCAACACCAGCGCCTGGAATTAGATCCAGAAACAAAGTGGTAACCAAGGTAGCCCACACTGCTGCATTTTGCACCAGCTGACGTTTAGGGATATTCTTCAGATCCCCCACGTACAACTTTCAATTGTAACCTACATCAGGTTTTAACAAAAAGGGTATAAAAATACTTTGACAGACCGCCTCCCCAAGCGTTTCTCTTCCAAGTTCACTTTCCAATTAATGTTTGGAATACACGATAGCAACTCTAGTTACCAATAGCCATGAAGTTGAGATTTTCATGGACGGTGAGACAGGATACCAGCGTGAGTTTGTTGCCTGGTATTGCAGGGAAAATCCTGGTGCACTGAGGTGTCCCACCATCACGTTTCTCTAAATTCCAGACTTTGACCTAGAAATAATCACAAAGAGATCGTTAGGGAAACTATCTTGCCCCAATATAGGCATGTTTGCACTGGTAAGTTTTGCATGAGGTTTCTTGGCTTGCATATTTTGCATTTATACTACTTCCTTTTAACTGTATCCTTGTTTTATATTGACTGGTCTTATCACTCTGTCTGGAGACAGGATAACAGGCCTTGCTTCTGTTAGGGCAACAGATAAGCGCCCAGAGGATTTTAGAGGCGGAACACCTTCGTGCCAAATCAACCGCATGAGGATTTCAAAAGGAAATCTCAGAGATCTTCAGTGAAAGGAGCAGAAAAGCAGGTTTCAGCTTCTCCCTCCAGCTCCAGCTCACCAGGGGATTCAGCCCTTCCTCCTCCTCGCCCACCGACACCAGGATGCTGTGCTGCTTCAGCTGGAAGAGGAGCGTCACCCGCAGCTTGTAGGCCTGGAAGCTGCTCAGCTCCAGGGAGCGCGGCAGGAACCAGATCTGCCCTTCCCAATGTGGGCTGCGGTTAAGGGGCCTCCACGGAAGGGCGCCCGGCGCCGCCCGCCTCCCCCGCCGCCGCCCCCGCCCGCCCCGCGCGACGCGGCCACGGAAGGATATCCCCGAAGACCAGGCTGCCCCTGCCCGAGTCGCAGACCACGATGCCCGGAGGGAGCAGCACCGGGGTCCCGCCGCAGTCCGTCAGCGGCTCCCGGTCGAAGAAAGCGAAGCGCCGCCACTGCAGATAGGCGGCCATCTTGGCGGGGGACCGGAGGGGGCGGGGCTCCGCGGCGGGCGGGTGACGGACGGGCACTTCCGCAGGCCCGCCGCGGGGACTCTTGGGGACTGAAGTTCGCCGCGGCCACGCCCCCGGATGCTCCTCCGGCGGGGGCGGGCGCCGGAGAAGCGCGACGCCGGGGACGTGGACCAATGGCGGCGCGCGGCGGGTGGCCGCTCCAATGAGCGCCCGCCGCGTCTGCCTGGAGGCGCGTCGCTGCCGCCGCGGAAGGAGCAAGCTCGGCCGAGGGAGACACGCCGCGCCGGCCGCCGACATCGCACGGGAAGCCGCTCGCTCCACGCCGCCGCCAGCAGAGGAAGCCGAGCCGCCGCGCTTCGTCCGGATGGGTCCCGCGCCCCGGAGGCCCTGCCTGCCGCTCCTCGGCCGCCTGGCGCTGGTGGCGCTGGCTTGCCTGCCCCCGCTCTCCGGTGAGCGCCTCCGCCGCAGGCCCGCCCGCCCTCGGCCTGAAGCAGCGGGCCCAACCGTCGCGGGCCGCTCAGTGCCCCGGGGCTCCGGGAGGCTGAGGGAGCCGGGGAGGGGAGGGGAGGGGAGGGGGCGTCTCTAGCCAGGCGACCTTCCACCTCGCTAAGCAGCTGAGCTGGGGCCCGGGCTTAGCCTGGGCTAAGATTTGGGGCGCCCTCGGTAGGGCCGAGGCCAAATCGCGGCCCCGGCGCTCCTGGTGGAAGAGCTGAAGCCGAGCCAGGCTTTTGTGCTGCAGATTCCCTGGCTGTGATGTCGGTGGACCTGGGCAGCGAGTCCATGAAGGTGGCGCTGGTCAAGCCCGGGGTGCCGATGGAAATCGTCTTAAACAAGTGAGCCGGGAAGCCCTTCCTCCTCCGAGGTTACGGCCTCAGCCTCAGTTCTGGGGAGGCGGCTTTGTTCGTGGGGACTGACTTGGCTGCCTTGCTTGCTCTAGGGAGTCTCGCAGGAAAACCCCACTAGCCGTGGTGCTGAAGGAGACCGAGCGGCTCTTTGGTGACAGCGCAGCAGGAATGGTAAGCCCTCAGACTCCCTTTCCTGGGTCTCCTCCTCTCTTTCTCTCTCAGGCAGCTCTAAAGACTTCTTACTCACTCTTGAACTGAGTTTGTGTTCCTTCTGCCTTGCCTCTTCTTATTTTGTTCCACCCGCTCCGGCCATTAAGCAGCTCGCAGGTGCTTTTGGATTCACGCTGCAAAATGCAGAGAGAGGTTTGGTATTTTGAACTGGCTCCATTTGAGCTTTATTGTGAGGAAAAAGCATTGCTGCCGCGGAGCATTGTCTGTTGTGGCACTTTCATTTTGCAGGCTATTAAAACTCCAAAGGTCACATTCCGCTATTTCCAAGACCTTCTGGGCAAACATTTTGACAACCCCCAAGTGGCTCGGTACCAGTCACGGTTCCCAGAGCATCAGCTGGAGAAAGATGCAAGGAGGGAGACGGTCATCTTTAGGCTCTCAGAGTGAGTATCCACAGACAGTGTCTCTCGCACTGCTCAGGCACAGTGACCAAGTTGACTCGGAGAGTTTTGTACCTCCTGGAAATGAGTCCTGCGTTTTATTTTACCTTTTTCCTTCTGGGCATTGGTCAGGTGTCCCAAGTGCTTGTTTGAATAACTGTGGTGGGAGGTAGGCACCTGCCTATCATTATTCAAGGAATGGGATTTGAACCATTTGCAGTTGCTATGTGGATAGAATCTAGTTCCTTGCAAAACATATTTCTACAAGCATCTTTAAGGGGACTCGATTGTTCTTATTTTTTGCAGCAGGTTGCAATATTCTCCAGAAGAGATGCTGGGTATGGTCCTGAATTATTCTCGGACACTGGCTGAGGATTTTGCAGGTTGGAATTGCTTTTGTGTATACATTGAAGCATGAGAATTTACTTTTGGAAATGGATGTGGGCGAAAGGCTGGGGAAGTGATTCTCCGGGTGGTGTTAAGTTTTTTTCTATTAGCCCCATCTAGCAGTACGGAGCAATGAGATTAGTTAGGATGCAATAATAGTTTGCTTACCGGGCTTTCTTCCCTGAAATATTAGGAAGAGGAGACAAGCATTTTCAGGATCAATCGCATCCCTTTGCAATGTTCAAGCTTTTAGAAATGGGGGGGAGGGTGTCCTTACTTTCCTTATTTTTAATTTTTGGTTCTTGGGGAAGACACTTGGAGGGTGCAATCAGTTTTAACATTATTTTAACTTTATGGCAAGCTTTTGACAGCAACTTATAAAAAATGCTGCAAGCATTGCATAATTTTAAATCTTTGTTTTATTGTTGTTGATGTTTGAGTTGTTTTTAGCAATAACGTGTTAGCTAAATAGTATTTTGCTGAAATAAAATGAGATGATCCATTTTGAAAGTTACACATTGCCCGCAAGTGAAGGAAACAACAAGAAGTTAAAAGGTATGTGAACTGTGAGCTAACGAGCTGCTTTCGCTGCTCCTTCAGAGCAACCAGTCAAAGATGCAGTAATCACTGTCCCTGCATACTTCAACCAAGCAGAGAGGAGAGCTGTTCTGCATGCGGCCAAAATGGCCGATCTCAAGGTTCTGCAGCTCATCAACGATAACACTGCCGTGGCGTTGAACTACGGCGTCTTCCGGAGAAAAGACATCAATGCCACAGCTCAGGTGGGTTGGGGCAAACTGGATGGTGCAGTATTCAGGGACAACGATCTCAAGACAAAGCTTTTGCCTATTGATTATGTGCCATCAGGACAGTGCTGGCTCTTAGCAACCACAGAAGGAGATTTTTTCCCAGGGTGGTTTGTTCCCAACCCGGTCCTTCTCTCCGTACACCCATTGTCACGAATTAAGTACATCCCACCTTGCAGCTGGTTGTTACCCTCTTCTCTTTCCTTCTGCCTTTCCTAGCTTTGTGGACAGCCTGCTTCTTTTTGTAAACTGAGGGTCCACAGCTTCCACGATCCTATAGAGGAAAAAAGACTGTAAGAGCCCAGCAAAGTAGAAATGCCACACATAAAACGGTAGTTCAGAAATAGATGCCTGTACAGGTTTCTAGGCCCTGTCCGCAGTATCTCCATGACAAGCATGGCAGTAGAGAAGAAGCCGGGCTGGGCAGGCCACACACTGACTTGCTGGCATCCTTTTCCTAGAGGAGTCATTCTGAATGCCTCTTCCAGGGCCTTTTTGAAGTGCAATGTTTTTCTCTTTTCAGAACATCATGTTCTACGACATGGGGGCAGGCAGTACCGTCTGCACCATTGTGACCTACCAAACTCTGAAGACCAAGGACTCGGGGGTCCAACCTCAGCTGCAGATCAGGGGTGTTGGGTAAGAGTTTCTGTTTGAAATCTGATCTCTCATTTTCTGGCAAGTCAGAAGGAAAGAGATGTGCAAATGAGTCAGAAGTTTGAGGGAAGGGAACAGAGGCCAAGCTTCGGGTGGGAGGGTGGAGTGGAGTCAGGGTTAGACTTATTGACAAGTAGCTCCCGCTAATGTCCTTCTGCCCTTGGCTCTTTTTGCTCAGCTTTGATCGGACGCTGGGAGGGCTGCAGATGGAGCTGCGCCTTCGTGACCACCTGGCCAAGCTCTTCAACGAGCAGCATCCGGGCAAGGATGTCCGACAGAATCTACGTGCCATGGCCAAGCTGCTGAAGGAAGCCAATCGGGTGAAAACAGTGTTGAGTGCTAATGTGGACCACATGGCTCAGGCAGGTGGCACCCAGAGCTCTTGACTGCACCTGGGCACAAGGGGCCTGAGATTGGCAGCTCAGTAAAGTTGGTGGTGGCTTTGAGAGGAAGGGGAGCCTCCCACGCCAGTTCTTCCGCTGGAGGATTTGAAGTGGTGAGTTTGGGGTTCTCAGGTTCTCTCTTCTTCTTTCCAGATTGAGGGTCTGTTGGATGACATCGATTTCAAGGCCAAGGTTTCCCGACAAGAGTTTGAGAATCTGTGTTCTGACTTGTTCGAGCGAGTAGCAGGACCCGTTCGGCAGGCCCTCAGTAGCGCAGAGATGAGCCTGGTAGGTACAGGAGTGGTGGGATGCAGCCTTTGGGAGTCGCAGGGCTCCACCAGTTATTAGCTGACAAAACAGGGCAGGATTGCACAGCAGCTGCTCCTTCTACTTGGAAAACATCATTTTGTTAACTGGAATATTTCTTGTTCTGAGTTCGCACCACCCTTAGTTAGAAATACATAACAGTAAAAGTGCTTCTGCTGCTGACCACCCAGAATTTCCCCATCGGCTAGCAAGGCTGAGCCTGGCTCCTGAACAGGCTCTGTCCCTTTCTCCCACTCTCAGGATGAAATTGACCAAGTGATCCTTGTCGGAGGGGCTACCCGAGTGCCGAAGGTGCAGGAATTTCTGTTACAAGTAGTTGGCAAGTAAGGTTGCTTCCTTGGCCTCCTCCCCACTGCCTCCTTAGATGGCTCAGTGTAGCCAGTCACACCTCGCCCAAGGCATCCATTCTGGCTCATCCAGCTCAATGCTTTCTCCTGGCTGGCCTGGGAACCTTGGTCTTGCAGGAACGGAAACTGAGGCCAGCTCTTTCCGGCTGGCTGAGGAGCAGGGACCCCCACCCAGGCATTATCTCCTCTAAAGTGGGGCACAGCTAATAGTGGAGGGGGGAGAGAACTGGTCCTCCACTTCGCTGGTGGAGCTGAAGGGCAGCACCTCCATCTTCTCCAGGGAAGAGCTGGGGAAGAACATCAATGCTGATGAGGCTGCTGCGATGGGTGCCGTCTACCAGGCAGCTGCTCTGAGCAAAGCCTTCAAGGTGAAGCCCTTCATTGTCCGTGACGCAGCCGTGTACCCGATCCAGGTAAGGGGAGGTAGAAGCAAGCGGGGAAGGGCTGGCCGTTGGAGAATGAACTGGGCCACTTTCCAGAGTGGCGAAGAGGGCAAGCAGGCCGCCTCTTCCCCCCTTCCCTCCCACAGGTCGAGTTCACCCGGGAAGTCGAAGAGGGGGACGAGTCCAGGAGTCTGAAGCACAACCGGCGCATCCTCTTCCAGCGCATGGCACCGTATCCTCAGCGCAAGGTCATCACCTTCAACCGCTACACAGACGACTTCGAGTTCCAGGTCAACTATGCCGACATGGGCTTCCTGAGCGAGAGCGACCTACGGTGAGGGCATTTCTGGGCCGGCTGTGGGAGTCCAGCCGCTTTGGCCTGCGTAGCTCCCAGGGAACGAGGACGCCCAAGACGTGGCTGGAAGCAGCAGCCTGCAGCTGGTTCGCTTTCACCTGGGCTCGACGTAGTGTTTCCCCTCCTTTTGGGACCTGTGGGCGGCAGTTGAGGAAAAAGATCCTTGCCCGGCTTGCCTAGGGCTTGGCATCTCGGGGGCAGAGCTGGAAGCCAACTGCAGAATGAGGAGGGGCCTCACTGCTCACCCATCCCCCTCCTGCTGCAGAGCTTTTGGGTCCCTGAACCTCACAAAGGTGAAGCTGCGCGGTGTGGGAGAGAGCTTCCAGAAGCACCTGGATTATGAATCCAAAGGCATAAAGGCTCATTTCAATATGGATGAGAGTGGCGTGCTGAGCCTTGATCGGGTAAGTCAGGAGGGCCCTTGGCCTGACGTTGCGCCATGCAAGTGACGGTTACATTTTGTGATCTGCTTTGTGAAAGCTTTCAGCATAGTTTCCGTGTGTTTATTTCTTTCAAAGTGACAAGAAACCTTCCGGTCAGCATTCAGCAGTCATGATTGGGGAGGGGTTGAGAGGCCAAGTGCCACAGGTTGCTGCTGAGCCTCCAGCCCCAGCCCACATCACAGGTGCTTTTTTCCTGCCCTCTTCCAGGTGGAGTCTGTATTTGAGACAATGGTAGAGGAGAAACCAGAGGAGGAATCCACACTCACCAGTAAGACCTTTGGTTTAGGAGCCACCGCTGGGCTTCGCAGGTGGTTGGCCCAGGGGACTGCAGGAGCTCCAGCCAAGGCTTGGCCTTGTCAGAAGCCGTCCTGAGGCTTGTTTCTTCTTCTGGGCAGAACTTGGAAACACCATCTCCAGCCTGTTCGGAGGAGGCAGCCCTGGGCCAGAAGCTTTTGAGAACGTGACGGAGGCTGTTCATGTGAGTAAGGGCTGGAGCCTAATGCAGGCTGGGCTGGAGTTAGTATCAACCAAGGCGGGTGTGTGTGTGTGTGGGGGGGGGGGGAATTCAGGGTACCCTGGATTAGCAGAAGCTTTGCACGTGAGAACGCCTAAAAGCAAACCGATAGCGTGGGTTTTGAAGCCCACCCCCGGGCTATATGGCGTACGTGGGACTTTCAGGAAGCTGGGCTTTATGTGGCTTGGGCTTGCATCCCCCGTGGCTTGGCTGAGTTGTCTGGCTTTGCAGAAGTTCTCTCAGGGCTCCTTGTGGTTTTCCGCCCCCAGGAGGAGGAAGAGGCTCAAGCCAAGTTTGGGAGAGACGATCAGAAGGACCATGCTGGGCCTGCTAGTGAGGAGGGTGAGAAGCAGCCGCCCAGGTCTCAGGAGAAAGCTGCTGGAGAGGCTTCTGCCCCTGAGGGCCAGCAGGAGGAGGCTGGAGAAAAGGCAGGATCCAAGGTGAGGCCTTTTCTGGCAGGGAGGGGTGGGAAACCTTTATGGGGTGAACGAGCATCGTGTCCAAGTGGAACAGGGCGCTGGTGTCTCCCCAACCTGTGCCACAATGGGCTTCTTCGAATCCTTGATGGGTGATAGCGATCTTCATTGGCTCTCAGACTGCAGACACTTCTGTGGCCCGACTGGCCCCACAAGGAACCCCCCATAAGTGACATCCTCCTTGTGACCCAGTGAAGCAGGGCTCGTGGGACTGAGTCTCAGAGGCAGAGTAGACCTTTGCCCGCCTCTGGCAAAAGAAAAAGTGAGCAGCTGGAAACCTTGTTGCTCCCATCTAGGAAGCCCCAGAGAAAGCAGAGGCTGGAAAGGGGGAGGACCCCCCTGTAAAAAGTCCCGCCGAGAAGGCAGCCATGGCAGTGGAGGAAGAGAGGAAGGCCAAGAAGCAGCGGCTGGTGGAGGAGATTGCAGTAGAGCTGGACGTGCACGACGTGCTGGACCTGTTGCCGGAGGAGCTGCAAACCTCCAGCCTGAAGTAGGTGGGGGGGGGTCAGCCCCTCCTTGCCTTGTGGGAAATGGGCGGTCTGGCCTGTCCCCCTTCTCATCTCTCCCAACCTCAGGTTGCAGGAGCTGACCGAAAGGGACCTGGAGAAGCAGGAGAGGGAGAAGTCGGCCAACAGCCTGGAGGCCTTCATTTTTGAGACCCAGGTACGAGTGGAGGATGGATCAGAACAGCCTGTCCACCCCAGCCAAGCCTGACTGATCTCCTTCGACGCTGCCAAGAAGCAGAGATGCCTTGGCCAGCCAGGAAGAAATAAGGACAGCTGCTTGAGAGGCCCATTCCCTCGGGTGTCCTCAGAGGTTCTTCTTCAGAAAAGTGAGTCCCTCTCGTGCTTTGCAGGACAAGCTCTATCAGGAGGAGTACCAGTTGGTTGCAACTGAAGAAGAAAGGGAGGAAATATCCAGGAAACTGAGTGAAGCTTCCAGCTGGATGGAAGACGAGGGCTACACAGCCCCAACAAAGGTTAGACGTCACCAATACGAAGCTGAGAAAGACACAGGCAACATGTGGCAGTTCCCAACTTCCCCCGTTACTGGCCATTTTGGTGGGGGCAGTACCTTCAAATGGTAGCTGACAGGGTGGGGGTGCTTGGGATCCCCTTCCCTCATCAGGGCAGCTCGTAGGAGGAGCACTCGGCACAGAGTTGGTCAGTTAGACCGGCGGCGTGGCACGTGGCCAATTGTTTCCTGGCACCACCACCTTGATGTTTCAGTGTTTCACTCAGTTGGCATAAAAAGCCTCATACAGTTGCAAGAAAAAGTATGTGAACCCCTTGGGATTACGTGGAGTTTTGCATGAATTGGTCATAAAATGTGCTCTGAAATTCATCTATAGCAACATCTAATGTTTGTGTAGTATTATTTTAAGCAGACTGTGTTTTTCTATTGTTGTGACTTAGATGAAGTTCAGAGCACATTTTATAACCAATTCATGCAAAACTCCACGTAATCCCAAGGGGTTCACATACTTTTTCTTGCAACTGTACATGAGGCCACTCTTATTGGCACATACCTGACCAGTTCTCCTGGCACTCTTGTTTTCTTCACATTATGATAGACAGTGGGGCTTGCTGAGATCTGGTCCATTAATCATGGTCTAAGGGCTGGGTTAGCTTCTGCGTGGATCCCTCTGGCTTGTGTGGGCGGCTCCTGCCATACCAGAAATGGTCAAAGGATGGCTTTGCACTGGGCTCCATTTCCTCTCTGTTGTGATTCCCAGGAGCTGAAGGAGAAGCTTTCTGAGCTGAGGAGGTTGTGCCGGAGCCTCTTCTTCCGGGTAGAGGAGAGAAGGAAGTGGCCAGACCGCCTGGCTGCCCTGGAGAGCCTGCTGAATCACTCCAGCATTTTCCTCAGGTAGGAAGAAGGCAGGGCAGGGCAGGGCAGGGCCCCTAGACCTCCTCACACCCTTGAGAGAATCTTCAGCTTCTGCAGCATGTCCAGAGTGCCTGAGATGTAGCCAGCTCATATAGCCAGCACCTTGCAGCTTTTTACCCCTTCCATAGCGTTTCATGAATTGTGGGGCATCCTTGATTCTGTGAATAGAAGCTAGAAAAGGGATTTCTGGGAAAACTTAAAATTGTGGGGCCTCTGATTGCTGACTTAAATGGAACTGCAGTTTTATTAGCAAAAATAGATGGTGTGTTCTTGTCCAGCCTGCTGGCTTGAAATAAGATCTTCCCAGGATCAGCTGCCCTCTCCCTGGTGCAATTGAGACCGGGAGCTGCCACCTGTGACAGGCACCTGCGTCTGAGTTTTGCTTTAGGCAGGCTGAGCCCCTTTCCTGCTCCTTTCAGGGGGGCCCGAATGATCCCGGAGCCTGATCAGATATTCACCGAGATCGAGCTGAGCACTTTGCAGAAAGCTATCAATGAGACGGAGGTAAGTGCAGCCGCAGGAGGTGACCACAATGTTGGGGATTCCAGGCCTGCCTATGCAGCAGCAGGCAGCCTTGCGTTCGAGAGCCGCACTTAATCCCAAAAAGCACAGACAGCTTCTGCTCCAGGACGTGTTGGTGGTCTTCCTGTCTCCAAGTTCCTTCTTTGGGGCAGGAGATCAATTCCCCAAGGTCACCTTGCTGCACATGGCACAGCCAGGATTTGTGGCCAGTCTGATTCCTCAGGTGGCCCTGCTGAATTCTGCTGCCATCGGCCTTTACTGTATGAAATTGTAAAAGACAGCTATAACATTCCCAATGTGAGGGAAGTAGCTACTTAGGCAGAAGGCGGCCAGCGATGAGTAGCTAGGAGACGAATGCCGGTTGCCTTTTCTTTCCCAGGTGTGGAAGAACGAGACCCTGGCCGAGCAGAACAAGCTGCCTCCCACCGCCAAGCCCGTTCTGCTTTCCAAAGACATTGAGATGAAGATCGCAGGCTTGGATCGGGAGGTGCAGTACCTTCTCAATAAGGCCAAGTTCACCAAGCCCAAGAAGAGGGAGAACGCCACCGGGTCTCCGGAGAATGGCAAGACCGCCCCTCCCAAGCAGGAGACTCGGGAAGGTGAGCAGGCCTTCTGGCAGGTGTTCCCTGCCTCTGGATTCCTGGACTGGAGCCAGAGCAGCCTTCGGAAGCCCTCTGAGTGCCCTTTGCTAGAGTGCATGTTGGGTGATGGAGGGAGGGCTGCTTTCACTGCAGAAAGGTTTCTCTCCACAACTGTGTTTTTTCTGCCACGAGCAGATCGGCCGGAAGATGCCAGCCCAGCCAAAGAGCCCCCCACGGAGGAGAAAACGCCACTGGACAATGAGTTGGACCCAGATGGAGGTAAGGGAACCCCGATGAAGGGGGAGGAGGAGGAGGGAGCCTTTCCTTGGGTCACACTGGAGTCCACCCACCAGATTTCCACATTCATCCAGAGCCACAAGTGCTACAGCACAGCAGTGGCATTTACCTGTAGTCCTCGCTCACTGACCTTGTTCATCTACTGTTGCAAATGTCCTTGAAGATCTGTCCATCGCACCACCCCAGGGCCACATGATCGCCGTTTGCAACTTTTCTTGATGGCTTCCCACAACCCCAAATCAGTGAGGAAGCCAGCAGGGAAGGCCACCCATTGCTCTGGTTAGTTTTCCCAGCCTCCTTGTGCTTGCACTGACCCACAGCCTCTTCTCAGCCATCCTGGCTTCGTGCAGTGCTGGGCCCTACTTCCCATGACCTCCCTGCAGCCACCCCACCCCCCCACCCCCCCGGACCCAAAAGCTCCTGACTGGGTCTCCTGCCACTTCCCAGTTAATGGCCCATTTGTCTTGGAGGGAGTTAGGATAACAACTGGTCATTGCAGCCACCTTGCTCAGTAACAGCAGTGTCGGTCTCAAAGGCCATGGTAACCAGAAGAGTACCTGTATCATTTCCAGCATGGTTAACATTTCACGCAGATGATGGAAAAATAATGCTAGTTGAATAATGCAAAGCTGCTTAAGTGGGCTGGAACTTTCCACAAGCACCTGGCAGGAGCTGGGCACAATCTGGGCACTCAAGTCCCAAGCAAGCCCTTTGATTGGCCAGAGACTGTGAGGCGGTGGGGACTGTCCTGGGATAGCAAAAGGCCCAGCAGGATATTTCTGAGATTGTTTCCTGATCCCTGCATCTGAACATTTAACTGTGTTTGTTTTTGTCTTTAATGTAGTCCCGCAAACAGATAAGACTGCAGAAACAAAAGAGACCAGAAGTAATGATGAATTATAACACTTCCTCAAGTCCCTGTGTGCATCATCAACATCTATTTATTTACAGTTAATTTTACTGTTTTTATGATGGACATGGTTAGTGGAACATGGCACAAACTGATGACAAAATAGAATTGTATTTTTCCCCCTTTTTGTTTGGGGATTTTGTTCTTGCTCATTTGGAAATTTTCTGCTGTATCAACTCCTTTCTTTAAAGAAGACTTTCAGCTCTTTGGAAATGTTTGCGGTGTCTGACCCAGCTTTTTCCTGGGATCAGCATTTTTCAGCAATGGATTAAATCTACCTGGATTTCTCTAGGACTTTCGATGCAGAAAGCAGGGCCTGCAGCGGCTCTCCTTGCCTGGAAAACCTGGTCATCTTACTCTCTGCCGACGGCTGTTATCGCTGTCTTTATTCCGTAGCTCCATGAAACATAAACGGGTAGGCAGTAACGGTCTGAAAGAAACCTTAAATGTTCCCTGTTGTACCTGAGGAGGTAATATAAAACAGAACAGCCAGGCGGCAGGCAGGCCATCCGCACCCAGGCTGGCGCTGACAAGCAAGAGAGAGAATCCGTATCCTCTTCTGGTCTACTTTCTGTTCAGTTAATACTGCGGCCTCATTCTGTACCTTTCAAGGGGCCTCCATGCAACTCGGCTGCTGTTATGAAAGCTAAGGGTGCTGTCAGAGCGTGGCTGGCCGTTCGTTGCTCCTAAACGTTCTACCCTCTGATTTCTGGTAACCACTTTAACAATCCTGAATCCATGATTCTTATCGAGGCATTTTTTGCTTTGGGGAAATATATAGGGGAATAGGAAGCGGGCTCCCAAGGCTGGCAGCTTCTGTTGCTGCTGGCCTTTGAGCTACTAGGGTGAGACATGAAGCTTTTTCACAGTATGAAAAACTTTGTAGCCTTACAGGCAGAGGAAGATCCAGTTCCTCTATTCGTATTCTTCCCTCAAGGAATCTCCTTTGTAGGAACAGAAAATGAATATTCTGTATTTGTCAGAGATGCTCGGCCCAGAGGAAGCACTGTTGGACTAACGTTAGTTCAGAAGTTTATATGTTGAGTTTGTCTAATTCTGTAGCTGTGGGGAATTCCGCCTCCCCCCCCCCTTTTAGGCCGGTTCCTAGAGCTTGAAAGCCGACCGTGCATAGCATGCCCCTCTTCCGCCTGCCTGCCTGCCTGCCTGCCATCGCTGGAGACCTTCCTGCGCTCCTTCCCGGCCTCTTGGCTGCCTGCAGAGAGAGGGAGGGAGAGACGGACGGGAACAGCCGCAACCTTCCTAGCTTTCCAAGGGCGTCTTGGAATCGGCTTCCTTTTCAGAGCTTATTTTCTTAAAGAGACGCAACGGTTTTCTGTGGGCCTGTTTTGGGCAGAACGTGCTTTCTACTGTCAGTCCCGATAAAGCAACTGGAATCACCGCCCGGTGCCTGAGTCGTCTTGGGGGGGGGGGGGTCTCGCCGCCGCCGAGCTGCCCTCGATTGGGGTGGGGGGGAGACAACAAAGGGATTTTCGGCGGGTTGGCTGCTTTCGCGCATGCGCTCTCGCGGGCCTAGGGCAAAAGAGTAGGATGGCGCCATTGCTCGTAACAGGAAGTGGCGTTTGGGGGGCTGGGAGTGACGTCCACCCTGGCCAATGGGCGGCGGGATGGCGCTCGGGAGGGGCGTCTCTGGCCAGGCGAGGGAGCACGAGCGTCTTCCGACGGCAGGGGTACGTGAGGCCGCTGGGGGGGGGGGCAGCGGAGGGAGGGGGCGGGCGGGGGGAGGGACCCTTTCTGCCGGCCGGGGCGCCGTTCGAGCTGGCGGAAGCGGCGGGTTCCGTCATCCTCCAGGGCCGCCCTCCTTCCCCGGCACCGGGGGCTTCGCAAAGGCTGGGCTTGCTGGCGCCTCTGGGCGGGCTGAGGCTCCTGGTGCCGGGAGGGCTGCAGGCGATGGGGGTCGCCCGCCCCAAAGCCTTGGCCGTTTTGCAGAGCCGGAGGGAGGGAGGGAGGCTGCCCGGTGCTGGCCAGGTTCAACTTCCGGGGACACATTAGGTTATTCAAATAAACAGGTACATTTCCCACCTGATTTTCAAAGTGACAACATCACTGGAAAAAGCGACTTACGACCGTTTTTCACCCAACTATGTCAGCATCCCTGTGTGGTCAAAATCCAGACAGTTGGCCACGGACTCCCATTTCTGACTGTTGCAATGTCCCAGGATCATCCTTCCCACAAGCAAAGTCAACGGGGAAGCCAGACTCATTTAACAACCAAGTTACTAATTTAACAACTGCAGTGATTCGCTTAACAACGGTGGCAAGAAATATCGTAAATCGGGCCAAAACCCACTTAACAAATGGCTCATTTAGCAACATCAATTTTGGGCTCAATTGTGATCATAATCGAGGATTACCTGTAAAAGGTAGAAAAAATTGAGGTTCAAGGTATCTGGAGCAGTTCTTTTTCTGAAATTCTTGCGGCTAATTCAGAATTTGCAGGATGGATACTGAAGCAGAATGACATTAAAGAAGGTGCCAGAACTGAAATAAAACGTTTATTAAAATTGTCCCGATTGAAGCACCAGGAGCCTTCCCCAATCTTTCATGGTGAGCCCAAGTGATGGGGATGGTCTGTCTCCAAAGAGCCTGTTCGGGGTAATATGGTTAAGGTACTTGCCTAGAAAGCAGAAAATTGAGTTCTAGTCTTGCCTTAGGCATGAAAACCAGCTGGGTGACTTTGGGCTAGTCTATCTCATCCCAACCTGCCTCAAAGGGTTGTTGTCATCTTAGGAGGAAGGATCATTATGTATGTTTACCGCCTTGAGTTGCTTACAAAGCAATAAAGAAAGTATAAAAATCTAATAAATAAATGTCAACTTGCAAGGAGGTGACTTTTGTTGAGCAATTTATATAGGTAGCCCTGTAATCTCTCCCCCTCTCTTCTGAGTTGCCTTGTTAGACATCAGCAAGGGAAAGCTGCGTATTAATGAGGATTAAGTGTCCAACAAGTATTAGATGCCTTTTACAACAAAGAGGGAAATAATTAACCTAACTGGAGTTAGAGCAGAAAATGTGTTACATTTTGCAAGAGTAACTCTGAAGAGCTAGCAGCCTCTTCCAGGGGTTAATTAAAAAAAACCTGGGCCATTCAGAAGAAGAGGTATAAGAAGGCAACAGGGAGAGAAATGTTAGTCCTTCCAAGGCTGCTTCGATTACTTGCCCGGAGCTACATTAGTGGAAAGGCTGATAGACAAAGTTTGTCTTGAGGGTTAATTTTTGTAGCTTGAACCAAGGTGATTGTGCCAGGAGGAAACGGGGCAGGTTAGTTCTCCTCTGAAGGAGAGCCCCTTCCCTGCCTTAAAAGCATTTCTACTGCCTGGCTCTTCCTTCCTTCCCTCCTTTCCTTCTGGGCAGCATTCCAAGCCCTGTTGGCGTCCTTTAAGGACCTTTGCCCTTTGGGACCTACTTACTGCTGGAGTGTGATGAAACCAAATATTGAGGCTCCTCTGGAGTAGCCCCGTCTCTGGGAGGAGGGCCTTCTCCACAGGGGCAGCCTGGGGAGGTCGGTGTAAGAGCTTCTCTTCAGAGGCCAGGCGGACTTTATTGTATTTGCCCGTGCTTTAAACTGAACTGTGATTCTCGTTTTCTTAACATCGATGGCTCCTCTGGCACACCTGCTACTTCGAGCAGGTAACAGTCCTGGTATTTTGTTCTTCTGTCCATAAGCTAATACATCTCAAAGGTGTAATGGAAAACTATTGTGCTTCAGTTCTTACCTAGAAATGGGAAGGGGTTCTTGGTTTTTAATCTGCCTGCTGTGCCCAGATGGTCTTGTGCCCAAGTAGGTAAGTATTTTTATGCTGAACTTGCCTTCTCCAATGGGCAGCATTTGACGCGTGTTCTCTGTGTCTCTCAGCTTGCAGAAGAACATCTTTGAGCTCAGTGTGGCCTTCTGAGATCTGAAGGCAGGCAGGCGAGAGAGCCAGTCCTGACGCAGGAGGTTGCTTGTTCCAGGAAGACCTTGATCCGCTCTGTTTGGTCTTGGACTATTTGAGTTCAGAGGTCAGAACAAGGAGTGGAAAAAAAACCCTCACTAATCTTTACATGCTGGGCACGAACTCTGTTTATTACAGGCTGACTCTGCGGGGGTTCCATTGTCGATGGGTGCATTTATACTGAACTCTGTGTCCAGCCTGGCCCTCCAGTTAATCATTCTCCAGAAAGCAGCCATGAGCGCAGTTGAAATCAAGCCAGAACTTCGACAAAGCCTCTGCCCAGCAGAGACGCAAACAGACAGTCAGGCAGCTGCTGGCTCCCTCTTTTGAACCCTTGGCTGCCACCCTTCCTCTCCCCTTGGTCAGCAACTCTGTTGCGCCTGCAGTTTGGACTCTTAAAAGCGGAACAGCCTACTCCTTCCCTCCACTCTTTTTCTTAAGCTTTGGAAGCACAAGCCCACCCAACAATGGCGGGAAAGAATTATAGCTATCACCGGTTTGTCATATTCACTGCTATGTATGTTGGATACACCTTGTACTATTTCAACAGAAAAACCTTCTCCTTCGTGATGCCTTCAATCATGGAAGAGGTACAATTGGACAAAGATGATTTAGGTAAGTTTGCCTGCCTGCCTGCCTTCCTTCCTTCCTTCTTTCAGCTTATTTGTTGATGGGATCCTTGGAGAGGGGATCCTGGGGCTACAGAACCCTTTTGGAAGTTTCAGAGACTTCATACCAAGAGAGTTGGAGGGAATTTGAGAACCAATTTTATGCTTGGGACAGGTGTCACTTTGCCAGGGAAACCTGCTTGCTGCTGTTTCTCAGACATTGCAGTTCTGCAGCCATTGTTTAGAGAGGCTACAATATTGGGACAATATTGAATAGCTTTTATTTGGAGAGAAAAGGAATTGTATCTCCAGATTTGAGCTCGATCCTTGACTGGAAGGGGCATCATGATTCTGGCTGCTTTAATGATGCCGCAAGAGAAAACTGTCTTTATATTCACTGTGGTCACTCAGAGGCCACAGGAAGCCCACAGCCAGACCCGGAGCTCAACGGTGCCATTTTATTGCCGTCCTCTGTGGGAAAAGTACCACTTCTTCTCTGAAATGGCTGCCCTCCGGCTTTTCTTCTCTCTGGCCACAATCAGTCTTGCTGCCCTCCTTGTACTCAGGATCCTTTTGGTTGATTCTGGTTAACGCCGCCTGTCTGAGCCCCTTTCAGGCCAGGCCCTGGCAATCGTGCTCTTGAGGTTTTTCCGCGGCTCTCGTTCAATTCAGGTCTCATCACCAGCAGCCAATCTGCCGCTTATGCCATTAGCAAGTTTGTGAGTGGTGTCCTCTCAGACCAACTGAGTGCCCGCTGGCTGTTCTCTTCCGGCCTCCTTCTGGTGGGATTGGTCAACGTGCTGTTTTCTTGGAGTTCTACCGTTGCCCTGTTTGCAGGACTGTGGTTCTTCAACGGGCTGGCCCAAGGCCTGGGCTGGCCCCCCTGTGGCAAAGTGCTGCGCAAGGTAAGCGAAGGAGCCAATTTTTCCCCTGCAGGGGCAGTTTAGTGTGGGAGCAGCAAGTCAGGTTCTTGTCCCTGGGAAGCCACCAGAAGGTGGCCCCACATGGATAGCCCCTGGCTCTCCCCATGCAGAGCTGCAAGCCGAGAACGCCGCGTTGACTAATCTTTTGTGTTAGTGCTGGGAGTTTGCAGCTCTTTAATGGAACCAAGAACTGCCCTTGCAACTGTGGGGAGGGAGAGGCCGTAGTACCTGTGCTCTCTGCTAGTCAGAGATGTCATTTTTCTAGGAGGGGCTTGGATTGGCAAGGGCAGCGGGAGCTATAAATTGCAAATCATATCATGTTGCTCTCAGATATTTTTGGGATACTAGTCACCTCCTTTGGCCCTGAGCAAGTGGCCTTGTTCAGAGATGGCTGGGCCGTTGGTGACTAGGAGCAGTCTTTGGCGAGTTGGCTGCCTTAAAAGACTGCAGGCCAAAGGCCAGTCTGATCCAGAACCTCCTTATCCAAACACTTCTGGGAAACGGTTAATCCAGTAGCTGCCTCCTCCTGTTCAAGTTCCCTCACAACTCGGACTAACTGTAGAAGGCATGACTTGAGCTCACTGATAACCCAGAAGTAAGCTTTTCTGGGGCGTCTGCTGCATTGCTTGACTTCATTTGTATCCATGAACTTGGAGAGGTGGAATGCACAGGTCCCTGTGTCGGTTGCCATTAAAAAAGGTACTATGTTTTTTATTAAATGCTCTTGTCAACTGCTTTGAGGAAATCATGCTAAACAATTGATGTGGAAATGCACTTCATTTTGCTTTTCTGAGGACTGTTCTGGGGAGCATGGAAATTTGTCCAGAAAGTGTCTGCTGCTCCTGGAAGTCTAAGCTCAGTGTGAGGACTTGGCCTTGGCCTAGACACTCACACACCCATCCTCTCTCTCCCTCCCTCCCTCCCTCTCCCTTCTCCATAGTGGTTTGAACCTTCCCAGTTTGGGACTTGGTGGGCCATCCTCTCCACCAGCATGAATCTGGCCGGAGGGATCGGACCCATTGTGGCAGCGTTGATGGCACTGAGTTATGCCTGGCGCACCATTCTGGCCTTCTCTGGCTCACTGTGTGTGGTTGCCTCCTTGGTGTGCCTGCTCCTGATTAAGAATGAGCCTTCGGATGTGGGACTGCCCAACCTTGACTCTAAGCCCAAGAAAGGGAAACAAGGTGAGTGTGTAGGGAAACCGGTCCCCTTGATCAGAGATACCATCTTCAGGGCCATGAAAGCAGCCTTCTCAGGTGTGTCCCCACCACCACCACTGCCCCCACCGCCTTCTGGAACTAAATGGAAACTTTGCTGTGACTTGAAGTCAGGGATGCAGGTCTGTTATAAATATCCCTCTTCGTGAAGAATTGCTCTTCTTCTTGTAAGTGTGTCTTCCATTTATATTGTTTGAATCCCAATTACATTTTGGGGAGTTGTCTTCTGATCAATACAGCAACTTATAAGGCTAATCTATCAATAAATCCATCCGTCTTCCTTCACTTTGAGGAGCAGAGAAGAAGCGTGTAGCCAGGGCGAAGATGCCCAGGAGAATGGTCAGATTGCTGAATGGTCTCTTTCTCACAGACTCCTCGAAGGATGACAGCACCTTGGCTGAGCTGCTGTGTTCTCCCTACCTCTGGGTCCTTTCTTCTGGCTATCTGGTGGTGTTTGGTGTGAAGACGTGTTGCACTGACTGGGGACAGCTATTTCTCATTCAGGAGAGAGGACAGTCTGCCCTTGTGGGTAGGAGGCATCGCCTTTCTCCTGGGGTTTTGAGAGCTTAGCACTTGGTCTGGGTAAGCCAGAGTCAATGTTCTGTGGAACTGTATCTGTGGTGGGGTCTTTTGCATGACCGACCAGGGGAGGAGCCCGGAAGTGCCATGCAACAGGCAGGGATGCAGCCTCGTTGGAATTGTCACTGTGCTCTTTGCTCTTAGGCAGTTCCTATATGAGCGCCTTGGAAATTGGGGGCCTCGTGGGCAGCATTGCTGCTGGTTACCTTTCGGACCGTGCAGTGGCCAGGGTAAGCATGAAGGAGGAAGGGCCGCCCTGAAAACCCCCACAGGCTCTGCCTGGATGCCAAGACAGAGACGGGTTTGTCTGGGATGTGTTGACAGATACTTCGTAACAAGGATGCCGCACTTCATTTTGGATCCGTGTGTGTGTGTTGCAGGTGGGTCTCTCAATCTACGGAAACCCTCGGCATCCCCTGCTCCTCCTGATGATGGCCGGCATGGCTGCCTCGTTGTTCCTTTTTCGAGTCACCGTAACTGACAGCTCCCCCAAGGTAAACTATAGGAAGGAGGCTCAGTTATACAAGAGTGGCGTTGAAGGCGGGCAAAGCTGTTGCTCTCCAGGAGGGAATTGGTTCCCCCCCCCCAATTTCATCTCATTTATATTGTCACCTGTTTGAGTAGATAGTGAAAGGGGACCATTTTGAATGCTTTTATCTTTAGGTAAATGCCACATCTTGTGAGGATTTCCACCAGTAAAATGAATTGCAGTTTTTAGAAACAAATTTTAACGGAACAAAACAAAACTTTGCAACGTTCAGGGAAACAAAACTGGGTTTCTGAAATCAAGGTGAAATTCATTCCTGGATAGATTCTTTGCTTCCTGAACTTTTGGCAATTACAAGCCCATCTATTGAAGCCATGATAGATCATCATATTTCATCCCAAAACTGTGGCCTTTCCTCTGGCTTCAGCTCAAAAAGCTGAGAATTCCAACGATGGGGAATCTTCAGATACTGATGATGTCCCAGTCAACAACAAGGGGCCTTAATAGGTCTGCCATTAATTTAAAATTTTTAGCTAGCAAAGTTGTTTTGGAAAATTGCTGGCAAGGGTTTTCCCTTTCTGGGGTCTCTGCTTCTGTATACGATTATTGCTGTGTTTTGTCTTTTCCAAACATTCTCTCATGCTCCTTGCTCATTTCCTTTCTTTTTCTTCCAGGGAAATTATTCTTGGAATCAATTCTTCTATCCTCTGGCTGATCTTGTGGGCCTTACAGAACATGAGGTCTTTGTTCTCTCTTTCTCTCTCTCTCTCACTGATTATGTCAATCATTTTGTTGCTTCAGCCACTGACTTGATGCCAGATGCAGGGTCATTAGCAGCAGCTGCTAGCCCAGGGCTGTCAAACTTGCGGCCCACGGACCGGATGCGTCACACACTGGCCACGCCCACGCTGTTTAGCGAAGGGGGGGGAGTCGATATGTCACATGATGCAGCCGTGACAACGCATGTTTGACACCCCTGTGCTAGCCATAGAAGTGGGAGACCTCCCTCTGAGGGGCTGCAGGAACAGTTATCCTGTTTCCTAGTTATGCTATTGCAGTGAGATGACCAAGGTTTCATATTTTAGTACCCTGATCTAAAAATTACCTTAAAATAGCAATTGGCTGAGGTGCTGTTATTTCTCACTTTCTTAGTAGATTACTGAAAAACAAAGTTTACTGAAGATTAAACATTGCTGTGCTTCATCTAAGGCACCATTTCACAGACAGTGATGAGGAAAAGGAGTCCAAGAGGCAGATGCAGATAGTAGGGAAAGGTATCCTATTTGTACACCTAACCTTTTGTCCGGCTCCATTTTCGTAGCTCTGGATCCTGCTCTTAGGAGCCATCTTTGGATTTTGCTCTTATGGACCAATTGCACTGTTTGGCGTCATAGCCAATGAGAGCGCGCCATCCAACCTGTGTGGCACATCTCATGCCATTGTTGCCCTAATGGCTAACGGTATGTGAAAATATAATCTGAACCGGTTGAGGATAAAAGCCCACCTCGCGCCCAACACTCTCTTTTTCTTTTCAGTGGGAGGCTTCCTGGCTGGCCTGCCTTTCAGCACAATTGCCAAATACTACAGCTGGGGAACAGCCTTCTGGGTAGTGGAGCTGATCTGCATAGCCAGCACTGTGGCCTTTTTCCTTCTGAGAAATATCTGCACCAAGATGGGTCGCGTGCCAAAGAAAGTGGACTGAAAGGCCACACGACTTGGCTGCAAAGGAGCCTCCTTCATCCACAGCCAGGACTTCAGAAAGAAAAAAGGTAGACGCTCTAAGCAGGTTTACTGCCTGCCTTTACAAAGTGGTGGCAAAATCTCACCTGGTTGTTACTGCCAGTTCTCATCCTTCAAAACCTAATGGAGGCCCTCAGGAGCCTGTCACAGCCTCTGCTGGGTTCACTGGCAGCGCCCAGCAGTGGGGACGGAGCAGCTGAATAGAAGTTTCACTTTTGAGAAATTGCTTCACACACACACACACACACACACACTTTTGGTATGTGTCATTTCCTACGTTAGATTTTCAATTGACATTTTCCAAATCATCTCACAAATTACACTCAGGTATAACCAAACAGGAAATAAGTTAGAAAAAAAGGGAGCCATACTCTTACTCCGCTTAGGTTCAGTCGATAGCAGGTAAGTTGAGAAGTAGACTAAAAACTACTTTTAGAATTTGAGAGAGAGTAACCCTCAGATCAAACTTTATTGACTGTATCACAAGTATCGGTATAAACTGAGGGGTTTGATGCCCTGTGTCTTTAATAGAAGAAAAGCAGTATTAAACTGCTGGGGTTGGAACTGCCTAACAATTCTGCAGCCATGAAGATCTCCAGATGTAATTAGATGCCTTTAGGAATAAATCTTGCTACATTTACTATAATAGCTTCTAAACTATGACTGTTATATGGAATGCGTGTGTCAACAAAAATAAAGAATTGTCCAGTAAAAGTTGTGTGCCCGTCTGAAGAATTGCTGGGAATCAGGTGACATCTACCATAGTAACATCTGCCTATCCTAGGTCTTTGGGAAGTATTTAATAGGTGGAAAAATGACAAATTCAGTCTAAACATCTGGCTGATTGACCGTAATAATAAATGTTGTTGGATGTCAGTTTATCCCGAAGTCAAGATTAAAATCATCTTTCTTTAAAGAATATTTTATTTCCGCATGCAATAAAGAAAGTGCCAAGCATAAATTAAACACATGCATGTAGCCAACAAGGTTTCCTTCTAACTTCCAGCAGCAGAGGTTGTCCAAACAAGGACGGAGTAGAGCAATTCGACTCTGGAATTGCTGGAAAGCCTTTCTGGTCCCAAGATCCAAACAGTCCATTGGGCAACTGAAGTGGAAGAACTTCCTCCTATAACCCTGGGACAAAGGGGCCTGCCTTCTCTGCTACCTCCAGTGCAAGTTTCAAGTTTTGATCAAAGAGCTCACATCTGAAATAGTAGCATAACAGAAGCAGACTTAGAATAAAAGGCCACCCTTGCTTCATAGCGCCACGTTTTTCATTCTAACTTTACCAAGGAAAAAAAATTCATATAAATGTTTGGGTCCAGCATTGTCCCTGCATACTTATTGGGATATGCTAAAATATAAGACAGTACATAAAGAAGACTGCAGGGCCCCTGAAGAAAATTCCCTATTCGAGGAAAGACGGGGGGTGGGGTGGGGGTTGACAGCCAACGGACCCCACAGGCTCAGGCCAGGCGCCAGGACACCCCCACCCAAAGGGCTTTCCTGGAATGGGGGGGGCTTCGAGCGCACCTGATGGGCATCTCCAGGGAGTAGAAGGGGTTTTTCAGGGCGAAGTCCGAGTAGATCTCGTAGATCTTGCGCAGGAGGGCCTCGATGCCGGCCTGCCGCGGGTCGGCCAGCACCACGAACTTCATCCCTGCGAAGGAAGGGAAGGAGAGGGAGGCGGAGGCGGGCATGGAGGGCCGACCCCCGCCGCCCTCGGCCCGGCCCGGCTACCTGTCAGCGTCTGGAAGCAGTGCAGCTTGAAGGTGTCCGTCTCCAGCACCTCGATGCCGGAGCTGCCCTGCTCGGGGGAGAGCTGGGAGCCGATGGCGAAGAGCCTGCGCGACGAGAAGCAGGGCCGGTGGGCGGAGGGGGCGGGGTGGGGGTCGCCCGGGGCCCCCGCCTTCCCCCGCCCCCCCCGGCCCACTCACGAGTGGAACATGGAGGCCAGCATCAGCTTCTCGTTGGAGGAGAGCCGCGGGCGGCCGAAGCGGATGGCCACCGGGTAGTTGGCCGAGTTGCCCAGGAACTCCTGCACGTCCTTGCCGTCGGCGGTCAGGCGCCCGTTCACGTCGGCGCCGTTGATGGCCAGCACGGCGTGGCCCACTGCGGGGAAGGGAGGAAGGAGGGCGGCTCAGCCGGGCGGCTCTCCCCCCACCCACCCACCCACCGCCGCCTCGCCGCCCCGCGCCCCCCCCGCCCCCTCACCGCGGATGCCGTCGCGCTGCCCGAAGGCCACGAGCACGCGCTCGTCGTGCGCGCGCAGCACCAGGTCCAGCGGGAAGCTGAAGGTCTTCTCGGCCTCGGCCCGCGGCGCGTAGTGGTCCAGCTGGTAGACGAGCCCGCCGGCCTTGTTCACCACGAAGACGCTGAAGATGGCCATCGCGGCACCCGTAGGCCTGGCGGGGGGGGGCTCGCCACGCCTCTTCCGGGTGCGCTGAGCCGCGGGATTTCCGGCCTGCGCGGACGGCCGCCTTCCTTTCCAGCCGGAAGCCGCCCAGGAGGAGCACGTTGCCCCGCCAGCTGCGCCATGGTAGGTAGGCCCCGGGCCGGGCGGGACGGGTAGGCGGCTGGCCGTGCGGGCGGCTGACCCCTCTGGCGCTCTCGTTTCCCGCAGCCGCCCAAAGACGACAAGAAGAAGAAGGACGCGGGCAAGTCCGCCAAGAAGGACAAGGACCCCGTCAACAAGTCCGGCGGTAAAGCCAAGAAGAAGGTGGGCGCCGGGCAGGCCGGGCGGGAGGGGGGGCAGGGCGGCGGGGGAGGCTGTCGGCGGCCCTGACGGACTTCTCTCCCCGCGAGCAGAAGTGGTCCAAGGGGAAGGTGAGGGACAAGCTGAACAACCTGGTCCTCTTCGACAAAGCCACCTACGACAAGCTGTGCAAGGAGGTGCCCAACTACAAGCTCATCACGCCCGCCGTGGTCTCGGAGAGGCTGAAGATCCGAGGGTCGCTCGCGCGGGCTGCGCTACAGGAGCTCCTGGGCAAAGGTGAGAGGCCGGAGGCGCCCCACTCTCGCCTCTCCCTGCAAGAGCCCAGCTGTGGGCCTTGAAGGATTGCAGCCAACAGCCCCCCCCCCTTCCCCTTCCCCAAATGCTCCTGGTCGCGCTCGGTTTTCTAAGCTTCCTGATCCTCTGATGCGTGTTTTCTCCTGGCAGGTCTAATTAAACTGGTCTCCAAGCACAGAGCACAGGTCATCTACACCCGAAACACCAAGGGAGGTGATGCACCAGCTGCAGGAGAGGATGCTTGAGAAGGTGAGTCCAGATGGCAAGTACAGTTCCACACAGCCAAATAGGATTGACTACATTGTGTCGGAAATATCTAATTTCTTCTTTGGTTTGCTTTGCAGATTTTCAAATGGTTTCCAGAGTTACTTGTATACACAAAAAAAATAAATTGATTAAACTCTTTTGAGGCTTTGTAATGATCTGAGCAAGTGCGAATTATTATGCAAGGGGTAAAATGGCTCTACTGTATTTGAATAACAAAAACGTTATGAAAGCATCAGCTGTATAACTGGGGGCAATGCAAGTATGCTAGCTAGTGTCTATCTTGGTAAGTTTGGACAACTTGAATAAACAAGGGATATATCGAAAGTCATAGATGACCTCCTAACTTTGATGGCAATATTTTCTGCAATCTCATATTTGCTTTGTGGATCTTAGACAAATGCATCTTGCTTTTAATATTTTGTAGCATACATTTATTGGCAACCATTGTTTTTAGTAAAATCCATATACAATTATAACTCAGTTTTATTATAATACATTTAATAATACAATTACGTGCTTAAGGCTACAGAAGCAGACTTCGTTTCACAGGAACCATCACAAAGTCTTCCACAGCAGCAGCTGGGCTTTTGATTAATGGGCTTTGAATTGTGCCACGCTGCCTTGGGGAGGCAGATGTTTTAGCTGGTTCGAGGCCTTTTCCTCTTGGACCCTGGCTGCTTATTTCCAGATTCGGCTTTGAACTGATGTCTAGAAAAAAGCAGTGCCAAAGACAAGTTGAAACAGTTTATTCTTTTGTATCAGGGACAGGAACTTGAGAAGCTGGATTCCTTCTACTCTTCTGCAATTGGGGGTTCCAGCACCCATACAAAGGCTCTTCTGGCTATATATTTTATTCATTAGGCATTTCCAGGATCCACTTTGGGGGACCGGACAGCCATGCAAATGTAATGTGTTGACAATTCACAATTATTGGATTTAGGAAGCCAGAGAAGATTCCAATAATTTTGTTATCAGTTGACAATAAAGTGGAATATATGAAATTATAAGTTATCATAAGTAACAATTCAACAAATTCTGAATCAATAAATGAGAAGGATGTGGTGGCAGCCAGGCCCAGACCTCTCCCTCCACACACACACAAACACTGCTGTCTCTAGCAACAGAGGGGAGAGCTAAAAGTCTTCTAAATATATTAATGGTGTTAGTCATTGCCTCTGGCCTTCTCAGAGGAAGGCGTGTGTTTACCTGGATTGCCATCTTCTACCATGATTCCAAACACGCCCAAAGGAGGGGAGCCAACCATCTCCTGTCTGAGACGAATGGTCAAAGTTGGCTCCAACACGGTTGGGCGGGAGCTGCTTCAGTTTCTGCTTCTGTTCTTTAAAGAGGACAGAAGAACAAAACATTGAGTCATCCCTTGCTCAGTTCTTCTGAGCCCCACAGGGCCAAACCCTTGCACACTCACTTTCCTTAAGGAATTCTTCATAGGAAGGTCCAATCTGCCTTTCACCTTCCTCTTCATCAGCCAGGGAGGTTTTGCTCCTCAAGATTGAAAGGTGGACAAATCAGGAAATCCTCATATGTTTCTTTCATGTGCCCAAGTTATATTGACCATAATATGAGAACAGCTGCTTACGAAATGCTCAAGGCTACACCACCATGTATAGCATGCAATTCATGGTTAACCTCGTTTTTAAGATCTGTACACATACATGTACACGACTAAATGTAGTTGGCAAATTAATGCTTCACTGTATTGTTTCAGTAGAGAGATTTCCCTCGTGAGCCAAATGTCCATCATGGGCAAAGCCAGGCTCAGCAACCATTTCAGAAAGCCGACTCCAACCTACCTGTGTGAATGTTGCCCTCCCCACCTGTTTCCTGCATTTGAAACAATGAAAGAAAAGCTCAAATTAGTACTGTAAGGGTCTGAAAAGCCCAGGTGCAAAATTGCAAAGGGGGTAGTGAGTCCTGCAGCCAGAAGTATTGGCTTCCGAGTCCAATAGGCAGCAGTGGACAGCATCCCTTTTCCCTTTTCGAGATTCTTGGGAAACGGTATAAGATAGGAGACTGAACCCAGGGCAGACATTCACTGCTCGGTTGTCACGCTGCTGAATGTGAGAGGCAAGAGGGAATTCCTAAAGGGAGTACCTGGTGGCCAATGAAAGTTAAGGGCTGCCCTGTTTCTGGGTAGTGCAGCTCAGGTGTAGTGCTGCTGGCACAAATAGGCTCTTCTTGAAGAAAAGTGGTGTTCCAGCTTGGCCCAGGCTGCTCCTGCTCTTCCATAGCAAAAGGAGAATCACTACAACATAGAACATTTGTCAGCACAAGCAAAACAGACTCGGCACCAAGGTAATGTGAAGAGGATATTGCCAGGAATAGAACGGATACAGAAGCAAGGAGGCCTCCAATTTAAGTAACTCCTACCTTAAATTCCCTGTAAAGGTGTAGACAGCAGAGGTTCCATCACTTAGCGTGTCCGCTCTCTGTGGCTGAGTTTAATTCAGGAAAAACACACTTGTTTCAAGAGACAACAACATATTTTGCAATATAGGAGATACCTTGAGATGTAATCTGGAGAGCGTTAAAATGGAGCAGATTCAGCTAAATCACTCAGGCACAGATGCCAGTAAAGGAAATACCCCTAACCCAAGAGCATTTCCCCAAGGAAAAAAAATTAAAAAGGAGTTGTTGATAATAGAGTTAAATTACAAATTTAACACCCAAATTACTATTTGAAATAATACACAGGCCAGAACACAAGTAATGCCTTAAAACTCCTGAACCATTTTCAGCTATCCAGAGGGAGAAGAAAGGGAAGCCTTCAGCAGGGAAGGCTGCCACAAAGAAATATAAAGTCGGTAAGTAACAGAGGGAAAAGTTCTTGTGCCAGAAGGGGCATTTCAGCACCTATAGATCTCAAAGCACCCCATTTGCTGCCCATCAGTCGCTTTACAAGGTCATTTAAACTGGAACTAAATAAAAAGCAAAGCAAGGCCCCAAAGCCTGGCACGATACCTCCTGGCATGAAGGGCTTGGGGTGAGAGAGAACATCCGCTATACTTGCAAAGCCTGATATTTTCTGGGAAGAGGAATTACCAGTTCCTGAAGTTGGCAAATGGATTTGCATTTAAATGGGGGAAAGGCAAAGAAAACGAGCTGAACGGAAGGATTCTGCAGAAACCATTGGGAACACGATGATGGATACTGCCCACTCTGAACTTGGGCACACAAACCTCTAAGATGGCCTGTACCATCTCTCGTCTCTTCTGTTCCATGTCTCGGATGTGAGCTGCAGCCTGCAATGAGGAAAGATGGGATAGGAGCTGAAGTCAGGCCCTTGTTGGTCCCTGAACCCCTTGGATCCCCCCAGCTCTACCTGCTGGATGGCTGCGTCTTCCTTCTCTTCGTAAGCATCCAGGGCTTGGCAGAGAGACTCCTGAAAGCTGAAAGTGCAAAGCAGCCCATCACTCTGGGCAGCAAGGGCCATTACTGCAGAGGTGACTAGCTGGTGGACGCATGGAGACACAGTCAGGGCTCTCCTAAGGCCTGGCACAGCCTCCCTCCTTAGACATGGCTCTTTTAAGAATGGCTTTACACAGGGAAGGCTACCAACTCCTCCTATAGCGACCGAAGACCCTCCTCCCGGGTCACAGCCCAGCGGGGGGGGGAGCACCACCTGGGAAGCAGGCGGGCCGGGGCCACTCACCGCCGGTACTCCCCCGCGGACAGCAGGAAGTCAGCCTTCTGCTTGGGGTCGGCCCTGTTCTTCCTCCAGAAGGCGGCCACGGCTCTCGCGTGCTCCGGGCTGCGGGGAAGCCAAGAGGGCGTCGTTCGGCCGCCGGGGAGGCGCGCCACAGCAGACCCCCCGCCCGCCCGCCCGCCCCTCACCTGGCCAGGTGTTCCAAGAGGCCGCCGTGCAGCACCGTCCGCGCGCCGCGGCTCAGGTGGCTCCGGACCTCGCGCGCGCAGCAGGGGCACCAGACGCGCCGCTCGTGCTCGCCGGCCTGGAAGGGCAGCACCTCCGCCCGCCGCGCCGCCGCCCGCGCCGCCGCCACCTGCCCGGGGAAAGTGGGGGAGAGCCGTCAGCCGCGCCCGCGCCCCAGGAGCCCCCGCCCCAGGAGCCCGCGCCGCCCGCGCACCTTCTCGGCCAGCCGGGCCAGGGCCGCGCGCAGCCGCCGCTGGTGCCCCGCGCTGTACAGGTGGCTCCGGCGACCGGCGAAGGCGCTGCGGCCGCACAGCTGGCAGCGGAACAGCGTCGCCGCCTCGGCCGCCATCTTGGTGCCCCGCCCCGCAGTGACGTCACGCCCGCGCGCCCCGCCCACGGCTCGCCCGCTCCGGCGGGCGGGGCGGCGGGGGCGGCGCGCTGAGGTGCTGTCCGGCTGCCGGGCGAGCGCTGGCTGCGGCCGATGGGTCTTAGGGTCCTTCGGGCGACGCGGAGGACGCTTCCAAGCGGCGAAATTGTCTCGGGAGCTTCCCACGTGACAGCACGGAAGAGGGGCGCATATAAGTCAACTCCACAGACAATCAATCACACCGCGTTGCTCTTTGAATGCGTTTATTGGAATATCCAGGTTGAGAATTGAGAAAAAAGGCTTGATTAGCTTTTTCTGCTTCAAACAGAACTTTCAACACAAAACCGGGTGAGGATCTCGCTCGCTTCTTTCAGGGACCAACCAACAGCTACGCTCCGGGTCAGCGTGAAGCTGCCTTGCTCGGTGCCTTCCCAGCTGAGGGCCAAGCAGGCGGTGCCCAGAGCCTCGCAGGTTGCCCATGCCTGGAAAATCCAGCCTCCTCCCCTTGGCAAAAGTCAAATCCTCCTTGGGAGCTCCGTCAAATGGCCTCTCTGCCAGACTTCCACTCAGAGGATCAGAGGCCAAAGAGAGATCGCATTAATTCTGGGGAAGGGAGATGAGGCTGTTGGTTCACCAGGTCTGCCAAGAAACCCCAGGGCAAGGGATTGGGCAGCCCTCCCAGGACCTGGCACTGCCAGGTGGCTCAGCCTGCTCACTGCAGATGGGATGTTGGGTCCAATTTCTTCCTCAACCAATCCTTCCTCTGCGGAGCGCACACACATACACCCCAGAGCCTGGCAGACCCACATCCAACCAGGGGGGAGGAGGGAAGGGCTTTTGCTCTCTGGGGAAGGGAAGGCCCACCTGGCTTGTCCATGCTCTGGTGCACCAAGCCCATCATATCCTCTGGCAGGGCCTGCGCCTCCTCCTGAAACTTCCGCCGGCCCTCTGTGGTTAACTTCCATAGGCGGGACTTGCGGTTCCCTTCAAGGCAAACGAAGTCTGTAGTCTTCTCAAAGCTGCTGCTGAAGCAGAGGTTGTGCCGGACAGTGTTTTTCCAGCCCTCAGGAGCCGTGCGGAAAAAAGGGAAGTGGTGCCTGCCAAGGGGGCAAAGGGCCAGAGTCTCACGCATCACACCTTGCCAAGGGCCAGGCCCACCTCCACGGGACCACTGGTAGCTAGACTAGAATGCTCCACCTCCAAGGAGCAGAAAGCCCTCTGCTACAAGGCCACCAAGAGCAGAGAGGGCAAGGCAGGAAAGCCCATCCACCCCCACCCCCGTCTCTGAGCACCCTGCCCTCTGCCTGGGTGCTGCTCAGCTGCAAGAGCCGTACCTGGTGAACTTGTAGATCTCCTGCACAGTCAGGCTGCTGTCCACGCTGCTGCTCAGGGCAAGGCTAATCAAGATACAATAATTGAGAGGGGGGCGAGGCCAGCCCCCCTGGGCCCGCAGCTTCCTGTTGCGGGATCGGATCCCCTTCGCATTCTGGCATGCGTGGGGAGGGCTCTGAGAGTCCTCTTTTGGAAGCAGGGTGGATTTGGCTTCAGTGGCACTCCCAGGATCCTGGCAAAAGATGGGTACATTTGAACCGATGGGAAATAAGTGCAGGAGAGGGGCCAGCCTTGGGGGGGCGGCTCTGGGGGAGGGCCCAGCTCCGCTCCAGGGCAGACTTGGGCTGAGGGCTCTTGCCTCAGGCTCCTTGCCCCTCACTCGCCCTTATTCCCACTTTTTGTGCTTCAGCAACGCTCCGTGGGGGAAGGAAATCGGGGGCGGGTTTGAAACTTCATCAGCAAGGCTGCCACAAGAAAAGCAGCTTCTGCGAAGCCTCCACCCGGCCTAAAGGCTCCTAGCTCCGCCCAGCAGCCGGAAGACCCCGAGACCCCCCCCCCAGCGGCCTCCGAAGTTTCTAGCCGAGCAGGCGAGACGGCCCACGTGCCCAGCCTGAGCAGTTGGCGGCACCTCTTTTCCCGGGCGGCCGTCTCCGAAGCGGGCTGCGCTGTAGGACGAAGCCTCTGGAGCAGCGCGGGGACGAGGCGCAGGCAGGGAGGGCAGCCCCGCGGCGTGTCCGGGGATAGGGCACACGAGGTTGGGGTCCACCCACATCCACAGGTGCGGCTGCCCGGCAGTCTCTGCAGTGAAAGAAGCAGCCAGGCGTCGCTCAGCAAGGCCGCCGCTCGCCCCTAACCGCGCTGGGGAGCCGTGGGACGAGGGGGGGGCTCTCTCGCCTTGCTGCTTTATTCCGGGGCTTTTGGAGCAAGGCCGGGGCCCCAGGCGAGGCCCTCCGTCACTTGGTCCCTCCTCGCTTACCACGGGCCCCCGAGATGGAAAGGCAAGGAGTTTCGGCCGGGCCGCCGGCAGCCTGGTCGAGCCGCGCCGTCGGGAGGGCCTCGTCAGCAACTGGGGGGAGAGGCGGTTAGGCGGCTGGCCTCCGGCCGGGACACAGGGGCGCCGGGGGTCCCGCCCTCGCCCTTCCCGGTAACGGAGGCTCATCCAAAGGAACGGCCGGGCCGAAAGCGACCCCGGGCCACCCGCCGCCCCGCGAAAGACGCGGGGAAGGGCGAGTGAGCGCCAGCAGGGGCCGCCTCACCTGGGGGCAGCTGGTCACAGGTGGCGTCTAGAGCCAGTTCCCGGGGCAGGTCCCAGCCCTGGAGGCCGCTCCGCAGGTGGAGCCGAGCCCAGAAGGCCGGTCTCCGCAGGCGCAAGTCCATCCCGCGGTCGTGCGCACAACCTGCGCGGCCCGGAGCTTCTCGGGCGAGCCGGGCCGCCCTGGCGCGCTCGTCCCTTTAAGCGCTCCCCACCGCGCCGCCGCCGAAATTGCTCCGCATTCCTGGCTTCTGGTTTGGGGGGACGGGAGGAAAAGACGCGGTCGGCGGGCGATGGGATCAGAAAAGCTCTGTGGCTTGTTTCCCTTTTCACACAACCCTTTGGTCTCAAGTTGAGGTATTGTGCGAACCCAAACTCTACACTTGGTCATGGTTTTAACTTTGTATAAACTTAGGTTGAGTAAACCATGGTTCAGCTAATCATGAATAAGTGTGCCCTGGGAACAGATTGTATGTGTTTCTCCCATTAAAGCTCAGATTTCTGCCCATTAGCCCCAGGAATGTGCAATGGCAGGCATGGGTGGCCAGGTGAGGACCAGATGGCCAAGGAAGGGCAATGCCACTCTGGAGGAGAGGAGGGAGAGAAAGAGATACAAAGCTGCCTTACTGTGCCAGATGAGCCAAGCAGATTAATGGTGTGCAGGAGCAGGGGTTTTGTAGCCCCTTCAAATTTCTGGGACAGTTTGTCTTCTGCATCTGTCTTCCAAGTAGTTTTTGTGCCCAGGCTTCCAACCCACTTATAATACAGGACTCACCCTCCACACAGCCAGAGACCGAGTTGGACCTGGCTATGTCATCTTTGTCAGGCTAAGCACAAAGCAGGTCCCATCTGTCATCCTCTGAGACGGGAGGCCCTCCTTCTGCTCCCAGGCCCCTCTCTGCTGGCGAGTTGTCAGGAAGCAAAGGTGCCTGGAGTCAGCCATGTGCCAAGGGCCCAACACTCTGCACATGTCCCAAGGCAAAGAAACCTCTACTCCCTCTCCTCAGGAAACAGGCTGTTTCTCTAGTGACTTAATCACACACGCAGGCAAGAGTGGAGACAAGGAAGTTGTGTAACCTCAATGAGCTGCGGTGCGTGTCCACCCCTTTCCCTCCTGGGTGATATATGACCCTAGCACAAGCCCCGAGACCATCCCCAAACTTCCACTGATAGCACGCATTGCCTCACGGCCCCATTCAGAACAAGGACCTGCACCATTGTGTGCACAGCATACACAGTCATTTGGCTGTTGAACTATCCTACTTCCTGGACAGATTCACAACAAACCTATCCAAGATGAATATGGCGCACAGATGCCACCAATCACTCGGGCTCTAGATCTATACGCAGACCCATCAGTGGGCAGGAGGTCAATTCAGGCCAGGCCATTGTTCTATGGGCTGACCCAGTGCCTGCATTACAACAAGCACCATCACTGAGAGGAATGGGATAGGAAGAGGTCTCATTATCAAGTGGAAATGCAAAGGCCTAAATAACTGTAGCCCTAAGCCTGAAAAAACAGGAAGGTTTTTTTTTTAATTATCCAAAGGTGGACAAATTGAAAAGTAGATTATAGAATATATTTTTTTTTATTGGCCAAGTGTGATTGGACACACAAGGAATTTGTCTTGGTGCATATGCTCTCAGTGTACATAAAAGAAAAGATACGTTCATCAAGAATCATAAAGTACAACACTTAATGATAGTCATAGGGTAAAAATAAGCAATCAGGAAACTTATCAATATAAATTGAAAGGATACAAGCAACAAAGTTACAGTCGTACAGTCATAAGTGGAAGAAAATGGGTGATGGGAATGATAAAATTAATAGTAGTGCAGACTTAGTAAATAGTTTGACAGTGTTGAGAGAATTATTTGTTTAGCAGAGTGATGGTGTTCAGGGAAAAAACTCCTTGAGTCTAGTTGTTCTGCTGTGCAGTGCTCTATAGCATCATTTTGAGGGTAGGAGTTGAAACAGTTTATGTCCAGGATGCGAGGGGCCTGTAAATATTTTCACAGCCCTCCTTTTGACTTGTGCAGTATACAGTTGTTTTTTCTGCAGTTCTAATTATCCTCTGAAGTCTGTGTCTGTCTTGTTGGGTTGCAGAACCAAACCAGACAGTTATAGAGGTGCAGATGACAGACTCAATAATTCCTCCGTAGAACTGGATCAGCAGCTTCTTGGGCAGTTTGAGCTTTCTGACTTGGCGCAGAAAGAACATTCTTTGTTGTGGTTTTTTGATGACGTTTTTGATGTTAGCTGTCCATTTTAAATCTTGCGATATGGTAGAACCTAGAAATTTGAAGGTCTCTACTGTTAATACTGTGTTGTCTAGTATTGTGAGAGGTGGAAGTATGGAAGGGTTTCTCCTAAAATCTATCACCATTTCTACGGTTTTGAGTGTGTTCAGTTCCAGATTGTTCTGGTCGCACCACGAGGATAGTTATTCAACCCCCGTCTCTATGCGGATTCAACATTGTCTCGAATGAGACTGATCACTGTTGTGTCATCTGCGAACTTCAGTAGTTTTAACAGATGGATCGTTAGAGATGGGACCTTTGGGGGCCCCTGTGCTAATTGTACAGGTATCTGATGTGATTCTGCTTAGCTTCACCTGCTGCTTCCTGTTTGTTAGGAAGCTTATGATCCACTTAAAAGTGTGTTTAGGTACCTGTACCTGGTTTAGCTTAGTTAGAAGAGTGTCTGGAATGATGGTATTGAATGCTGAACTAAAGTCTACAAAGAGGACCCTTGCATAGGTCTTTGGAGATTTAAGATGTTGTAGGATGTAGTGCAGAGCAATATTAAAGCATCATCTGTTGATCTATTTGCTCGGTATGCAAATTGCAAGGGGTCTAACAGCGGATCCGTGATGGTTTTCAAGTGAGACAGCACTAGCCTTTCAAAGGTTTTCATAACTACAGATGTTAAAGCAACTGGTCTGTAGTCGTTCAGTTCCTTGATGGTGGGCTTCTTCGGCACTGGGATGATAGTAGAGCGTTTGAAGCAAGAAGGAACATAGCACATCTCTAGCGATTTATTGAAGATACGGGTGAAGATGGGGGCCAATTGATCAGCACAGACTTTTAAGTGAGAAGGAGTTATCTTGTCTGGGCCTGGAGCTTTTCCTGGCTTTTGTCTGTGAAATAGGTCTTGCACTTCCTTTTCTGTGGTCACTAGGGTTTGTGAACCCAATGGGATGGGGTCAGTTGAAGGAGGTTTGGCTGTTGTTAGTGTGTCTGAGATGGGGGTTGTGGAGATAGGTGGCTGTAGTTTCCTTTCAAACCTGCAGTAAAACACGTTCAGGTCATCTGCCAGTTGTTGATTTCCTTCAGCCTGGGAAGGAGGTTTGCCATAGCTGGTGATATTTTTAAAAGTTTTCCACATGTTTGCTGGTTCATTTGTTGAGAACTGATTCTTTAGCTTTTCAGAGTAACTTCAGTGGTGGGTTGCTCCCGGTTCAGTCCGGTTCGGGTGAGCCGGTAGTGGTAATGATGTGACGTCAGCAAACCGGTTCTCTATGACTCTGAGCTGGGCCCTCCCGCCTGCCCCTGCATTATACCTACCTTTGTCAATTTTTAGCCCAGCTGATAGGCATGGCAGAGTGGATTGCTGAGCCTCCGCTGGGTATAACTCTAATGTGCTTGTGTGGAGCGTGTGCAAATCATGTGCACGAAGAGAACCGGTTGTAACACCAGTTGGAACCCATCACTGAGTAGCTTCTTTTTGCTGCTCTGATCTCCCTTGTTAATACATTTCTGGCCTGATTCTACAGCATTTTATCACCTTTTCTGTAGGCTTCCTCTTTGGAACGATGTAGCTGCTTAAATTTAGCTGTGAACCAAGGTTTGTTGTAACTGTATATTCGCAAGTTCCTGGTCGGTACACAAAGGTCTTCACAGAAGCTGACAGATAATGTTACAGTATCTGTGAGTTCATCCAGGTCTGCAGAGGTATCTTCAAAAATATTCCAATTAGTATAGTCAAAGCAAGCCTGTAGCTTTAACTTTGCCCCCTCAGTCCAAGTCTTCACTGATTTAATTGTTGGTTTTGTGGTTTTAAGTCTTTGCCTGTAAGCAGGTACAAGGTGAATCATGCAATGATCAGAGTGTCCTACAGCTGCTCATGGTTATATTTATTTACTATGTTGTCATTTTAAATGATACCTAAAATGGCTAAGATGCAGGAGCAGTTCTGTATTTGGATCAACTGAAATACACCAAAATGAATATGTAAAAAGGTAAAAAAGCTTCTCTCAATAGAGGTAATTCTTCAGTTTTCCAAAGTCACTGAAAATGAAAGATTCAGAGGAAATAAAAACGTGAGTAGTAAAACACCTCATATGACAACTGTATTCTGAACCTTGCCCCCTTCCTCAGATTTTTTTACTGAAAATCAGTCAAATGGAGTCCAGTCCACACTGGCTGTTGCCTTTGGGCTGAGCATCTCTCCATTTTCAGACTTCACTTTTTCTCCACTTCCTTCTCTTACAGTGTCAGAAATGATGAGATGCTATATGCAGCTTAAAACATGACTGGTAATAAAAATTTAAAGCATATTAAAGGAAACTTTAATGACTATGTTGGTCTTCCGTTGATGTATACGTACATATCATCATAAGGGGGACTTTGGGGTCAGAAGGGCTGTAAGGGCTTCTATGGCTCCAGGATCAGCAAGGGGATGCGGGAAATATGCAGCCTTGCACTTGGAGAAAGGAAGGCTGGGGGTCATGCCCCCCACCCCCTCTGCCTGGTAGTGGGCAGGGACAACCTGGCAGGCTCCCCTGGCACTGGGGCCCCCCTTTTCTTGCGCAATCCATGGGATTTCCTCCCTCCCTCCAGCTGGCAGGCATTCTGCCAGTGACCCCAGTGGTGGCGGCACCTCTGCGGCCTCTCTCTCTCCTTGCCTTAGTTTGTGTTTAGGGCTGATGAGTAAATCTGCATTAATTTGCATATGAGGAAAGCAAGAAAAGAGCGATGGCTGCTGCTTTTCGGAAGAGACCTCAGAAGAAGGTTCTTCCTCAAGAATAATAATAATAATAATAATTTTATTTCTATACCGCCCTTCTCCCGAAGGACTCAGGGCGGTGTACAGCCAATTTAAAAACACAAGACACAACAATAATTAAAAATTAAAATAATTAAATAGATTTGGCCAATTTAAAACCCCAAAAATTAAAATACCCCAATTTAAAATTATTATCTTGACAGCCCTTTATTTTTAAAGAAGAGAAAAGAAAGGAAGGAGAGCCTCTATAAATCCATTATGCTGATGCTTTGTTTCTTTTTCATTGGGTTATGGTGTTTTTATACCTCCTCAATCACAAGACTCTGGCTGTCTGATAGAAACAGTATAGAGAAGTCTTTGTATAAAATAAGCAAAATTTGTCAGCTGCAATTTGACTGATGGAGAAAGCTTCAGGTCAGCTCTCCCCCCCTCCCTGAGGTAGGGTCACACCTGGTGCCCTGTCTCCACAAAGCAAGTTGAGTGCTGGATCCTCACATTCCCACCACTGGAGGCTGGCAAGGACAGGCCATCCCACTGCCTCTGTGCCCTCAGCCGACAGGCCAAGTGAGGTGAAGCCCTTTCTAGCCGAAAAGGGCAGAGCAGGGCCGGGAGTGGCTTCCTTCCTTGCAACCCTCTCCTCCCCGGGAGTGGATGATGGGGGGTTCCTCTCTCCCCGACTTCCTGCACTGTTCACTTGCAGCTTAGCAGGCTGTGGTTCACTGTATCTATGGAAACCATTAGTTGCTAGGCAACAGAAGCATCATCTGCAATGAGCCCTCGCATCTAATTATCCCATCATCATCCACTGGCTGGGAGGAACTTGGGGAAGCAGGGAGTCAAGTCTTCCTCCACCAAGGAGGCGCTTCCGGTGCTCAGCAAAGGGCCCTCTCTTCGCCTGCTCCCCAGCGCAGGAGTCCTGCCACCCCAAGTCGACAAGAAGGCCTTTATGAAGCGAATCAGCTCTTTTGAGGGAGGAACCCCCCACCCAGGAGGGCCACTGAGAACTGCCCTGAGGTTGGGGAAGGTGAAACTCCTGGAAGAGGGGGGGGCAGGGGGGAAAGCTTCACCACCTAACTGCAAACTAAGACAAACTCTTCCCCCAAGGCTCCTTCTCTGGACGGGCAGGGGGGCACCCAAAGGGGCAGGCTGCTCCTGGATTGGGCCTCCCCCCTTCATTCTGCCAGTCTCACTTTCATCTCGCCCCTCCATTCCTTTGGTTACCATGGTTTACACCCACGCCTCTCTGGCATCCTCAAGATCTTATTCCCCTGCCTAAAGTGGGGTGGGGGGAATCAAGCAGTCCCTGCCCAGACGGGTTCGGCCCCTCAGATTCTGCCCGCATCTGTGAAGGTCTGCAAAGGGAGGGGGCAGGCCCGGGATTCTGCTTTCTCATGGGGGGGGCAGGTTTCCCTCCCTTCCAAGCGAAGCTCCTGGGTGCTGGTCGCAGGGCCGGTCCAGGCACCCCAAACGTGCCAGAGGGCGAGCAAAGAGCCGGATTTAGGGAGCTAACCGTCCATCGGCCACTTCACCTGGGGAGGACCTCGGGGCCGGCCGCCCTTAAAGCTCTTCTTTCTCACAGCGGTGCCCGTACCGTTGGGATCTCCTCGTGGCCTCCCCTCCCAGCAATTACCCGGTTTCATCCGGCTTGGCTGTTTCGAGGCCGCCCCGCCAAGTTAATCGTTTATATTTTCCCGGGATGAGCCTCTCCGCGGTCGAGCACCGGGGACGGAAGAGAGGCGCCCGGAGGCTCCTTTCCGCATCCCGGCGCACCGGAGGGTCCCGGGCGGAGCGAGGCGCGCAGCCGCCCCCCCAGGAAGAGCGGAGCTTGGCCGGCCCGGCAGGCGGCGCTCCGTCAGGTTAAGAGTCCGGCGAGGGCGCCCTCCGTCCCGCGGCGTCTCAGGCCGGGCTGCCCTGCGCGGGGGCCGCGTGGCGCTTCGTCTGCGCTCGGCCAGCAGCGGCGGCGGCGGCCTCAGACCCGGCCGGACACAGCGGCCCGCGCGCCCGCCCCTCCCTCCCTCCCTCTGCGTGGCCGGCCACGGCGCCTTCCCGGAGGGCTCCGGCTGCCTCCCCTCGCTCGGCCGCCCCGGCAGGTGCTGCTCCCCGACAGGCCGCTGGGAGGCCGCGGCGGAGCTGCCGGGCGGCGCGACTCTTATTTTGACACGGCGGCGGCGGCGCCTGCCCGGAGTGGCTCCTCGCCCGGGGCGCAGCCAGCGCGCTCGGCCCCCAAATGAGGAGCGGGCGGCGGCGGCGGAGGCGGCGGGCGGCGGCAGGAGGCGGAGGACGCGGCGGGCGCTGCTGCCCGGGGGCACCGGCGGCTTCAGTGCGGGGCGAGGCCGGGCCGGGCGCCGCGGCGGCGACAACGCGAAGGGGCGGCGCGAGGACCCGCCAGGACCGGTGCTGAGCGGCCCGGCAAGCGAAAGCGAAAGAGGCGCCGCCGGGGCCCCCGCGGCCCCCGCCCCCCGCGCGCCCCCCCGGAGCCTCGCCACGGCCTCCACGGAGCAGGTAAGCCGGCGCCGCGCGGCGGGCCGGGAAGGTCATTGTCCGCCGCCGCCGCCGCCCGGGACGGCGCTCGCCTGGCCGCGCTGTCAGCGGCGGAGGGCGGGCTGGCACCGGAGCGGCCTGCGCAGCACCATCCGGGGGGAGCGAGCGACCGGAGGCCGCCGCCGTGCTCCGCCGAGGCCCCGCGGCTGGTGGGCCGCGAGTCCTGCCCTGCCGGGCCTGCGCCGCCGCTCTGCCCGCCTGGCCCGTGGCCATCTCCGCGTGGCTCTCCGCGGCCGCCGCTGTCATCTCGGCGCTCCTCGGCGCCGCCTTCGGGACGGGCTCTGGCGGGCCGACTGGCCGGACGGCCGCCTCCCTTCCCTCAGCTCGGGAACCGGCGGCGCGACGGCTTCGTGGCCCAGCGCGGGGCCTGTGGCGGAAGCCGCGGGGCCGCGCCGTTGCGGCTGGAGCGGGCTGCCGTCCCTCCGGCGGAGCAGGGAGGAAGCTTCCGGTGGCCCCGGCCAGGGCGACGTTTCTCCAGCGCTTTCTGGCCCGTCGCCCCGCTCGGCTCCTCCCGGCTGCCCTTCCGGGTGCGGCGCCGCCAGGCAGCGGGCTCCCCGTCGGAGCCTTGGCTGACCGGTCCTCTCTCCCCGCTTGGATTGGCGGGGGCGGCCGAGCGCCTCCGTTCGTTTTGGCCTTCCGCTGCTGAGGTGCCCTGCCGGTCTCCCCTCTGCGGAAAGAGCCTCGCCTTTGTGGGAGCACCTGCCATGTGGCCTTCGGTCCCCCTTCCGTGTGGTTGCCCCGTTCTCATTTCCTGGCTTCCTTGGAAATGATGGAGCTGGCTGTGCATTCCTCCTTCAAGGGCCAAGCGGTACACGGGGTGCCCAGAGCCAGGTGGGCTCTAATGCCCTGCGCACCCCCCACCCCCATTGTTGGATGGCCTGCTTCTGGCGCCTCTCCTGGGCGTCCCTGCCAGCCCCTCTGGCTCTACCTTCCAGCCTCTGCTTGCTCTGCTGCCACCCCAAGTGACCACGCTGAGCTTTTGGGCCTGCCTCTTGAGGTAGGGGTTTAGGCTGCAGCCCCCCATTCCATGCGTTGGATGGCTTCCTCCCCACCCACTCCCGCCCTATGGTAAATACAGGTTGTGGGGGTGAGGATGCAAAGGAATTAGCTGTGGATTGTGTCTGCATGTTGGTCAGATGGGATTGCTTGCTCAACTTGGAGCCCTTCAGATGTGCAGGGTGCCCAGCTGAACTGTTCCTTTTGGAGATGGAAGTTTGGTGGGTGCCCTTAATTTTTTGTACTAGCAGAGAAGTAGGTCTGAGGGTGCATTTGGGTTACTTAACCTGGGCTCCTTTCTAGGCTCATCCGAGGCTCCTCCTTTCTCGCTGCTTCTTCAGGAGGCTCTCAGAACCCCTAACCCGATTTGGCCCAGGCTGGGTCTCTGGAGCACCCCATCTCTGCAGTCCTGCTTTTTGGTAGGTGAGGGGAGGCTGCTCTTTCGAGCATCCTTTGCACTCATTAGACCTGCAGAGCTGAGCCTGGTTTGGATGGCAAGCGCCCAGACTTTTTTGGGGGGAGGGGAGATGGTTTAGGCAGAGGAGCCTTACCTGCCACATTGCCTGAGCACATGTGAAACTTCCCCACCCCCCACAGAAAGAGTGGGTTCTAGAAGGAATAGGTAAGTAAGCAGCATGAAAACTGTCTCTGCCCTGCCTGCCTGGAATGGCCTGGAGTGACCTCCCCCAGTTGGAGGAAGGGGGGGCAGAATGCCCAGGTGGCCTGCCTCTCCTGCCTCAGGGAGTCCCTCCTGGGTGATGAAACCACAGAGGGGGGAGAATGTGTGACTTGAAACTGCCCCCTCCCCCTATAAGAAAACTGCTGAGTAGCTGCTTTCCAAGGGGTTGTGGCCAGAGTCAGGCTGGCTCTGCTGCCAGAAGCAACAGGGTGGAATTTCCTCTGCCTCGGGCCAGCTCATCTCAGGCCGGCCAGTGTGTCTGTGACAACGGGCCAGACTAAGGGTAGGGGGAGTGGAGACTGGAGCCAAGACACCCCCCCCCTCTTTAGGCCTGGTTCTTATTTTCTCATCCAGGCTGGGCTGTTTTACATTAGGCGGCCCCCTCCCTCTCCAGGATTCCCCATGCAGCCGCTAATGAGCTGAGCCTCCCTGTCCCCCCCCTCACAGTTTTTGGCTGTGCTTGGAACATTTTATAGCCTTTTCTTGCAGGAGGAAATGCCAGGAAGGGCTGTCTCTTGCTTTTGTGGGGGGGGGTCCCACTAGAAGGGGAGAGGCTGGGACCAGAGTCTCAGCAGAGGGTCTTCTGCCTGGTTCCAGGAAAGGCCAGAGGCGTCTCGGACAGCTGAGCCTTTGGGCCTGGCAAAGGAACTATTGTGGGCAGATGGCAGAGGGTGGCTGAAGAGAGTATGTGGTAGCTTTAACCAGGAGGCTTGGCACAGTTCAGGCCAGGCACAGTTCATGCTCGGTTGGAAGCTGCCTGCTGGAGGTGCTGAGAGCGAAGAAGAGTGAGCAGGTAGGCAGGCTTGGGGCATCGGGCAGTTTTATAAGATCCATTTCCTGCTGTGTACGTGCATGCATTTTTGTGGCTGTTTTTTGCATCCACGGCCTCTTGCCAAAGCCCCTGCATGGCTTGGTGTTGGTGACAGACACCTAGGACTCTTGTGGCATCCTGCTGCATGCCACTCCATGCAGTGCCCTTCCTCAGTTGGGTTTGCTGAATTTCCTTTGGCTGCAGGAGGGCCAAGCAGCCTCTTGTCCAGGCAGCCTGGCTGCTGGAATGGACAGCAGACCAGATGCGCAACACAGGCTCCTGGATGGTTCCTGGAAGAGCAGTCTCTGAAACCATGGTGTTGGCGGAGTTGGGATAAGATTAGGGCAGCAGAGAGGAAAGTCTGTGGAGCTCAACATAGCAAACAGGCCCCCTTCTCTGCCTGCTGTTCTGCCTGGTTGGCTTCACCCACCCTCGCCCTGTTCGAAGGACCCTGGAGCATCTCGCCCTCCAGCTGATCCGCACCCAGCCTCTCTTCGTGGGGTTCGCTGTCTGTGTGCTGGTCTTTTATTTCCCCTGCATTCTGAGAGCACCGCTGTGGACATCCTGATCTGCAGTCTTGATGCACCAGTTAAAGTAGCTCCCTTTAGGGCTTCCTTTTGTCAGAATTCCTTGTTTCCAGTGCAGTTTTACCAGACTAAACGGAAGCCTGAAAATTTGAAGCAGCCTCTTCTCCCTGTGACTACAGAAGTCTTATTGCAAAGGTTCCCCCCCAAAGCCCCTAAAGCATGCATCGCCCCCACTTTTGCCTTTTCGCAGAAAGATACATTTTCTTTCGCCTCTGCAACAGGAAGGGGTGGGAAGCTGTGGGGGCACCAACCCCCCCCAGGGGCAAAACCTTTCTTGTCACTGAAGCTGATTCACCCAATGGCCTCCTCAGCCTGATCGGAATTTGGGACAACAGTATCGAGGTTTGTAGTCCAGTGTCCTTATGTGAACCGGGAGCTGCTTTCCTTCCCTGCCTTTCCTGTGTCTGGTTATCCTTTCCCTTATTATGGGAGGTCTCCACCGTTTCCTCATGCCTCGCATATATTTGTCCTGCTGGCAACTCTTTTGAACTGCAGTCCTAGGAAGTCAAAGAAAATGGTAGGCACCAGCACACCCTGCCACTCTCCTGGAGGTTTCTCAGTCACTCCCTGGCATATTGTGCACCTGCTGGGCTCCCTTTCTCTTACAAAACCAGCTCCCTGCAGGAGAGAGATGCCTTCTTATGGCAAGCACCATAGCCAATTGCTGCATGTGAAGAGGGTCACCTTGGCATGGCTGCACAGCAGGAGGCCGAGAAGTTGGCATCAGGGCCTTACAAAGCTCTTAACAGAATAACAGTACTGGAAGGGACCTTGGAAGTCTTACAATCCAACGCCATTTCAGACAAATGTCTCTCCGGTCCCTTCTTAAAAGCCTCCAGTGATGGAGCACCCACAATTTCTGAAGGCAATCCATTCCACTGGTTTACTGATCTCACCATTAGGAAGTTTCTCCTTAGTCCTAGGTTGCTTTTCTCCTTAATTTGTTTCCATCTATTGCTTCTTGTCCTGCTTCCAGTGTTTTGGAGAATAAGTTGGCCTCCTTTTCTTTGTGGCAGATATTGGAAGACTGCCATCATGTCACCCCTAGTCCTTCTTTTCATTAAACTAGACATACCCAATTCCCACAACCGATCTTATGTTTCAGCCTCCAGCCCCCTAATCATCTTTGTTGCTCTTCTCTGCACTCTTTCCAGAGTCTCAATATCTTTTTTTATATTGTGGCAACCAAAACTGGATGCAATATTCCACGTCTGGTCTTACCAAGGCCTTATAAATTGGTATTAACACTTCATGTTGTCTTGATTATGTCTCTTAGTAATGTAGCCTAGGATTGCATTGGCTTTTTTGGCAGCTGCAACACTGCTGGTTCATATTTAAATGATTGTCTGCTAGGACTCCAAGATCCCCCTAGCCCCTTTGCTGTTGAGCCAAGTTTCACCTAATCTGTACATTGGTTTTTCTTGCCTAAGTGTAAAACTTTACTTTTCTCATACTGAATTTCATTTTGTTAGATAGGGCCAACTGTTCAAGTTTGTTGAGATACATCTATATCTTGAGCTTATCTTCTGGGTTGTTGAGTATTCTGTCTGCAAATTTAATGAGTTCTCTTTCTATCCTCTCCCCTAAATCATTTATGAAGATATTGAAGATTACTGGGCCTAAAACAGAACTTGGGGGTACCCTGCTGCTTCCTTCCTTCCATGTAGACATAGTTTCATTAAGGACTACACATTGAGTGCACTTTGTCAGCCATTACAAATCCATCTGGTGGTGATGCTGTTTAACCCACATTTTTCTAGCTTACCAAGAAGTAGGTTGTGGTCTACTTTATCCAATGCCTAAATCCAAGTATACAAGAGCATTTTGCTGGTCCACTAACTTAGTCACTTTGTCAAAGAATGAAATACGATTTCATTGTTTGGCATGATCTGTTTTTGACAAACCGATGTTGGCTTCTGGTTATAACTTTGCTTGCTTCTAGCTGTTCCCAGATCTATTGCTTGATTATCTTTTCCAGGATCTTTCCAGGTATTGATGTCTGATTGGTCTGTAGTTTTTTGGATCTCTTTTGTCCCCTTTTTTGAAGATGGGAACCACATCAACTCTGGTAGTTCCCTGGTGCTCCAGGCTCTTTGAAAGATGTGGTTCAATGGTTCCAAGATCAGGCCTGCCAGCTTGTTCATAACTCTGGGTTGTAATCCATCAGGTCCCAGTGATCTGAACTCGTCTAAAGCAGACAGATGTTCTCTTACCATTTTCTTGCCTATTTCAGTTTGAACTGCTAGCCTTTCTTTTGTGGTTTTGGTAAGTTGGGCTATTTTTTCTTTTTCTGTGAAAACAGATGCAAAGAAAAATTTAAGCAGCTCTGCTTTCTTCCTGCTGCCCATCACTTCCTTGGCATCTTCTCTCCTTAGAAGACTGATTGTTTCTTTGACTTTCTTTTTTAAAAAATGTTGAAAGAATTTTTTTAAAATTACTTTTGACATTTGTTGCAAGTCTTCATTTTGAACCTTAGCTTTCCTGGCCTCATCTCTGCAAATTCGGGCTTTATGTTGGTGTTCTATTTTTTATAATTATCCTTTTTATTTTTTTAGTTTATCAGAGAATTCTTTGTGTATCCATGCTGGTTTCTTCTTGGATTTCTTATTTTTCGTTTTTCAGTGGTATAGTGCCAGACGGCTTTTATAATCATATTTTTCAGTTTCCCAAGCTTCTTGAGTTATTTTCCCTTTAAGATTTTCATCACAGAATCCTTCCCAAGCTCTACGTTTGTTGAAATAGCAATAGCATTTAGACTTACATACAACTTCACAGTGCTTTACAGTCGTCTCTAAGCGGTTTACAGTCAGCATATTGTCCCCAACAGTCTGGGTTGTCATTGGCTCTTTTAAAGTCTGGTCTGATTATGTTCTATTGCTTTATATTGTCTGCATCATCTCCCCCAAAGTTCCTGTAGCTTCAACCCCCTCTACCATTTCATCTCCATTAGTAAGAATTAGGTCCAATATAACTGTACCTCTAGTTCCCTCCTCTACCTTTTGGATGACAAAGTTGTCAGCTAGGTTGGTTAGGAACCTGTTCTATCTCCCACTTGATGCCAAGTTGATAACAGGGTAGTTAAAGTCCCCCACTACTACTGTGGTGTGTTGTTAACCAATTAGCAAAAAGTTTGTCTAACTCTTGTACTTGGTTGGGTGGCCTGTAGTATGCACCTATAGCGATGTCATTCTTTTTTTCCCTTTTGTATTAACCCATATGCATTCCAGGAGGCTTTCGTCCTTGGTTTTATGCATTTCTGTAGAGATTATCGCGATCTCTTGCTTGTTGCTGCATGGCCTCAGAGCTGCTGGTCACCCGACGGCAGCCCAAACGTTACTCTCGGATGACTTGAAGTGGAGCTGGGATAGACGCCTACAGTTGGGGAGTGGAAGGAGGGGAGGGGATTATTCAGATCCATCCTTGGACAATCTCTGAGCATGTGGAGACTCCCAGCTGGTCAGGGCTTTATGTTGCAGACCCTGGAGGAGCATCGGAGTGTTCATGGATTGCTGCCCAAGCCTGATGTTCCCTTGGCTGGGCCTGCCCTGGGCCAGGCAACAGGGGATATAGGGGTTGTTTCCTCCAGTGGGCCTTTTTCCGAGAATGCTATGGAGAAGTGGTGACCTTTGACCCTGGTGCAAACTCAAAACAGCGCATGGGGGCAGGGCAGGAGACTACCTAGAGGCAGGTGGGGGGGCTCTGCCGCGTGAGGTGAAGTGGCATGCCCTGGGTGGCTGGTGCCCCAGATGCAGGCATTTCCCACTCAGGAAAGGATGTGCCTGGGTGATCGGCTTCCTTCTTGGCCTACTGCCTGGGCCCTCCTTTGCTGCCCACTCTGGTCTCCTGGCCCCAGGCAGCAGGGTGTTCTCCCCTCCCTCAGGGGTCAGGCCTGGGTCTGTCTGCTGGCTGGGCTCTGAGGAACCAGTGGGGCCAGGCAGTCTGGATCACGGCCGCAGGACGAAAAGCTCTCCGGAGCCAGGAATGGCGGCTTTGTCAAGGAGAAGCCATGCCACGTCCTGACACTCCAGGTGGGGGGGGTCAGAATAGGGCTGGGGTGGTAGCATCCTGTGCAGGATCTTTCCCTCCCCGTGCCCGCAGGCGTTCTGGGTGAGCTGGGCATGGCAGCAGACCCAGCCAGCTGAGTCAGGGAGCTGGCTGGCTCCCAGAAATCAGAGTGTGGTTTCTCCCTTTCTCTCCAGCCTGGATTTTTTTCCGCCTTCACTAAGCGACAGTTTTGTGTATGCACAACAAAGGCCTGCTTGCCTTGGCTCCTCTGGGGCTGGACCAGGCGTGAGTCCATTGGATCCCAGTGGGGCAGGCGTGCGCAGGACAGCCCTGTGCCAGGGGATTTTGTTCTCCATCAGTGCAGGCCAGCATGGGACCCTCATGAGACCGCCTTCTGCCGCCAATAGCCTCCCACCGGCCAGTACGCTCGCACAGAGAGGGGCTCCTCAGGGTGCCGTCGGCCAGACAATGTCGGCTGGCAACCCTCAGGGGGAGAGCCTTCCCTCTGGAACGACCTACCCCCAGAGATACGCACGATATCAGACCTCCGGACTTTTCGTCGGACCCTTAAAACTCACTTATTTTATCTAGCCGGGCTGGCTTGATCCCATCCTTTCGGTTTTAATTTGAAATTGGTTTTAACTGGGTTGTTTTAAATTGTGGGCTGAAATTATTTAATATCTTTTAAACTGTTTTTAAATTTTATATGCTATGTTTTATCTCGGCTGTTCACCACCCTGAGTCCTGTTGGAGCAGGGCGGTATAAAAATAAAATAAATAAATAAAATAAATAAAATGGCACAGGGCCCTGCAACCCCAGGGCCTCCTGCTTCCAGCCCCCCAGTCTGGCAAGACTAGGAGGGAAACTAGTTTTCAAAGTTGGAGAGGCTTCTTAAGGCCTGGGTCAAGGGGGCAGTAGCAAATCTATTGTCTTTCAGCCCATTCATCTGGTGCAGTGGGAGCTACCATGGCCCTCCCAGTGGAGCACAGTTTCAGCATCTCCCCCCCCACCCCCGCCCCCAGAAGAAGATTGGCTGCCGATGATCCTTCCTGGAGGGCTGAATCAGAGTTTTGTGACTTGGCAAGTTGGGGGGAGGGGCATCCTTCTTTCCAACTGCTGCCTTGGGGATTGTGCCTTGAGAGTAGAACTTGGCCCCGGTAAGCTTCCGTCAGTCTTCCGCCAGCAGATTTTCCTTGCGGGAAAAGCTCTGATCAGAAAATGGCAACTCCGCTTGGGCAAGGACGGGACTGTTGCACAATCGGCGGTTGAGCTAAAGGGTGGGTGGCTGGCAGAGGCTAGACAAAACAAATCTTGGCATCTGGCTGGGGCGAGTCGGATCCTGGCACCAAGGAATCCCAGACGCCTCTCCAGCCTTGCTTGGAGGGAACTGCACGAGGAATCGGAGAGCCTTCCTTAACAAGATTTGCTTCATTCTCAAAACTTGCAGAATGTTCTGGGTCTGTTCCCACTTCAGACAGCGAAGAATGTGATCTTTGTATGAGCCAAGGCTTGGGAACTTTGCTAAAGACGGTTTCTCTTCAGGCTTCGACCTACTTAGCGCACTGCTGTGGGTTCCAGCGACCTGGAGTGACGCTGACTCCGAGACAGACATGGCCTTGCCTGAGCTGAGCAGGCAGAGAGAGATTGCTGCAAATGGGCCTCTCTCCAGTTGAAGAGGACTCCGCTTGCTAGGACTACCCACCCCTCAGAAACATGAGGGAGCCAGCCTGGTCTGCTTTGGTTCCCCAGGTGTCAGCTCAACACACGATCCCTGGCTCAGTCTGGGGCCTAGGAAGAGGGGAGCAGTTGCTAGGTGGAACCCAGTGGAACGGCCCATGCATTAGAGGAAGGCTGCCCGCCAGGGGTGGCACTTGCTTGTGCCTTCAGAGAGATTCCCTGATCCTGACCTCTTGCTTCTGAGCCACATCCCTTCCCAGGGAGCACTGGGGCGCTCTCTGCCCTGGGGTCCCACCTGCTCCTCGAGCCATGAGGAGTACCTAGCCTGGAGTTCATGGGGGGAGGCAGAAGAGGAAAGCTGGTGGTTTTACAGGTCTGCAGAGCCGGTGCCCTCGGGGGAAGTGCGTGGAGGGGCAGGAAAGCGCTGTAGAAGTTCTGGAATAATTCTGGGTAAAGTGACGGGGGAGAAGCACCCTTCTCTGCAGGGTGCTCAGAAATGCCTGCAGGAGGAGTGTCCTCTTGCTGGTCAGTGGCTTCAGTTTGACCCAAGGGGCTCTGAATGACTCCTGCGCTGGTCTTTTGCAATAGAAGTCACCTTGTCCCATCTTGGAATCCTGCTTGCTGCTCTTGGCCAGTCGGGGATCTTCCGGCAAGTAGCTCTGTCCATAGCTATGCTGTGGCTAGGAGGCCCACGATGAAGGTGGGGCATGGGTGGGTGGGCAGGCGAGCCAAGGATGGGTCTCATGTTCCGCATCGGTCCTGGGTTACAGAGGGCTGGTTTCTGGGCCATGTCTTACTAGATGCGGAGCTGAGGGCTTTTAGCTGTATGTCTGCACCTCTATTTCTGCATACGTAGGCATGTGTATTTTTTTCTAATTTTACTCCCTAAAATGTCAGAACAAGCAGTCACCCTTTTCCTTGCTGATGACAATATCAGTATTCCTGGGTTTTGTAATAATAAAGGAAGCCATGGTTCTCAGCAATGATGATGAGGCCGGCCAAACCAGATTGACCCGTACAGGGATTGTCCCTAGCGAGGACTGCTTTGCCTCTTCCCTGCTGGACGGCAGCTGCTGCTTCCCATCCCCACCCCATCCCACCCCATCATCCTTCTCTGAAGCCCCTGGCTGCCCCCTTCCAGGCAGAAACCTCCTCTCCCCTCCCGCCCCCCCAGAGGAACTCTTGAGGCAGTCTTCCAGTCCCAGGGAACCCTTGCATAAACATTGCTATATCTCAACTCATGGCACAGTGTAGGGTTTTTTCCCCCTTCCATCTCTTGTGGAACCCCAGCTGAGAAAGGCTGCTGCAGAAAGTAAGCAGAAAAGGTGAAATTCAGAGAGCCCAAAGCAGGACATGGCACCTTCCTTGGGAGGGAAGTGGTGCCCCCAAGGCCCTGGCAGGACCTTCCCTAATGAGGATGCTTTTGTTCTTGACTGTTTCTCGAAGAATTAATTGGATTCCCTCGGCACAGAATTTGGGGCACTGGGTGGCTGCTGGCCTGGGGGTCTTCAGGTGGTCAAGCAACATTGTGGAAGACAAGGTTGACGGTGCAGGTTTTCTAGGCAGTCAGAGGCAGGACACAAAGGTTTGTGCCCTTGGAAGCGGAAGGCCAGGGGTCCGAATCTTGCTGCTGGTGGAAGGCATGGGCTTGGTGCCTTGGATATATTTATTTTTCATCCTTAGCCTTGTCTTGGTAGCCATTCCCATGTTTCAATGAAACAGTTGTGCGGTTCGCGTACTTGTGCGGGATGATCCTGTAGGGCTTATAAGGGAATGAGCAAGCCTTGAGCCCGATGGGGCTTCAGAACCCCCCCAAAGGGATCCAATCTCAAGTAGGACCATCACTTGAGGGAGTGTTGGCACAGGCTGGTCATACTAGGGCAGAGGGCGGCGATGTGGATGCTCCCTTGGAAGATTTTTGGGCCTGGAGAGCTGACCTGCCTCTGAGCTTTCCTGAGGAGCAAAACGCCCTAGGCGTCCTTTAGGGGCAGGGAAGCAGAAGGTGCCCAGGGCGCCCTGTGGCTTGGGCAGAGGAGATGCTGCCCTTCTTCTGGAGCCAAAGCCAAGGGGACCCTGCCGCAGGTAGGAGAGCAATCCCAAACCCTCCTCCTTCTCCCCCAAGGCCTTTCCCACCAGCATGGCCGGGAGTAGCCGAGGTGGGGACTGCTGTCCGGGAGCCAGTCGGGGAAGGGCGTGGAGCCTTAGCTTTGCCATTGATGTCCAGAGGCATCTTGATCCTGAGGCTGGGTCTGCCACCTTCTCCTGCAGGTGACTTGTACTCCCCTCTCCCTCTCCCTCTCCAGCAGGCTCTCACTGGGCAGCCTAGAAATAAATCTCTCCTGGTGTGGAAGGAGGAATATAAATATCCCCGGAGTGATGTGATCTTTCCAGCTGCTATTAATAGGCCCCCAGAGGCTTAGCCAGCCCACGTGACAACGGATACTTAAAGAGACAGGGTGTCACAAAGGAGCCCCCCCCCCCAAGGGCTGGAGCACCTGCTAGCCAGACAGGTGCAGGTCTAGGGATGGGCTTCCCACCTTGAGAAGGACCTTAAGAGGACCCTGAAATTGGTAGAGCTGGAGGGGATCCATAGCCACCCCCAGGCTTTGAGAGTGACCTCTTTTCAAAGCCATGTGGAAGGGAGGCTTTCCCCCTCCCTTGCTGTGATGGGGAGAGGGCTTCTCCCTCCCCTGTCCTGAAACTCCCCCATTTAGCAATCCCTTTGGATTCTCTCGGCCTCTTTCGAATCGTCTATTGCTCGCCTTTTTTCCAAAATGCTACAAGGTGCACTCTGGCCCATTAGCCACTCTTCTGCACATTGTCAATTGCTACAGTACAGTGTAGGTGTCGAACTTCATACAGAGCTGTGCAGGCTTCGCCGCCGTATCATATATTTGTATGAAAGGATGGTGACGTGGACTGTTAATTCCGGTTTATTTCCAGTGATTCCCTATCACCCATCTCCTCCCACTTACGACTGTATGACTGTAACCTTGTTGCTGGTATCCTTACGATTTATATTGACTGTTTCCTAATATGATTTGATTGCTTATTTGTTCCTATGACTATCATTAAGTGTTGTACCTTATGATTCTTGACGAATGTATCTTTTGTACACTGAAAGTGTATGTACCAAAACAAATTCCTTGTTTGCCAATCACACTTGGCCAGTAAAAAGTTCTGTTCTGTTCTGTTATGTTCTGTTCTGTTCTGTTCTGTTCTATTCTATTCTATTCTATCCTAATTCTAATTCTAATTCTAATTCTAATTCTAATTCTATTCTATTCTATTCTATTCTATTCTATTCTATTCTATTCTATTCTATTCTATTCTATTCTATTCTAAAGGTAGAATTTGCATGTTTTTTAGCAACTGGACAATAGGGATGTGTTTTCATTAAATTGATAATTCATAAAATTCCTTTCCTCATTCGTCCTAGCCAGGAATACCTATTCATGTGGAGTTTTTGGGGGGCATCTTTTGCTTTTCAGTGTCCACTCCAGCAGTTTGGAGAGGGGCTTCTGAAGGTCTCAAGGCTTCTTTGTTGCCTTAACCATGCAAAATGATTTTGGATTGTAAGCAAATTTGGTCATCTTAGTGCTTATGAAGATATTGGTCCCAACACTTATCCTTAGAACTTTTCATATTTGTCTGAATTATTGGTTGTTTCTCTTCTGTGTTTTCTCTTATCCCAACTCATAATGAAGTTACTGTTTATCCCAGGACAGCTGAAACGCTTTTTTAAAGCCTTAACAGACTTGCCTCTGTCTAAAAATCTGTTGAACTTTGAAAAATTAATAAGACTTACTTCTGCAGAAGCCATGCTGATTCTTCAATATGTCTGAACATGTTTAATCCTGCCTCGCCCCCCCCAAACCCCCCCCCCCACAGTTTCCCCCCTAATTGGAGGAATCTGCATTGCTTCGGCCAGTTCTACAACACGGTTATCTTGTGATGAGAACATCTGGATATGGCAACTTTGGGAGTGGATCCCTTACAATGCAGTGTCCTTCCTCCTCTTGAGGCCTCCTTCTCCTCTCCTGCAGTGCTGTCCACCCCTTTCCTTAACTTAGCCAGAAAGGGGTGCCAGATTGCAAACTACCATGGGGAGCAGGGGAAATTCTTGGGCCTCGAGGTTGAGGGCTTCTGGGGAGTGAAGATTGCAAGGTTTGCCAGAGTCTCGGGGACACCCTGGCACAAGGTGGGTGTCCTGAGGAGGAGGTGTGGCATCTGCCATAGCCTCTTCTTTGCCCCTCTGATGACTGTTTTTGTCTTATGCCCCTCTTTTCCCCCCCCCCACCCAGGAGGCATTTGGTCCGACCGGAAGTGCCAGTGGCGGTGGACCCAGAGACGTGGCGCTGCCAGAAACCTCAGCCAGTCAAATGCACCCTGACAGTAAACTGACCAACCATGGAAAGACAGGTAACAGCAGTGTCCACTCCCAGCCCCACCCTGTGAGCCCCCCTCCCATCGGCCACCTGGGCGCTGAAGATGTGGGCGGGGCAGGGAGCCAGGGCAGCAAAGTTGGCCAGCCCGCCGCAGGCCCTCTGGCACTGAAAGCCAGCCAGGCTCCTGTTTCTGTCTTTGGGGCCTTGAAGGGCAAAGTCAGGCGGGAACGCAGTGTCTCCGTGGATTCGGGAGAGCGGCGGGAAGCAAGTGCCACCCCACTGGACAAGGAGCTGAAAGGTGAGGGTGCAGGGCCACCAAGAGGTGCAGCAATGACCCCGCTTGCTCCATGGGTGGGGCGGGGTGGCCTGGCATCTCATCTTCCCCTCCAGCTGTGCCACCATTTGGATGGAGGAGGGCTTAGCGCAGCCTTTTGCTTGATAGGCGAGACAGTCCCTCGGAGCAAGAGGCGCTGCGTGTTGGAGAGGAAGCAACCCTACAGCGGGGACGAGTGGTGCTCTGGGCCAGAGAGCGAGGATGACGACAAGTCGCTGGGCAGCAGCCACAGTGAGTGCCCACAGGCTCAGGCATGACACCGCAGCCGTCTCTCTGCTCCCGCAGGAGGCAGTGGCCAAATCTGCTAGGGCCCTCTCGGAGACACAGCCGTGCCTTAGCAAAGCGTGGCCCCTGGAAGCGCCTCCTCCTGCTTCTCTCTGACTTCCTCAGTGCTGGCCTGTCAGGAAACCCACAGGGCGAGGAAGTATCCATCATAGCCGGGGGAAGCACATGGCCACTTGGGCCAGGAGCTAGCAGGCCTTTCTGGGGAGGGGGCACGACTTGGGAATGCAGGGGAGGGTCAGCCCTCCTAACCTGGGAGAGGTGACTTGCGTATTTGTGGGTGACGAGAGGAATTTCTCTGGCCTGCCACCTGCTGGGCACTTCAGGGAAGGCAGCAAGCTTCGTGGGGCGCTTGGGGCCTCCAGGGGCACTCTGGGGATGACTTCTTTTGTGCTGCCCCTGCATGTGTGCATCAAGCTGAGCTCTCTCAGCTCTTCACCAGCCAATCTGGCGCTGCAACGGCTGCTGAACTGCAGCGGTTGTTCAGCCTGCCATGGTTGTCCCTCGCAGATTGCCACGTAGCCGAGTCGGCCATGAGCGCAGGTGCGCAGCTGGGCCCAGGATCCAACCCTTTGCCGGCCCTGAGCGAGAGCAACACGCCTGGCGCCCCTCACAGCGCAGCTCCCAGCCTGCGGTCAGACGCTGGAGGAAAGCAGGGCCTGCAGCTGGTCTATGTCTTCACCACACACCTGGCCAACACGTAAGCCGTGGCTCTTCCATGGGGGTGGGGAGCATCTCCTTCGCCTTCAGCTCTGCCAGCCCCAAACCAGGGGGAGGTTTTCCCGCAGGGAAGCTGGGTCCCAGGCAAAGCGGGGCTGCCCTAATGGCTCTTTGGGTGTCTGCAGGGCTGCGGAGGCCGTCCTTCAGGGTCAGGCAGACTCCATTCTTGGCTACCATCAGCAACATGTGCCCCGGGCAAAGTTGGACCAGGTAAGGCCAGAGCTGGGGAAAGGCAGCCAGTGGTGCTGCTGGGAAGGCCAGACTGGCTGTCCTGAGTGGGAGACCTGTGGCCAGAGCAGGGGTAGTTGCCAGCCACAGGCTCCCACTCCCTGCCATCACCCTCTTTCTCCTTTTACAGCCGACCCCTCTCCCGAAGATGCCGGGTGCCGTTGAACCCCTGCCGCTCCACTTGTCTCCTGCCAATACCCCTCAAGGACCGCCGGCCCTGCCCCCAAGCAGCCAGGCCCAGGGACAGCAGGTGGGAGGGGCCCCCCTGGGGCTCGGCCAAGGACCTATCTCTTCCAGCAATGCTCTCCCGCCAGAGGGGCCCCCCGAAGAGGCTTGCCAGGACCTGACGCCCAACTCAGTGGGAAACGGCAGCAACAGCAGCAGCTCCGTGGCCCCCAGCAGCACCCACCCCAGCACCCCCACCACGCTCAGCTCCCTGCAGGCCAGCACTGCAGAGGGCTTGTTGGGGGAGGTGGCCAGCACGGGTCCCCCTGCAGCAGGTAACGGGCCTCGCAACCCCCTCAACACCGAAGGCCTCTCCAAGGAGCAGCTCGAGCACCGGGAGCGGTCTCTGCAGACTCTCCGGGACATTGAGCGCCTGCTTTTGCGTGGCAGCGAGGCCGAGCCCTTCCTCAAGGGCGGGGCAGGCCCTGGGGAAGGGGCTATCCTGCCCCCCCAGGCTACAGCCCCACAGCCTCCCCAGGGTGCCCTCTCCGGGACAGGTGTGAAGAAGTATGAGGAGCCGCTGCAGTCCATGATTTCGCAGACACAGAGCCTGGGTGGCCCAGGCCTGGAGCAGGAGGGGCCGTTGCCCCCAGGGGTGGACCTGGGCCAGCCAATGAACATGGTGCTGCAGCGCCTCGGCCAAGACAGCCTGACCCCCGAGCAGGTGGCCTGGCGCAAACTGCAAGAGGAGTACTACGAGGAGAAGCGCCGTAAGGAGGAGCAAGCCGGCTTGCATGGGGGGCGGCCGCTGCAGGAAGTGATGCTGGCCCAGCCGTTGGGAGGTGTGATGCTTCGAGGGCCCCCGCCGCCCTACCACAGCCGGTCCGGGGAGCAGTGGCTGCTGCGGGGGGCACCCCTGGACATTCAGGAGCAGCTGCGGCCCACCTTCCCCGGCCCCCGCGGCTTCCCAGGTGGCCACGTCCAGAGGGGCTTTGCCACAATGCCCAGCCTGCCCCTGGAGTCCCTTGGCCCAGTCGGCGGTGGGCCCCGCCCTGTCCAGCCCGGCCTACCGTGGGGCGAAGACCTGCCCCTCAGGGGTCCAGGGCATTTTGCGCCCGGGGGCCTCTCGTACCCCCCAGGACAGGGCGAGGCTGAGCGCTTCCTGCCATCCCGGGCCCGCGAGGACCTGCTGCGTCACCCACTGCTGGAGAAGCGGCCAGGCTCTCTGGGGCTGGAGATGGAGCGCGTTTTGCCCACGCACCGGCAAGTGGAGCCTGGCATGTTTGCCGGGGAAGGCCTGGGCTTGGAGTTCGGGGGGGGACGGGCCCTGATGAGTCCCCCACCCCCACTGCAGGAGGTGGAGCCGAGCGCCTTGGCCACGCCTACCAACCTGAACATGAATGTGAACATGAACATGAACTTGAGTGTGCAGATGACTCCGCAGCAGCAGCAGCAAATGCTGCTGACCCAGAAGGCCCGTGGGCCAGAGCTGATGAGCCCTGAGGAGATGGCCCGAGGACGCGCCCCAAATGGCACCGGGGCCATAATGGGGGCCCCACCGAAGATGCTGATGGGCTCGCCCTTCCCAGGCCAGGGACAGCAGCAGAACTTCTCTGGGCAGGGCCCCTACCCACCTGTGCCGCAAGAGATGGGCGGCACGCCTGATATGTTTGGTCCGGAGCAGGGCGGGCTGGCTGGCACCCCACGGCTCACCCACGTTCCCCTGCCGCCCAGCACCAGTGCCTCGGCCACGAACATGCATGCAGCTCCCATCAGGGGCCTGGGCCGCCGCCCCTCTGACCTGGCCCTCAACATGGGGCAGATGAACTCACCCAGCGTGGGCCGTCTCAAGTCTCCCACTCTCAGCCAAGCACATTCCCCCCTGGGCACGTCCCCTTCGGCCAACCTCAAGTCGCCACAGACGCCTTCTGCCCTGGTCAGCCTGCCAGCTACCGCTGCCAGCAGTGGCCCCCTCAAGTCCCCCCAGATGCTGGGTTCTGTGCTCAATGTCCGCTCCCCAACTAGTTCGCCCGGCCATCTCAAATCGCCCTCCATGGCTGTTTCTTCCCCAGGATGGGCACCCTCCCCCAAGGCCAGCCTCGCCAGCCCAGGCAAGCCAGCCCTCGGAATGGGCAACTCCGCCCCCTTGGGCCACCTTGAGCAAGGTAAGGGCAGAGGTCTGCCAGGGGCTGCACGGGGTGAGCAGTTCTGGGAAGGGAGAATTTCTGGAGACTTTCTGGTTTTCAGGGAGCCCCTGTAATTGCCTTTCTCTATGAAGGAAGAGGAGGGGGTCGTTTGACAGACAGGGTTGAAACATTCCTTTCCTCTTGTCAAGCCACCTTGCAGGAGGGACTGCCAGGCCCTCAGCACACTTTACTGAGAGAATGCCCCGGTTTGCAGGTCCTCCTGTAGGAAAGTCCGAGATATCCCTGGGGTCTCAGTCAGCCTTGGCCTCGACTGGAATCTCTGGGCATCATTTCCTGCCTCGGGGGTGGGGTGGGGTTAGATGGGAGAGAACCTGTGAGCACCCCGAAGGCTTCCAGGGGCCACCCCATAGGAGGGCTGTTTAGACACACACACACACACACAACACGGGGCATCTTCTCAGCATCAGTTTGGGGAGCTGGAGGGAAAGAGAGCGGCTGCCCTTCTGGCCAGGCCAGTGGGCTTCCCGGATGCCTTTGGCCGGCATGATTTACGCTTTGTCAGCTCTTCCCCTGGCTCAGCTCCGAGGATTGGCCAAGGTTGCTTTGGCTTGGCCTGAAGACGCTCCTGTCTCTTTTGCAGGTGCTGTGCCCTCTGGGTCTCGGAGCAGCTCCTCTGCCCCACCTGGCAACACCTCTGGCCCCCTGAACCCCAACCTGCCTTTTCCTTCTTCTCCAGATCCACCCCCATCCCAGAACCCTTTGTCCCTCATGATGTCCCAGATGTCAAAATACGCCATGCCCAGCTCCACGCCACTCTACCACAATGCCATCAAGACCATCGCCACCTCAGATGACGAACTGCTCCCGGACCGGCCCCTGCTGCCGCCTGGAGCTATGTCTGGTAAGAGTGGGTGGGCAGGAGGGCCATTCAGAGGGCCGGCTGTGGGCACCCGCACTTCTGCACCACCCACAGAGCCAGGACAATGGTTTCCCTTGGTGTCCCGTACCCAGGGTCTCAGTGGGCCTCACACCTCCAGATGGGGCCAGCCGTAGGAGCGAGCTGCCCATTTCTGAGGCAGGGGCTCCGGCCAGGGGTCTCTCTTGCCTCCCTCCTAACTCTCCTTTCTCCCCAAAGCCCACAGCAACAAGGCATGAGTTTCAGAGGCCCGGCTGTCTCCAGACAGCTGGGCCGCTGCCTTCCACCGGAGTCTGGAGGGAGGGAACCTTGAAGAAGGAATGCAGGAACTCTTCAGAGAAAGGCAGGGAGGGAACACCAGATAAGCCAGCCTTGCCTCTTTGGCACAAGGGGGAGGGGGGGAGTTCGGGCAGGCTTCCAGGGGCCTCCTCTGGGCCCCATAATACTGCCATTGAGTTGGAGCATGCTTGCGATGTCTTCTGCCCCAGGGCTTAGCATCTTCCCTTTTCCCTTGCAGGCATGGGCGGAAACCAGCCCAATCCAATGCATGTGAACTCTGTGGGGCCGGCCCCCGTGCCGAGCCCTATGGGCCTGAACCTCGCTGGACAGCAGCTGCTCTCCCAGGAAGTGGCAGCCCCCCCAATGTCTTCACCCAGCCCCTTGGGGACCGGCCTCCCCATGCACACCAGCGCTCCTGTGCAGAACCCGATGATGCCCCCCGGCCCCCCAGATGCCCTGGGCCAGCCCTGTGGCCCTTCTGGCCAGCTGGTGTTCGCGCCACGTCTGCAGCAGCCCCCCACCAATGGGGGCGGCATTCCAATGGCCCCAGGAGGGGCAGCCGGACCCGGGTTGCAGCAGCCGCCTCCCCCACAGCAACACCACTACCCGCCTGGCTTGGGAGTCCCTCCGGAGGAGCTGCCCCCACAGCAGGTGCCTCCTCAGCAGCGCCTGGCCGGGCGGCTGCCGGAGTCCTACCCATCCGTGCTTCCCGGAGTGGCCTCCGTACTGAGCGATCCAGAGCTGAGTGATGTGATCCGGCCCACCCCAACGGGCATTCCAGAGTTCGACCTCTCCCGCATCATCCCTTCGGAGAAGCCCAGCAGCACGCTGCAGTACTTCCCCAAGGGGGAGGGCCAGGGGGTCAAGGCCCTGCCCCCCTCCAACCTGCACCTGGCGAGCTTGCAGAACATGATGGTGGAACAGGGCCCGGCCCGGCCCGGCCCACAAGCAATGCCCCGCGGAATGGCCCTATGCCATCCTGGACAGATGCCCGTTCTGGGCAGGACAGGCCTGCCCCCCCAGCAGAGCCTGGTGGGCAACAGCCTGCCCCAAGGGCTGGTGCTGCCCCAGCAGAGCCTCCTGGCACAGCAGAACTTCCTGCTCATGCAGGCCAAGCAGCGCAGCATTTCTGTCTCCGGAGAGATGTACGGGCAGCCGGCGGGTCACCTGATCTCCCCCCAGGGCTCCCTTATGGGTCCCCCGTCCCAGCAGAACCTCATGGTCTCCATGCGCCAACGCAGTGTCTCCCTGGACGGCCAGATGAGCTACGGCCCCGGAGCCGGTGGCATGGCCAACCTGCCCTTCTAAGGAACGTTCTGCCGTCTCTGCTTTGCTTCTGAAAGGAGGAATTGGGAGGTGTCAATAGGTTTGGGGGAGCGACCGCCGGCCCAGCCTTCTCTGGGTCGGAGTAGACGGAGGAAAAGGTGGAAGCCCTCGACCAGTTACCCTGGCGCCAGATGGAAATCCCACCCAGCAGCTGCCTGCAACAGAGCGGAGTCCGTGCGCAAGATGTCAGCACTTCAAGCTGCATTTACCCCAGTGCTGGGTGTCTTCCTGGGGTTCGCCTCAAAACCTGACACAAGCTGCCCACAGGGCTGGACACTCCAGGCTGGTGCTGGGATAGGGCCTGAGGTGATGTTTGCACCCCTACCCCCACTTAGATCTCCTTACAGGACATTTGCCCCGAAGAAACGCCACGGGAGTGGATTGGCACTTTCCCCCGTGCTCTGGATGGATTGTGGCCAGCACAGGAAACGAGAAGGAGGCTTCCCGGACTGTTGGGCACTGCCCCTTCAGTGGCCTTCTGTGTTTGCTTGTTTTCCCAAGGGGGGGGCAGTCTGGGTGAGTCCACCCTAGCTGTTCCCTTTGCTTCCATGCCACCTTGCACTTTCTGCCCGGCCCCTTGCTGGACAATGAAATAACATTGTCGTGAAATAACACCTGGGGGGAGGAGGAGGAGGGGAGGTTTGGGGATCAAAGGTCGAAATAGTCTCCCATCAAAAAAAAGATGGCTTTCATATGGCAGCAGTTGCCCACAATGAACAAAGAGAAGTGAAAAGCAAGCGGTTGCCCTCCAGCAATGCCAGAGACCCAGTGAGGCTCGCAGAGAGATGGGCACGAGAGGGCAGGCCCTGTAGCCTCACTTGGGAAAGGCTCACCTGCCCCTCGTGGGTGTGTGTGTGTGTGGGGGGTTTCACACCCTGCCCTCTAACTTTGTCTAGTGCGCAGGGCACAGAGCGAGTCAGGGAGGCCCTTCCTCTGCCTGCCCAGGGTTTGTGGAGCACCCTAGGCTTGGGACAGGCCAGGCTAGGCTCAGGGCGGGGGGCTGGGTCTTGCAGGACCCTCCCGGCAGATGCATCTGGCACTGCCAAGCTGGGACGCCCCTGCACTTTTAAACTCAGCTTCTGCCTGAGACCTGCCCCCCACCCACCCCTGCCCAGCTTTGGCAGTGAAGCTCAGAGGGGGGAGGGCGGAGGAGGCTTCAGAAAGTGTGCTGAGGCGATCAGACAACAGAATTAGTACCCTCAAGAAGCAAGGAGGAAAGGCTGGTTTTCCAGGGTCTCTTGGGCCATCCCAGCGAAGGCCTGGCCAGGAGTTTCGCCACAACAGCGCTCCCCCCCCCCAACACTGCAGAAGGTGCTTCCAGTGACCCACCGTCATGTTCATCCCCGCTTGGAGCATTCATGGGCTCTTCCCCCCCCCCAGCTCTGCCTTGTGCTGTGAATGTGGTCCAGTCTCGTGTCTCCCGCCTCCCTTCCTGTTTCCCTCCCAGCTTGAGTCACCTCTGTTGAGCGCCCCCCTCCCCCTCCCCCCCGCTTCCTCTGCCGTCAGTCAGGATGAGGCCAAGGGAGGAGGTGCCGTCAGGGTGACCCAGAGCCCCTGCAGCTGACGGGGGTGGGGGTGGGGGCACTGGATGCTCCATGCCATCTCCTGCCAGCCATGCATTTTGTACCAGTCTATAAATAAAAATATATAAATAAATATAAATATAAATATATAAATACAATATGTGAAGACATCTTACCGGTTTTTATTTTGAAATGATTTCTAGGCTTGTTTTGGGGTATCTGTGCTGCCTGTAACGTATTGATTGACCTGTTTTATAGGTGCCTTTTTATTAAAAAAAATCAAAACTTCTGCCAGGAGCTTCCTGTGGTATCTGTATCTCTACCGGTGCAGGGGTTGACACTGGCCAACTGGGCGGAAGCCTCACCATCCCCAAGATTGGAGGCAGGCCTCCCATCATGACTGTCGGGGGGGGGAGGGGTCTTCCCCCAGGTTGCTTGGGGCACCCCACCCTCTCTCTCCCAAGTAGTTCTGTACATTGAAATGTTTTACTGGGTGCTGTGTTGGAGGGTTGTTTTATATGTTAATGTTTTCAGTTTTAAAAAGTGAGAGGAGAATATTTGTAACTCAGGGTTGAAGTGAGGCGCCCTTGGTGCTGTCTGAGCTGGGCTCTTTACTTGAAGATGTTTCAGGTGGCGCTGAAAAGCCAGCGGACACACCTGATGCCCCCAGCCCTGTCCCCCTCAGAGCCCTAGGCTGTACCAGCTGCAGGATGAGCTGCTTCCTCTGCTGGGGCTTCCGCTTGCCAGAAGGAAGAGACCTCGGGGTTGGGGAGGCTGTGCTGCACCTGTGCTGTGATTCCCTCCGCTGCCTTCTGGCTGGGGGTTACTTGGTAGGAAGGCGTTCCCCTCCCGTCCCGTGACATAAGGCAGAATTGCAGAGGGGACACAATGCCAGGCTCAGAGCAGCCATTCTTGGTCCTGTTGAGCACACAGCAAGTCCCACATGGAGATGGGGGGAAGGAAGGGAGGCCTGGAGGCTGGTCAGATGGAGAGAAGCAGCCGACTCAAGGGGCCTCTACCGGCTGCTGGTCCAACCCTGTAAGATGGAGCAAAGACTGATGTGCTTTGGTTGGTAAAGGCCAGGAAGCAGACCCGATAGCCCCTCCCCCAGCACACGTTTCCCAAAGGGGCAAAGCTGGCGGGGGATCCCAGTCTGCCATCTGGGCATGGCCTCCAAGGCTGCCTCGGAGTTCACGGCAACCCTGGACCTGACTCAGGTCTGACACACGCTGGAGGCCCCCACTGGCCCTTATGTTGCTGTCAGGACAATGGTGACTTCATTTTGGTGGGGGGGATGCTACCCTTGCCATAGACCGACCTCCCTCCTTCCCAGCTGTGCTGCTTGCTGAGCCCCCTTTCTTGCGCCAACTACAGAAGAAGGGAAAGGCTCGCAATGTCTTTATTTCAAGCAAAGGAAAACACAAGGAAGGTTTATAATCTATTTCACGCATTCTCCACAGGAAATATTTACAGCAAAAATACAAAATTACTGGGAATTTTGTTAAACAAGCCTGGGGATTTTAGAGGTCAGTGAAAACTGGCCCTTAATGATGCAGCTCTGGGAGGAAGACTCAGGGAGATCACAGTTGCAAAGGAAAGGGGTTTCTAAAGAGAGCAGTTGCAGGCTTGGCTCCCACTGGTGATGAGACAGAGGCCATAGGTGGTCTGATGAGACTTAGGAGGCTGGACCTCTTACGAGGAATGGAGGAGATCCTTGCCTGCACACACTGGAGATAGGCAAGCTGCTAATTGGAAAAGCCTGCCCAGAACAGATCCTGCCTGGGGCAGACGAAAGTAAACAGATGCCAACGGCAAGGGCCTGTGCTAGGGCCTGCCCTTGGACACTGCTTTAAACAGGCCAAAGAGGCTGCCATATTCCTCTGGACTTTCCTCCTGATTGCTTAAAAAGGACTTTGCTGAAGATTGGAAAGCCCAAATCAGGCCCTGGAGTTGGATCTCCCCTCTCCATTTCCAGTTGCATTCGCTGGGGAGGGGGATTGCCTGGGATCCAAATATGCAACATGCTCTGTAGGGAGGCAATGAGGATACAGCCCTGCTCTCGAGTAAACCTGATCTGTGTGTGAGCGGCGCACTCCAAACCAGGACAATTGCAGATTGGGTGTAGCAGTCAAGCCATTCGTAGCTTCCTGGGAAACAGCATCTAAGTGATCAGAGAACGTACGTGGGGCTTAGGCCCTGTTTTGGGCCCAAGTTGGGTCCAAGCATTCCTCCTGACACTCTTGGCCATTTGGATCCTTGTGAGAAGTGAACTGATCTGGCAGACAGGAAGACATGGCATTTCCGGAGTAGGAGGAGGCCCCGTGCCGAGCACTAGAGATGTTGGTCTCCATGCTGCTCTCAATTCTGCAGCTGCCCAGAATCTCCTGCAGGGTCCCCTGACTCAGACAGCCCACATCATGCAGAATTCTACAAAAGTCATGGCGGAACCGGATGCCCACAAAGGCGTAGAGGAAGGGATTCAGGCAGCAGTGGCTGTAGGCAAACGTCTCACTCACAAAAATGGCACTGCTCAGCCCCTGGTCAACAGTGCAGGACTTCCCTGTGACCTCCAGCTTGGTGAGTGTGTGCCAGAAAATGACCACATTGTAAGGGGTCCAGCAGAGCAGGAAGACACTCGTGACTGCAATGGCTACCTTCACGGCCTTCTGCCGCTGCAACCGCTGGGACTGGCAGAGGAGTCTCACGATGGCTGTGTAGCAATAGCACATGACCCCCAAGGGCAGGAAGAAGCCCACCAGGTGGTAGAGGAAGCGCTTGGCCAGCCAGGAGTTGAAGCCATGCATGCCATACTCTCTGAAGTGGCAGATACTCAGGTTGCTTTTGACCCAGACCTCTGTGAACAGCAAGTCGGGCATGGTCAGCAGAAAGGAGAGCAGCCAGATGCCCAGGCAGGTCAGGTGGATGGAGAGGCCACGCTGCCTCTGGAAGGTCTGCAGGGCGCACACCACGGCCAGGTAGCGGTCCACGCTGATGCAGCTGAGCAGTAGGCTGCTGCTGTAGAAACTCATCTCGTTGGCGGCACTCAGTAGCTTGCAAAAGAAGAGGCCGAAGACCCAGCCTGCCAGGCTCTCCACCACGCCGAAGGGTAAGGTGAGCAGCAGTAGCAGATTGGCCAGGGCAAAGTGGAGAAGGAAGAGCTCTGTGGAAGTACGGGAGCGTCTGTAGCGCCACAGGATGACCACCACCAGAAGGTTGCCCAGGCCTCCCAGCAGGAAGATGAGCAGGTGGACAAAGGGCACCAGGACACTCTGGAAGGGCTGCCTGGGATTGCCTTCCACAGGAGGACACAGATTTTCATCGTAGGAGTAGTTCCCATCGCTGTCAGTGATGTTGTAGTCGAGGGTCTGGGAAGAGAGTAACAGGGAAAGGGGATTTAGGGGCTGGGGCTTCTGTGTGCTGTCCCTTGCAGAGAGGGGCTATTCAGACCAGGGGTGAAATCTAAAATTTGTTTCTACCGGTTCTGTGGGCGTGGCTTGGGGAGGGTAATGTGACTGGGTGGGCGTGGCCAACTTTTTTTTTTTTTAACTTTTAAAAGCATTTTTTTTACAACCTTAAGAGGTTGTAGAAAAAATGCTTTTAAAAGGCTTTGGCGATCCCAGCTGAGCCATGCAATCATCAGAGGCTTTCTTTTTTTTACTTTTAAAAGCATTTTTTGGCTGAAAAAATGCTTTTAAAAGTAAAAAAAAAGCTTCTGATGATCGCGCGGCTCAGCTAGGCATGGGGCGGGGGGGGGCGCAGGGATTTTTGCTACTGGTTCTCCGAATCACCCGCCACCATCACTACTGGATCGGGTGATCCTGTCCGAACCAGGAGCATTTCACCCGATTCAGACCCCACAATTTCCCCACCCCCATCCTTGCCTCCTCCAATGGTGGGGACAATCATACTATGGGCACTGGACAATCGGGAGGATCAAGAAACAACTGCTGGCTGGGGGATTCTGGGAGTTGAAGTCCACCCATTTTCAAGCTTCCAAGGTTGAGAAACACTGTTCTAGAGGCATCTTTCACTCTTGTCCCTCAAGATACTTAAAAGCAGCTTCTGCATGTCTGAAGTAGGCAATGAGCAAGTTGCCTCACTCCAGCTTCAGGGGCTGCAATTGTCTTCATGCTGACCTAGCGGAGGAGAAGACAGCCTGGGACCTCGGAGATGAATCACCAGAACGGGCGCTGCTCCCAAGTGCCCTGGGCCCGCAAGGGAGCCTGTGCCACACAACCAACAAGAGGGCAATGGGCATCAACCCCCGCTGACTGCAGGAGCAAACAGATGGAGGCTTTGCTCATTGGAGCGACCCACTGCTGGCTGGCAGGTAAACCAGCAGAGCAGCGAGGTTCTGCCTATCTTAGAGAGAAGAAGTGGATTCAAGGGTTTTTTTTCCCTGAAGGGGGACCCTCAACTGATAACCTTGTGCTCTAATATTTTGGATTTTTTCTGTTTTGGGGGAGGGGGCTTATTTTTACAAATCAGTTAAACTTTAACTTCTGGTCAATTTCAGAAGCCCAATTTCTTTTTTCAACCTTAGCCCTTGCCAGGCCTTTGAAGGGGCTTTTAATAGTGTTCAAAGCTGCTGTTTCAAAAGGCGAAGAGGAAGCAGATGTTGAAATCGATGGAGAGGGAGTGTTCATTGCACTCTTTCCTTAAAGTTGTGCAGTTTCAATTGTTTAATTACCTTTGAATTTAAAAATGGAGTTGCAAGTCCGGAAGGCAATTGCAATCTTAGAACTGAATGCTACCTATGCTTCTGCTCAGAAGTCAGTCTTCTACGGAGCCCTGCTGTCTGCAGTGGGGAGAGGAGCACGAATGGAAAGGCAACTGAGGGAGAAAGTTAAGTGGGGGCTGGGGGGGGTGTTTATCCTTTTCACTCCTCACATGCTGATAGCCCTGCCCACCCGCAGTCATCTTACCCTTTTCCTCCTTCCATGGTTTTTTTTTTTTTGGGGGGGGGGCTGGGGGTGACACACACAGCAATGCAGATACGTTGATTATGCATTAATCCCAAAATGGTTGAGATTCTCTATAAAATCCCAGATTAATCCAAACTCAGCTCAATTTTCAAATTAGTTTCAATTAACAACTTTATCCAAATTTTGCAAAGAGAAGCAATCTAAGGTGCATTTGACTGGGTGACCATGGGAATTCCTTGGCCAGAAATTGAACTGGCCTTGAAAACCAGGCCAGGCGGCTCTTCCCCAATCACCCATTAAGGTGCCCAACCCTGCAGAGCTGCTGCTTTGAGTTGTGCTCAGCCAGTTTGGTTGCAGCAGGGTGGGGGCCCTCATCAGACCTGGGTGAGGGGACAGAGGAAGAGGAAAAACGGGAAGTCGGCTCTTGTCTTTTCTCCCCTAGGGGACTGATAGGTTCTGGTGACTTGGCCCCAGCGGAAATCTCACAGGCCCTGCAGGTGGCTGCTTCCGCTACTACCAAAGCCCATCATTCTGTTGCAGAGGGATCCGTGTATTTCCTTTACTTCTCTTGGTTTTAAGGGGTCCTCCAGGCTTCTTCCAACCATGCTCCTCCCATCACAGTCATGGAAGGGTCCAGCTCCTGCCCCTTCTCTCTGTGTGAGTGCTTTTGAAAATCAGCCAGTGAAAAAAGGAGGGGTAAGCAGTCACTTCCTTCTGAACATGTCCCCTTGGGGTTTTTTGTAACAGGCCCCCAGAGACTGATTCCAACTCAGAAGACAAGAGGCTCAAAAACAGGAAGACCAGGCCGAGGAGTTGCGGAGAAGAATCTGCAGCTCTTTCTTGGCTCCGCTGGGCCTGTGGCTGGCATCTGGCTGCCTCAGCACTTGCACCCAATCTTCCCCAGATGCACAGGGATACCCATGCAGGTGCAGCAGCAAGGAGCTTCCAGCCAAGGAAGCCGTCAACCCCCTTTCCCCAGGGACAAAGGATTGGAGGAGGTGAAAGCGCTCTGCAGGGTCAAGTGGTCTCCTGCCCAAATGATAAAAGCCCAAGTCCTGGCTGGATACCTCACAGTGGAGACATAATCTCCCTCCCAGAAGAATTCAGCCCAGGGGCAAAAAATTAGCACTCCTGCACCCTCCAGAGGGATTCCCTATCCTTCAGGCCAGCAGAAGTCCCAAGCGGCTTCTCTGGTCTGAGGCTTCTGCCCATTGGGCCACCTCTGCCCTGCTCACGGAGCAGCCCAGCTCTTTGTCAGAGCTGCTGCCAACACTCACCAAGTTCATGACATTCTCCAGGGTGATCGTAAACTCGGGCATGATTTAGGAAGCAACACACGGGTGCTCAGCCTGTTGTTGGTTCAGCAGAGAAATGATCAGGTGAGGAAGGACCAAACAAGAGAAGGAGCCTCCTGATTTGCAAGCCAAATTAAGTTTCAAGATTCTTATTACATAAAACCACTTTTTAAGACGTTTCGGTCCTCTGTTTGAGTCAAAGGCGACTCAACCCAACTCAATCAAGTTTGTGACGTGCACACCGGAGAGATGGATATTCAGGTCTTGTTTCCACCATTATTTACCCTGCCCCTCTTGTTTTTATCAGACTGGGCAAAGATCACTTCCAGATCTTTGGGCTTTGTTAATGTTACACCTATGAACTTACACAATGGGAACCACGTTCCTAGGAAATGGGGCAAGGCCTGAATTGGAGTTTTGTTCCTAACCGGGAACAAAGTTTAGCTGGTCTCCTTATTCCCAGCGTGATGCTGCGGCTGTTATGAAAAAGATCCACAGGGCTAAATACGCTAAGATGACTGTGCTGGAGCCCTTCATTGTCCCCAAAGGGTCCCACTTTCAGAGCTTCTCCCAGGACACCGGCTGGCAGGCAGGCAGGCAGGCAGGCAGGCAGGCTGCCCCCGTCCCCTGCCCAAAGCCCCGCGGCCGGACTCCCTCCCTCCCGGGGCCGGGAGAGTCGGGACCGAAGCGGGGGGTGCGCGCTTTGCGAGGCCAGCCCTGAAAGGCAGGCAGGCAGGCAGGCAGCCCCGGGGACGAAGGGGCGCCTCTCCCGGGAAGGGCGCTGGGACGGAGCAGAGCCGCCCCATCCCCCCTCCGCCCTCCGCAGCTGAGCCGAGGGAGCCGCGCGGGGCGGGCGGGGGCGGGGGCGGGAGGGGCGCCCGGAGAAGCCTCCCAGCACGCCCCCGGGGAGGGGGAGGGGCGATGGGTCTTAGGCGTCGCTGGGCGCCTGCGCGGCCGAGCGGTGGGTGTGGCTCGAGGGGGAGGGGGAGGGGGAGGAGGAGGAAGAGGGCGCGCGCGCCAGGACGGAAGGAAGGAGGAAGGGAAGGGCCGCCATCTTGTTGTCGCGTCGCCGCCGCCGCCATAGTCCGAGCGGAGCCACGGCCGACGGGCTGCGAGACGGGCCGACCCGGAGTGGGAAGCGAGCGCGGCCGCCAGTCAGGCAGGTATGCGGGCGAGCCGTGAGCGGGAGGCGCTCGTGTGGCTGTCCTGGGCCGGGCCGCCGCCGGTGGAGAGCGGCGCTGCGGACCCGGCCTCCGCGGCGGCCGGGCGGGTGGGCCTTTCCGGCGCAGCGAGGGCCGGGACCGAGGGCCTCTCTGCCCGCCCGGCCGAGGGTCCGCGGGCCCGGGGCGCCCCGCTTTTGAGCCGCTCGACTCTGGGGCGAGGCCTCCCGCGCGTCCTCTGGGCGGCCTGGCCCTCCTCCCGACGCTCGGCCCGGGTTGCCGCCGCCGCCGCCGGCCGGGCCTGAGACAAAGGCGGGGAAGCGCGTCCCTTGGAGGGCTGTTTTAACCGGGGGCCTCGAACCCGGGCGGGGAGGATGGCTGAATCCGGGCCTCGGGCACTCGGCCCCGGTTTGGCAGGCCGGCGAGGGGGGAGGGGGCGGCGTCTCTTGGCGGGGGAGCTTTGCCAACCTCCCTCCATTGAATGGCGCAGGAGAAAAGCTGCGGTCGAGGGGCGTCTTGCACGCGGTATGTTCTCTACCCCCAGCCTGCCGCCCCCAGAAGGAGCCGGTAATGCCCGGAAGGCCGCTCTTTGGAGGGGAGCGGGGTCCGGGCCTGGGGTCGCCGGCCTGTGGGGTTACTTGCGTCCCCCAAACTTCCTTGGGAGTGGACGCAGCAAGCAACTGCAGGTCCTAACGGCTTTGTCTCTCTTATTTTCAGATTGAAGTGAGTAGATTGGACCGGACTCAAGTGTGTTAGAAGACTTTTTAAAAAGTTGTTCCACAGTGCATCAGCGCAAGTGACTGGTTTATCTTGAGTGACTTTACAGGTGCTTGCCTGTGTTGCAATAAGAGACTCATATATTGAGCAGGACCTAATTTATCTCTTCATCTTGGAGAGTCTAATAAACTCTTACACTTTCCGTACTCACAACTGTTTGGAAGTTGAAAGACATTTAAAAGACAAACATGAGTACGGCCAGAACAGAGAACCCTGTTATAATGGGTCTCTCCAGTCAAAATGGACAGCTGAGGGGCCCAGTAAAACCTGGTGGTGGTCCAGGAAGCGGGGGGACACAGGTTCAGCAACAGATAAACCAGCTGAAACATCCCAACACAATCAACAATGGCACTCAGCAGCAAGCACAGAGCATGGCCTCCACTATCAAGTGAGTACTTGTCTAGAGCGTCAGCAGCCATCTTGTGAGATACCCAGAATCTCCTCAGAGTTTTGACTTCTGGATGGAGTGTGAGCTCTTTCCTTCTTATACCCGTTTTACCAACTACAGCAATATTTGATGCTATTCCTGAATTGTATTTGTCCCACATTTGTCATACTTTACTTATTCATCCTTTGCTTCCCATTGTTGCTACATAGTGCTGTCAGTTGCATAGGGTGACTATATTTTTTTAAAAAAATACAGCTTTCCCGCAACCTGCACAGATGTTAATTTAGCATGGGATGAAGCAAAAGGTAACGGCATCCAGCTTTTAGGAGACCCTAAAGAAAGGCTGCCTGCTGAGCAACCTGGAGGGTTCCTACCTCGGCTGGATTTCTATGGGTGGGAACCTCCACAACTGCAGACACCCCCTCCCCTCTCTTAACTGGAAGCCCAGCACAGATTTTTCAGCTGTGCCCAGGTGACTGGAGAAGCACACTTACTTACTTATTAAATTTATATGCCACCAATTTTACTATTCAAAGAACTTTGGGCAGCATACTGGGAAAAAGGCTCCAGTGATTTGGGATAGGTGTTTTAGAAAGCACTAAAGGAAGGAACCAGCACCTTGGATTCAACTCAACAATAAGGCTTTAGGCTATCATTATAACCGTTTTATTTTTATCAGAACTGATATTGAGTATCCTTGGCTAAAAGCAGGTCAGATTGCTTCCTGAATAGGGATTGATTAAAGTAGAGAATCAACATATAATAGATAATCCTATATATTTGGGAGGTTTCCTTAGTTTATCGAGTACCATTGTTGTATCAATGGAAATGGTGAATCATGTAATTGCTTCAGAATACTTCCAAAGAGTTACCCAGCCTAAAACAGGTAATCTTTGGGTCATATTGGTATCAATAACTCTAGCATATGTTTTCTGGAGGAAACGGAACTGATTCTTTTTAACAGGACATTTCTTTGCAACAGTTTGCTTGATACTGTGATCTCTGCTCATTTAAACCAAATACCCCAACCTTCCTGGTTTGATGGAAGAATACAGTGGAATGATCTGTTGTTTTACAAAGAACAAAATAGGGAGCCTGGGATTTCCCAGGGAAAATAACCATCTTCCAGTTTAGTGTAACTGCTCTGCAGGTAATGGCAGACAGCGTAGAACAGTGCCTTCTGCTGCTGCAGCTGAACCAGATTGCAGTCGTCAGTTCTAGAGAGCTCTGGAAGCATCACCCACCAGGGTCTCCTCATGCATCCTGGCAAGTCAATACTGCTTGTATTCAAGACCACATGTCTTCAGCCCTGGCATTTTCTGGAGTGCCCATAGCTTGCTCAGCATTGGGAAAGAAACTTCAATTATGGTCTGTTGCATTTTTCACATTTGAAAATAATTGTGCAGTGAGGGGTTGAAGAAAGTTTCTTTTGGGCTTTTAACACACCGTGGTGAAGTGGCTAAGGTCCTGGAGAGCACTGGTACAAATACACTTTGAACAGTGGAAGCTGTTGATTGATGTCCAGCCATATGTTGTCAATCCTGTATATCTTACTAAAACAAAGGCTACTGTTTTCTAATATGGAGAAAAAGATACATAACTGTGACTGAACTTAAAAGTTATTCAGTAGTGTATGACATGTTCAGATCCTCTCCACATTCTCCAGTGGTTAGTTAATGCTGTGTTAACACTTGATTGCACTGACTTAAAATAGCCTTTGTTTCCTATGTCATGAAGAGTTTGTATGTCAGATTCTAGGTGGATTATAAGGGCTGTTGTTTTTGTATTTTTCAACCCTGAGGGTGATTGTATCACATGCGATGTAAAGATCTGGCTAAACCAAAATCAGGTCCAAAAGCTAATACAGTTTTCTCACTTCAGACCTGGCGATGACTGGAAGAAGACTTTAAAGCTCCCTCCGAAAGACCTGAGAATCAAAACGTCGGTAAGGGCTTTCTAAAATTTTAAACATGGGAAAGGAAGTGGTGGTGATGCTTGACAACAGATGTTCATTTCATTGAAGTGTAAGGTTTCAAACTGATTAACATTGTCTTACAGAATTCACACTGAGATATCTGATTGCTATCTACTTGCTATCTCTGAAATTACACCATCTCAAAATGTCTCTTGAAAGCGATGGCTGCCTGCTGTAGATGATGCAGCTAGACAAATAACCATCTTAAACTAACTGGTGAAACTAAAAGAAAAAGGATACATGTTCCCCTCCTACATCACCACCCCACATCCCAGTGCTGAATAAAATGCAGCAGCAGTGGGCATAGATTGCAACTTATCTTGAATTTAATGCTACCCTACCCCTACCATCATTTACCGCCCCCCACATATGTTTTATCAGGTACACATATCTTTTAGATCTTCACACCAAAGCCTTGCCCAATCCAGTTTCTCTGCTTCCCACTCCCTTTGCTTTCTAGAATTTCTTCAGCCCCTAGGGGGGAGTTAACCCACATCAGAGCACCCACCCTGCTGCTGGGCTTAGCCTCAGAATGCTCTTTGCATTGAGATTGACATCAAATAAGTTAATGATTCTGCTTTGCTTCTCCAGGATGTGACGTCAACAAAAGGAAATGAATTTGAAGATTATTGTCTGAAGCGAGAGTTGCTGATGGGAATTTTTGAAATGGGCTGGGAAAAGCCATCTCCTATTCAGGTTAGTCACCTAAAGTGTAAATTGAGCAAGTTTAGTAAATTAAGATAAGATGCTTATTAATGAATGGAAATTTACCTTTTATAAATAATGGGGAAAATATTAGGCTTTGGATTTCCACGCAACAGGATGCTGTGTCCTGTGCTCTTGGCTTTTGCTGAAGCTCTGCCTGTATTGTTTCCCTTGAACTGGACCCGTTCTGCATGCCTGGAAGGCTGATAAACGTAGTGGAGAAAGGAGGGCTAGGCTATCTCCCTTCCCCTTTTCTCTCACGCCACCACCCTCCACAGCCCCTTGCCATTCAAAGCCTTCCTTTCCAGGAAAAGAACACTTTTCTCTGTGCATAAGACAATGGGATCCATCCTTTCATGTTTTCCTCTCGGCAAAAGCCATCTCAGTTGAAGGACGCACTCTTGTGCATATGGAAATGGCCTTTTTATATGAGATGGAGAGAATAGGGTCCCTGGAATAAAGGGCTGAGATTTCTTACTCTTCATTGTATCTAGCTTTTTTTAGTGTTAGTGGTTTTTTAGTGGTAGATGGAATTAGAATAAAACAACAAAGAAGGCAGTAGGCTTCTTTATGATAGTTGCTGATTTTTTGAACCAGTAATTAATGTTACTGTTAACCGAGTAGAAATATTCCTGTCTCCAAACCCAACCTTTTCAGTCTAGAGAGGCAGATGGAAAAAACTACATATAGAAGTTTGTCATGCAGGCTAGAAGACATCACACATCCATTTTCTTCCTGCTTTCCGACGTGTGTATGCCTACCTAGTTAAGGCCACAGAGCCCTATTGATTTGGGAGGAAGCTGATTATTTTCTGTCATGGTCAGTTGGTTGCCAGATGACTGCCATGTGTAATTCAGTTTTGTAGGATGATGATTTGACTATGTATTGACACTTGGTCATCCTCTCTTCCAGCTGGGAATGAGAACATGGTTGCAAGCAATTAATCCTTCTGCCTTTTCATCTAAAGTGTGGCCCTTTTCTCCTTTTGTTTTTACTCTATGTTTATATCTTCTAACAGCTATTTCATATTTTTTACTTCTTCATTCAAAATCTTGCCTTCTGTTTTTTCATGCTTCTTTTCAGGAGGAGAGCATTCCTATTGCTTTGTCTGGAAGGGACATCTTAGCCAGAGCTAAGAACGGAACCGGCAAGAGCGGTGCCTACCTCATTCCATTACTTGAAAGGCTTGACTTAAAGAAGGACAACATACAAGGTCAGTGGAAGATGACAAGCCACACTGACTCCAGTTGCAACAGGTCACCACGGACCATGTTAGATTGCTAGTTATGTAACGGCTTCACTTTTGTGAAAGAAAAAAAAAGTACAGAAGTTTTTGGAAGAGTAAAGATGTTTTTGAAATTGGTAAGGCCCTGGGATCACTCTTACGTTTTAACTGGAAGGGCTTGAAGAATTTCACAATGAAACGCTGCTGCTGCTGTTGCTGCTAACAGTAATGTCTTTGCTTTATGTAGGTAGAATAGCAAGACCGCTGTGCCCCCATTCAGCATTCTCTCCCCTCAGTCCATTGAGAGCACCCTTACTTTGCCACATTGTTTGCTCCACTGAATCAGTTTATCCAAAACCAGCATTCAATTAGCCAAGTATCTGAGAAAGCAGGACATGGGATAGGGTGGTGGGACACCATCTTCCCCTTTCTCCTCCTGTTTGTGCTACCTTTGAACAGGGGCATCTAGTGAGCTATATCTTTAAAAGTGTCTAAGCTCAGGAACAAAACGGTATGTTTGGGGGCGATTCAGGAATTCATCTTGCACATCCTCCTTTTTGCCTAATGCTTTTTGTTTTAGTCAGAGAAAGTCTGAGAAAACCAGATAGTTGCAGAGTTTGTTTTTGTGGGGTTTTTGTTGTTCTAGATCAGGCCTATCAAACTGGCGGCCCATGGGCCCAATGCGTCACACGCAAGCCATGCCCACCCCAGATCCGCAAAGGCAGTAAAAGTCACGATACGTCACGTGACACGATCAAGTGACACCCATGTTCTAGATACCTTTACATTCTGATTATTTAAAATAGCAAATTGCTAATTGTTTTGTTAATAGGATCAGAGTTTTCTGGTTAAAAACAGTTGGTAACCCGTGTTTTCATTGGTAATTGTTGTAGAATCATTAACATTTCTTGCCTTATCAATATTGAAGAAAATGTTCTGCAAAATTTCTGAAGAGAGAATTCTTGCACAAAGCCAACCTTCCGATTTTGAGGTTGGGAAGAATGCTTTGGTTTTCCTTGGTTTACCCATGAGCACTTTGTCCTGGGGGGTGTGGGGGGGGTGAAAATGTGAGTAGTCATGCTCTAGTTCCTTAGCAATGAATAATTTTAAGAGTAGATGCAAGAATTAAATATGGATGATCAATAATTTTAGGTCTTTTTGCAAAGTCATTGAAAGTACAGTAGAACAGAGGTGCAGCAGGCAGGGATAGATCATGCCAGAAGGACTTGAATTTTTCAAGTAAATATTCTGTATTCCCAGGTCCTACTAATTTATTTTTAATACTCCTGATGTCCAAAGCATGAAAAGGTAGTTGCTCCTAAACTCCTGGAGAGACTTGGGGTATCAGCATTGCCATTCCAAAGCACTGGATGGGAGAGCTTCACTGCAATTTTCTCAATTTTAGAGTGCTAGACAAACACTCCACATGCTGCATTATATAGTGAGTTAGGGAGAAATGTGACTTGGAAGGTGCTACTTCTGCATTATTATGAACCTTTGAAAAGCTGATAAAATGTTAGAATGGTTCATCTTCCATTAACTTTAGACAAACTGGATTGAGATTCAGGCCACTTGCCTATTTGATCTCGATTAAAAGTCTTTGTAAGCTAGAAAGGACGCTTGGGTTTCTGAACATCTTAATGTTTAACCCTCACTGGACATACGTTAGCATTAAATTCTTCTGGGATCATGGAATAAGAGTGCCTCAAATTATCTCTTGCTTGACAGCAATGGTGATTGTTCCCACAAGAGAACTTGCCCTGCAAGTCAGTCAGATCTGCATCCAGGTCAGCAAACACATGGGAGGGGCAAAAGTGATGGCAACCACAGGAGGAACCAATCTGCGGGATGATATAATGAGGCTTGATGATACAGGTAGGATGTCCTATGACAAGAGTGGGGTAACCCCAAACGAATCTCACACACACACACACACACACACACACACACACACACATACACATTCTTTTCTGCCCGTTTTTATCAGTGCCTTATAATCTGCTCTTCTTTCTCGCAGTGCATGTAGTGATAGCAACCCCAGGAAGGATTCTGGATCTCATCAAAAAGGGGGTAGCAAAGGTCGACCATATCCAGATGATTGTCCTAGACGAGGTAACGTTTAACTGACGGAACTTCATGAGTTACAAGCTGAGCCCTCAGCCACCAGATTAGCTGTCCTGGGTGCTTTTTGTGGATTCTGGTCAATGGCAGCTTGAAATCGAGGCTCCTTTCCCACCTGTGCAGCTGGAAAAGGAGGCCTCCTGTGGCTGGCTAAGAAACATTATAAACTGGGACTCTGGCCAGGGCCTGCCAGGTGGGCTGGTTAAACATGGAACGAGTTCCCCAACTGCCCCCTTTTTTATTATGTATTAATTTATTTTGCAGGCAGACAAGTTACTGTCTCAAGACTTCGTGCAAATAATGGAGGACATTATACTCACTCTACCGAAAAACAGGCAGATTTTGTTGTACTCTGCAACTTTCCCTCTAAGTGTGCAGAAGTTTATGGTGAGTTGAATGAGCCCAAATTTGCATAATTGAGCAAAGAGTGAAGCAGTTATTCTTACCACACTGCAAACCAGAGACAGTCTGCAACTTAAAAGAGTTTGTTTAGTGACCATTCAAAGTTACAACGGCACTGAAAAACGTGATTAATGGCTATTTTTCACACTTATGGTCATTGCAGCATCCCTTTGGTCACATGATCAAAATCCACATGTTTGGCAGCTGATTCATTTGTAGTGGTTGCAGTGTCCCAGTATCAAGTGATCCCCTTTTGTGAACTTTTGGCAAGCAAAGTCAATGGGAAAGCCAGATTCACTTAACAACCGTGTTACTAGCTTAACAACTGCAGTGATTCACCTAACAGCTGTTGCAAGAAGGGTCGTAAAATGGGGCAGAGCTCACTTAACCATTGTCTCGCTTAGCAACAGAAATTTTGGGCTCCGTTGTGTTCAGAAGACCAGGACTACCTGTACATGCCAGAATGCTTCTCTTTCAGAATTCCCACCTGCAGAAACCCTACGAGATTAACTTGATGGAGGAGCTGACTCTGAAGGGGGTGACCCAGTACTACGCTTATGTAACAGAGCGTCAGAAAGTGCATTGCCTCAACACACTCTTTTCCAGGGTAAGAAGTAAAAGTTTAAGCTAACCTGGGTTTAAACAGTGACCAAAGTGATCAAGTGAAATCCTGTAGAATATTGCTTGGAAAAAGAGTTTTATTTAATGACTTGTACAGCTTTTATTTTTGCTTCTTCGGTTCTTTAGGTATTGCCTTGTTTTTGTGTACCTGTCTCCAAGCTTTATAGTCTAGTATTATCTGCTTATTTCCTTTGCAATTTAGAAACAATACAATATAACACTTCATTGTCTTTGCATTTAGCTCCAAATAAACCAGTCCATCATCTTCTGTAACTCCTCCCAACGGGTTGAATTGTTAGCTAAGAAAATCTCCCAGCTGGGCTATTCCTGCTTCTACATTCACGCAAAGATGAGACAGGTCAGTGTGCTGTTTGGAGCAATTAATGAATATCTGTTGGATTTTAGTTGCTGATTGTAGGAGAGAGAGGAGTAGTGGATCTATTTCCAGATACTTCATATAATCAGCCTGAACAGAGATCCCAGGGCAAGTGTCAGAATAGCAACTGGTCTTGTGAATTGCATGTTCTGCCACAGGCCAGGCATTACTTATCAAGTAGAACGTTCTCTTCCATTAGAGATGTTTCAATAGAAGCACCTGGATTTTCCTTTAGGTGCTGAAGGACAAACTTCTGGGCTTTGAGTAAGTTGGTGAAACTTTTCCAATTCCTTTTCTAGGAGCACCGCAATCGAGTGTTCCATGATTTCCGGAATGGCTTATGCCGCAACCTTGTTTGCACTGGTGAGTATCCTGTCCTTTTCCATGGCTTGCATATTGTCCAGAAAGGCTCTTTACTAACTAGGCAGTTTCAACGCTTCATTTTTGGAATTTGTTACGGTACTTTTAGCAACTGGATATTGTAAAATTAGGAGAATCCCAGGTATTGTCATTTCTTAAATAGATGAATGCAATGTGCTTTTACATGGGGTTGCTTTTAAAGATTATCTGGAAGCTGCAATTAGTACAGGTCAACGTTTGCCAGTGAGAACTATTGTATAACACAAGCACTGGAGGCTCTGCATTTGGTAGCCAGAAGAGTAGAAATTTATTTACTTATATCCCGCTTTTATTATTTTTTCTTAAAAAACCTCAAGGCAGCAAATGTGCCTAATACTCCTTCCTGCTCCTCTTTTCTCCACAATCACAGGTGAGGTGGTTTGGGCTGAGAGAAAGGAATTTTTCAAGCAGAGGAAAATCAGGGAGTCCGGGCAGTTCAAAAGAATATGAAGGTTTATTGCATGCTAAGACTGACTATAAGAATCTGAACTACTAACAATCCAAGCAAATTGGAGGTAGTTTAAGTCAATGGAATTCAAAGTGGGCTGGATTTAGGTCTCTTGGTGGTGCGAAGGGACGCCAGACTGATGACGCATTTGACTCCTCCCTTCGGCTCAGCTTGGTCATCTACCAGATGGACCCAAGTCACTCAGCTGGCTTTTGTGCCTAAAGCAGGACTATCTCAGTCCAAAATGCTGGTTTGGCCAGTAAAGTCCTCCATGGCTCCACACTCAGATCTTCTGCTCCAGCCAGAATCTACCTGTCAGTTTGCACATCGTCACATTGGGCTAGAAATCAGGGTTTCCAAATCTTAGCTCTGATCCTGAAATAGTCTTCTGGATATGGTATTTTTGGTATAGTCAGAAAAGCAAATTGAGATTTTCAACAATTATGACCATGAATGTAAAAGATCTCTTGTCCTTTTTTTTTATATATATATAATTGCAACCATTTTAATGTGATCTTTTATGTTGGCTTAATGCATATTGTTAAAGGGATCATTTTACATTTCTTTTCTCTAAATTGAGGCCGTCTAGCTCAAAAAGTAGAGACTAGAAAGTGGGAAATAGGGAGCCTTTGCCATAGAAAGAAAGAAAAGAAAAGAAAGAAAGAAAGAAAGAAAGAAAGAAAGAAAGAAAGAAACCTGCAGGATCCAGTCTTGAACATTTTTCACTCTAACATTTCTTTGTGCTTGAGGCTACAGAACAATCCAAAAGTTGGATATGAGTTTTACTTACATAGCCAGAGATCCTGTCATCCTGAGCCCATCTTTTTTGTATTACTGGATTTTTCTAAGGTGCAAGGTTTATTTTTCAGATCTCTTTACCCGAGGTATTGATATCCAAGCTGTGAATGTTGTGATCAATTTTGATTTTCCAAAGCTGGCAGAGACATATCTCCATCGCATTGGCAGATCAGGTGAGGACATCATTTAATGAAAAATTACAGTCATATAGTACAGGTAGTTGTTGACTTACAACCATAATTCAGCCCAAAATATCTGTGGCTAAGTGAAACATATGTTAAATGAGCTTTGCCCTATTTTATGACCTTTCTTGAAATAGTTGTTAAATGAATCACTGCAGTTATGTTAGTAACATGGTTGTTAAGTGACTCTGGCTTCCCCATTGACTTTGCTTGCCAGAAAGGTGACCCTGGGACACAGCAAAGGTCATAAATATGAGTCGATTGCCAAGCATCTGAATGTTGATCATGTGCTATGGGGATGCTGCAATGGTCATAAATGTGAAAAATGGTCATTAAGTCACTTGCCATAACTGCTAATTGCTGGTGGAACATCAACTGTGCATCATGTGTGAGCAGTTGGGAATCCTCAGGGAGGGGCTCTGGAGAGCAGTCAGTTCAGCCATTCCTCTAGCAAAGGGCTGGTTATCCCCCACAAGGACATCATGCCCGTAAGTGACTTGTTCTTCAGCCTGCTGAGCTTCTGTGCTGCTCTCTGTGTAGGGTGGTAGCAGCTTGGCAAGTTCAGCTCTCTGGTGGGAGAGTCTGTGAACTGCTCTACATGGCAGTTACCAGCTTATCAAGGAGCACAATTGTCATTTGTACATTGTAAGATACGTCACATGATACGTAAAGCCGCTGTTGGGTTAAACAAAAAAAGCATTACACACGTATGGTCTGAAACTGGAAAACATTGCTCCGCCCTGTATGCTGGGGAGGAAAGAACTGGTCACCACCAGTGGGCCACATGCCGTCCTTGTGCAGCAAGTTGCCAGAGGGAAAACCTTTGCTTTTTCTCTTTGAAGGTCGATTTGGCCATCTAGGCCTAGCCATCAACTTGATCACCTATGACGATCGTTTCAACCTGAAGAGTATTGAAGAGCAGCTGGGGACAGAAATTAAACCCATCCCTAGTAACATTGACAAGAGTCTGTATGTGGCAGAATACCACAGCGAGCCTGTAGAAGATGATAAACCGTAATTGCTGCGTAGGTATCTGAGGGACGCCTGGAGGGTGGGTAACCTGAATTGGGTCCTCTCTTCCTCTGGCGCAGCCTGTCCTAGCCTTTGTGGGGCTCTCATGCCCTGGAAGGGAAGGGAAGCGCACATGTAGAGGAAAAGAGGCATCATTGTTAAATCCAGCTTTTGACCAGATTGTGCCCACTTCCCTTGGCATGTGGCTTTGGGACACCAGGCCCTCCCCGAGCCTGCATCTTTGAGGCGTTGACGGGCAGGACACCGAATGGGCTGGGCCACAGCAGTCAGGCAAGTAGCTTGTTGACGCTGTTTCCTTGGTACTAAAGGTCATGTTTTCTTTCCCCTTTTTCTAGGCTTTGCTTAAACACAAAAGCTAAAGCCCTTTGATCTGGACACGTGAAACATCATTTCTTGGGGGAGGCTCCTTCTCTTTGAGGGTTTTTCATCTTTTTGTTTTGGAACAATTAAAATTACAGAGCTTTCTCCTCCTTTAAAAAAAATTGGCTGTGAAGACAAAAGCAGAAGATAGGAAGAAAATACCTTTTGTTTTTCCCACTTGTTTGCACTGTGTGCTGACTGAACATTAGTTGCACTAACTGCTGGTTTTAATTTCTTTCTTTGTGATGGAGTAGAAGAACTCTGAAATGAGAAGATTCCCAAACTCCACCTTGACTGCAATTTCAAATTCACCCACAGCTGCCCGACTCAGTACATTTCAACTTCTCCCTGGCTCCTCATCTGTCTTTTGAGCTAAAGAGCTTGTTACTTATTTGTGCAAAGTGCCTTATGCTATGAGACCATTCAGAAAATCCCTTTTGGATACAGCCCAAGGAGTCGTTTTGGTTCAGGTCAAAGTCTCTTTCCCCACCTCTGTTTCCTTCCCCTTCCAGGTGCTGGAAGGTGGCCCTTGTCAGTAGTTTTGTTTGGTTAACTTTCTTTTAATGGAGGAATTGAGATGCAGTTGCTGTTCACCCACTCTGTAAATATGTGTATTTAAGCAAAATAACCTGGATCGCCTGGGTTAATTGAGGGAAACCTCCACACTCTGAGAGGAAAGAGCCACTTGCCAACCAATCTGCAGCAGGAGCCCCCCAAAACGCCCCCGGGGCTCTCGCAGAACACTACAGACTGCCCTCCGTGAGTCTCCCTTGGGGGGCACAGCACTTGCTGCCTCCAAGCCATGATGGTTTTTCCTCTCTTACGTGTTCTGCAGAAAATTGGATGTGTATACTTGTATAAACTCTGTAAATATGTGTTTTTCTGTTAAGGGTTCATATAACTTTCTTTTTTCTTTGTTTGGATGAGGCTTGCTGGCATTAAAGGGATTATAGATCGATCTTGACAGCAGCTAAAGGTGAGAGGGGCTCAGTTTTCTGCAACGCTACTCGATGCCAAGCACTGTTGACTCCAGGCCTCTAGGTAGGTCTGGCTTGCTTTAGGGGTTGCAATATCTGGAAGAGATCTGGGTGTCGGGCAAGGTCCTCTTACCCCCTCCCCTAGCAAGGGGGAAAAATCAACCCTCCAGGGAAGCTGGATTTGTCGTCTTATGGGGTTAGAGGAGACCCAATCACCTCCTTTGTCTCAAAGCAAGGCAGAACCAAAAGCGACTCCAATGAGGCAAAGTCCTGGTCAGCCCTGGCAGCTTCCGGCATTAGAACTTCCTGCCAGCTTGTGGCAATTCTGTTTGAAGCCTGTCCGATGAGAGATTCTAGAGCAGGAAAGGCGAGCCCTCTGCTCTTCCCCCCCCCTCGGGGGGTTGTGCTTCCATTCCAGTAGTGTTGCTTTAAAGTGTGCCCCTCCCAATGTGCTTGATGTTTGGCCTGATGTGCAGGCAGAAAGAGAGAGACTACTCGACCTGTAAATGTCTAACGAATTCCCTGTCGGCCTGCCAGCAGCAGAGTGCCAGGAGGCACCAGGGCAAGCATGGGCTCTCTTGGCTCGGAGACAAGATAGTCGGAGCCCACCCCCTCCCTCCTTCTTGCTTTGACAAGCTAAGCAGTTCTGAGAGAGTACCAACTTTTTCCAGCCCTGACCTCAGAGAACTGTGCCTCCTGACAACCTTTGGAAGTGGAACATGTTTTGTCTAAGTAACCGTAGCAAAAGTTGTATTAACAGAAAGCTCTTCTGCTGGGAATTCAACTGAGGCTGCATCAGACGAGCAAGTCCTTGGGGTGGGACAGCTTGGGGGAGGGGGCACTTGTGACCCAAAGCAAAACTTTGCTCTTCTGCAGCAGCCGTTCCCAAAGGAGGGGAGAGCAGAGGCAAAACGTGTGCAGCAGTCTTGAAACTTGTGAGAACACGTAAAACACCTGATTTGGTGCAGTGAGTTGAGGTGGCCACTCTGTCCAGCATGGCCATGCTCCTCTTGTCACTCTTGAAGCACAGCCTTTTTTAAAGAGAAAGTATTACTTCACCTGCGGCCGCCTAGCAGAGCAGCGGCCTCAACCTCTGACCACCATTGTTGGGTAGCTTTGTTGGGTCAGAAAGCCACCTGACAATGGCTCCTTGTCTCTCAATGGTGAAGAGGGACTTGGAAAGGAAAGATGCTCCAGATATTGACCAGGGGCACCCTGGTCTTTTTTTTTTTTTTTTAACCCCTTCATCTGAAAACAGGCTGAGAATTGGATGTCTTATGCACAGAGCAGTTGCCAACAGTTTCTCAACTGGTTCAGCTGCTTCTGGAGAAATTTTGAGAGAACAAACTGGGGCCCTTTTGTTGCCTTCGCCCCCTCAGGTGACTCAATAGTGGGGCAAAACAAGGCTTTGGCGAAAACATTGGTGGGGTCTTCCCAGGACCCCCTGCACTTAGTAGAAATGACCTGGGTTGGGTGGGGGGTGGGTGGGAGGGTTGAGTTTTGCCTTTTTTAATGATTACAGAATGAGATGGGAGCATCTTTTCCTATAGCCTCTACTTTGGTGTCTGTTGTTAGAGCTGGATGAGATCACAGAAACTGGACACCAAAGCAGATGACTTTGATTTGGGCATCTCATTCTACTCTTCTTTATTTTAAGGGTGGGCTTGCTTGCACAGGACTGGCTGTGTCTTGCCAATGGGAGAGAGGCACTGTTGTGTCCAGGATCCTTTGTGGGTGTGAGTTGTTTCCACCAGTAGTCTGACCTATGCTGTTGGTGCAAAGCATACCTCTGGAGGCTACTTCTGGGGCACAATCATTTTTTGTCCCCTGGCAGGAGATGGAAAGTTCAATCCAAGTGGTGGTGATCCACATGACCTTTGCAAGGGAATCTCATGGTATTCTGTAGGGAGGGAAGGTTGGAGCAGCCAGAGGGGAAATCTCTCTGCTGCAACTCTACTCCTTAGGCAACATTCTGGAGTCCTGTGCAAGGGGGAGGGGAAGAGGGAGGGGGAAGGGAGGATAACACAAAGATACAGCCTTGCTGTACTTTAACCAAGATGTGGGGGTGGCAATGTCTGGAAGAAAAGAAGTCAATTTTCCCTTTCTTGAAACTGGAAAATTTGGGGAACATATTTTTCCATTCAGTTCAAGCAATGTTGTATTTCATTGATCCTTGGTTCAGTTCAGGCCATGTCCAGTACAAACAGTGAGGGCTAGAATTTGTCAACAAGGGGTGGGTTGGGAGGGATGGATTATTTTTTGTTTGGAACTGGCAAATGTCCAGCAGAGCTCAGATTTTGGCACAGCATATGTACACAAGTATGTAAAGGAAGGCTGTGAACGTATTGTCAAAAGTGCTGAATTATAAAATCCTGACTTATTTTTAAGAGAATTGGCTCAATAAAAGCTCACTGGGACCTGAACTTGCTTCAGACTCTTTCCTTGTACAGCATGTTGCTCTGTTTGCCTGGCGTCACAGACACCGAGAGCATGTTGAGAAGAACAAGCAGAGCATAGCAAGATTGACTTGCGCCACCAAGCTCTGAAGCTGTTCTTGGGGGGCAAAAAGAGAAGGGGCATTGCTCTGCAAAGGGCTGGGAGCATTTCAATTCCTTCTTTCCAGGCGGCTGAGGATCAGGTAAAGCAGCAGCGGGGCAGCCTTGGCTGGGCCTGGGAATTTCCCAGGCCCCGCCCCCTCTGCATGCCAGCCCTGCCCAAAACTGATGAAAAACTGGGTGTGAAACTGCAGGTTGGTTTTGTGGGCATTTGCCTGGAATGGTGGTGCTCCTTGGCACCTGAGCTCTCAGCTGAAATGCCAGCTCCGGTGCGGTGGGTGTTCCTGTTGATGTGTGCAGCTCTGGGGGGGTGGCAAGCAATGGCAGGCAGCCTTCCACCTCCATGTGACAGGTGAGTGAGCAAGCTGGTGCCAATCTTACCAAGCCACAAAGTGTGCCCAGGGAGTTTCTCTCTGCCACCAATCGTCCTGGATGATAATGAAGCGGGACAGGCTAGTTAAGGGAGGAGAAAAAAAGATGGTTGCCTTAGAAGATGCCTGGAAGTGTTGCGGGGAGACAAAGTTTATCCCTGGTTGGGAATGAAGCAGAAGCTGCTGCTTCAGCATTGGGTTGAGGCTCCCGAGCTTAGCTCTGCTGGCATATTTTCTGCTCAGAATTGGGCGGAGCTGCTTTTGCCGATTATAGTTGTAATGAACAGCCCAGATGGGCACATTGTACCGTAGCTGGTTCTTCCACGAGGCGAGGAGGAGGAGTTGGCAAGGGCGGGGCTGCTTAGACAAGGGAGTGCCCTGTGAGCATGGCAGCACACTCCCAGGCCAGGGTGCCCGTAGAGCAGCTCTTCCATGCCCTGTAGAAGAGGCACCTTGGCAGCCTTGCTCTGCAGTGTTCTTGGGCTGCCCAGAAGACACTTGGCGTTTGGGGCCTTGTCCCTGGGGAGCCATGACTGGGCATCAAGGAGCAGCTGTCCCCTTCCCTGCGAAGTCTTGGCTGCTGGTGGCATTTACATTGGCGTTGCTTCCCCAAGGACATGGCTCCTCTGCAGACCAGCTCTGCTCTTCCTTTCCAGCCACATCTACTGCACTGGGGAGCTGCTGCGGCAAGTCCAGTGGGCCAGGCTCTTTCGAGATGACAAAGACTTTGTTGACATGCCCCTGAAGTCCAATCCAGGTGACTGTCCTCTTCCCACTGCCTTCATCGCTTGGAGAGATGGCCCTGAGTGGAGAAAACGGCTGTATGTTGCAATGCAGAGGAAAGGCTGCCTGCCCTGCCGATGCTGTGCTCGGCGTGCGCTTGCTGGCAGGTTGCTTAGGCTGCAGAGCACAGGCTTCCCCAGACTGAAGGGTGCTAATGCAAGCCCAGCCCCTCCTCGCCCTCCACTCCAGAGTGAACCTCGACCAGATCTCCTCCATCTTTGTTCCATTCTTCCAGATGTGGTTCTGAAGCAATTTGAGGAATTAATGAACGCCACACCTGGTGGAGCCTTATCCAAGCTGCAGCTGGCACAATTTGTGGAGGCTCACTTCTTTCCTCCAGGGCAGGAGCTGGAAAGCTGGACGCCTCCAGACTGGACAGACAGGTACAGTTGCATCTGGAAGGGGTGTGGTGACAAATTCCCCACCTCTCAGAGGTGGCACAATGCTGCCCCTTGCAGGGTATGAGTTCTCAACTAGAGCCTGTTTCTAGAAAACACTCTTCAAGATGGCATTGACTCCCAGCCCCATTCTGCTTCGGCGTGTTGGTCTTTGAGATCCTACAAGCCACCTATTGCCTGAGGTCACTTGCCACTTCCTGGCCTTGAAGACAGCCCCTCCCAACTTTGTTCAGAGGACTCTTGACCCCGGCAGCCAGCCAATAGTCAGCTCTCTGTCTCTGAATGGCCAATCTCCTGTCTCGGGGCTAGCCACAAGATGCCCCCTCTCAGGCTAGCTTCCCCCCCCACCGGCCTGCCCCCAAATTGCCTGGGAATCTCCTGCTCTCTTAGGTCTTCCCACCCAGGGTGCCTCGCTCTTTCTCTCTTGCTCAGGGTGGGAATGGACGCCGTGGGGATGTTACACAGGTTGCAAAGTGTGTGACGTTTTTCTCCTTGAATCCTTGGGGAGGGGGGGGAACTTGGGGAGGGATCACGGTTAGATTATTGCAACGTGCTCTACATGGGGCTACCCTTGAAAAGTGTTCGGAGACTACAGTTGGTCCAGAACGCAGCTGCACGAGCTGTTGTGGGTGCACCTAGATACACCCACATTACACCAATTCTCCGCGAGCTGCACTGGCTCCCTATTGGTCTCCGATCACAATTCAAGGTGTTGGTTATTACCTTTAAAGCCCTACATGGCTCAGGGCCAGGTTATCTTTGAGACTGCCTTCTGTCGCATACCTTCTGCCTTCTACCGCTCCCAGTAAGATCCCACAGAGTTGGTCTCCTCCGGGTCCCGTCAGCTAAACAATGCCGGCTGGCGGGCCCACGGGGGAGGGCCTTCTCGGTGGCAGCCCCAGCTCTCTGGAACCAGTTATCTCCTGAGGTCCGGACCATCCCCACCCTATTGGGCTTCCGAAAAGTGGTGAAGACCTGGCTTTTCTGGCAGGCCTGGGGCCGTTGATCTCGCTCTTGTGATCTGGCGAGATCCAGCCATGAATGGCATGAATGAGTTTTTAATGGTTTTAATTTTTTTAATTTTAAAATGTTTTTTTTTATAATGATTTTTTAAAATGTATTGTGAGCCGCCCTGAGTCTTCAGAGAGGGGCGGCATATAAATTGAATTAATTAAATTAAAATTAAATCTTGAATGGCTGCCTTCTGACCGTCCTGGGCCCCTTGTAGCATCCCCCTCCTCAAGAGGATTTCAGATGAGAAGTTGCGGTCCTGGGCCCGGGTCCTGAACGCCAAGTGGAAGGAGCTGGGCAGGCGGGTAAGTGCCAAGGCTCAGCAGGTTGTGGGGAGCTGAGGGAGGCTGCTGTGCCCTCAGCAGAACCTGCTCCATTTCCCTCCAGGTGAACCCCGATGTTCAAACCTCTCCTTGGCGTTACTCTCTGATCTACGTGCCAAACCCAGTGATCGTGCCTGGGGGCCGGTTCCGTGAATATTACTACTGGTGAGACACACAGAGGGCTGGCGGTAGACCCTTGCCCCAATCCACAGGCCTGGCCCGAAGAGGCCCCTTTCCCTTGACTCCCTTCTCACATCCACACATGGTTGCCACCTTCTTTCCTCAGGGATTCCTTCTGGATCCTGGGAGGCCTCCTCATCTCCAACATGACGGCTACAGCCAAGGGCTTGATCCAGAACTTCCTCTACCTAGTCAGCAAGTGAGGGTTGCCGGGAGAGGCAGGGTTGGGAAGAGGTGTTGCTTCTCCTTCTGCCTCAACTCCCAAGAAGCAGAGGGGAAACCCGCTGGGTGGGCATGGGCAGCTCCTCTGCTAGCCTTGGGGAGGCCTGGTGGGGTCTGGCCCTGGCACCAAGCCTCTTCTGAGCCATGTGCTTCCTAAGAGCAGGTTTGGGCACGTCCCAAATGGAGGCCGGGTGTACTATGAGCGTCGGAGTCAGCCACCACTTCTCACCCTAATGATGGAGAGCTACCTGAGCCACACAAATGACACTGAGTTTCTATGGCAAGTATCTTTGAATCAACTGGTGACCGGGACTTTTGGCTTGCTCAGGGCCGCCAGTTCAGCTTGCAGAACTGGCCAAAGGCATTGCGCTCTACCCCCTCCATCACTGGGCCTAAAGAGGAATGTTTGACCCCCCTTCTCAAGACCTTCTCATTACTGCCTTTTTCAGGGAAAACATCCACCTGCTTGAGGCCGAGTATCACTTCTGGCAAGACCACCGGACTGTCAATGTCTCTGTGGGGGGCAAGCAATACTCCCTGAATCACTACAACGTCCAGGTGGGGGAACCCAGGTGAGTGGCACTGCAGATATGGTCCTCCTCCCACTAATTGGACATTCTTGATATCCAAGAACATCTGGATCCCCTTCAACCTTTCTCCCTTTTCCCCACCAGACCAGAGTCCTATATGAAAGATGTGGAGCTGGCCATGGGCTTAGAGGAAGGTAACTGCCCGATTAGGTCTGCAGTGAGGGGAATGGCTCCGAGATGGCATTGTGGAAAGGATATGGAAGTCACAGAGCCTTGCCAACTAGGGATAAGCAACACAGCACATGGCAAAAACAGCACGTACAATTATTGGCTGAATCAGCAAAATAGAGCTTCCAGTCACAGCATGTACAATAATAATTCCATTGCATTCCGCTTTGGTTGAACTCCCTTTGAACAATTCGACAAATTCTGGGTACCACAATTTAAGAAGGGTTTAGGAAATCAGGTAAGACATTAGAGGCAAAGCATAGGGAGCAATTTTTCAACTAGCTGAAAAGATGTCTCGCACAGAAGAGAACTGAGGCTGTTCTCTCTGATCTCTGAAGGCCAAACATAATCACAGGAAGGGAATTCCCAATCAAATGTTAAGGAAACCTCTTCATAGTAAGAGTAGTTTGCCATGGATGGGGATGCTGTGCTTCATGGCCTGCCTTCCTCCCTCCCTCCCATCCGGGGTGCTTTCACATGAATTCCTAGACTGGCCGGGAGTTGCCCCGAGGACCTCGGGGCGTCTTCCATCTCTAGGATCCGAGGAATGGCAACAAAGCTGCGCCCTGCCTGCAGCTCTTGTGGGCAATGGCGGAGGTTGCCGCTTCCTGCTTCAACGACTGTTTCCCCTCAGAAGCCCAGCAGAGCCTTTGGGCAGAGCTGCAGAGTGCAGCCGAGTCGGGCTGGGATTTCTCCTCCCGCTGGTTCCTGCCAGGCTTCCCATCACTGCAGGACCCGCTACAAGACACCCAAGTGAGAGGGATTGTGCCAGTGGATTTAAATGCCATTCTTTGCAAAGTCGAGCAGCTGTTGGCCACTTTCTATCAAGTCCTTGGTGAGAAATGAGGCAAAGGGGGGCAGCCAGCTGCCCCAAATTCTCTCATGGGGGTGGGGTTGCCTCTTGCTCGATGGCTGAGTGGCCATCGGGGGAAGGCTGGCTTGGCTCTGGGGCCCTGGTGAGTCACCTGCCTGGGACATGGAGGGCAGGCGTGCTCTGAAGGAGGGTGCTGCTTACCCTCTCCAGGGCATGGCGAGAAAGCGAGCAGATTCTGGGCTGCGCGGAGACAGCGGGGAGCTGCCCTCACTGCTGTCCTATGGAACGAGGAGGCCGGTGTTTGGCTGGACTATCGCTTCCTCCATCAGAGGCACAACCCGGCCTTCTACCTCTCCAACATAAGCCCCCTCTGGGCCGAGTGTGACGTGGATCTTCCCAGGGCAGAGAAGGTGCTTTCCTACCTGGAGGTAAGAGGCAGCCAGTGGCTGGCCAGAGATGGATGGGGAGCAGTGAGGCAGGAATCCCACAGTTCACCTGCACAGATCCTGGCTCATTTTTGGGGGAGCACCCCTAGTCAGGCAGTGGAGAAAAGCCCCTTGCCTGCCTGCTCTTCCCTCACTGCAAAAGCCTCAAAGTTGGATTCTTCTTGAGGGGGAAGATGGCACACCAATGGGCAGAATGTTTGGCCACCCAAGACTGAACACTAGTTGCACTTCGTGCCACCTCCTGGGATCAGGGCCAGACAGGATAGGTCATCTCAGAGCAGCTTCACCCCCTACTCGCCATCACTGACTGGAAATGCCCTCCTCTATGTGTGTGCCTGCAGGAGAGTTCGGCCCTGTCCTATACTAACGGACTGCCCACCTCCCTGACACGGACGGGGCAGCAGTGGGACTTTCCAAATGCTTGGGCCCCACTCCAGCACATGGTGATCATAGGTGAGGAGTCCTTCCAAAGAGCCCGGGCTGTTTCACTGTGTCCAGGGCTGGCCCTACCTCCTGCCTTTCCAGCTTTTGCGGGGGTCATTCACCTGCCCTGTTCATCTGGGCCAATCTCCCTGCCAGAGCCCAGCCAAAACCTGTGGGGCAGCATCTCCCTGCCCAAGGCATCCACTGATACCATTTGCCTGCCCTGCCCTGCCAGGCCTGGCCAAATCCTCTTCTCCCCGGGCACGAGAGCTGGCCTTCAGCCTGGCTCAGCGCTGGCTGCAGATGAACCTGGCTGTCTACAAGAAGCATGGAGGCATGTTTGAGAAGGTGAGGTAACTGTCCTGTGCAGATTCTGCCTCTTCCCTCCGTAGCTGGCCTCCCCATCATTCCTCCACCCCTTCCCAGCATGGAGCCTCCAGTGGAGATCCTCTCCCATTGGCCTCCATGCGCTGGCCCTCAGGGCAACTTAGCCTGGAGCGGCCATTGTTGTTAAGACCTTTTCCTTTCTAGTATGACGTCGAAGGTGATGGGAAGCCCGGAGGTGGTGGGGAGTATCCAGTGCAGGTAAGGGGTCTTGGTGACACCCCAAAGGAGGGAGTTGGGGAGCGTCTCCTGATCAAAGAGGCCCCACTTATCTGATCCCTCTGCTGTTCTCTCTGCAGGAAGGCTTTGGCTGGACGAACGGGGTGGCCCTCCAACTGCTAGATCTGTATGGAGAGCAGCTCACGGCTGCCAGCGCTCTCTGCTCTCCCACCTGGCTCTGCATTGGGGCCTGCCTTATCCTGATCCTGGTCTCACAGCTTCCTGGGTTGCTTGGGGACGGACCTTTCCCCTGGGAAGGGTAGCCGTTGCTTTGGCTTGGCTCTCGAGACCCTCGGATGGGTGTGGCTCAGAACGACTGCGGTGTGCATGCCTGCCCTGCACACATCAGGGCCCCATTGCATGCCATAAAGCCTCTAGGAGAACCCCTCCCTCCTCAGCTGTCCTGGGCAGTCTGGCTGGGCAATAAAGTTCTGAGAGTGCGTTGCCAGCATGTGTCCTCACTGGCTGGTGTGCTATTCTAGGGCAGAGTGAGAACAAACAGAAAAACGAGACTAGCCTTGGTCACAGCAGGAAAGAGGAAGCCATGAAGTCAAAGGGATGAGCCCCAGTTCAGACCATGGCTGGGAAACCGATGGTCAGCCAAGGCTGCAATACTGAGGCAGATTAACAGAGAGATAAAAGGAAGGCGCATCTCATGGGCTGATCCTGAAGTCTACAGGGACAGCTTTAAAGGGGCTGTGATTCAGAGTCTGCCTGAGTTGGGGGCTTCTGGGCTACTTGCTGGGGAATCACAGGAAGAGGCAGCATCCCCCCCATCATTGACACCCACTTCACCATGGAGTCAGATCGCCCTTTTCCAGCCAAATCCTGCCAGAGGGGCCCCCTCTGATCATTGTGCAGCTCGGCCTTGCAAAGGGTCCTCCACCCTGGAGAAAAAGACACACCTGGCCTGGAGGGGGCCGAGTGTGTTGTTGCTCTCTTTCTTCAGTTTGGTCTTTGACTGTAAATGTGCTCTGATGGGCTGACTGACTGAGACCATTATTTAAATGAGACAAGGACCATATGGATGAAAGTATGCAAAAGCCTTTATTCTGCTTTCCTGCCTCTTGGCTGCAAAGACTCTAGCCAACAATTTCAGCAACCCACAGCTGCAAGGGGGGACTCTTCCCAGTGGCTTCTCCATTTTGAAAAAAGAGGCGGCCAGCCCTGGAGATGAGAGATCCAAGATGACCTCTGGGCCTTGTCTGCACGGGCCTTGGGCCAGCGGGGAGCCAGCCCTGCACTGCAGAGCCTGATGGTGCTGGTCCCTGCCTCCCGCTCCTCTGAAGCTGGGGGAGTGGGGGGGTGTCGTCCTGGAGTTCGTGGGCAAGGGAGGCTGCTGACAAGTGCCCTGCTTTTGCCACTCGCATGTCCATCCCAGGGACCCATGGCAGAGGGGTCCATGCCTGCGGTCAGAGGCTGTCCGTGGGAAGCTCTTGAGAGACGGCCATCGGGGGCTGTTCATGGCTCCGCTGCCTCAGCTCAGGAACTGGGTGTAGCCTTCAGCTCCCGTGACAATGACATCCATCCAAATGCGCAGAGCTTCTGCTGAGGGGGCCACCATGTAGTAGAGCCGGTCGTGGGTCTTGATGCAGAAGGTTAGGGCAGGGTTGGGGCTCTGCCGAGAGAAGAGAGATGCTGCCTGGGTGCCTTCTGCCGCCGTAGACCCCCACCGAGCAGCAGGCAGAGTTAATGCCAAGCCTAAGGAGGGCACAAGAACCCACTTCTGCTCGAGGGCAGAGAAAATGCAAAAGTGGCGCTGCAGCCCTAAAAGGAAGGGGCCACACAATTTCTCACTGAAGAGAGAATGGCAAAAGGCTCCCACTCCTCTGAAGCTGGGGGTGGAGTGGGTGTCCTCCTGGAGTTCGTGGGCAAGGGAGGCTGCTGACAAGCACCCTGCTTTTGCTACAAGACGCTCCAGGAACAGGGACTGGAAGGGGGGGGCGGCAAGCAAGGAGTCCCATGGCAGCTGCGCAACGCAAGAGCTTTTGGTAAGCTTTGCCCAGGCAGCCAAAATGTGCCCAAAAGAACCCACGCAGCTGTCAGCATTAGCATTCAGGCGATTCCCTGAGGCCGAAGGGGGCTGCACGCTACCTGAGCCACAAGGAGGTTGACTGATAAGATGGTGCCATATTCTGCCCCCGGTGTTGCCCCCCTCCCCCGGTCCCTAAGGAGTTTCAGCCCAAATATTCCCCTCCTGGATGGCTCTCTTAGCTCGGGGATTCAGGATCATGCAGGGTTGCTGGGCTAGCCAGAGGAAACGGATGGGTCCCTACCATGGACAGGCTGGCAGGGAAGAATCTCTTCTGCAGGAGAGGTAAAGGCAGGTGAAGTGCAGCCCAGGGGAGGGGGGTGTTAGGGCTGCGCTCAGAGTGCCCCCCTTGCCACCTCCCTGCCCAGGTTGTGTCTCACCTTGGCTGCGCATTGGAGGTGATCATAGTAAACCTCCTGGATGGCTTGGAAATAGATGAGACCTTTCAGCTTCGCCTCGTGCTTGTCTGCAGAGGGGAGAGGAAGAGAGAGACTGCTGAAGCCCGTCTGAGGGCTGAGAGGAGCAACAAGGCAAGAGGGCTGGCCGTGGCAGGAATGGGGAGCCTCACCCACGTAGTAGGAGAGGGTATGCCGCAGACGGTCAAAGACAAACCAGCGCTTCTTCCAGGACCGGATTTTGCCTCCCATCTTGACCAGGTAGCCTTTGCACAGCTTCTCCGACAGGATGATGTGGCTGCAGGTGTCCACGCTGTGGCCAGAGGATTCGATGTGCAAGCGCAGGTCAAAGTCCTCTTTGCGGATGGGCAAGTAACGGGTCAGGGGGCGGGCCTGCAGAACGGGTGCAGTAGAGCTGGCAGCAGGGGCCAAAAGTCCTTTTGCCGCCCCCCCCCAAGCTCCTGCAGCCAGGAAGAAAGTCCGCCTACCCCAAGCTCAATGCTGGACTCCCAGACCCCAGAAAGAAATCTCCCGGAGCCTCCTCCTCCTCCTTGGCCAGGTGTGCCAGGACAGCGACGCAGGCCTTCCCTCTCCATGGGGAACGCGACAGCCCTGCCCTCTGGGGGGGGCATGGAGGGACTCCTGCACACCTGAGCCAGCTGCTTCTCCCGCATCTTGACCTCTCTCTCAATCAGCTGTTGCCGCTGTACCGTCTCATCCTGCAGCTGCCGCTCCAGCTGCTCCCGCCTCCGCCGCTCGTCCTCCAAAGCCTGGTGACGCAGCTCCATCTCTTGCTCCTGCCGGGACAAAAGGGTGGGCCACTGCGTCCACAGTGCCACCCACCCTCTGCCCCCAGGTCCACAGCTGGATCCCCGGCCATGGACAGAAGCTGCCCACCACCCCTGCCCACCGTCCGTGCAGCCCCGCCACTTGGGGAAGGGGATGGGGTCAGAATTCACTAGGGAGAAGGGGACCATCCGCCTTTCGAGTCCCCTCCACAACTGGCTTGCAAGGGGAATGGCTCTCCTAGAAGGCTAACTCGGAGCGATCCCCATCCCAAGACTTCTGCTCCCGCCCTCACTCGCGACTCCATCAGGCGGGACCTCTCAGCCTGGGCCTCTTTCAGCAGCTTCTCCATCTCTTCGATCTTCCTGGCATCTGCCTCACTGGCACTGCAAGGCCAACCGGTTGTCACTGCCTGCCCACCCAGCCTGCCTACCCCCCAGCCCTCCTCTCTCGGGTCTGGTCTGCACTTAGCAGCAGGTCAGCCGCACAGCCCACCCAGAGGCCAGGCGAGAGAACCTGGAAGGTGGGCAGACCTTGTAGGAGTCTGGTGACTGGGGGGGGGGGGCTGACCTGGAGGCATTGTCGGGTGAGCAGGCTGAGTTCCCACTCAGAGATAGGTTGGTCTCCAAGCTGTCCGAGCTCTCCAGGCTGAGGGTGTCGTAGGCTGGCTCAGGGTCATCGGCCAGTTGACTTTGGCCCGGGAAGGGGTGATGGTGGAGGACAGAGTGGGGCACAAGGGGAGAGAAGAGGGCCCTCCCTCGCAGGGCCTGACACTCCACTGCCGCCTTCTGCTTCAGGTCAGCCAGGTGCTGCCACTGCTCCTGAACTGCCCGATGCCCTGCAAAGAGGCCCAGGGAAAGGGAGGCTCAGTGCCAGCAGGACTTCACCTGGTGTCCACCCACCATGAGGGACCAGGGTCCTGCAGATGGACATGGACAGAGGCATCACCCACCCTTGTGGAGCAGGGACGCCTCACGCTTCCTCCCGAGGTCAAGAAGGGTGCTGGTCAGCTTGCGGGGGGGGCTGCCTCTTCTGCCCGCTGGGGGTGGAGAGCCCTGTGGGAGAAAAGCCATGAGACTCTGGTGGCTCGTGCTCAGGGGGTGCAAGGTGGGGGACAGAAACCGCTCGCCCACTGACCCCAGATGGTTCCTTGCGGGAGGAACTGGGGCCAACTGGGCTGCTACACCTCCTGTCCATCTTGGCCCAAGAGACGCAGGCCAGAGCTGAGCTTTGGGAAAGGTACTGGCTAGACTGCCCAAGGACACAGTTCGAGGAGCAACTGCCCAGCACCTGCGGGGGTCCAGACCACGAATGCCAAGCGCACCCCATTTACAAGAGGAAAAAGGAGGGCTGTGGGATCTACAGAGAAGAGGGAGAAAGAAAGGCCGGGGGAGCATTGGAAGAGCCCCCCCCCCGCCTCTAAGGACACCACAGGGCCTGCAATCGGCCCAAGCAGGGTTTGTGGAAAGCTGAACTGAAATGGGCCAAGGAGTCCAATCTTCTCTGCAACTCAAAGCCTGCCTCTCTCTTCCTGCCATGTGCCTGATGGGGAAGCTCCAAAAGTGGGGAATATGTAATATGGGGGATGCTGCAATGTCCTGTGCCAATGTCCAACCTCCAGCACCCCTCTGCTGGACCAAGGCAGTCCTTCCAGGCCAGGCCCCAAGCCCTGCTGAGAATCAGACAGGCAGAGCCATGGTTCCTTGGGCACATTCTCCCCAGACCTCCCCCAGACCCCTCGAACCTCTCGGAGGCCACTCGAGCCCTTGGGAAAGACAGCACTGCCAGTGAGTGCACAGAACCGTTGCTCCAGCACCAGGAGGGCTTCCTTCTCCTGTTGGGGAAAGCAGAACAGGGAGGGGGAGGGTCAGAGGAACCCCTCCAGACCTCTTTTGCATTGCCAGGGGAAGGAGCAGAGCCTCCCCCACAGTTGGGCACCTGTCCTCTTCCCCATGGCGGTGAGAGCCAGGCCTCCTCTGTGACCACTGCCCCTTGCCATGTCGCTCACCTGCTGGAGCCGCTGCAGGGTGGCCCTCCTCTCCTGGTGCAGCCGGTCAGCCTCCTGAGCAGCCTGCAGGCGCAGCTGCTTCGCCTGGCCCTCCAGAGCAGCCAAGCGTTCCTGCAGCATGAAGACAGGAGGAACGCTGAGCGGAGCCACGGATGGGCTCTGCAAGCCCTGCAAGCGGGGGCTCTGGGCTCCTCACCTTCCGGCGGGCCAGACGGTGGCGGCCCTGGGCCTCGCTGTGCAGCATCTCATGCTCCTCCTCCAAGCGGCTCTCCTTCTCCAGCTGCTGGAACTCCAGGTCTTCGAAGAGCTTGGTCTCCGTCTCCAGGGCCTCCGCTTCCTGTGCAGGACGTGGCTGCTTAGAGGCGGCAGTCTGAGCGAGGCTGGCCTGATCGGCTCCCTGCCAGTAAGCACGGCTGGCAGGCTGTCCGTGAGCATGGGGTGAGCCAGTGTTCTCTAGACAGCCCAAGGACCCTTCTTCTCAACTATCCCAGGACAAATGCCAGGAGCTCCAAAGCCAAAAGTGAGGAGGGCAGGAGTTGTCTGGCACCCCCTCTTTCTCCCGAGGCTGGGCAGCAAGATCCATTCTGCGAGCCGGCTGCCCTTGCTCTCCATCCCCCAAGGCCGCTGAGGCAACTTGGCTGCTGTGTGTGAGACAGGGTAGGGGCACTCCTGCTAAGCCTCTGCAGGGGCACTGCTGCCAGTGGGCCCGAGTTAGCTTCCCCTGCCCCACGGAAGGTGGGCGGGGATAGAGAGGGCACTGACCCTTTGCATCTCGTCCTTCACTTGCTCCCTCATTGATTCGGGGCAGTTTTCAAGCTGGCTCTTGAGCTCAGAGTAAAACGCCCGCAGTTTCTCAAGCGCCTTCCTTTCGGCATCAACCCTTTCCCTCTCCTGAAGCCGGGAGAAAACGACACACGAAGAGGGGAGAAAACAGGCTTCTCGGGAGCAGGCCATGCAAAGAGGGGTTAGCAAGGCTCTTGGATTAAGGGGGTCAAGGACTTGGTCTTGCCTCCACCAGGGGTCTGCCAGCCACCCTCGCCAGCAGCTGCCAGGGCACCTACACCTTTCCTCCTCCTGTGGTGTAAAGCCCAGGCGTGGAGAAGCCGCCAATTTATCTGGCCTTCTGCCCCAGACATCCGAAAGCTGCCTTGCCCTGGAAGCGATCCTGGGCAGTGAAGCCGAAGACACGAGAGTTGGATCTGGCCCTTGGAGGAAATATCGTTCCAGATCCTGGCAACTTCTGGGCTGTTGGAAGCTCAGATGAGTCAGTCAAGGCAAAGGGAAATGCGTCTCTAGCAGGGCCAACCCAGATTTGTACCCGAGATGTTTCTGTAGCCCATGGAAGGTCTCACTCTGCATCTATCCCCCACTTCTTTAAAAAAAAACCAGGACGGCTAGGTGAAGCATGCATTGGAAGCCCCTGGAATAATGCCAGTTTCCAGGGACGGAAAGGAGCAACCATGACAAGACCAAGGCCGGGAGCATCTTGACGAGATCAACTGCTGGGCAAAAAGCAATGAAATTCAAAGAGGTGAATTTCACCTGGGAGAAATGCAAAGCTTTAATCTGAGGATGAAAAACCAAAATCATCAGCGTGGGATGGCAGGCGGCAATGGGAACTGTACCGGGCAGTGGATGAGTAAAAGGATCGGGAGTCTGAATGGATCACAAGCTGAACATGAGCCACAGGTGGTGTTGCTACCAAAAAGTAAAAGCTGGCTGAAGCTGCGTCAGCAGAAATATAATGCCAAGATCAAGCAAAACAGTGGTGCCTCTTTATTCTGTGTTAATCAGACCATACCTAAAAGACCGTGTCCAGTTCTGGGCACCACATTTAGGACAGAGACTGACAAACGAATGTGTCCCAGAGGAGAGTCACCAGGATGATAAGGGGCCTGGAAAAAAAGACCTACAAGGAACAGGTGGAGGTGTTTGTCAGTATGTTTAGCTTGGAGGAAAGGTGGGGGGAAGGGAGAGACATGGTAGCCATTTTCAAATAAACTGGCTCTGGAAGACAGGAGAAGAAATAATGGTTTTCATTCACCAAGAAGCAGACTTTGGTCGGACTTAGGGTAAATCTCCATTGCCAAGACCTGTGGTCTGTCTTGCCAGAGGCATTCAAGAAAGGAGAGATCGGCCTCTGCGGCACATGCTGTAAGGAGTGGACCCCGCATGATTCCCGTTATCTCTGTCTTTTCTTTCAAAACCAGGATCGATAGTGCAACTTGAGGAGCACATGATAGCAAACTATGCAAATGCAGCCGTCACACCTGAGGCTGCTGCAGGGCCTTGGTTCCCCTGGGCTGCTCAGCCTGGGAACCAGCCTCAGAATTGGGCTCCACGTAGAAGGACTTCCCAGTCTCCAGGCGCAAAGCAGGTGGAAGTTCTCCTAGGAGGAGCAGAAGGAGCATTCTCTGGATAGGAGCCTGGGTGGGATAAACAAGTACGGGGCATCACCTGCTCTCCACAGGCAGCTCAACTTCTCAAGCATTTCTCAGAGACCAAATCTGGGTTGGGATCCTATGTGACCAGATGACCAGCCTGTCCCCAAGGCCTCAGCCAGGGATACAAGCAAAAAGAGGGGGGGGAGCTCCAGTTCTGTCACCCCTTTGCAAGCAGGTCGTAGCTGCCACCCCAGATGGCCTGTAAATGCCAAGCACTGGTGGCTTCCTAGAAGGGAAGGGGGGCTACCCCCAGGGCTGAGTGGACAATTGAGCGTGAGCTCTGCCTCTCCTGGCCCAGACAGATCCCCCACCCCCCCAAAGCTGCGAGCAGACAGAGAAAGAGAGAACGCAAGAGAGAAAAGAGAGGGGTTGGCACAGTTAGTGTTGGCCGGGATGTTAGTGGCTGGGCTACTTCGGAGTGTGTGCTCCCTGCCCCTCAGGCTCCCTGTGTGAGCAAACATTGGGGGAACCCAGTAAACACGGCCGCATGGGCACCTTTGCCTGACCAAAGGTGAGCAGCAGAGGCGGCTGGGGTCAGGCTGATTTGCTCCTGGCAAGACCTGTCAGTTCGCCAGGCTACCGATGGCTTCTACCTTGGGACACGCAAAGGGTTTTCCCCCAGAGCTAGGGAGGGCTTCCTCTAGGGACTAGTAAAGCACCCCTTCCCGCTAAGCCCGAGAGGCCTGGATCAGGAGGGCAGAACCCACTAAGTGAGCAGCAAAGGGAGGGTGGCTTTGCCCTCCCCATCACCTTGAGCAGCAACCTGCCAGGCTGGAGGCTCCCCGGCCACTTACCTTGTCCCGCTCGTGGCGAGCGCTGGCATCCAGACTGGAGAGCTGCTCCTGCAGGAGTTGCACCGCCTGCTGTTCCTGCTGCAGCTGCAGGATCTCAGCTTCCCGTTCACCCTGTAGGAGGGCCTGCTCCATCTCCGCCTGGGCAGGGCAGAATGGCAACTGCATGAGCACTGCCAGCCACCAGCCTCTCCCTGCCCCCCAAGGATGAACGGCACTGCCAGTCTCTTGGCAGGACAGCTCCCCCTTCACCTCCCAGGCGGTCTCTCGCAGCTGCTGCTCCAGCCCCTTCAGGCGGCTCTTGAGGCGGTCTGTGCTGGCCAGCAGGCGGGTGTGCTCCTCTTCCAGGAGGGCCAGCTCTGGAGCGGGTGGCACCTCGTGCTGCAGAGGAAGTGGCAACCCCTGCATGTGTGGGCGAGGGCTTCAAGCCTCCCTCCAGAGGGAAAGGCTGTCTCCCAGGCCATGGCAATGCCTGGCAGCCGGTCAGGGGATACAGGGACCCACTGCCCACCTCCTCACCTCCTGGCCGGCGCTCTCGGTGCTGCTGCTCTCCTCCTGCAAGTTCTCCTCCTCCCCTCGCTCCTGGGGGGGCCTGTTCCCTGGTGGTGGGAGCGCCCCATCAGCAGCAGCATTGGCGCCACCCTCGTGGCCCAGCTCAGTGTTCCCCCTAGTGTACTCAGCGCACAGGCTGAGGATGGTCTCCAGGCGTTGGCGCTCCTGGTTGCCCAGAGAACAAGCAAGGGTCACAAGAGGCTGGTGAGGTAGAAGGAAGGGCCTGGCACAGGAACGCCCCTCACCCAGACCCCTGTGCCAACTGGGTTTGCTACCTGACTGACCCTGGCCAGGCTTAGCCAAGCTGCTCTGTCCCTACCAGCCATCCTGCCAGGAGGGAGCAGGCTGGCTTACGGCAGCTGTGTCGACCCAGCTGTGTCTATGCCCAAAGCTGCTCCCTCCTCCCAAAGCAGCCCCCTCCCCTTGGCCCTCTGATATGTTTCCCTCCCCTGCATCCATCTCAGCCTATGAGACTAAGTCTGCTTGGACAGGATTCGTCCACCTTTCCTACACTAAGGGCCACGCATCCTTCGCACCGGCCTCCCCAGCTCTCCACAGTGAAGCTGAAGCCCCCTCCCCAGCTCGACCCCTGCTCACCAAGCGCTCCATCTCTTGCTCCCGGAGACGCTCCTGGCGCTGCCATCGGTGGTACTCCAGCAGGCCGCTCTCGTGCATGCCCAGCAGCTTGGGCGTGCTCTGCTTGTGCTCCTGTGTGGGGCCCAACAGCTGGGTCCCCCCAGGCCTCTGGCGGCTTGGCTGGGGAGAATCCGAGGGCAGGATAAGGGACCCCAAGCTGGAGGCAGAGCTGAGGCCAGGTCCACCGCAGGGCTTGCGTTGGGTGGGCTCTCCATGGATGGAGGGAGGTGAGGGACTGCGGCTCCTCAGGCAGGAGGAAGAGGGGGGAGCGGAAGATGCCTCCCTCCTCCACCTCCTGGGATTCTCCCCAAGCTTGCCCTGCGAGGAGAGGCTGCTTCCGGGGGCCGGCAAGACTGCTCGGCGCCCCAGGGCTGGGCTGAGGGGGGGTAGTTCCCGCATGCTCTCCAGGGGCCGCCGTCTGAGCTGGGGACTCTCGGGGAGACGCTGGCCCCGGCTAGACTGAGAGGCGACACCTGGCAGCTCCGACCCTTGGCAGGCTGACTTCCCCAGCTGGGCTGGTCGGGAAACTCTGACGGGCAGTATTTCCGGGAAGGGCCCGGGTCCTGGGTCCTGGAGGGCTGCAGCCTTGCCCTGCAGCATGCCGGGAAGCTGGAAAGCTCTGGCCGAGCAGGGGTTCCGGGGTGATGGTGGGCGAGGGCTACCCAGTCGGTTCTCCTTCAGTGGAGAGCCACCATGCTGGCTGGGACAGGGATCCTCTGCAGGAGGCTGGGCCTTGTGCCTTGGCAGGGGGCTTGTGGGGCCATCCCGCCGGACCTTCCTCTCGGCTTGGGGGCTCCCTGAGATGCAAGCAGAGCTTAGGAAGCCACTGGAACTGCTCAAAGGGTCTGGGGAAGCCCCCCCATGGGGCAACAACGCAGCATGGCAGTAACTGGAGGATCGGATAGGCACCGCAGGGGGGAGGGCAGGGACCGTCTCCTGCCAGCTGGTTAAGGGGCTCCGGCAGCTGCTGCTGCTGCTGGCAGGGGAGGAGAGTGGAGAGAAGGGAGGAGAGGAGGCGTTTTCATAGGTGGATCCCATGGAGGTGTTGCTGGGGCTCTGGGGTGGGGACAGAAGGGAGCAGCCCCCTCTGCCATTCGCAAGAGACACGGCTGTTGGGGACGGAGGGCTCCCATCACCACTTTCCTCCTGCAGCACCAATGAATCCATAATGCCCTGCAGGTCTCTCTCAATGGAACTGACCAGGGAGAGCGATGCCCTCTCGGAGTTGCCGCTGATGGGGCTCTGCCACTCTGCTGCAAAGAGATGGGAGTCTCAGAAGGGAAAAGTCTCAGCTGCCTCCCCATTTCCCCTTCGGGAGCAGAGCACCTGAGCTCCCTACCCCGAGGCCAAGCCCACCCAGCACCCTCGCCTCCGAAAGGCCAGCCCAAGGTCCCCATCAGGTCTGCCACCCACTGGGGCTGGGGAGGAACCTGCCGCCCCTCAGCCAGAAGCAGAGGAGCCAGGCGGCCCCTTCAGAACCCCCTCCCCCACCAGACCCTCTCAGGCGAAGGACCCACCTGCTCCCAGCCCACAGGGGGCCCCTGGGCTCTGCCCTTCGGCTGGCACCGCTTGGCTTTTCATCCACTTGGCCTCAGCTGGGTGGCTGAAGCGGAGGAAGGTGGCCCGGCCCAGGCAGATCACGTGCCCTGGGAGAAGAAGCCCCATCAGCCAAGCAGACCCACGGAGAGGTCAAGTCCAGCCGTGTTGTGCGCCCCGAGAGTGGCAGTCGCCTCTGGAAAGCTCTGGGGAGCTTTTGCTCCTCCAGGCCTCAGGGCGTCCTACCTACTGCTGGGCGACTGCAATGAGCCTTCTGTGGGGCTGCCTTTCGAGACTGCTCAGAGGCTCAGCAATGCTGCTAGGGTGGCCAGGAGGCCAGCGCACAACTGCCACCAGCTGCAAAGTCCAGGAAAGACCCTCTGCCCACAGCTGCAATTCAGTCCAGCCCTCCCAGCTGGCTCATGCCAGAACTGGGACCTTCCGGGGGGGGGGTGTCTTTGCAAAACCTCGTATGAATGAGTCTGAAGGTGCTCTCAATAGACCATCCCCCCAGCTGTTCTTCAGTTTGTGGTGCTGAACATCAAAAATGATTTTTCTCCCCTGACCCCCACCCCCTCCGATGGATACAATTGCTGCAGGCTCCCCAGCCCACACAGGGAAAGGATGGGTGCAGAGAGTGAGGCGGTGCCCTTGACAGAGAGATGCAGGAGGCGATGCCTGGGCAAAATAGGCAGAAGCCGTTTTTAAAAGTCCAGAATGTCCAGATATTGTTTGGAAGTGGTTCAGGAAGATGCCTCCCTAATTTGCTGAAACGTAAGGAGGCGGCCCAGCACAATCAGACTGCCAGATCCCTTGATTGCTACCCATCTCAATAAAAGCAGTATGGAGCTGATCTCCCTTCATGGTCTACTTAGTAGGGTTGATGCAAGTTCACCTCCTCGCAATGCCTGTTCCAGCCAGTCCTACCCTGGGTGCAACAGCCAGGCCCAGCCAGGAAAGGGCCAAGTGGTCACTGAAGCTCTGGCAATGGCTGCTCCATGCCAGAGAGGATCTCTGGTGGGCATCCAGCTGGCAGCACTCTCATGTGATGGAGAGTGGGAGGCCAGTGAGAGCTCTGGCCACAGCCAGGCTTAGTATTGGAAAAGTAGAACCCAAAGACCCCGGGGGTCTCCTCCTCCTCCCCCCCTCAGCTTTCCAGCCCGTCTGAGCCACTAAGCAGCTGTGCCTGCTGCAGCGCAGAGCCTGAGTTGCATTGAATTGGGGACCTGCAGGAATAACATTCCAGGATCCTTGGCGCGGCAGACAGATCAGCTCCTACAATTGGGAGAGGGGGATCTGAAGTCAGGAAACACAGCCTCAGCACACAGGCCTGTGCCCTCCCCTAATATGAGTGATCTGGAGACAATGCCTTAGCCAAGGGGGGTGCAGCTTGCCTGGAAGACCCTCTGTCCCCTCAGCAGCTGTCACTCTCGGAAGGCCAGGCAGCAGCCTTCAGGCTTCACTTAGTCTGACTCTGAGTCCTAAATATCGCAGACAAAGCAGAAGGAAAACCGCAATTCTGCGGTCCTGAATCTCCCCGCCACCAAAAAAATGCTCCGTTGGCACCAATTCTCTGGCCAATTCTGGAGCAAACAAATGAAATGGAAAGTTACTAAAAACGGAGCCCTGATGTGCTAAAGAAAGCTTGTATGGTCTAACCGCCTTCTCCTGAATGCTTGCACCCAGCCCAAAATCAGACCTGACCCCCAACAAACTGGGCTGTGGGACCATTACGGGATCCTGGCATACTTGGATGAAGTGGGGGCATCTCAGAGCACATCTCCCAGAAATAGCCCCCAAAGAAATCTGCTGCCTCCAAGGGCTCAGCAGCAACCCCAACTGCAGACGGAGCCCTTGAGTTTTCTGGAGACGCAGCCCAATCCTGGCAAGCTTTTTCCAGCTGCAGAAGGCAAGTCAGCCTCCCCTTGCAAAGCCCACTGCCCCAGGGTAACCAAAACCAAGTATGCTATCCTCAAACAAACAACCATCTACTATTTTGGTTTATCCTGTCTGCCTGGTCACCAGAACACACTGACCCCCAACTCCGAGATTGCAAATGTAACACGCTAATAGACAATCCCGCAGAAGCTCTGTGGGAAGATGGCCACTGCAAAAGGCATTTTGGGGGGCAAGGGGGCTCCAAACACATCAAACAACCCACCCCACCCAAAACTCAAGGTCTGTGGTGACTCAGAAAACTCGCATGCAAAGGGGGACTGGGGAAGGGCATAAACTCTGCTGCTCTTAGGGGGCTTCCTAGGGCCGGAGACCAGCGGAGGGTGGGGGATCGGTGGGGGAACGGGTGACCCATCCCCCCTTCCCCAGAACACAGCATTTCATGTCGAAATCTTCCCCGAGCCCCCCAGTGCTTCATCCTGGACAGGGAGGAGGGCGAGCGGGCTTGGCTTCTGCCCCAGCCAGGAAGGGGGCGCTGGCTTCGGAGGGGGGAGCCCCCAGCCCAGCAGCTGTACTCCAGCTGGGAAATGGGAAAGAGGAGGGGGCGCCGAGCCCAGCTCCAGATCGCGCTCTGCGGGGATCAGCCCGGAAGGCTGAGCTGGCGGAGCCCTTGCTGGGAGGCCGTCCAGAGCCCGCAGCCCTCCGGATCCCGCCCGACCTTCCTGGCAGCCCCAGCAGCTTACGCGGGGGGCCGGGCGGCGGGAGGACGAGCGCCCCGAGGGGGAGCAAGCGCCGAGCCCGGCAGAGCGCTCGGCTGGCCACCGAGGCTCCCTTGCGGCAGCGCCCCGCGCGCCAGGCTGCCGCTTGCCCTGTGCCCAGCCCGGAGCCAGCCAGGCGCAAGACCCCGAAAGGCGGCTGGTGGGCAGAGGCTGGGCTGGCTGGCCGCCCGGCCCCTCCCCGGCAGAAAGCGCCGAGCCTCGGCGGCTGCCTCGGCCCCGGCTGCGGGGTGGGTGGCGGCGCGTTCCAGGCTGCCCGGCGCCCCGGCTGCATCCCCGGGGCCGGAGGAGCCGCCAGCTGGGCGGAGCCTCCCGTCTCGTCGCCGCCCGCCCGCAGGGCCTGGCCGGGCTCCGTGGAAGGGCGGCTCCGCTGCTCTGCCGGCCCCTTCGGCGCTCCTGCCACGCGCGCCCCGCTCCCAGCCGCTTTTGCCCCGCCCGCCAAACCGGGGCCCTGGTCCCGGCGCTCCTTTGCATGCTCCCGAGCAATTGCCGCGGGGCTGCCCAGTTGCAGGAAAGTCGGGGGGAATCTCTCGCTTGGGCAGAGCTGGGGGAACCGGAGCGTGGGGTCTCTGCCGCTCATGGCCGCGGCAGCTTCAGCCTTCCGGCCCAGCCGCCACCTGAAGTCTCTGCAGGAGCGCCAAGGGCGCGGGGCGGGAATGTGGGGATCCCCCCCACCCAGCAGGCCTGAGTCTGCCGGCCTTCCAGCGCAGCGGAGGCTCCGATGAAGCGGAGGCTGCAAAGGGATGAAGCAGGGGCAGGGTGAGCCCTCTGGGAGAAAAGCCACTTGGCTACTTGCCAAGGCTTCTGGCCAATTCCTTTTCAAAGTTCTCTTTCCAGGGTCTGGTCAGACCAAAAATATGATTCAGACAGGAAATGATGAGTCTTTGGAAAAGTTGACTTGGTAATTTCTGTTGGAGTCCGGATGAGAAACAGCAAGAAGGAATTAACTAGAAAATGGGGAGGGGGGGGACAGCTGTTGGGGACCAGTGCTCACAGAACTCCCCCCCTCGAGGGGGCTCTTCCCAGGCTCTGCTGCCTTCGGTAAGAGATCCCTCCCTATGGAGCCTTCAAACATTCCTTCCCTGCCATTCTTTCTTAACAACTGACCTGCAGTGATTTGCTTAACAATGGCAACTGGGACTGCCAGAATCACCCGTCACTAAGCGGCACATGCGTGTGACATTGCACTTCCTGACTGCATCATGGATGGATGGCTCGCAATTCTGGCCCCAAATGCTGTTGTAAACCAAGGCCCTCCTGCCCAACTGAAGGCCAACAGCTTGGATGGAAAGGGACCTGGGGCAGGCGTCTGAGTTGAGCCTGCATCTACAGAGGCCAAGAGACCCCCCCAACCAGCCCCAACCCCCAGGCTGCGCTTGCTCCCGCCAGTCAGCCCCAAAGACAGGCAGGGCCCACTCGGCCTGACTTGCAAGGGATCCCGCTGCAGCCGCTCTTGGCCAGGAAGTCCCTCTTTTTACGGGGAGCTTCTGCAGCTTTCTTTGAATATAAAGATGGGTAACTTTCCCCTCTGAGACCATCAGAGTTAGGACTTTCAGGGAGGGTGGCCAGCCACAGGAAAGACTCTTCAGAGGGGCCATCGAGAACCCAGGCCCAGAGCACCACAAAAAAACCCCATCAAGAGCAGAGGTCAGCTGGGGTCTCACTGACAGGCGATGGCTGGGCAGGGTCTTGCTTCCCTCCTGTTAGCAATTGTCCAACCTTGGCTGACTGAAATACCACCCCCACCCCCGCTGCCCAACTCTTGCCTCATTCTCCTTTGTGCCAGCAAAGCTGCTCCCCTTGCCAGGGATGCGGTTGCCATGGTGATGATCAGAGCTGGCAGGGAGGCTTTTTACTCAGTGTTGACCCAGGGCGCAAGGAGACTGATCACTGCCCTGCCACCCTCAAAAGAGCTCCTAGGCCAACCTTAGAGGGCTCCTTTCTGCAGACGCCCTCTGCCTTAAGGCTTTGTGTGGCTCTGCCATGTTTCCCCAGAGCTGTGGGGCAGGGAGGGAGCACCCCTCTTTTTTGGACCTCAGGTGGACTCTCCCCTCCCCAAAACTCCAGAGCTTAGCAGCACTAGGCTTAGCCCAACTGGAAGTCCACCGGCCAGGGAATGGAGTGGGCCCACGTTTACAGGAAGACACAAATGCTAGAGGGACACTGCACTAACTGACACTGACTCCCATCAGAATCCAGAACCGAGCATTCCCGGAAGTACTTGGCCCAAGGCAGCATAATGAGTGTGCAGGTCTCTCCGTATCCGACCAGCAGAGCCTCTCCTCTCCTTACCTTGGGACAAACGGGTGGGGCGGGTGATTGGCTGCCCATCAATGGCGCAGGGATGACCGCAGGGATGCAGTGTGAGAGTCCCACACACATTTTCAATGAAGCAGTGTTGAGGGGCCACCCCAGCCCCCTGTAGCACAATGTCCCCAGCAGCGGAGCCCAGGACGGTCTTGCCTGCAAGGAGACTGTGTGAGCGGGGGTGGCACTCTTCCTTCAAGGGGGAGCAGAGAAGGGAAGGCCCCCGAGACTACAGAGACATACCCTCTTCCAGAGGCAGCAGAGTGATGGCAGTGCTGAGGCGCCCGCTGCCCAGGCTCACCAGGTGCGGCTTTTGCGTCTGCACCTTCAGGCCTCGGCCCGTCTCGGTCAGGTCCAGGAGGCTGTTCTGCAGGGCAGGGGAGAAAGGTTGTCAATAGCAGCGTGGCCCCCTCCTCAAGCGGGCAAGAGCAGAGGGCAGTATGGCTTCCCTTTTGGCCACTCCTGGCATGAGCAAACCCCTCCCTCTTTCTTAATTACCATCCTCCAGCCAGGTGAGTTGAAGATGATTGCCAGGAAGAGTAGGAAAAGGCAAGAGGGCAAGTTGTCCAGCAGCTTTAAAAGGGGCAGTGAGAGGAAAGCAAGCTGGGCAGGCATTAGCACTGGCTGACTCAGGAAGGGCTTCCAAAGGGGGCTCTCACACTCCTTGGCTCACTCTCCAGTCCGCGAAACCTCAGGACAGAATGGGGTCCCCTCCTGAGCCACCACTGCCACCTGGGAGGACCAGCACATTCTGACAGGCAGGGGGTTCTCGCAGGGCACCTGCTCACCTGAATGGGCTTCTGTACTTGGCAGGGAGGGGCAGCCAGGTTGTGGTTGCAAGTCTCCATGGTGGGACTCCTCTGGCCTAGGAGGGAAAGCCTGTGTCAGAAGTGCCAGGCCACAGACTGCCCGAGGTTCAAGCCCCGTACAAGATGCAGGCCGTCCTGGGGCTGGAACGCAGGACAGGTCAAGGCTTTCCCTAGGAAGGGGAGGCCTCTGGTCCTCGCCCTTCATTCTCTGCAGGGAAGGAGGGGAGTTTGTTGCTCTGCCAGGCGTGGTCCAGGAGAAACATTTCTGGAGTGCTCCCCTCTAAGCACAAATAACAGTGTACCTATTTCTCAAGAACAAGATATGTATTTCAGCTTTTAAGTAGTTGCTCTTCAGCAGCGGGGAAGAAGAGGGAGCAACTGAGCCTTTAAGCAGCCCTCCTGACACATACAAGGTTAACTTATCTCATGACTAACTAATTAGCACAAATATCTAAAATTATCTTCAGCTTCCTTAAGTTCAACAAAAAGCTAACTTCTCTCCATTGTTTTCTGCCCAAGATATGGTGGCACCATAATGATTAGACTGCATCATTGCACACATTTTGCTGGATCTATGGCACTGTCACCAGTGGGCAATGACAGTCTTAACACTTGTATACAAGCTCAAGGCTTCCTGGGTGTTTCTCTGCAAGAGACAAGTATCAATTCCCCTCTGAAAATATTGCAAAGAACTGCTTGGCAACCAATTACAGGCACAGTTGTGTTTTATCACTACAGAGCATGGGGTCACCCACGGCTTGTTTTCATTGCGACATCCCTAGGAGAATCTGAGCTCCTGCATCCAACCCCTTCTGCACCTGCCAAAGATTGGTTGCGGTGTCTGTGCCCTCACCCCAATTCCAAATTCCCTTGCTTCAATGCCAGCTACTGTCTCCTCATCTTCTACCACTATTTCTCAGTTGCCTGCAGCAGAATCTTGGAGAAATTAACAGTTGGCAAAGTAAACGTGAGATGGGCAGTATCGGAATTTGATAAATAAATGCCCAGTAAAGGCAGCTTCCAAGTCATGGAACGTGACTTACCTGGATAATCCTTCTTCATTCAGCATCCCCCAGCATTTCTCCCTTCCTGGGGGAAGGGGAGAGATTTTGCCCCCTTTCTGAGGGCAAAAAGGGAAACCTCACACTGCCATCTGCAAGCCCAACATCTGCACTGGCCCAGGAGAGCTAGCAGGGCACTGCCTGATGGGAATTTCTCCCTCCCAAGCACTGGCACACCCCACCCCACCCCAATCCAGGGTCCTTTCAAGAGACGAGAGAAAGCGGCTGCCTTGTCTGTCTTGGACCTGCCCAAGGAGGAGAATGCCACTGCCCAGAGAAAGGAGGGCTTCTGGTCTCCCGGCCCCCTCTTTGCCTAGGCAGAGGAACTCTCCTGGGGGCAGGGGGGAGGGGGTGCCTGGCTGTTCCCCCTACTCTCCTTCCTACTCAGAGCCACAAGTCCTGACAAGCAGGCTCTGTTTGAGGAGGGAGGGAGGGAGAGAGAGAGGAGAGCTGTACCTTGTCAGCCACAAGGCGCCTTTCTTCTCTGTGCTGCCAGAGAATGAGCTCCTTGTATGGCTGAGTGGCTGGGCAGCAGAGGCCAAGGGGTGAGCTCCAGCCAGGCTGGGCCTGCAGGGCTGATCTCTCCTGAACCCTGCCAGAGGGGGGAAAGGGGGAGGAGAACAACTGACTCCCTTCCAGCCTTGGAGGAGCACCAAAGGCTTCAAGGCCAACCAAGGAGGCAGCCTGGGAAAAGTGGGGGTGGTGCTGTCCTTGGCCAGAGCCAGGCCAAGCCCAAGCCCAGCCGCCCACGGCAGCCGGGCTTCCAGAGAGCTTCTGACGCAGGATCCAACCAAAGGCAGGAGGTGGGAAGAGTCCCAATTGTGCTGGCCAGCACCAGATCCACTCTGCCAGAAATTGTTCTGCACCAGCAGGTCAAGGCTCTCCAAAAACCCAGCTCAGCCCTTGGTGCCACCTCTGTGCTGAGCCTTGGCTGCGCTCCCTGCCTCAGCCCAAAGATCAGGCAGGTCTGGGTTTACCCAGAGGCCAAGAGCCACAGGCTGGACCTGCTATCCCCAAGTGCCTTTCTGGGGCCTTCCTGGGTTCAAAGAGAAAACTGGCAAAACTAGCACTGGTCCTGGGAAAGGAGGAAGGCAGCTTTTGGGACTGGCGGCCCACTTGCTTCCCCAGCTCAAATCAGCATCCTGTGCTGGCAGCCACAGCTCCATTGCAGGAGAAAAGCCACAAGGAGAGGGTGGCATGGCTGGTGTAGGGGGCAGCATGATCAGCATCAGGAGAGGACTAGGTTCTCCCAGAACCTTGCGTTCTTCCTGAAGGACTTTTCCTCAGACCCACCAGAGAAGGGAGAAGGACCGGGCGTGATAGCTGCCCCAAGTCCAAAGCTTCTGCGTCTCAGGTAGATACTGCTACAAGATGCCCAGGTCAGATTATTCCAGAGCCCACCCCAGAGCAACGTTCAAGCAGACTGGTCACTTCTACTGCCTGCATTCCCTCACAACAAACCTGCAAGGTACAAACTTGTCCTGGGATCCTTTTCAGCGGCAGCTCAGGTCCCGGGCGCAGAGCTCCCACCCTGCTTGGAGGCCGGAGCTACAGGAAATCTCCGCGGCTTCCCGGAGCCGCGGGACCAGGCAAACCCTGAGAGCTCCTACTCCAGAGACCGGACAGCCCTTTTCTCCCAAGCAACAGCAAAGGAAGGCAACGCCCGCCCCCTCCGAGACCGGCAGCTCTGGGAGGGAGCAGGGGGCTCGCCTGGCCTGAAAGCAGAGCCGCTGGCCCGAGCGCAGGTGCGCGGGCGGGGGTGGGCGGCAGGGACGGCCCGGCCGGCTTTTGCGCGCGGCGTTCCTCTCCCCCAGTCCGCAGCGCCGGTGCGGGAGGAATGAGCCAGGAATGCGCGGAATGCGCCACGTCCAGGCAGGTGGGGAGCGGGGAGGGGGCTGCCGGGCCGTCGAGGCCTCTGTCAGCCGTCCAGGAAGCTCCGCCCTGCCAGAGCCTCGCCGGCCGGAGTCAAGCGGAGAGGCGCGGCCGCTCTTTCCAGCTCCCGCTTGGCCGGCCCGGACTTCCTCAACGTGGCCCGGGCAGCGGAGAGGCGCCTCCTGCATTACCTGCGCGCCCCGCCCGCACCTGTCAAGCAGGCTTGCCCCTTCGAGCCCCGACGTCTTCGGAGTTGCAGCCGCCGCCCGTCCGTCCGTCCGCGTTGCTCTTTCAGGGCTGAAGGGCCGCCGGCCGACGAAGGAGGAGCGCCAGGCGGGGACCCGCCGCCCTCCCGGTTTGCTCCCCCTTTGCGCGTGCGCGCGCTCGACCAGGCCCGCGGGCAGCTGGGGTGCGCGCGCCTCCCGCCCCGTTCCGGATTCCGGAGGGCCTCCCCGCTGCCCCCGAGACGGAGCTGGCGCGCCAGAGCCGGCGCTGAACAAAAGGCGAGGGCGGGGAAGGCCCGGCGCGCCTCCCTCCGTTCCGCGGCTGCTCGGGCGCCCCGAAGCCGGGCTGGACGCTCCGGCAGCTCCTCGCGAGTCCTTGCGTGGAAAGCGCTCGGCTGGGCGTAGCGGGGGCACCGCGGGGGCTGTGGGAGCCCAGCCGGGCGGTTTCGGTCTCGGCCTCAGCTCGCCCGAAGAAGAGGAAAGCTCAACAGTTCCTGCAGGGCGGCCGAATTGGACTCGCCTCCCACGCTCCAAACAGCTGAAGCCGCCCCGCTTGAAAGCCCCTCGCCGGGGAGGATGGGGGGGGGGGGGCGACCAGGCTTTAATCGTCCTTGGTGCGCGGGGGGGGGTAATTTGTCACTCATTGAGGCATTTTAAATTTTTTAGGCAAATTTCGTGCTGACCTTATCCTGCACTTCTGGGCGCTGACCGATAACAAAGCCAGAAAACTTTATTGGAGCCAGACTCCAATAAAAATAAAATGTAATAGCAGTCCCCAAGATCCGACCGCTGGGTGACTGATTTCTGGGTCCCCTTTTATTTCAACATGCCTGAAATAAGTTTTGCATCCATTAAGATGATGCACCTTTTGCCCTGCCTGAATTTCATCCTGCCTGATTGCCCAGAGTTGTCCCTTGCTACCAGAACTGCAAAACCGTTTTGGCCTTTTAATAAAAAATGTCAGTGAACGGGTACATAATGGAACTTGGTGGCCCTACTTAACCCTGTCTGCATGCAGAGGCATCCTTCTTAAAACAAACAAAACCAAACCCAGTACTTAGAACAGGGACAATACTAACTAGTAGCTGAATTGTTATGGCGAAGGATGTCATATTTATTTAGTCTCTGGCACAAAATCGATTTAGAAAATGAGAAATATTTTAAAAACTTGACATTGGAACCCTTACAAATGGATCAGCAATGAATAAGACAGTGGGCACTCCTGGCTGGAAGTGACAAGTGTGGCACACCTTGTTTCCAGAGTTGGAGCTATTTTGGCACGGATTATATCAGAACATCTGGAAACCATCAACCTCATGATGCTGCCTGACGTGAAGTCACAGCAGCCAGAGGATTTGAAGAACTGCTGCAGGCAAGGTGGGTCTGGATGAGAGCCCAGCTCAAGCCCTCCCAGCCACTTCTGTGTCTGCTCAAAGGATCCGGAAGTGACATGTGGCGGGAAGGTCCCTGGCCCTTTGCAGGAGGTTGTCAGCTGGTGACTGACCTATGAGAGAGGGCCATCTGGGAGCGCGGGAGGACCCCTTGCAGGGCCGAGCTGAGGATTTTGTACAGTATCTGGATGATAAAATAACTCAGATTCGGGAAGACTTGGCCGCTGACTGGGTTAGTTCAGACGAGATGACTGAGGCAGGCCTTGAGAGTGTTATCTGGGGGGAGTTCGATCCTGTGGCTCCCGAGGACGTGGACAGGATCTTGGGACGACTGAACGCAACCACATGTTTATTGGACCCGTGTCCCTCCTGGTTGGTGCTGGCTTCCCGGGAGGTTACACAAGGCTGGCTCCAGGGGATTATTAACGCTTCTTTGAGCGAGGGTGTCCTGCCGGCCGCCTTGAAAGAGGCGGTGGTGAGGCCTCTCCTCAAGAAGCCATCCCTGGATCCGGCTATTTTGGCTAACTATCGTCCAGTCTCCAACCTTCGCTTTATTGCGAAGGTTGTTGAGAGTGTGGTGGCGCGACATCTCCCCCAGTACCTGGATGAAGCTGTCTATCTGGATCCGCTCCAGTCCGGCTTCAGACCTGGGTACAGCACGGAAACGGCATTGGTCGCGTTGGTGGATGATCTCTGGAGGGCCCGGGATAGGGGTTATTCCTCTATCCTGGTCCTATTAGACCTCTCAGCGGCTTTTGATACCATCGACCATGGTATCATGTTGCGCCGGCTGGAGGGACTGGGAGTGGGGGGCACTGTTTTGCGGTGGTTCTCCTCCTATCTCTCCGACCGGTCGCAATCTGTGTTGACAGGGGGGCAGCGGTCGACCCCAAGGCGCCTTGTTTGTGGGGTGCCGCAAGGGTCGGTCCTCTCACCCCTCCTGTTCAACATTTATGTGAAGCCGCTGGGTGAGATCATCTGTGGTTTTGGGGTGGAGTTCCATCAGTACGCTGATGATACTCAGCTGTACATTTCCACCCCAGACCATCCCAATGATGCCTTGGAAGTGATGTCCCAGTGCCTGGAGGCCGTGCGGGTCTGGATGGGGAGAAACAGGCTTCGACTCAACCCTTCCGAGTGGCTGTGGCTGCCGGCGTCCCGGTATAGCCAGCTGACGCCATCGCTGGTTATTGGGGGCGAATCATTGGCCCCCACAGAGAGGGCCCGCAACTTGGGTGTCCTCCTGGATGCGCGGCTGTCCTTAGAAGGGCATATGACAGCCGTGGCCAGGGGGGCTTTTTGTCAGGTTCGCCTGATACGCCAGTTGCGCCCCTTTCTGGACCGGGACTCCCTACGCACGGTCACTCAAGCACTCGTCACTTCTCGTCTGGACTATTGTAACGCTCTCTACATGGGGCTCCCCTTGGGGTGCACCCGGAGGCTCCAACTGGTGCAGAATGCGGCTGCGCGGGGGATTATGGGAGCGACGGGGCGCTCCCATGTGACTCCTCTCCTGCGTGAGCTGCATTGGCTTCCGGTGGACTTCCGGGTGCGCTTCAAGGTGTTGGTGATCACCTTTAAAGCGCTCCATGGCTTAGGGCCAGGGTACTTACGGGACCGCCTTCTGCCACCAATAGCCTCCCACCGGCCGGTTCGCTCCCACAGAGGGCCTCCTCAGGGTGCCGTCGGCCAGACAATGCCGGCTGATGACCCCCAGGAGGAGAGCCTTCTCTGTGGTGGCACCTACCCTATGGAACAATCTACCCCCAGAGATACGAGTGATCTCCGACCTCCGGATTTTTCGTCGGGCCCTAAAAACTCATTTTTTTCAGCTAGCCGGTCTGTCCTGATTTTAGGGTTAGTTTTAAAATTTTAATATTTATTTTAATTGACAAGTTTTAAATTATGGGCCAAATTTATAAATTATTTTAACTTTATTTTTAACTGTGATGTTTGTATAGATGTTTTTTATCTGGCTGTTCACCGCCCTGAGTCCGAAAGGAGAAGGGCGGTATAGAAATTCGAATAAATGAAATGAAATGAAATGAAGAGGGCCCATGCATTTTGACTTAAACCCAACTTCAACCAGAATAGAGCTGGAAAGGACCTTGGAGGTCTTCTAGTCCAACCCCGAGCCCAACTCAGCCGCCCTGAGTCTTCGGAGAGGGGCGGCATATAAATTGAATTAATTAAATTAACCCCCTGCTCAAGCTGGAGACCCTATATACCATTTCAGACAGGTGCCTGTCCAGTCTTTTCTTAAAAACCTACAACTTCTGAAGGGAAGCTTACTCAGACAGGACGAAGGGCAGGTGTTAGATAAAGGGTGGAGAGCAGGCTCTCCCGCCATAGCCTTTTTCTTTACCTAAAAACCAACCTACAGGAAAAGTGGATCTTGCTCACACACCCTTTCCCCCATGAAGAATCTGTTTATGCTTGCAGCATAAATAGCTCAGGCAAATCCCTGCATTTCACTGTCCAGTGAAAGTGGGAGAAAGGCACATGTTGGGTGCATGGAGCTCTAGTATAGAATCTGGCCTGGCATTCGATCACCTTCCCCGAGTGCTCCTGAGGGCAGCTTCCAATTTGCTGCTCTGCAGGACAAGGTGCAATGCCAACTTGCCAGGACAGACTTTGGACGAATAGATTTGAACCATGAGACCTGAAAGCCCAAGGCCTGTGATTCAGTCTGGAAGCAAGTCAGCCGTGGCCCTGCGTGCCCTCCGGATGTGCCAGGAATCAAGGAACAGGCCATCTCAGATGGTCACTTTAGGGAGCACGAGGTTAAATGTGTAGGGAGGCCCTTGTTGGTAGGCTTTTCATTACCCAAACTAGGTAACCTCATCAGCACTCATGGTAATGAAACGTCTGCAAGGAAACAAGCAAGCTTGGAGTGCATCAAGGATCCATTTCAACCATGACTTATTTTGAAGGAAATGCAATTGGCCATCTCACCAAACACACACATTTCTCAGGATCATAACATACATTTTAGCCCAAAGCTCCCAAACACAGAAGCTAAGTTCAATTATGGTTTAGTCTCAACATCTTAAGGGAGTCTTACTTTAGTTAAAATGCCTGCTCCAGACCAAGGTGCTCCTTTGGCACTGGCCTGGAATCTCCCATCCTTTCTGTTCTGAGCCCCCACCGTCAGCTGCGCCATCAGGGCTGGACAGGTGATAAGCTGCCTGCCATGCCTTCTCATTTCTGGTGAGGAGAAATGAGGGGGAGGGACGCTCCATTAATTTCCTCGAACTAGCTCACCCCTCTGAAGCACAGGTGTTCTCCTGCAGCAACTACTTCTGGGATCTAGCACTGCTTCAGGACACAAACTCAGTCCTTATTTGCCCAGAGCTAAAGAAAACTTTTTTTCCTTTTAGAATGTTCTTTATTAGATTCAGGAGCAACGATTCTTCACATACACTGGAATGTGTCATACAGGCTGTAATTATTTTGCAGGGTTCCAAAACCTTATTTCAGTGTCACCTTCAATGTCATTTGAGAGTAAATTGCATTTGACAATAGAATTAAACTGAACCCCATATTAAGAATCAGGCAGACAAATCTCCAATCAGTATGATTCATGGCCCCCACCCAGGGCTCTCTGGACAGAGGTGGTGTGGGAGAGGCTGGGGTCTTCTTTAGCAGGTGAGCACAGCCCAATGCACTCAAGGTGCCCAATGCTTCCCTGCCCCCAAGTCGATATTTCCAGGGTCTTAAAAGTCAGAGAAGCAGCCAGAAAAAGCTGTCCTCTATTCTTCTGGGTTCAAGAAAACAATCAGGAGGAGGGAGGAGCTTTCAGGCGAGAGCTGCACAAGCGTGAAAGCTTCCCCCTCCTCCGCTCAGGATCAGATGGATTGGCAAGGTCTGCACAGCACCAGAAAAGGGAGGCTGCTGGCCCTATTCCTCTCCCGTGGTAGCACTCTCTTTGCCTTGCCGCTGCATCTGGAACCAGCAGGGCATTCTGGGGTACCCTCTGTGGAAGAAAAGGGTGGGGTGGGGTGGAGGGACAAGGCGCCGGCCAAGGTGAGGCAGCTGTGCCAGAGAAATAGGCAGTCTCTACCTGCCTGATCAGTCGGGACCTGGGAAATAAGGTCAGTGGGTAAACAAACGTCAACGTTCCCCCCCGATGCTGAAGGTTGCAGCTCTCTCTCTCTCCACATAACCAGCCTTAGCCTTGCTTGCTGCTTCCCTTCAGCAAGGGTTACAGGATCTCATACTTGTCCACAAGGAAGGTGGTCTCCGTGGAGAATTTCACAGGGCTGTTCCCATCCACCTGGGTCACTTTGGTGACCTGCAAAAAGAAAAGAAAATCAGTCCATTGGGAAGGGCGCTTTGCTGCGGCTCCATGAGGCAAGACCTGCTACCCATCCCTGTCCCTCGATTTCCCCAGGCACCAATAAAAAGGTGGAGGTTTTGGTCTCGATGAATGACAGGAGCAGCCTCAAGAAACAGCACTCGACGCTGACAAGGACAGAGGCCCAGGACACCATTCAGTGGAGAAGCAGCTGGTCTGCCAACTCCTATCTATCTATCTATCTATCTATCTATCTATCTATCTATCTATCTATCTATCTATCTATCTATCTATTATTTATTTATTATTAATTTATTTATTAATTAATTTATTTATTATTTAATTTTTATACCGTCCTTCTCCCGAAGGACTCAGGACAGTGAACAGTTAAAATAACATACATATAAAATCTTCAGCATAAAGATTTAGAACAATTTAGAGGAGATTTATGCCAGCCCGGCTTGGTGAAACAGAAAGATCTTATCTTTTGCTTCGATAGGCAGCTTCCTCCAAACAGAGCAGAGCAGAGCAAAGGAGAAGGGCAACAGTTGTCATTCAGCCCCCGTGAGACACACCTGAATGTTGCAAAAGTTCTTCTTGGAGACAAAGGAAACGTGCACGGGAAAGAAGTCATTTGGTCGCCCTGCGATGCTGAACTCCAGGCTGCCACTTTTGTTTTTGGCATCAACCACTGGCAAGCACCACTCGAGAAGGTTTTTTCGGGTATCGTGGCGATATTCACCATTAATCTCTCCAATTACAGGAGCCCCCACACCAGACCTAAACAATCAACAATGAGTTAGCGCTGAACTCCCCACCATCCCGGAACTGGCACTACTGGTGCATGGGAAGGTTCCTGGCAGGCAAGACAATTACTCACGGCAAAGGGATGGCGATTACCACGTCATTTAACTCCAGGCTGTCCTCCTGCAGCTCATACTCGATGTTGACATCACAGTTGTTGCCGCTTTCTGAGGGCCAGCAATTAACTAGGATCCAAAAGAAAGCCAGCTGAAATGGTTCAACCAAGACCTGAATATTCTCAGCAGGGACAGGAGCAGAACACAGGCTGGCTGGCTTCCGCCTCTGGGATGCCTGCTACTCCCCGAACTGAAGCAACTCACTGGTCAGCGGGATGAGAGACTCTTCCGTCGTTTGCAGCCGCCATTTCAGCACTCCCACGTCACTATTGATGGGGAATGACTTATCTGGGTTTTTCAAGCCAATCACTGACTCTGACATAAAAAGCTTCTTGTCAACATTGGGGTGAGTCTGAAAAGGGAGCCACCAGTCAGCCAAGCCGCTCCATCCCAAAACAGATGCGCGCAGCTCAAAATATCCCTGATCCTAACCTCCAGCCAGCCTTACCTGAAGCTGCACGCCTTTTTTGTCCTCATTCTCAATGTGGATGCAAATCCGAGCAAACTTTTCATCCAGGACCCGCAGCATGATCATGCCATGCAGCTCCATGTTTTGAAGCCCCCCATCCCGGCCACAGGTGAGTGAGATCTTCTCCTCTATCTTCATATGCACACTAGGAGAGAGAAGCAGCCAGGGGACCGGATGTTAGGTGTCTCCTTGCTTCCAACTGGGCTTCTCAGATATTAAGAGAGGCAGCCCTTCTGCAGCCCTGCCTCCTTTGTAAGCAGACCCACACATCATCACTGCGTATTACAGTCCTGACCCTTGCAAGTTCACTGAAAACCCAAACAGCATTGTGCTATCCTGCAGTGTGACTGGTTTCCTTATGACTTACAGCTTGGGACAATGTTGAAGTAGACCACATGACTCAGCTATCAAACTAAGGGTTCAAAAGCTCCCTTTGGCTTAATTAGTCCACTGTACTATCAGGCTGAAGAGCCTGATAGTACAGTGGACTAAAGCACTGTTATTAACATCTGCTGCTTGCAATTACTGCAAGTTCAAATCTCACCAGGCTCAAGGTTGACTCAGCCTTCCATCCTTTCAAAGGTAGGTAAAATGAGGACCCAGATTGTGGGGGTAATAAACTGACTTGTATAAATATACAAAAGTATGAAGGCTATTGCTTAACACATTGTAAGCCGCCCTGAGTCTCTGGAGAAGGGTGGCATATAAATTAAAGCAAAAATAAATAAATAAAAAATAACAAAGCTGTCAGTCAAAGCTGCACTCGACTATATGCAATCTGCACCTGGCTGCTGAGCTCCTGCTTAAAAGGCCATTAAACATATTTGTCATACTCCAGAAAACCAGGCTTCCTCTGAGCTTGGGCTAGAACAGAGACCTGGTTTCTGCTATGCAGGATGCTATGTGCCTCTCTGCATTCCTGGGTAATACACGTACCTCTCCATGTTAATGGGCGGAGCAAGAACAGATGCTGCATTTGAGGAACGCTTGCCAACTGAAGAAGCAACAATATTTTCACCTTCGGATTTTAGTTTATCCACAAAATTATCCACTTCCTTCCCTTTAGTGCCGAGCTTAAGTGCCTTGTTTGAACCAGAAGGTCTAAACAAACAAAACAAAATGCATGAGACATTTTGCCTAAAGGAAGAATGCAGCAAAACCCTTCCCTGCTTTCCTTGCTCTACATGGCCCATTTGATTAAAAAAAAAAAAATGTTCATGTGCCAGCCAGGCTCTTCAGATGAGAGAAACCCCAAGGAACCACAGGGAAGTTCTCAGGGCTATAATCCACCAATATATCTGCTACAGATCCCAACTAGGTCACCACCTCACCCTATTTTAATTTGACTACTGCTGCTTTTGCATTATTTGGCATTTGAAGATTACTGTAAATCATTCTGAATCTTTACGCAAGCAGGAAAACAATTGTGACCCCCACAAAGCAATACAGATAGCCCTCACCCCACTGTATTTAGTGACCGTTTAAAGTTAGGGCACTGAAAAAAGTGATTTATGGCAATTTTTCACTCTCTTGAGCCTTGCTGCATCCCCATGGTCACCTGATCCAAAATTCACGCCTGGCGATTGACGCATGTTTTTTATGGTGGTAGCCATGTCCTGGGGTCATGTGATCCCCTTTTGCAACCTTCTGCCAAGCAAAGGAGGAAGCTAGATAACAACCATGTTACTAAATTAACAACTGCAGTGATTCACTTAACAACTGTGGCAAAAAGGTTGCAAAATGAGGCAAAAGTCATTCAACCACTGTCTCAGCAACAGAAATCTTGGGCTCAATCGTGGTCGTAAGTTGAGGACTACCCCTAAAGCCTCCCTTGCGACCCATTTACCTTCCGCAACCAATCTCTCCCCCACAACAAATGACACACCTCGTTGGAGCCGGAGTGATTTTTGGCTTTTCTGACTCGATAATGGTTTCAGTGATCATAGCAGCGAGGGTGCCTCCTGATACGGCTGAATTGCCAAAGCCCCCAAATCCTGGAGCTTTGGTGCCCCGCCGCTCGGCATCCCTCCGGGCTTGTTGCAGCTCCTTGGCTTTCCGGCGCATCTCAGCCTTAGCTTCTCGTTCTTGGGTCTTGAAACAAAGAAGCAAAAGCAAAAGCTTTGACCCAGAGCAGAAGAGGAAAGAAGCGACCATCTTCCACGGAAAGCCAGAGGAACCTCGACCTACCTCGCGAACGGCCCTGAAGACCTTCTCCTCGTGGGAATCCATCTCAGTAAAGGTCCGGATCTGGGCCAGATTGACGTTCTCCCGGTAGCCCAGGGCGACGATCTCGTCGAAGGCAAAGATGAGGTCGAAGCAGTGCTCGGCGATCTCGTTCTCCTCCAGCGCCCTGCAATACTCGGGGATCTGCGCGGGGCGACGGGGAAGGCAGCTCAGGGAAAGTCTGCCCGCCTCCCTCCCCGCCCGGCCCCCCGGCCGCCTCCCCCGCCCCGCTCACCACCCGGGAGAAGAGCCGCAGCGTCTCCAGGTCCTCCAGGATGTTGCTGTTCTTGGTGGTGATGAGCGCCATGTAGAGCTTCTCCAGCGGCTGGTAGACGTAGCGGACGCTCTCCGTCTCCACGAAGGTGTGCTGCTTCCCCGTGTTCATCAGCTTGGGGAAGGCCGCCAGCAGCCCCTCGATGCGCGTCCGCGTCATCTCCACGAACTGGCGCGACACGATCGCCTTCCCCGCTTTCGTGCAGACCGCGGCGGCCAGGAGCACCTGCGGGGGAGAGAAGGAGGCCCACCACGCTCGAGAGGCGGCTCCGGAGGCCGGACCCCGCGGGGAGAGCGCCGGCCCGCAGCCGCCTCTCCGGCCCGGCCCCGCAGGCTCCCGGCCGCGGGGCAACGGCGCGTCCCGGGCGAGCCTCACCATGGCGGCGGCGGCGGCGACCTCCGTGGAGCTTCTGCTGGGCGCCGCGTCTCCGCTGCTTCCGAGTCCCGCACAAGATGGCGGCGAGCCACGTCTCTCAGGCGGAAGCGGCGTCACCGCGCAGGCGCGGTCGGGCCGAGGGGGGGGAAAGGCCGCCGGCTCTCGCGAGACGATTCCGGCCTCCCGTTGCCTGGCGACTGACCCGCTGCGGCCCGCACTTCCGTGGCCTCCGACGCAGTATGAGCGGAGCGCCGCCGTCGCCGCCCGAGACCGGGCTGCAGGTGCGGGGCCGCCCGGGGGCGCGTCCGGGATCTGGGCGCCGGCGAGCCGCCGTCCCTCGCGCTTCTCTCTCTTTCCCTTGCTTTAGACGCGGCTCGTGGAGAACCAGCCCTACGACGAGAGCCTGGACGTGAACGAGACGGAGGACGTCGCCAGCATCTACGCGCCCAGCCCGCCGCAGCCCGGTGGGTGGCCGGTTGGGGCGGGGGGGGCCTGGGGGAGGCGCGCGCCGCCGCCCCCCGTGACGCCGCCGCTCCCGCCCGCAGGCCCGCGCCCCGCGCGCCCCCCGTGCAAGGACAGCAGCGACGAGGACGAGGAGGGCGCCGCGGGGGCCCTGAAGGGAGCGACCACCCCGCCGCGTGCGCCCGGCTGGGCCCCCGTCGCCGCTCCCGACCGGCCCGCGGGCGCCCTGTTGCAGCCCGAAAAGAAGGGCGGCGGCGGCCCGCTGGGTTCCGGCCGGCGCTTCAGCGGCCACGAGGTGGAGGATGACGACGAGGACTCCTCGGAGACCGACTCAGACGAGGACGAGGACGATGAGGACGACGAGCACGGCGCCCCGCTGGAGGGGTAGCGTGGGGGGGGGGCGCGGGCGGGGGCCGCGGGCCGAGGGGGTCGTACGGGGCTCAGCCGCGCTCTTCCCTCCGCAGGGCTTACAACTCGGCCGACTATGACTACCTGCCCGTCTCCCTGGAGGTGAAGGAGCTGTTTCAGTACATCCGGAGGTGAGGGGGCTGGTGGGGGGGGGGTCCCAGGAGGGGGGTCCTGAGCTGCACTCAGTGCCTCCCACCCCTCAGGTATTCCTCCCAAATGATCGACCTGGAGCACAAGCTAAAGCCTTTCATCCCGGACTTCATTCCTGCTGTGGGAGACATCGATGCCTTCTTGAAGGTGCCAAGGAGCCTGCGTCCTGCCCATCTTATGCCCTGTGGGGGGTGGGGAGCATTTGTCCCCTGCAACCCTTTCCTTGCTGCTGGGCCTCCTGTGGGAAATGCTTGAGAATGGGGGGGGGGAGGAATGAGCATTGGGCTCAGGGATTTGGTCTGCCCCTTTGGGACGTTTGAAAAGATGTTGCTGTGGCTCATTTCTTGCAGGTTCCACGCCCGGATGGGAAGCCAGATAACCTGGGCTTGTTAATGCTGGATGAGCCGTCCACCAAACAGTCGGATCCCACTGTACTTTCCTTGTGGCTCACTGAGAACTCAAAGCAGCATAATGTGGCCGTAAGTGGAGGAGGAAGGAAATGGGTAGGAAGCCAGCCCAGCAGACCCAATCCGCTGACGGGGTCGGTTTGCGTTTCTAGCAGCAGGTGAAAGTAAAGAGCCTTGAGAATGCGGAGAAGAACCCCAAAGCTGTGGACAGCTGGATCGAGAGCATCAGTGAACTCCACCGTTGCAAGCCTCCGGCTACCGTCCATTATGCTAGGTCTGCCTTGAGGTCCCCTGAGGAGCCTCTTGATGCTCCCCGCCTTTTCCTCGTTACAACCGCAGTGCCCCTCCCCAGGGGAGCCTTCCCATAGGGCCTCCAGTTGGCTGGCTCTCAGGGCTGCTGCTCGCTGCTTGTCCTTTGCAGGCCGATGCCCGATATAGATATGCTGATGCAAGAATGGTCTCCAGAGTTTGAAGAGTTGCTGGGAAAGGTATAGTGACCTCCCCAATGGGTAAGTTCTGCCCGGTGTCCTATAACTGGTTTCTTTGGGGGCTTCCAGCAGGATCATGAGCTGCTTCATGCAGAGCGCAGTCAGCCCTAAGCTTCCCTCTCTGCCCCCCAGGTGAGCCTCCCGACCGCTGATGTTGACTGCAGCTTAGCTGAATATACAGACATGATCTGTGGTGAGTGCTCTGACCCCATGCCCAGCCGGAGGAGGTTTGCTGAAGGACTAATTAGACTGAGCCAAATAGCTCTGGAACCAGACATTTCATCAACTGTCCAGCACTTGGCAGAGTCTCTGGGTTCCACTTGATGAAGTTGAACCTGGAGCGTCTCTTTTGGGGTTTTTCTCCAGCCATTCTGGACATTCCTGTCTACAAGGGTCACATCCAACCTTTGCACACCTTATTCTCGCTCTACTCTGAATTCAAAAATTCACAGGTAAGCAAGAGAGCTGCTATTATTGCTATGCACAAGGGTGGGGCCTGCTTGAACAGGTCTTTTCTACTTGCTTTCACCAGGAGACTCGAGAAGAAACGGTCTCTGCAGGAAGCTGAAATCAGATTCACCTTACTGCTGATTCCTTTTTTTTTTTTTTTTTTGCAGCATTTCAAGGCTTTGGCTGAGGGCAAGAAGGTTGCCAGCCCTCCCTCCAATCCACCCTCACAGGCTGGAGAGACAGATATTTTAAGCTTCACCTGAGAGTGAAGGTCACAGCATCCTGCCTCCTGGTATTTAAATAAAGGTGCTGTTAACCTCAGGGGTATTTAAGAGAGGTTTCCAACTCCTATTTCCTTGGAGTTGTTGCTGGCCTGGCATTCAGATGATAATTCAGTGTAATATTTGTGTAATAAAGTTTTGCTGTAGGTATTGCTCTGCCTCTCAAGAGATCCTGTGCAAGCCAAGAGTTTGGGGAACGTCGGGCTTTGAGTCTTCTTGTTGGGCCACAGCTTCCCAGCACCATGTGGTTTGGGGCTCTGGGGAGCAGAGCAAATCTATGGTAAGGCTGCCCATGAAACGGGTCCAGCAGCCTGCTCTGCCTTTTAATGCAACCTATGCCAGCACCATATGTTTGTGCCTGGGTTTCTGGGCTCTGTGTTTATTAGGCTTCTTTTACAACCCAGGGACCAAGAGTCTCTCATAGCAGCCTCACAGCCAAATCCAGGCAGGGGGGAAAAGGGCAACACTTTAACCACAGCCGTTTATTCATTAAGCGTAGAAGTTGCAAAGCTACAATCCTAAACTGAGATGTGCATGGCAATCGCCTTCCTGGTCTGTGGATGGCAAAGGTGAGCTTAGGAAGGCAATCCTCATATTGGAAGGAGAAACAGGGCAGCTGCTGGATGCCTGTTTTGCTGGAAATGAGTAAAGGGTGAAAAGGATCCTCCCTGTAAAGATCAGCCTGTTGTTCAGGACCAGATCCTGCTGGGGGCGCCTTTGCCACTAGGGGTGCGCTCACCATCCTGTTCCACGGTGAAAAGCAGAGATACTCCTGGCGCCTTTTGCCCACTCTTCTCCATGCCTCGCTTGCTTCTCTGTGCTTGGAGTGGACCCGGTGATGGTCTTCACAGCCAGATTTCATCGCTACTCATACTAGTGGCTCTATAAATATATCCGACAGTAAGAAATTGACCCAAACCTGCAGAGATGGAAAAAGATATAGAATTTGGTCCACAGCAGTTACTTTTGCAGGATTTTTGAAATGAGCATGCAGGATCATCCCACATAGATGATTTACTTCTAAGCAGATTCAGCTGCAATAAGATAAGGAAATGGGCAGGCATAAGTGGGAGCCTTTTCCACAGCACTGAGGGCAGCTTACTTCCTCTGGTAGCATGCCTGAAATACTAGATGGCAGAAAGGGTGCCCTTGCCCTGCAGGGTTGCATTTTGCCAAAGCATCCAGAGTTGCTGGTAAAAGGAGGCTAGACTAGGTAAGCCTGATGCAGCCGCTGGGCTTTTCTTCCGAAACAACCTCCCACTAGCAAAGCTGGCAAAAGGCCCTAAAATGCTTCTTGGGACAAACATTCTTCTGGCTCATCTCATGTCTCCCTGGAGTGATGAGCGCACAGCAGTCTTTTCAAGCACGAGGTTGGAGCTGGTCAGTACTGTCTCTTGAAATGGGAATGTTTCTAGTATTTGACAGCTTTTCCTGCTACAGAATTAGCTGTATTTGGTATCGTTGAATGCTAGCATTTCCTATGCTTCAGAACTAAACCGAGAGACACTTAGCCAAATGGACGTAGCCCCCCACCACCACACACAGCAGAAAATCTCGCTACCTTGTTCAGCAAGGGCTGGGTGGTTTTTTGTCTCCGAAACAGCATCTTCACTTTGCTCTGCAGGAGCACTATTTGCTCTACCTTTGGAGTAGAAGGAAAGAGAGCTGGAACAGTGACTGCCATCCCTTTTCCCAGCCACCCCACCCCACCCCACTCATCACCACTCACTTTTTGGTTCCGGTGCAAGGTCATTGAGTTGCAGGTTGGAAGGGAGGGACCTGTTTGCCCGTGGCAGACAGGCTTCCTTCGGCTGTAAGACATTGCTGTGGGAAATGCAGAGCAATTCGCTCTTGGATCCTCCCAGCTCCCCCCCCCCCCTTCAAGGCAAGGCCACATGTTCTTGGGAGTTTACCTTTCTCTGACCCTCAGAGAAAGCTGACCAGGGCATCGTTCTCTGGGGATGTGCATATGCCACCAGTCAGTGGGTCTGTATAAACTATTCCCGAAAGAGGCTACAGAGCAAACAAGGAGCTTTTACCCCCCTCTAGCAGTCCCAGAAGGTTACCTCAGAGGAAGCTGTGCTGCTGGGCCATGTCCTAAAGAAGAAGAGAAAGGAAGGTGTTAAGATTCCCAGCAAGGAGACAGGCTCAGCCCAGGCTGAAAAGGCTTCTCCTGCACCTACCTGCTGACTTTTTGGCCGCCTGGGAAACAGTCCAGCTGATTATCACCCCAAAACTCAGGAGTATCACCAGAGCCACAGCAGCTGCCCCCACCAGGGCCACCAGAGGCAGTTCAAGTTGGGTGGCCAGGAGACCTAGAGAAGCCCGAGATGCACCGCCCCCCCCAGTCAGCAAACCGTGGTCTCATCCAGCCAAGCAAGCTGCCCCTCTGCTTGCTGGTTTTCCCTGGCCTCAGAGGAATTTTGCCAGGGCCATTCAAGCGGTTGGACATCTGCTTCCTACAAGCCAAGTGCAGGAAAGGCAGCCTGGGGACGCAGAGAGTTGCATCCGACTGTTGGGACACGGGTGGGCCCTGGGGTGACAAGGAGACAGGATCCCCTCGGGGCTGTGGGAAGACAGGGCCGTTTCATGGAAAGGAAGGCTTGGCTCGGGGGACTCCGAGACGTCCAAGAGGGGAGGAAGGCAGACCTTGTGCCACACACCTGCCCCGCCCCCAGGCCTTCCCCCCGTATCGATCAGCCCTACGTACCGGGGAGCGGAACGGAGGAGCTGGCGACGCCCAGGTCGTTGGAGGCGCGGAGGGAGGCGTTCCGGGGCGGGCCGTGCAGCTGCACCCTCACGGTGTGGTTGGCGAGCCAGGGGTAGGTCTGGGCGTCCAGCAGCAGGAAGCGGGAGGCATTGACCGTCACCTGCCCGTCCTGGTCCACCCAGGTCACGTCGGCCGGCGGGTTGGCTTGGACCAGCACGAAGAGCACCAGCAGGAGGCCGGGCTCGCTCGCTTCGCGGTAATAGGCGTCCACCTTCACGATTTCGGGCTGAACTGCATTCGGACAGAGGGCCGCAGCCGCGCCGGTCAGCCTCCATCCCGCTTCTTCCCTCCGGGGCCCCAGCCCGCACCCCCCCGCCCGCCGGCCGCGCTCACACTGCACATTGAGGAGGACCGAGGCGGTGGAGACGCGCCCCGTGGCCGGGTCGGTGGCGGCGCAGTCCAGCCGGTGGTCCACCCGCCGCGCCGTCACCACGAAAATGCCGCGGCCGTCCTCCCCCGAGGCGTCGCCGGCCGCCGCCAGGGGCCTCCCGGATGCGTTGGTCTCCTGCCGCTCCCCGTTGAGGTACCAGGTGAGGTTGGGGGCCGCCGCCAGGCAGGTGAAGGCGCGGCTCTCGGCCTCCCGCAAGCTGCTCACCGACAGAGCCCGCCCGTCGATCCTGGTCTCCGACGTCGCCACCGCGCCTGCGGCCGAACGGAGCGGAGGTTACCGGCCGGGGGGAGCCGTCGGCCGCGAGAGAAAAGCGCGCCGCCCGCCGCCCTACCTGGCGTGGCGCGCCGCAGTAGGAACGGCAGCAGCAGCAGCAGCAGCTGCAACGGCGCGGGGCTTCCGGCCGCCGAGCCGCCTCTCCGGCGCCGGCCGGTTGAGCGGAGGGGACGCCCCGGGGACAGCAGCCAGCCTCTGGGGGGCGGCGCGCCTCGCGCTGCGGGACACCGAGCCGCGTCCATCCTGAGCTGCGCGGCGAGGCTGGAAGGGCCGGAGCACCGCAGGCCGGTCACCTCCAGGATGCGGCAGTAGCGTTTGCAGCCGAACGGCACGTCAGAAATCCCGACCTGCATTTCTCGGTCCGAAGGCTCGCGATCCTGCCCGAATACCGCCGCCACCCGCCTTGGGTATGGCCGGCGGCGACCTGAAAAAGCAGCGAGGGCCTCTTCCCTCCCTCCCTGCCTGCCGGCTTCCGCAGGGGGCTGCTGTGCCCCGGAGCTGCTGGCGGGGGACCCGGGCGACAAAAGCAGGCCTTGGTTCGCGTCTCAAGCCGTGGCCTTTATTCAGCTGCCCCTTCGACCCCCCCCCCTTCCAAGGTCAGGCTCAGCAAGTCTCCTTCTCCTCTTTCGGGTGAGATTTCCTCATCACTTCCGATAACATCTGGTTGCAGAGGGCTGCATAAGGGTTCATCAACACCAGCTGCTGGCGGGCAAAGATGCTGCCCAGGGCGGCCGCCTGCTCAAAGCTGCTCCGGGCCGCTTCGTCCTGGCCTTGCAATCGCTGGATCAGCCCGCGTTGCACAAAACCTTGGCGCGCCACCGGCCCGACCCCTTTGCTGAGCTTCAGGGCTGCCTCCAAATCTTCCAGCGCCTCTGGTGGGATGGAAAAAGAAAGCGTGGCCGAGTTAATTAAATAAACGTCGGGTCAGTGCCTTGTACAAACAGGCACCCTCTCTGTGGGCTCCAGGAAACCGGAGCCCTTAATGGCACAGGTGGGGCTGCCCACTGCACCCTTGTCCCATTCCCAGAAGCTTGGTCTGGAGGGAGGGAGGGAGGGAGGGATAGGCCTGGTCAGAGGAACATTCTTGAAAGGCACATGTGATGGTCTCGTTCTACGTTTCTGTCCTGTGTGCCTATTAAGTTTTGGTTCCTTTCTTTTTGACCTAATTGTGAGTCATATTGTGAGTTGGGTAGCCATATAAATCAGATAAACAATGGAGGGATCTGAAAAGGAACAGGATCAAAGAGGGAGCGTGGAAGTTCGGGAGGCACCCCAGTCACCTGCCATGTTTGTATGATCGGTTGTCCCAATGGATGGGAACCCCTCTTGCAAGGAAGCCTTATACTTCTAGAGCAGCTGCTGGCAGTTTTGCTTATGGACCCAACAAAACCCAAAAATGCTCTGCTTAAGATGAAGAGACCCAAGCGGATATAAAGAGATGGTCTTGCTTTGTGCTTCGGACCAGATGCCCTGCCTTCGTGCCCTCAGCGAATGTGGTTTCTCCCTACTCCAGGCCGAGGGCAGCCATGGTCACCAGTGGAGAGGAGGAGGGATGAAGCCCTGAGTACACTTACTTGTGACATCCCCTTTGAGCCGAAGAGCTTGTGCACGGTTGTTGAAGGCCGAGGCTCGTGCTGGAAGCAGCTGGATGGCTTGGTTCAACTTTTCCAGGGCCAGGGCCAGCTCTCCTCCTTCAGCTGCTGTGATTCCCTGGGCCTCCAGGTGAGTGGCTTGCCTGAGCAGCTCAGGATCAAAGCCGCCTTCTGTCACCAGCGTGAGAAGCAAACTCAGGAAAAAGGGGGCCGGCTCTGGCAACTAATAATTTTTAGAGCCCGCCAGATGCCAATGCCACCCCAGAAACGATAGGTCCCAAGCAAGTCTTCAAAGCTAAGCTTTCTTACACAGGCACTTGTAGTAGCCAAGCAGCCGGGCCTCCCCCACCCCCTTGATGGTCACTTGGCTTGCCTTTTGAAAGGCCGACTGCCCTTCAATGGGAAGGAAGCAACAGGTTAAGCCCTGAGCCCTACAGCCTCATGGCTTTTTGAAGCATGAACAAAGGTAGCAAGTGTCTGAAAGCAGCCTGCCAACCTTCTCCTCCCGATCCCAGTTTTGGAGAGTGATGGGCAAAATCTCTCTGCCAACCAGCCCTTTCAAGTGACTGATTTGAAAATGATTTGTGAGAAACAGGTTAAGAAATCTGTTGAGAGCCCAGAGATCGGAGGCATCTCCTTGCTCCCGAGAGCTTGCAAAAAGAGAAGCCTCTGAAGTTTATGGGGGAAAAAACCTCCCCCCACCCCAATGGAAGCGAGTCATCACCTTGAATTGCTTGCTTCCCCTTCTCCTCCTGGAAATCTTCATCAAAGGGAACATTTGGGTAGAAAAGAGTTTGCAAAACTGCCCGATCCTTCATGGTGGCCATGTTGAAACCCTGATGAGTTCTGTGGGGAGGATTGGCTCACTTCAAAGAGAATGCTCTGGCTGGGGAGGAAGGGGCCGGTCCAACAGCAGCCAATGGCCATGAGGGAGGAGCGGGGCGGTGCCCGCCAGCCTCCTACAGTGCAGAAGGCAGAGAGGGGCAGCTGTTGAAGTGTGATCAGTGAGCTGAAGTGGAAGTTGAAGTCCTGTCCCCTTTTCCTGAGCATATTTGCACAGGTGAGATGGGGAAGGCCAGAAAGAGCAGGACTGAGGCTGCACAGGAGAGGAACTGGGTGGAGACAGGACTCCATCTCAGACAAACCTGCTGAACAGGAAATGTGGGGCTAGTAGATGAACCATCTGACTCTAGAGGATGGGGCTTCCTGGTACGGGAATTGTGGCATGAATCCAGCCTTTGTGGAGAGCAAAGGGAGCTGCTGCAGTGGTCAGCATCCAACCCTCAGGCCTTTGTGCCTGACAAGCCAACTCAAATGGGGGCGGTTTCCTCCTCTCCCGACTCCCCTGCCCATCAGATGCTGCTGCAGTGGCCCCGCCAGGTGCCCTGAGAGGGCCAGGCAGGAGTAAGGCCCCACAACTATTTTGTTATAAGCTGCCTTGAAGACTTTGTTGAAAGGTAGGTACACTTGCCATTCCCTCTTGCCCAGGAGCAGAGATGGAGACATCAATCTGACTTGAGTGACTTCGGGGAACACTAGAGAATAGCAGGGGGCAAAGTACAGTGCAATCCCCAGGAGGACCATTAATAGAAGGCCAAATTGATGTGCTTTACCTTCTGACTTTCAATTTTATGATTGGTTGAGCATTATAAATACTAACTCTTATGTATTACTGATTAGAAATACATCCTTAGTTATTGAGAATATTGAGAAGAATTCGGCTTCCATCAGCAGGAGACGGCAGAAACAAGCATTTTGGCTGAGTGGCAGGAAAAGGACAAAAATCTGCACGCTTCTCACATTGGTTCATCTGCTTGAAAGTAATGAAAACCCATTTTCTCCAGACCAAGTGTGGCGATTGATTTAACAGGGCTTTATTCCTTAGGCTTCCTGTGAGAAAATGCCGCGGAGGAAAAGAAACCAAAAATACAAAACCTCCCAGCAAAGACTGGACCGAGTCGTTCGCTTGCTCTCTTCAGGATTCTGGAGGGAAGCTGCTGCTGGAGACTTTTGCCTTGGGTCTCCTTCAAAGACCTCCAGGGGGGAGCAAGGCTGGAGGTTTTTGCACAATCCCTTGTTTTGGGCATGCAGCATTTGGAAACCCGCGGACCCAACCAGCAAAAGATACTGGAATACAGAATTGGGAGGTCAATGGCTGCCTCGTGTGTGGGGAAGAAGGCCTTTCTTTGGTGCAGGTAAGGAGAACAACAGACTGGCCTGGGAAAAGTCTCAGCCCTGATCAAAAGAAACCCCATCCTTTGAAGCAATAAACTTGACATGTTTATTAATTAAACTATCACTTAAATAAAAAAGTGCATAGAAAATAAACATGTTTAAAAACTCCTTTTTTTGTACAACTATATACACTTATTTTTACATTCAGTCTTTCAGTCATTTCTTAAAACTATTGAAAGTACTTCCTTCATCCCTGTAACAATGACAGGGAATTAACACTGATGCAGCACAAGCAACACATTTCCTCTTTTTAAAGAAAAAAAAAACTCATTTTGGAAGAACACAAGAAAAAAAGAGAAATTGGTTTTACATGATAAGTTGCTTTTTGTATGGATCAGAGCCCTGTTTATGTAGCTTTTGCAAAGTGGCTTGAGACATTTATTCACTACCTGTAGCTACTGAAGACGCTGAATCCAAGAAACACCACGGGCACAGTTCTTGGTGGGAAGGCGAAGCTGCAAGACCTTATTAAGAGACCAGAAAGCGCACAATGCAGGTGAGGAGCTCCACCAACTGGAATCCAAAAAGGAAGAGGCGGAGGAGAGAAGCAAGTTGTACAAGGATTGACTATTAAACACAGAAGGTCAGGAGCATCCACAGCAGCCAAGTCTCCAGCCTCACTTCTGGGAGGTCTGCATACAACCCCCCCCATCCCCCCGCAATGGGAGCCGGGTCCAGTGGAGGCGGCATCCACTGCCCATGGAGCTCTTGGCGTGTTGTTTTTCCTGCCTTTTCAGCAACTGTAACACAACCATTATCTAAAGGGTTAAAGGGAATTCAAAGCCAGGCTTCAAGACACAATGCAGTACGATATTAGTCCTATAGATACCTTATTTATAGTCATAAAAACTTGCAGGCGTGTGGGGGGGGGGGGAGAGCAGGAGATGAGCCAACAACAACCTGGCCAAATGACATGATTCTGCACAGAGGATGAATTTGACTGAAAACCCGGTATTGCTTCACAACAAAGAAGAGAAGATTCTTGCCCAGCCCTTTGCAGTGACCCGCTTTTCCTTTAAAAAAAATAAAACCTCTAAAGGGTGGACTGACTTAGTATTCTTCGATCTCACGATCTGTCAGTTCTTAGAAAGATACATTCATATTTCCAGGAAGCTTCCTTTTGCTCCCTTCTCCTTGCCGCTCTGGAGAGGCAGCCTCTCCCAGCCTCCCCCTCAGGTGCAGCAGCAGCAGCATTCTGGGGTTCAGAGCAGCCCAAAGCAGCTCTGCTGCTGCTCAGGACAGCTAGATTAGCAACAGGAGGAGGAAGAGATGCCTGTGAAGGGGGACCCAACCAAATTTTGCTTGAGCCGAAATTCGGAGCCTTCAGAGAAAAGGGAGCAGCCTTTTCTAGCAGCCACAGAGCAACCCAGCAGCCAAGACGGAAAGAGCAGCTTTAGGCAGCAACTGCCTCTCCCTTTTAACCCCACCTGACTCGTGCCTCTTTCTCCCGAACTGCCTCATGGGTACAAAGGTCTAGCCAGCTCGGGACAGCAAAGGTGACGGTCAGAAGCAGCAACTCCTACTTTCCAGGAGAGGGGTGGGTGGGTTCCTGGTAGCAGAAGCCAGGGCTTTGCACTGAGGGGCTTAGCTGGAGCAGGCCGTGATTCTGCTCCCTTCTAAGAGATGTGCAGAGTTGATCTGTCTTGCCTCCAGAGTAAGATAGACCAGGGCACAGCCTGGTGAGAAACTGAATGTTTACTTCTCTGGCCTGAACTAAGGCAGGAGAAGGAGGGAAGGTTAGAGAGAATCCCGGCGGTTTCCAGGGAGAGTCGACTGCTGGAGAACGGAAGGCCCACCAAACGGTTCCATCCTCTCCAGAAAATGGGAGAACGCTTCTTAAGGGGCAGCCGAAGCAGCACCCAGAAAAATCTCCTTTCCCTCCTGAGGGAGAATCAGGATATTCCTGACCCAACCTTGGAAAGACCATCCTATTAAAATAAAACATTCACCCTTAAAATGGATTCTTTTTTAAGTCAAGAAGCAACCATGACTGAAAAAATAGTCTCCTAAGTGCTCTTTCCTATGAAGTGCTGCTCATAGAAAAATATACAAAATATATTTACATTTATAAAATTTTTAAATACTAAAATGTAAACAGAACCAAGGAAAATCCAAAGACTTAATTCGAGATGGTGCAACTGAAGGAGGCTGAGGGGGACTGTTTCTAGAGGCTTGAAAAGGGTCATGGATTTCACCAAGTCCAGGCTCCCTCATCTCCTTTGCGAATGCAGTGGCTGCTGCTCTTCCAGCGGCTGCCACAGCAGCTCCGGCCAGACTGACCAGCGCTTTTCCTCCTCAGGAAACAAGCTGCGCCCGGGATGCTCCAATTCGAGTTTGGGGGCCACTAAATTTCTGAGACGGGGCCAGTGGAGGCGGGTCAGTTGTAAACATTCAGTACAAGAGGCGGTTCTCTGGGACAGAAGCTCCTCCTCCAAAGGTCTGCTTGGCCTCTGAAAGCTCATTTGCCCAAACTGCTGCCTTGGCCACAGGAATTTTGGAGAACCACCACTCAGCTGCCAGCCCAAGCTCGAAGGTGAGGGTAGGGAGCACATTCCAAACTTGAAGAGGCAGCCAGGTGCTCGTGCCGGTTCAGCACAATCTTGGTTGCTGCAGCCCACATTCCCATTTTCTTAGTCCCACCACAGCACACCAACATCCACCTCGCTCTGAGCAGGGTATGCCAGATCAAGCCAACGCATCTGTGGCTGTGGAGGAGCACCAGCACCTGGCTCTCCTCTGGCCACTGGTGTGGCTCAGCTCAGCTGCTCAGTTGAGGAAACGTCGGCATTTCTTGGCACCGCAATTGCAGAGCAGCTTGTTGCTGGCATCTTCAATGGGAAACTTGTAATCGTAGGTGAGCTCTTCACCACGGTAGATCTTGCGCATTGCGAAGATGACGATGTGCTTCTGCCCGTCGATGTTGATGACTCGGGAGTAGCAGTTGGGCTCACAGGAGTGGTTGATGAAGCGTGCTGCATTCCCATGCATGGTGGCGTCCACGACTTCTGAGTCGTCGATACGGAACATGTAGCAGCCGATGCCCTGGGAGACAGAGAGCATATGTGATGGTGAGATCTCCAAAGACACTCCCGACCAGATGGGACAGTCCTACCAAAGCCAGACCAACTCACCACTCAGCAGTCTACAAATCTGGGCAACTGTTCCACGAGTAAAACTGCCTAGCCGCTCACTCACCTTACTGTCATAATATTTCTCGCGTTTGTCAGTTAATATGGAGCGAATCACATTGCCAGCATATTCAATCACCATCTCCCCTGCATCAATGTTCCTTTTGCAGAAGAGGCCCCGTCCATGGATAGGAGACCTGGCAGGATGGCAGAGGACACAAAGCTGATAAGCCTCGCGCTGTTCCTGGGGGCATCTGGCAAGTGAGCCTTCCTTCAAACATCTCCAAGCTCAAAAATGTCATGAGGTCTCCCAGGGCTGATTCCCTAGGTTGGTTGGCTCAAATTTCTCCTCCTCCTCCCTCTTTTCTGTCAGAACCCCCACTTACCTGTAAACCCCAACTGCCTCCTTGGAGGTCTTCCTCAAGTGTCGGAAGCGCATGGGCATCGGAAGATCCATGCTGGTCGCTCTCCTGAAGACAGATGAGGAAGAGTCTGCTTGATGGCAACCTCTGACAATAAGCATGACTTCATCAACCTGAATGCTTGAGGCAGCCCCAAACCTCCTCCTTGAAGCACGGCAGGATCCTTCCTCCCCTGGCTTTGGGTTCTGGTCCCTTTGCGAATTTACTACCATCCATCATGGCTTACAGCTCAGCTGTAGGAATCCAAGCCCCCTCCTCCCATCTACGGTGATTTACAAAAAGCCACAGCCTGATAGCTTTTCCCTCCTGTTATGTACCGGGCAGATTTCAGCTGCACCTCCTCTTCCTCCTCATCGTTGGGATTGTACTGTGGGGGCCGACGATGCTTAGAAGCCAGAAAGTTGAACATGTCAAGACCAGATTTCCTGCAGTGCAGAGGAGAAGCATCCCGCATTACACCGACTGCCATGGCAGCAGGTTTCCAGCTATGTTCCAGCTCAGACAAGAACAGCAGCAAGGGAGGGCTGGCCTGGCCCAAATGCCTTATGGCTCACCACTTTGCTCTGGCCTCAAAGAACTGATCTCCCTTTCCCCCCTTGTCCCTTGCGCTTCTTGTCTTTTAGATTGCCTGCCTTTCTCCTTTAATGGCTCTGAGCCACTGTGGAAGACTGTAATTGTCTGAAAAATGGGATAAAATACAACACATGAAGAACTTTTAAACAAAAAGAGGCAAGCAGAGAACAATGCTTTGGGGGGGGGGGAAGCATGCTGTGCCCACCCCAAATTTTGGAGAAAAGGTGCTACTTTATTCTTCCCCCTCTCACTGCAAGGCCCTAAGATTTCTCTTTCAGCAGCAGAAGCAGCAGCAACAGCAGCAACTTTGGGGAGAAAAGGGGAAGGAGCAGGAGTCCACTTGCCTGAGGTGCCCTTCAGCCCTAGCAGAGCCGTGGGGGTTCACAGGAGGCTCCTTGGCTTCCTCCGGCTTGTGGAACCTGAACTTGTAGTTGGAGCAATGCTTGGCTCCACAGAGTTGCTCTATCAGGAACACAACAGCATGGTGGAGAATGCCCAGCATCTGCAGCCCACTCACACCTGGAAGAGGGAGAGGCGGGAAGAGCAGCTGTGGCCCCAACTGAACAGGGCAAGGTAGATCAGGCTAAACCCACCTTCGGAGCAAAGGCCAAAGGGCTGGAGAGGGAAGCTGCCTGGCTTGGAACCCAACTGAAGCTGCTGAAGTGGCAGCAGCTCAAGGTAAACCCTTTTCTGCCTGGTCAGAAGGGCCTCAGTCAGCACAGCACCTGGCCTGGACGCCAAGCCCTGCTCCCACCCTCACCACTCCAGCCCTCTTGGAAACAGTGCAAGGGCTGTTCTGAATGGAAAGGGAACCGTGTGGCGAGTGCAGCGAACAGAGCCTTGCCCTCTCAGTTTCCCCTCCAGCTGCTGGCACCTGCGAAGGACAGCTGTTTCAGGCGTGCGTTCGACCGAGCTTCTTGAACTTTGTCTGTCAAGGACTTCCAGGCTTCTAAGGTGAAGAGAGCAATCAAGGATTTAACAGAAGACGACACCCAACAGTGTCACACAACCCCTTTGATGCAAGGCTCCTGGGCCCACCTTCAATACTTTCTGCACAGATCTGGAAGCCATCATCACTGGAGATTTCAAAAACCAGTCCTTTCTTGGGCTTCTTCTCTGCAAGGCTTTCTTTCCGCTTTCGCTCCTGCTGCAGCCAGAACATGAGGGGGGAGCTAAAGCTGCCTTCTTCCTCTTCTTCTTCCTCTTCTTCCTCCTCCTCAGCATTGGAATCTGGAGGGAAAAAAGGAACCCTCCTGACTTCTCAGCCACATAAATCATCAAAGACCAAATAGGAAACATTCCAAGAAAAGTTCCCAGCAAAGCAGGACTGTGATATACAGACCTCCAAGTCCTGCAGCTCTCTGGCAGGGCAAAGGGACACCTGCCTTCACGTACCTGCACGCTCTAACTCGTTTGAAGAGGATGGTGTTGGCTGCACTGGTGGCAGAGGCTGTAAAGGCCTGTGGAGGGGAGGAAAAGGCCGAGAGGGGACCCATTTCAGCTGCAGGCCTTCAATATAACCGAGATGCCTGCCACCATCTCCGGTTAGCTTAGTAGTTTGACAGGCACACGCTAAGTTTTGGAAAGTTTTCTGGGAGGTGCCTACATGTTTGGTGGGAGAACAGATTTGCAACAGAAGACCTTTGGCCGCAACGGTCATCCGCTCTTCTGAAGCCTCAAGAAGCATCGCCAATTCTATGGTGCTGAACGCTCAGCAAATGTGGACATTTCTAAAATAAGAACTGGAGCTCTGTTTCCCTGGCTGTTTTGAAATCCACCGAATTTTCACTGGCATTTTTGGCATGGTGAGAGATGCCAAATCTAGGAATGATTCTTGCCTAGAAAGCCAGTGGGTGTGTGCATGGCCTTGGACGCTTCCTCCTCCCACCAGACTTGGCCCCAAAAGATCCACTTACCCTGCTGATTTGTGGGCTGGCTGCAGGATGTCTGTTGCCTCGTCTGGCTGCACCCTCAAGGGCTGGGGCCTAGGAGACAAGGGCAGGCAAAACATAGCTTGGAAGTCGGGCTTACCACAAATCCAGCGACACTGCCACTGAACTGTGAGACCCCTGTGACTTTCACCAGGCCGGGGAGAGGCTAGTTCCTAGAGCAAACACTGGCAAAAGCACCGTGGAGGCATCACCTTGGGCTCCCCATGGTGCTTTTAGAACCACCAAGGCAGTCCAAACCAGCCAGTGCCCCTCCCCCCCATCCTGTTGATTTGGCAGCAGGGCAGAGGGAACTCGCCTCTCAGCCAGCGGGCAGCAAGTACCACAGAAGGGCTGAGGGGCTTGCTTGGAAGGGGGGGGAAGTCAGGACCGCAGCTCTCTCACCCTCCACCTGGGTCCTGGGCTGCCACCCTCGTGCCTTGTGGTGGAACGCACTGGCCAGGAAAGCTGTTCCAGAATGGAGGTGCCCTGGGTTTCTTCCCGGATCCTTTGCTGCCCAAAGGGGTCGGCAAGCGCTTGACTTTGGATTTGGCCCTGGTGGAGCCCAGCACGGTAGAAGGGGAGCTCCCAGGAGAGGCTGTGGGGACACAGGGGGCCGATCTGTTTCGCCCCACGGCTGCCGTATCCATCAGCTGGGGGAAGTCTGAAAGGGGAGTTGCCTGTGAGGGGGGGAGGTCCAGGTGAGGGTGGGCCGGCCCAGCCTTGCAAGCCAGAAGCTGTGCGAGAGGCTCAGCCTGGTAGGCGCTTCCAGGATCGGCAGACATGCCCACGTCCTTTGAGGGAGGCAAGACAGAGATGCCGGTGGCTACAGCAGTCGTTGCTGGCCCCGCAGAGGCAGACTGGGCCAACGAAACCTCCTTATGCGACGGAAACATCCTGGAAGCTGGCGGTGGCGCTGAAGCAGGCTGCTCCGGGAGGCTCAGCCCTTGTCGAGTGGCTTTGATTAACAGGCTGCTGAGGGAACTCATATCTGAAACGCCCGGCACGTCAGAGTTCCCTTGTCCCAACAGGTGGGGCGGGACCACTGGGCCGGGGGTAGGTGCTGGCAAGGGGGCCACATTCCGCCCAGGTGGAGGGGAGGCTATGCTGGGAGATGCTCCAAGAGCTGCCTCTGCAGCAGCCGTCCCCACCTCCTGAGGCAACTGCTCAAAGTATATGACCCCTGGCTTGGAGCGCTTGATCATGCTGGGTACGGTTCGAGGGCACGCGGCTCCCAGATCGAGCAGGCCTGGGTGGCCAGGCGGGGAGGACCGAGGGAAGTTCATTGAGGCCAGGTCCGAAGGAGCAGCGGCAGAAGGAGCAGGCTTCTTGGCCCTTCGGGAATGCAGGCGCGCAATGGGCCGCTTCTTGCCCAGGCTAGTAGGAGGGGGGGTGACTGCAGGCCCAATATCTGCCCTCGGATTCACCTCGGGGTCAGGCAGCTGCTGGACCCCAATCAGAAGGCTCGAGGCAGCGCTGCCAAGGGCTGCTGGGAAGCTGCCGGTGCCGCCGCCACTGCCACCGGAGGGGCTGGCCGAAAAGGAATGCAAGTGCTGCTGATGAGGCATGGGCAGCAGGCCTTTGCTGGCCGCAGGAAAGAGAGGTCTGGTGGAAGGTAAGCCGGGGCTCAGGCCTGCAGCCAGTGCAAGGCTGGCCGTGTCCATTGGGCCCAGCACAGAAGCCCCGGCCTCCATCCCGGCTGGCCCAGAGCTGATGGGAGAAGTCAGCTGAATCTTTTGGGTGAGGCCGTTGGGGAGCGTCTGAAGGACGTACAGAGGCTGCATATTCTGGTTGACCACCAAGAGCTTTTCTGCAGCAGCCTTCAGGTGGAGAGGGGCAGTCTGCACGGCAGCATTTGAGATGGGAGACGGGCCGGGCTTGTCGGGGGCACTTGGCCCGTATTTGGGATTCTGGAGCGGGAGGGAGGGAGAAACGGGAAGGCTGGGGGTCCCGCTGCTTCTGCCAGCCAGATCTTGGCCAGCCCCGAGACCAGCTTCCCTCGGTCCACAGGGCGGGCTGGCCATGTGCTCTGCTTCCAGGTGGCTCTGAATGAAAGGGTCAGGGGTCAGAGGACCCTCGGGGCTTGGGGCCACTCGTGGGCTTAGCAATGTTGGCTCTGCTTCACTGGAGGAAGCCTTTTCTGTGACCGTCACCCTCTTCTCAGCAGAATCTGAGGAAGAGAGAGTTAACATTGATCTCTCCCCTGAGGTGGCAAGGGAAGGTTCTGGAATGACTGCAAGTCTGCTGTGGTTCTGACTGGGGACTGCGGGGCTCCGAGTAGTCAAGACTGAGAGATCCGAAGGCAGCTCTAAGGGCAGCTCAAATTGTTCCTCTGCTGAAATGGAAGATGAGACGCTGCTGTCTACTGGCTCGGCTGTTGGCAGCTGCTGAGAAAACACTTCAAAGAGAGCCATATCTTTGCCCCGATTGCTGTCGAGGCCCAGTCCTTCTCCCAGAGTCAGGAGCTCCGAGGACGACGACTCCGGGCTCTCCCCCAGGGCCTGCATCGAGGGGGTGTTTTTCAGAACAAAGTCCATGATGTCTGAAGGAAGAATGTTCCCACAATCGTCACTGTTATTATTGTCGGAATCGGACTTCAGCAGTTCTGTGCTGAATGTATCCAGCAAGTTCTTCTCAGAGGGCTCCGTGTTGGCACGAGGACGACGACCAACAGCTTCTAGGGAGCTCAGCTGAGCTTCCAAAGAATCTTGAGTTTTGACCCGGCAATTCTCCATTTTGGGATCAGCTGTTTTATGGCCAACTGAACTCTTGGTCACTTGCATTTTCTCCCCACTATCTTCACTTCGTTCAAGTTTTAAGTTTTCTGTTCCATTTTCTTTGCCGCTCCTTTTGTTTCCTGAATTGATTTTCCTCGTCGTTACCGTGATGCTTGCATCACTTTCTGTTCCATCATCCACACCATCCAGCTGAGAGATTTTGGGGAGATTGATCTGTTCCTCTTCACGGAATAAACTATGAGAAGCCATGTGCTCATCTGAGCTTGAGACAACCGTTCGGGTGAAGTTGTAGTAATACAGGTCCTCTTCATCTGATGTGCTGAGGTCATCGGCACCGTCCACTTGGCCTTCAGCAGACCGCCTGCCTCTCTTCTTGCCGGTGGAGTTGCTGTAGAAGGGAAGGTCTTCTTCACCATATGACCTCACACCATACAAAGGTGTCAGACCAAAAAACATGTTGGATCTGGCACGCGCACTACGCCGAGGGTATCGCCGCTTGTAGGACCCATCTTCCTGTTCTTTGGCTCCATCCTGGATCATCAAGCTGCTGTCTTGAACAGGCAGATTTGGATAAGGGGGATCACTTGTGGCCATTGAGGAGGAAGCAGAGCTTTGAGTTTCTGGGACAATACAGTCATTTCCTGAGTGCTCTAGAATGGAAGCTGACTGGGGCACAGATGTGCAAACCCCTGGCTGAGATTCTGCATTGTGTTCTCTCGGAACATTTTTGGACTGGCTCTCACCTTCCATCTTGAGCGGAGTCAGGGTTACTTTTACTGTGCGCTTCTGTGAATTCTGCAAACCCTTGGAGGTGGCCATTTCACCCTGGAAAGCAGTTTTGGATGTCTCCTGGCCAAGGAGGCTATTGTCAATGAGTTTCTCAACAGCAATGCTGTTATATTGCTGCTGAAGAATATGCTCAGATGTCATTGCCCGATGAACAAATTCTGTCTCTGCGCATTCTTTGTGGCTACTTGGGAGGACACTTAAACTTCTAAAAAGCTTACTAGAATGTCTCTCTTTTGTCCCCTTCTTCATTTTTTGTCTCCTCTCTCTACCCACAGACACTGAATCGTTTGTGCATGGAGACTGATTCCTTGAAAATGGTGAGGTCTTTGCTTCTGGGGCTTCATAAAAGCAATTTTTGTCTGTCTGTGTTAGATGCCGGTCTTGTTCCTTCTTTGGGGGGTTCTGATGCAACAGTGCAGAAACTATGGATTCTTTGGGAGAAAGCAGTCCAGAAGAGGAGTCTAGGTACTTCCCTCCCTTGCTTGGGTTTCCTTCTGGACTAGAGATACTTTGTCCAGGGCAGCCTGTTTTTGAATTCCCACAGGAAGAACTCGGATCTTTGGGGCTCAGCAGCTTCCCCTTCTCTAATTTGGCAGAAAAGGGCCCTCCAGAAGGCACAGTTTCAAAGGAGAGGATTCCCTCCCGAGGAGCAGCTCCTCTGCCTCCGCTTAGGATGGCCGGACTGGGAGGGGCAAATGTGTCCTGCAGTGCAACGTGCAAGGCTGCTGGTCCCACAGAGCGTTCGGTATGTTTGATGCTCACGCTGTGCTCTGGGATGGGACTCCTGCTGGGTCCTGAAGAGATGGTGCTGTGCTGAGCATTAGTGGCCCCAACTCTGGTGGGAGGCAGCATCCAAGACCTCAGTGGCTGTGAAAACAGAGATGCGCTGGGCCTCCGGGAGCCAATGCTCCGAAGTCCAGAGGATAACAGAGGATCTCCCACAGTTACGATCTCATGTGTCACAGGGGTAGGGCTTCCTAAGGAGAGATAATTTTTTAAAGAAGAAAATTGAACATAACGAACCTCAAAGAAACCTGATCCCCAGGGTTAAGCACTTCTTGTCCCTAGCTCAGTTCTGCTTTTTCCCTCAGACAAATCCATCATGATTTGGGTGCTTTTGAAGGTAGAAAGATAGGCTTTGACTCAAAATAACACACCAGGACTGGGAAAGTAAAGGGAATGAAATTTCTCCCAGGCTTTAAGTTACAATAGGGCTAGTTTAGTCTTATCTGGAAATACTTTTTAAGATATTTAAATTAAATAAATATCTGAATATAGTTTTAAGTAAGAAAAAGAAGAATTCTGTATTCTCAAGATGTAGTTAAGTCAAAAGCTATCACAGAAAAAAGAGTTGTGAGCCAGACCTGCAGAAGGCAATGGCCTTGGACCCGGAGTTCGCTGGGAAGGAGCAAAACTTGGCGTTCTGATCCGCAGAGCCTTGAAGTTTTGAGGATGTGGAGAAAGATCTGCCGTGGGAGGGTTTAGGTCAGCTGATGCTGCACGACCATTTCTGGGTGGAATTTCTGCTGCAGGAGAAAAACAGGACCATCATTTGATTTGAATTAAAATCAAAATGTATTTGAACCGACTATTTCAAGGGGGAAAAAATCAGAAAGAATAATTTCTCCTATTTCTATTTCTACTTCTATTTCCATAGGAAAGGGAAAGGGCCCTCACACCACATCAACTAGAGGTGAGAACTATACATGTTGGGAGGGATGATTTTATGACTAAATATTGCTCCAGCAACATTTCTGAGAAATTCCACCTGCCCTCCATTAGGCAAAAGAACCCTGAAAGTAGGCCTATTTTAAATGCCAATTTCTAGAGCTAAGGAAGTGGAAGCTGCACTGACCACTCAGCCCCTTTCCACCTTCCTCTGGAGCTAGAAAGAAGTATTTTTGCAGGTGAACTTCTCAGCCCTCAATTCAAAGGCAGTTCTGAAAAGGAACTGCCCAGGCAAGACAAGCAGCAGATCAGAGGTAGCTGCCAGCTTGATACCCTCTTCTGTTGCCCCACACCTGAAAGTGACACTGGGCTGTGGACAATGGTCCGGTTGTCATCATGTTCCATGGTGCTGTTGATGTCAGAGTCTAGGAGAGGAGGACGGCATTCCATGATCTTGCACGTGTAAACACAACGTTTTCGAGCATCAGTTGTGCTCCAGTAAACCCGGGAGCACCTGGACAAACAGTATATACATTGGATAAGTGCTGGGACAATAACATAATTTTTTTGGAAATTTTGAAGCCACAGAAAAATGTTGGAACATTTTGGAAAAAGAAAAAAAAAAAAATTAAAAATTATCTTGTTTAATTTAATTTTCCACAACATGAATTCATTCAATTTATATTGGCTATAAAAGTAAGTAACGTTACTAAAATAGAATAACTCAAGCTCCTTATCTTTCAATTACTATTTGATGACTTTTCCTGCTCTTTTAAGTTGTTTGGTTATGGGGGCTGGAATCTCAAGCAGCGGATTACAAGAAGTGTCTAACCTGAGTATTTGGGACAGAGCTTGTCCACCTTGCTTTTGCAACTGCTGCTAGCTCACAACATAGGAATGTGTAGGGAAGACCTTCTGTTGTGCACATCGTAAAAATTATGTACAGGGGAGGAAAGGGATTTAGCATATGGATGCCGTACCTTTAAAAGTACTCATTCTAAAGGAAGGTACAAGCTGTCCTCACTTAACAACTGCCTTGCTTACAACCATTTGAAATTATAATGGTAATGAAAAACTAACTTTACAACCAATCCTTGCATTAACAACCTTTGCAGGTCTGTAAAGCAAAAGAAAGCAGAAGTAAGACTGTAAGCACAGTTGTGCTTCACCTAATTACCAAGTTGCCAGTTGCAATTGTGGTCACAAAATGAGAACTACCTCGTATTTCATAATCCAATGAAAAATGAACAATGAAAAATAAGGAAACAAAAAAGGGATGAGGAAACAAGGCTGTTCTTTTTTTCATTTCTTGTGGAGAACCAGGCCAGCCAACCAGCACTGCCCTGCAGCCCAGGTTTCTTTCTGAAAGAGGTTGGGACACAGGAGCAGCTTCCACTTACTGATATCCAACTGGAAAGAGCTTGTCTTCGCAGTCAGAAAGGTCATTCAGGATGCCGAGACAGTCAATGCTCATCGACCCTACATGGAAGTAGAAGAAAGGCTGAAACACAAGAACAGCAGTGGCACAAGAGACCATCTATTCTGACCCCACTTCACAAATGGTCTTACCAATCATCACATGGATGTTCTCTGGTTCCAAACCATTCAGAAACTTCCGCCTCAAGCTAATTCCTTCAAAATCCACAAAGACTCTTCTCAAGACCTCAAAGCCATTTTCTGGCACTATCTGCAAACAAACCCATGGCAGAATAAGTCATCCGGGCAAAAAACAAGTGAGGGACAAGAAAAGAGGCAAGTGGCATAGGACGTACCTCCCCTTTGATCAGATCCTTGTGCCGTGGGCAGTACACCTTCTTATCCTCCAAGAAGACACAATTTTTGGCCCGAGAACACATAAAATGGTAGTTACTGGTGCAAGTGGCCAGGCAGCAGCCGACTGTGGCACCCGACTTCTGGCAGAACTCACATCGCTGCAAGATTGGCATGTTACTCTGATTGTCAAACTGCACAAATACTGCACGGTTAAAATGAATGTTACGTATCTGATTAATATTATTATATCAGAGAACTCCTAATTGGTTCATCTTTTTTGCCCCTAGCTGTAAGCAAGCAAAGCTACTGGTCCTTTTTTTTTTTTTTTTTTTTTTTTTACAAATTAAGCATATATTTAAGGTTACAACATTGTATTTCACTCATTTAAACATACTTTTAAATCTATTTATTTAACAAAGCAGCTGAGAAAGATCACCAGGCACTCTGAAACAATCCGAAGGAATCGGCACTTAAGGAAGAGACTGAGCCTCAGTTCAACTGCTTGGGGCAACTCCCACCTTAACTGCTGAAAAGTGCCTTTTTACGCCCCAGCCTGGCTGCTAAGAATCTGCCAAGGAGAGCCCATTCCACATTCTGCAGACTCTTTTTTTCCTGTTACTAGCATGACTGAAATAAAATAATAACATTGAACTCATAGATATATTTTTTTCAGACATTCTTTCAGAAGAAACCTTTTTCTTTTCTGAAAATACTGATCTGCGGTCCCACAATTGAAATTGCTATACAAAGAAGCTTCCTTGCGCCTGGAGTGGACAAGGAGAGAAGCGCGGAAGAAAACTCATGCTACCCACCAGCTGCTTCCCACGAATCACAGCCACGTGCACGTTCTTCAGGGAGCCATCCTCCTCCTCAAACACTTCAGCTGACCACAGGGCACAGTTCACGTGGGTCCACTCATTCTGGCCAATATAAAGGAGACGGCCAGCATCCTGTAGAAAAGCAAACAGCCCACCAAAGGCACTCACAGGCAGAAGTCCCACCCTGTTCAGAGAGGAAGTGCTGCTGACGGAAGAGCTAGTAAGTAGGGAGGATGCTCAGAAAAGGCCCATTATTTTGGACTCAAATTGGAAGATGTCTCGACCTCTGTAAATACTGCTAAGGTGCCTTCAGATTGTGGCCAAACGATTAGCCCAAGATTCCTCTCACAAACAGTATATAACTGCTAAACCAGGTGTTCTCCATCCTCAATTTATGCCTATTTAATTTTTATTTTACCATGTAATTTTCCCTAATGCATGCTTTTGCATCTGTTTCTATTGTAACAAAATATCTGAATTTTATCCTGAGATTTTAACCGATTTCTCCCAGCTCTGAGTCATCTTTAAAGAATGGAAAGAATCCTTTAGTCACTAATATTTTTCTAGTATTCTTTTACGAAATGCTTCTTGAAAACCAGGCACTGAACTCTAGGCCTAGGCATGAAAGCTGGCCGGCCGGATGTCTTTAGGCCGGTCACTCTCTTTTAGCCAAACCCACATTACAAGATTGCTGCTGAGGTGAAAATGCGATGCAGGTGTGTTGAATATGTTTGCTGCTTTGAGTTGACTAATTTTCTAAGTGGGATCAAAGTGTAACAATCTCTTTGATAGCATTATCTGCTAAGGGCATTTGCTCACCAAAGTCTCAAAGGGATTTAATTGAATGTTTTTAACTGACAAATGATATCACTCTAAGGTACGAAGATGACTCGAGATCAATCTGCCAGGATTAGTTTAAGTAGACGGAGCAAGCAGGAGCAGCTCAACAAGACTGAAATCGGGATCTGGCACTACTTACGTTGCCTCCATCATCACCGTACTTCAGGCAAAGAGCACACTGCCGGTTGTCTTCCACATCCGGAGGAGGGGAAAGTTCTAGGCTGTCATCTTGGCTTCTGTCGGGACCTCAAAGCAAATGGAAAGGATTAATTCCCAACAAAGAATATGAGAAAGAAACATGGAACGGGATTAACTATGGGAGCCATCGACCCAGTTACAAAGGGCAGAGCAGTAAGAGCTCTTTCAAGCAACGCAAAGAATTTGGAAGAGAGGGAAGGGAATGGGATGCATTTCATTCAGGCAGAAACCGGACCCCAAGGCTCCTCTCTGCTCTCCCAATGCTCAAAAGCCCGTCTTCCAGGAGAACTTCCTACAGAGAGTGCAAGAAAAGAAGGCTCCATTTCTCACTGGATAAGGGTGAGGCAGGAGGACGCAGTGGCGTGGGAGAGTTTGGCTCTCCTGGCCCTTTGGGTTTTGGAGCTGGAATTATTTTCTTCATCAGAGGGGGCTGCTGCTGAGCAGAACGGTTTTCTTCGCGCTCCTGCCACTGTGCATAGTTATGGTCAAGGGAGGGGGGCAGGACAGCATTCGGCAGCATTCCACTACTAAAAGACAATAAGAGACACGGCCATATGTTAGATGCAGCTCTGCACTTCCAAAGCCCTCCAGCTCTTCCCTCAGCTCTCTTCGGAGACAGAACGATGCCAGAGGACTCTTCCTTCTGGCACTCGACTGAAGTTGCCGCATGCAGCCAGAGAGACCATTCAGAAGTCCACGTGATTTCCAAGGAACAACATTAAGGTACCACCTTTGCTTAGTGGGCAGGGAGTGACTTTGGGAAGCAGAGCAATTACTTACTTTGCCGTGACTTTGTTTGGTTCCCAAAATCTTGACTTCTTTACATTGAACCATGGAAAAACTCGTTCCATTTGCTAAAGAGGAAAACCACAATTTTTAATAAAGTTCAGTATTACATTGCTTGGCATTAACCTTTTAAGAAAACTGCCTCAGAGCTCGGCAATTTTATTGGAATGCTGAATTTATGATAGATTTAAAAACAGTTTCTTTGGAGAATCAGAGCTGCTCTGGGAACAAGGGCAACACCAAATTTCCTCAAGACAAGGGCAAAATACAGCCTACCCTCATGAAGAAGGACTTCACCACACTGTTGGCCTTCTTGAGTTCCGGCTGCCCTCCATCCGCGTTGATAGCTGCTTGGATTATTTTAACAAGATCATCGCTGAACTCCAACTAGATGGGAAAAACAAGATGCACCTTAAGGCATGCCTCACTACCCTCAGGAGCTGTAGACTCTTACAGCATTTTCAATGGGCAGCTCCCTGGCCCAGCCATGCCGGAGTCAAATGGGTGGCCTCCTCTTCACTCACAGGAGGGCAACAACCATGCAAGAAGTGGCAACAAGATTGTGGCCTTTCAGTGCCACGCCACAACGTATTTTATCTTGGCTTCAATTTTCTCTTCACCCCAGCAGAAGTCCTGAAAGTGAAGGTGGCCGACTGCACCAAGACCTACCACAGAAGAATAGCCTCCTTGGTCCATCTTCCTTTTCACGCCTTCTAGATCGAGTGGTGGCTGTTCTTCCTGCTTGCCAACCTCTGTAAGTATGGGAGGGTCTGGGCCTTTGGGAGAACTTTGAGAGGGTACGCTTTCTTCTGTTTCAGGATTCAAGTCAGGAGGTTTGGCTGCCTGAAGACAGACAAGAGGGTAGAACATTTTCTGCAGAATTTTACAAACAATATGCTAATGCACAACATAGTAATCAAGGGGAGAGGGGTTACTTTCGCACATTAAGAAAATTAGTAGCCCTGTCTCTTGGACAACAGTTCTTCCACCTACCTTTCCACACATGCACACCTAGTACATTAATACCTGACACATTTTTAAACCCACAGCTCTTCCAACAATGCACATGTATCCATTGCATTCAGCTACTTTGGAACAGAAAAACTGGGGATTTCTGCAGGGGTTCACTTGGCGGTGGTGGTAGTGGTGTTAGGACCACCTCCTAAAACCTTGGAATGCAGCCATGAGGTCTAAGAGAGCTCATTGGTGCAAAGCAGTGTTTGTTCAGGATTCCTCCAACTTTAACTGACATAGGATAATAATTGCCATATGAATTGTGATAGTTGATACCAAACCTTCAGTTCTTAGCTTATAGAATTGACTTCAGACTAGTGATGCCTAGTTAATTCTGCTTTTTTCCCCTAGAAATTCTGCATTTCCAATAACCAACATCTCCTAAATAGACAGACAGTTGGTTTGTTAGTTTGGGCAAGAAAAAAGATAAACGTACCTGCCGATAACGCAGTAAGTGGCTGGTCGTTCTAGAGTTCAGCAGGGCTGTCAAAACCTGCTTTAAAGAAAGCTGCAGCTCTTTCTCGAGGGCCAGCCGCCATTCGGGAGGGTGCTGTTCAGTGCAGTTAATGCAGGTGTAAGCCACGCTCTCCGGAAGGTTAGAGAGGATTTCATACATCTCATCTGAAGGAAGAAATGGTGATGGTTTCATGGGTGCCAGAAGGGTGTGTTGGTGCAGTGACAGGAAAGAGGGATAGGAGGATAAGGGCTTGACTATGTTCTGAGGTCTCAGGATTAAGAGAATGTGGCACCTGCCAACTCGGCCAACTTACGCATGAGAGGAATGTGCCCTGCTGGACATCTGGAACAGGAGTTTATATGGGAGTCTGCTAGTTTAAGTAGACTAACCCTTCCCCAAACCATCTCACAGCATTTCCGCTCATCTTCCAAGATCCAAGGCAACTGCGATACTTTCTAAAACTGGCTCAATGCATAGCTTGACACGGTCACATTTCTATCTGTGAGCATTAGAGGAATTTCCGGATACCAACCTTTACTGCAGGGTTTCCCCACCTTTTTTAAAAAAGCAGAGTGATCTGCAAAAGTATTTTAAGGGTGAAGTCTTTTGACCGTAAATGCTCTTCCTCACCAGAGAGGTCTTCACATTTGGCATGAACCCAGCGGTCACACTTCCCACACTGCATCATCTTGCTTTCATAGTCGTCGTCGTCATAGCACTTGTCACAGAGGGGGCAGAAGTTCCCTGCAAGGAGCAGAAAATGAGGAGATGGGCTCACACAACCCGAGAATCGGGGCCAAGCAAGGGCTGTGGACGCCTCACAAAGAAAGAATGGATGCTGGCAAGTCCTGTCGCTGACTGACAGGGGAAAACCCTTCTCAGTTCATACAGGTAAAATGGGACTTATGATGATTTATTTAACAAACCACTATTAAAACAGTGCAAGCCTTAGTATGATCTATGAATCAGGCAGTGTGCGATTCTATATAGGAAGCTGTCCGCCATTCCCCTTCTAAGGCCAGGTTGAAAAGCAAGGATTTCCCTTCAGGTGGAATGGCTGCCAACCCTCCCAGGCCTTGGTCCTCAATAATATTCGGCCCTTTTGCACCTTTAGCGAAGAGTTTGGCACAATCGTGACACAAAGAGAAGTCATGGGACCATTGTGCATCCCATCCTTTGCCTGGAGTTGTCGCCCCACAGCTCTTACAGCGAACACACTTGGTGCAGATCTAGAAAGAGAGAAAGAAGCTTGTGTTTTTTTCAAGGATGACGCATTCTGAGAAATATAGCAATAGCACTTAAGACTTAAATACCACTTCACAGTGCTTTACGGCCCTCTAAGCGGTTTACAGAGTCAGCCTCTTGCTCCTAGCAATCTGGGTCCTCATTTTACCCACCTCATAAGGATGGAAGGCTGAGTCAACCTTGAGCCTGGTGAGATTTGAACTGCTAAACTGCAGGCAGCTGGCAGTCAGCAGAAGTAGCCTGCACTACTGTGCTTTAACCACTGTGCCATCTTGGCTCTTATATCAATATCAATATATTATCAATTATCAATATTAGCAATAAATATCAATATATTCCAATTAAACTAGACACAATGTTCAATAAAGAGAAGAAATCACAATAGCAAAATAAAAGACCAATACAAAAGGGGTACTTGAGAATGTCCATTTTCCCAGGAATTTGTATAATCACATCCATTCTCCTTTCCCTCCTTTCTTCTATTTTGTTTGGGCAACAAAGTCTGCCTGAGAAATCCCCAGATCCCCCAGAGAAACATACCCACACTTTCTTCTTCTTGGTGGGCTTAGTTGGGTAGTTCGGTCCCAGGCACTCTGGGTGATAGCTGTTCCGGCACTTGTTGCACTCCAACAATTGCTATGGGATTGCAGAAAAGAGTAGTGGCGTCACACAAAGCCTGGGCACAGCGTTTTAGGCTTCAATTGGCCTGTCTGGGACCCCCCAGTTCTAACACAAGTTCACAACGTCCTGAGCGCCAGTCCACTTTCCAGGTGTCAGAAAGTGAAGTGAGTTACCTTGGAGGCCTGATGCTGTCTCCCACACACATGGCAGAACTTGCAGCGACGACAGCACCAGTTTTCCAACTGGTCTTCCAGAGGGCGTTCATTAACCTCTAAACAGAATTTGTGGAAAGGCTCACAGCAGACCTGGCAATAGACAAACTGCAAGCAAACAAACAAGTCAGCCAATCAGGCAGGCCTACTGCACTCACTCACTCACTCACTCTCTCTCTCCCTCCCTCCCTCCCTCCCTCCCTCTTAGTTTAGGAATTTTGTTAAGAATTTGGTTCTTAATTCAAGCAGCCCTGAGTATCAAACTTAACTGAAAGGCAAAGTACAAACCGAATGAATGAATGAATGAAGGAATAACAGTATAATGGCTCCACCCATTAATATCCAAAATACAGTGGTACCTCAATACTCATTGTCAATTGGTTCTGGGAGGCGCAATAAGTACCAAAAACAATGCGTACCAAACAGATTTTTCCCTTGGGGATAATGTAGTGAGTTACAAGGCAGACGGTGCTGACAAGTTCCAGCTGCCGTGCTGAGTAGCAAACAAATGAGGAGCACCGAGATAAAATTTTTGGGTCAAAATGCACTGAGTACCAAATTCAATGAATTTCAAAGCCATTGAGTACCAAGGTACCAGTGTAATACAAAATTGGGTCCATAAACAAAATCATCTGAAGATGCTTTTAGACCACATCCCAACTTGTCTGTGAGCAATTTCACTTCTACAGCAATCCCAGACTCCGCAACAAGCAAAAAATATTTTTCAGGGCTTAGAAGGAACTGGACCTGTTTGTGTTTTCAGAGGCAAATAAAAAACTTTTAAAACAACATGATTCTGCAAAAACAATGGATTGTTTTGATGAAGGATTCAATTCCATCTATGTGTTTCAAATTTACATAAACAATGCAACGGAAAAAAACCCCCTCCAATACCTGGCTACTCTCTTACCTCCACGTTCCCGCTGCTGGCACACAGGAAGCAGACTACTCTGGGAGTTATCGGAATGGAGGTTAGGATACCCAGACCCCCCATTTCCCAAACGCTTTCAGCCTCACAGTCCTAGAAAGCAGAGAAGCAATGCCTGCGTGAGCTGGTTCTGCCAGTCCCCCAAGACTCTTTGCTTGGCAGTGCCATGTGGTGAGAAGGGAGAGAACCGTCCCTACTCCATGGCCCAACTCCTGAGGGAGAAAGCCACACTCAAAGCTGCCTTGTTACCTTGAAGTCCACTCTGATCCTGTGGACCCCGTCAGTCAGGGGCTTCTGCTTGGAAGGGGTGTTGTTGGATAAAGGGCTCAGGGTGTTGAGCGCACTATTCTCTGGCTTGCTGACTGGGAGGGGCTTCTCCTAGAAGGATGGGAGACACAATATTTCCTTTCTTACTTCCCAAAGTGGTTTCAGAATATATTAATTGAAGGCACAGCCACCTTGCCTAGTCTGTGATAAATGGTCAGTCTCAAGAGACACCGCAAAATTTGTGCTGAATTATCACTACCCTCAGTCAAGGAACAATACTGGAGAAATATTACACTCATATTATGTACCCAGTTTTTCTTAAAAGGCCAGAAATGCTAGTATTTGGCATGTGTACACGCACACTTTTTGGGGGCCCAGACCTGAACCTGGCTTTGGATGGTGTGCTCTGGGTTTGCATCCTCGGAAAGGGGGGTCAGGATCAGGCTTTAAGTAATAGGACACAATCACAGAACATTTTTTTCTTGAAGCAAGATGAAGCATTAGGTTACCTTTTCTTTTGGTTTCTGTTTCACCGGTAAGCTGGGACGTGGAATGATTTTCTTCTGTCTGTTTTGCTCAATGGCTAGAAAAAGTACAAACATTCTTTGTAATAACCTAAGATTTTTCTCTTGAAGCGACGAGGCATTTGGGACCTTGTCAGGGCAGAAAAGACAGTATCCACTTTTTGCTTCTAGAAACGAAATCTAACCCCTCTAGAACAATCAAGTTATACCCCAGGCCTTTCCCCACTCCCCAAGGAGGTCTATTTCTTCTGCTTTAAGTATGGGCCTGGATTAAACTGAAAGACAGAAGCAAGAGGAACGCACCACGTGCTTTGCTAAAGGATTGGGATGTGCATACAGCAAACAGGTACACAGAAGGAGAAAAAGAACAAATGATTACAAAAGAGAAAGGCAAGTCCCATTTGCCTGCTGCTTCCTCATGTGGCCATCAATGTGTGCCTAAGAAAGCACCTATAATTGCATGCAGTTGTTGAGCCGGGACATTTCCCCCCTGTGGGAGGCAGTCTTACATCAGAGAGCAAGGCCCAACCGGACTCTCCAGGGAGCAGGTATGTCAGTCTTGAAGGAGAGGCCGCCAGGAATGTCAACACATACCTGCTTCCAGGGATGGTGCTACTTTTTTCTTCGGCTCAGCCAGGACGGTTTTGGGGGCTTCCTTTTTGGGCGGGCCTGAGTTAGGCAGCTGGACAGGGGGCAAGGCAGGCGGTGCTTGTTTGCCAGCTTTCCGGGTGGCAGAGGGAAAAGGCTGCTTGGGGTCTGGGACAGGCGGCGGCAGCTGCCCTTCCTCTATCTTTCCTTCACTGGCCTTCCGGGCTGGTTCGCTGCTTCTCTTGGAGGCCTGATCCTCTTTCCCCAAAGCCAGAGGAGGAGCTGCTGCTTTTTGCCCTGGCTCCCCCTGAACTTTCCCCAGGTGGCTGTCTTTCTTTTCACCAGACTTGGATTTCTTCTCCTTTTTTTTCACAGCTGCAAAGCAGAAAAGCATCTTGATGGACCTGCCAGCCACATATGGAGCTGCTGTCCTGAAAGCCCCCGTGCCCCGCCCCTTCCTGCTCTCCCTCTGCAAAGGGCTTCCCACCTTTGGCTTGCTTCTGGAGATAAGCTTTCGATGGCATCCACTGCAGATTCTGACACTTCCTCATCCTTCAGAAAGAGAAAAGGAAGCGATGGAAAGACACATTACTAAGCCCTCCACAGGGGGATTCTGCCAGCAGGGTCCCTGGTGCTCTCTGAGCTTGGTTGTTTTCTTGCAGATATTTCATTACTCAAACTAGGCAACATCATCACTAACACTGACAATGTTACCTAGTCGGGTCATGAAACGTCTGCAGGAAAACAACTAAGCTCAGACAGCACCAAGAATCCTCACTTCAACCCTGTCCTACAAATATTCTCATTTATTGATCTTCTGTTAGCCCTGGTCATTTCTGACTCACAGACTTTGTGGGGGGGGGGGTTGATCCTGTGAAAAGAAATGCCCTGGGCTGCCCCCCGCAAAAGCTCCCAGGTAAGTCTGGCTGTCTGAAGTGATTGACACCAGCAGGACATGCTTGGCAATGTCAGCCGTTCAGTTGCAGTCAAAAGAATTCACCTGAGGTTCCTTTGAAAGGAGAGAAGAGGAAGCATTCCCCTTCTCTGCCTCAGACCGACAAGGCAGCCCAAGTATGAGTATTGGAAGGACAGAGGAAGGATTCCCACAGGGGAGCTGCTCCCCCATTTTGCTTAGAGACAAAAACCAACACCAACATGGCAAAAGGAGACACGGGCATCAGGTATGACAAAGATCTTTTACTGAGTTCCCCTTTGCTCCACCTGCACCTGCTTCTTTACCGGGACGGCCTGAGAAAGAAGAACCCAGCTGCCATTGTGATGAGAAAGACAGAAATCCAGGCCAAAGCATGGGAAAGTCTGGCATCCTTGGCCAGTGAGAGTGAAATCAGTGTTTGGGGGTACTTTGTTGTCCCCCGGAAGAATCGCTTGTAAGGAGGCCTCACATCCACACACTTACTTGCAACACTGCTTTTTTATGTTCCGCCCACCAAATTTGGGTTTATCCAGACAGTTTGTGCAGACGCCACAATCTTCTGGGACTTGGCAGCCTGGACACTGCCCACAGCGTCTCGACCGCCGGCCTTTCTTCACAGGGGGCTCCTGAGGGGCCTTGTTTCTGGTTACTGGCTTGATGGGCTTGATGGGAGGTGCGAGGGGCTCAGCATCTTCTGATCCAGCAACAGAGGATTTGTCTGTCAAAAGGACCACCGGCTATTAATTAAGGACCACCAGCATCAATGGAGAAAAGTGACGATTGTGCTGCTTGCACTTTTTCTAAAGGAGCACCGCAAAAGGGCCTATTCAGATTTATTTTTTTTGTAAAATTACTCTTCCATTTAGCAGTATCCCTTATGTTAATTTCTAACACTCCTTAATATAAGGAAAGAAATGCCGTCTTCTATCCAAATCAAAACGTTTACCATCATTCCCCATGGAAGACAGTATCTTCTCCCGTTCTTCCCATGGTAAGGCACTCAGGGTGGGCATGTCGTCTGGGAAGACTGCTCGTTTGCGGCCCAGGGCTACGGCTGCCCTCCTGCAGACATGCTTGATGCGTGGACCTCGCACAGAGGTTTCTGAGGAATCACTCTCTTGACCCTAAATTCCAGCAGAGAAACAGATGGAATAGGGTGATACAATATTCCTGCCGTGAGCAACAGAATCCCAGTAGAGAGGCATGGCTGGCTGGCTTCTTGGCCTTCTCTAACATTTATGTTTCCGAGTGGGTTCCCTTCCACAAGGCAGAGAGGCTTCGCCTGAAGCCAACCACTTGCAATTGTGCAGGTATAAACACAAAATGCATCAAGGATCTCGGTGTGTATGAGCTTATAGTCAGCATCTACTAGAAATAACACATAGCAACATCTACATATTGCAAGACATTTAGTAGCTGTGTTGTATATAACAACCCAAGGCAGCTGGGATGGGCAGGAAGAAAAGAGAAAGTATGATTTAAAAAAAAAAAAAAAGCCCTCCCTGCAGTAATTCAGAGCTCATCTCTTTCCCCAAGATGGAAGGTCTAGAGCAGGGGTCAGCAACCTTAAACACTCAAAGAGCCACAAAGGTCCTAACTGGAAGCCCCTGTTCAATTCTGGAGCTGACCGAAGTCCAGTTCCCCCACCATAGAGTCTCCTCCTAGTTAGTTAGTTTAGTTAGTTAGTTTATTATATTTATATACCGCCCTTCTCCCGAGGGACTCAGGGCAGTGAACAGCCATGGTATGACAGCCTGACTGGCGACAGGGAGCTGCAGCAGAGGGATGAAAGAGCCACATGAGGCTCCAGAGCCACAGGTTGCTGACCCCTGGTGTAGGGCTACAAAATGTTTTGAATTCAATTCCCAAAAGATGTTCTGGAGTGCAATGGGGTGTGAACGCAGCACCCATCCGCAAATGTTAATACAGAGGCACAAGATTCCTGGAAGGCGTTGTTCCCATTCTGGTGCACGCTGAAATTCCTTGCCAGGAATTCCCTTACAAGGAAGGAAAGACGCAAGAAACTTTAAGCAAACAGCTCAGAATGCTAATGTCTGTGAGCAGTGGCAGTATAACAGGAAACATTTTCCAGTTCACAGCTTCTCTGAGTTTGCTTAGCGAGACCCAGAGACCACTTGCACTTGCACCTTCTCGGGAAACTCTTATCAAACTCTTATTTCTTGTGCTACCTCCCTTCTAATCCCAATATTTTTGGAATATACCTGTCCTTTGGGCTGATCCACCTGCTTAAGGGACTTGCTCTTCTCAATCTTGTAGAGCTGAGCTTTAGCTTTCTTCAGGAGACTGGCTACCCTCTTGTCAGTCATTGGAAGTTTATCAGCATGAGCCAATACTGAGCTGATGGACGAATGTTTCACAATGCCAAGGGAGGCAGCAGGAAGACGCAAAGATTCTTCCTTTTCTGCAGAAGAGGCTGCCAGGCCAAGGTCCAGATTTGATTTCTCCAAGCCCCCTCGGATTTTCTTGGGTAACTTGGTCTTTATGCTAGCTGAGTCCACAAGAACTACCGCAGGAACATCTGCTGCTGGATCAGGGGCAGTTAGTTTCCTCCGTCCTGCAGGTTTTTTGGCAAAAGATGAGGTTGCTACATCTTCACTGACAATAACCTTTCCTTTAGAACCTCGAGTTGATGGGAATAAAGCAGAGCTACTCTGGATTTCTGAAGCCTTCTTCTTCTTCTCTTTCTTCGACTCACGTTTGTTTTCTTTCTCCCTATCTCGATCTCTTTCTCGGCTTTTCTCCTTCTCAGGACTGTTGTCCCTTTCTTTGTCTTTGGACGGCTCCTCAGCAGCTTTGTCTTTGCTCCTGGACCTCTCTGTCTGTGGACCTGGTGCGAACCAAGGAAAAAGGGGAGCAGTGCCACTGGATGGGAATGGCTCGGCAGGAAGGTTTGTCTGCTTCCTCGGTCTCTGACTTTTCTCTGTTGCTTCCCCAGTCTGGGACAGGGAATGCGAAGGGAAAGTGAACGTGGTGGCGTTTAAGGCACTAGTGGCAAGGGAGCTGACAGAAATGCTAGTTAGGGAAGAAGAGACGGAGGAGGACGAAGGGAGTGTGGACAGCTCAGAGGTGCTGAGTCTTCCGCTTCTTGTCCTCATAGAGTGCGAAGGAGATCTCGACTCAGATCGAATTGGACTGAACACTCGCCTCTTTCGTTTCCTTGAAGAAGCTGCTGCTGCCGTAGCGCTTCCCGCAGCACTTCGACTAATTGAAGAAGGCAATGTGACAGACTCAAAGATGCGTGAGTGCGCCTCACTGGGGGTGAACCTTGGCGCTCGCAACAGGGGACTTCTCTTGTGTAGATCAAACCTTGTTCCAGAATGAAGAGGAGAAAATAAGCGGGTGGGAGCTGTGGCCCCAGGAGGGGTAAAGCCGGCAGCAGCAGCAAAGCCCACATCCTCAGGGGTCAGGGGCGGCGGCCTGAAATTATCAAAAATCGGCTTGCGGATAAGACCTTCTTTGGCATACTTGGCAGAGGAAAAGTACTGGGGTTCAGACCGAGAGGGCTTCAGAGAAGTCCAACGAAACGTTGGTTCTCGGAGGATTGACTTCCGCTTCTCTTGCGCGGGGGCAGCAGCAGAAGATGGCAAGAAGGGTGATGCCAAGGGAATGGTGGGAGGCATGAGCCATGGCGCATGATCGGAGATTCCTGCTGCTGGCTGCAGGGGTGGAGGTGGGGTAAGCAGTGGGGGGGGAGGTGAAGAAGAAGAAGATGACTGCTGTTGAGACACACTTTGGAGGCTGGGCAGCTTCTTAGCTGCTTTGGGAGCAAAATTTTTCTCTGCCATTGAAAACCTCCTCCTCCTTCTCTGCTCAGTACCCTCATTATCAGGGGAGGTGGACTCTGGTAGGGACGGGTGGACTTCTGAAGTATTGTTGCATTCTTCTGAGAGAGCTTGCATCTCTTCGGAAGCCTGTGAATCTGTGGATGTATCAACACTTGGACTGCTGGACCGTGAGGAATCTGAAGATAGCTGGGAGGAGTGCTGAGATGCGACACTGGACTTCTCGCTCGACTCGCAAGAGGTAGCACTGAAGCGGCTGTTTGGGGTAGACTCTAAGCGTGCTATTTTAATTGGCGGATCATAGTCTTCATCTTCAATGAAACGCTTGGGAGTCTTAATTATTCGTGAAGAGATGGCACTCACCACAGGCATAATGAACTGCCGAATGTTTTTGAGCTGAGTCCTCCCCTTCCGGCCCTGAAGCTTTGCTGCTTCTTTCTCCATTTTCTTTTGAGCTCCTTTTTTTGCCTTCTGCAAGAGCTGCTTGGCAATTGTGGCATCTGTCCTCTTGCAAGAAGGAATCATCCTTACTGGTCTGCGAGGGCTCTGTCTAACTATTGGCTTTTCATCTTTGGGGAGGGATGGTACACCCTCTCTCTCCTTTCGCGCCCTCTGGACTTTCTCCAACTGGGAACATACAAGAGCTGGCATGGTCTTCAAGCGATCAGAAGATGGTGGCCGCCCTCTCCTGCGGGCAATCTGAATCCCTTTCCTCCCAATCTGGAGCTTCCCGGACTTGAACTGAGACTTCAGTGGGGAGAGTTTACCTGTTCTTAATTTCTTAATTTTTGCAGCATGCTGAAAGGTAGCTGATGGTGCCCGCTTTATTTTCTTTACATTCTCTTTTTCTTCCTTCCCTCCTTTCTGAGCATCTGGAATGCACTCTTTATGGCTGATCTTGAATTTCACACTGGTTAGAGCAGGAGGTCTCCCTCGCCGTTTTTCTCCACTTTTAAATTCTTTCCTTTTTATTTTTTCCATGGATGTAGGTTCTGGCTTGCTTGAAGGTGAATATATTGGCAAGGGCTCTGGTAGAGCAGCTGGACTTCGGTCTGAACCGTTCCGAGGTCTCCCACGAGGTTTACGTGCACTAGCTTTGACTGAGACTGCAGAAAAAGAACAGAAATGTGTACATTAAGCCTTGTTTTCAGGCATGATGCAAAATGAAAAAAGGAATGAGATAAGAAAAGAAGAAAAGGAAAGGGAAGGGGGAGGTGAAGTGAAAGACCCAACATTTCATAGTCAATGTCTGAATTCTACATAAATAGGTTTAGTACGCATATTTAGATGACTAAGATTATAATGCTAGGAGAATTGAGTTAATCAGTTTACCAGGTCATAAACTGAGTCACAAATCAACAATGGCTGGACTTGGAAACGAGAAGCCATCCTGGATCTTTTTCTGTTGGATTATCAAAAGCCTTAGGAGCTCAGCAGCAAGGGAAACTGGATTTAATAATCCCCTGCTACTTTCACTAGCCGATGGTCAAGACAGAAACCACATATTTGAATTTAAATTTCATTTCTTTTTCATCCGGACATTCAAAGCAGACTTTAATAATAGACAGCATTTCTATTGGTGGGCATTTCCAAAGATGTCTTAAAATATACATAATGGCTAGGGCAGAATCGTGTATGGTGGGAATGCTTAAAAGAATCAATTAACTTCCAAAAGATTACATTTAGCCCTAACTGACTAAGTCATATCATTCAGGCAATTGTGTCACAGGGACATCTTACCCAGTATAAACCCAGTTAATGAAACTTAGCCTAATCTTTAGGGAAAAAAGCTGGAGAAAGCCACTAAAATGTTTCCCTGTGATTCCCAGACCTGGCAGCAGAAAACTTTTTTTTTTTTTGTGTGTGTGTGAAAAGGACAGCTGCAGCAGCCAAGACACACCGTACACTCTCTGATGTAACAAAGTCTTATCAATATTCTCCTGGTGTAAAATGGAGCGGAGAATCTGTATTCCCCAAATAGTGATTTTTGATTCCATTAATGTGGTAATAGAAGAATCTGATTGGGCCATTAATGGTTTAAGTGTATTGTGCAACTAAGTCATGATTTATAGGATACCATATTGTGTGGCATTGAATTTACTTGCATGCTGGGGAGTGTTGTTTTGATCTGGGCAGTAATGTGGCTTTTACTTGTGTTTTCATATATCACTGGACTTATTGTATGCTACCAAGTGTTTTCTTGGAGTTGGATGGCCTTCATAAAACTAATGAAATCAATAGCCACTGTGGCTCTGTTCAGCAACTCATTATTGAAAAAAGCTTAGAATATTATATTAAGCCAGCAAATACAAATTTCAGGTTTTGGCATTCAATAAACTTTCTTTAGATCAACTACATCTAAACCCCATTAAAGCAAATCCCATTGAATATGGTTCAGATTGCAGTAGGTTGGGTTTACCTGCAAGGGACTTGGGGGAATTGGTTCCTTTGGCCTCATCATCTGAGCCAAAACCTAAAAATTGCTCATCCTGCAGAAAGAGGGAGAGAGATGGTTTAAGTAAAAGTATAGTGAAAACAAAATATAATTGAGAAAAATCAACAACACTGACAATTGCCTGTTCTGAAAAAGTGGGGGTCAAAATTCATTAACAACCTATTTTATATGGCATCTGCTGGAAGAGAGGCCACCAGGGGAAATGCATCTCATAAAGCCCAAAAGACAGTCTGGACCTGCATGGCCTATGGAGTTCCCCTGAATGCCTGCAAAAAGTCAAGAATCTTAAGATTACCCTCCAGGAAAAAAATATTTTTGCAGAAGGTAACAAAGGGAAGCCACTTCTTTAAAGAGCCATTTCTTTAAAAACTGCTGTTTTGGAACATAAAATTGAAGGCTCTCTTCACAGCAATAATTTGCAACATCTACCCAAACAGCTCCATTAATTCCACCGGGGAGGAAGAAATTTCAATGGGTATCAGCCCGTAGGACTAAAGAGAACCTCCATGTTAAGGAGAAGCAATCGGTGTTAGGACAGAAGCAACAGCCGCCGCTGATGCGAGGGCCTCCTGCTGTGGGGCAAGCTACTGTATGGCAAGTAGTTCAGCTCAGTTGGAAGCTGAAAGGTCATCAACTATGTGCTCCCTTGTTCGTGCTGCCCCTGTCATGGGAGCCCATGCCCAGCCATGTTTTCCAGAGCTGGCCCAGGGTCTCTCTGGAGCAGAGGCATTGCAGCCTCCTTTGGGCAAGAGCTTCTGGCAAAACACTGTCAGCACCTTTGCTTCTACTTTCCCCAAAATCTCTTGTCATCTCTTAATGAATACCAATCCTGCCCCGGCTCATGCATTTTCAGGACCCCCCCCCCCCGAGAAATTGGCCATTCTGAGGCGGCAGCTCAGGAAAAGAGCTGAAAAAGCTGCCTTTCCATACTTTTCTGTGACATTTGGGCCCTCACTGCATAGGAATCAAAGAGGCTGATTTGGGGCATTAAATTGCAAGATCACCCTGAATGGATTTATCCTTGTGTGCGAGGGAGAGAAAGAAAGAGGGAGAGCAGGGTATGCATGAAGCATGCCTCCTCGGACAGAAAGGAAGCGGGGTGGGGGGGAGGGGGGGGCTGGTTGGCCTCATGCTCCAAGCTCAGCTCCTCTGTCTCTGGAATGCCGGGAAAGCCAGTTTTGCACACAGCACTCCAGAGCGCAGCTCTGCCAGCCCCTCCCCTTACCCACGTGGGTCTCCCTGCAAGAAGTAAACAATCTTTGGCTGAGGATGGGCAGAGATTCTGGCAAGCTGGCAGAAGGGGCAGCGCCTTCACATCTCTAACTAGCATGCGGATGACGGGTTCTAAGCAGGCAAGGAAGCAGAGCGGTTTAGTCAGGCCACCAAAACTTCATCACTCCAAAGCCTGCTCTCTTTCCAGGAAGCCAAACTTTATCAGTCTAAGAGTTTCTCAAAGAAACCAGAGCTTCTGAAGATCAAAGGCTGCAAAACCTCCAGCACTTCAACAACTCTTTGAGTCAGGACTCTGGACTCCTTTGGTGGGGCACAGCTGGAGGAAGGATGGAGGGGGGTGCAGAGCAGAAGCCATAGAGGTTCCAGCAGCCTGAGAGTCCCAACACCTCAGCAATTCAGCCCCAGGATTTGGGCCTCCAAGCTCCCATGCTTTTCCCTTTCCCTCCCAGCCTGACAGTCAACAAGCCGAGAGCAAGATTTCCCTTGGGATTTACTGCATCATGATGTAATCAGCAAGGATGTCAAGCACAGCCCAGGGCTTGAAGGAGTCAACTCTGCTCCTTCAAGCCCTGGGCTCACTTTGCCCACTCCTTCTCCAGGCTTTCCCACTGGCACTGCCCCAACTCCTAATCCTGCCACCCTGGGGATTCTGTCCTGGGAGCCACCCCAAGAGGTTTGGAAGCCAAGACCAGCTAAGCATCCGAAGGTCTTCGAAAAGTCCCAAATTCAGGTGTGACTTTATGAAAAAAGGGGCTTGTTGATTGCTCTCTTTGCCACTATTTTAAAAGTAATAAAAAGAATAAATAAATACACATATACAAAAATGAAAAACAGGGCTTGTGCCACAATCAGAGTACTTTAAAAATGTCCATTGAAATTGGTTATGGTGTTGTCTCTCTCTCTCTCTCTCTCTCTCTCTCTCTCTCTCTCTCTCTCTCTCTCTCTCTCTCTCTCTCTCTCTCTCACACACACACACACACACACACACACACACACACAAACACACCAGCCAGGCAAAAGAAACATTTGAGCGGGAGGGATTGGGGTAGAGTGGGATGGAAAAAATTGTCCAGAAAACAGAAAAGCCCTCCACTCACATTTGCCCAACCAGATTAGATCTAGCTGAGCCACTTGGAGAAACTGCCTTCTTCTTTTTAATGTTTTATTTATTTTCCAAGGCCAAATGATCAACTGTGCAAAATGAAAATTGTGGTTTTTCTAGTCTGGTATAATGTACTTTATTCCATAATTGCAACACACGGTTTGAGGCCTAGAGACTTACAGCCATGGGGTAGCTTAGCTGACTTAGGCAGGGCTGAATATGTCTAGTCCTTGGGTGGAAACACCAGAGGCCATACTGAAAGTTGAAAAAAACATTGAAGAAGATAATTCTATATTTTTGCTTCCACAGTTGATCAGTGCATGTTACTACTCACATATAGATTACATACTGATACAGCACTGAAAGTGAGATGCAACAACTGGACAAATACTATCTACAAAGGTGTTATTCGAGGCATGCTTGTTCCTTTTAAAATTTCTATATAAATGGTCTGTTGAATCATCTCAATAAACTGAATTTCCATCCATCAGAAAACATTGGCAGAGAACATATTTCTAGCTTAATAAAGATACTTTGGTAATTTTAAAAATCCAAATAGAATATATTAACACTATGGGGGTTCTTCAGTATAACAAAGAATCAGGTAGAAACACGTTAGCCCAAAATGAAAAGTATAGGTTTTTTTGTCAGGAAACCAAGACTATATTGCCGGTAGATCAATGGAAATTTAACTGAACTAATTCAGTACTGTTTTTTAAGAACTTGGGAGCTTCCAGGCAGGAATCTGTCTTAAAGAAGATTCATGGATCTTATGTGCCCCAGAATTATGTTCCCAGAATTGCAGTGGGAACTTCAAGGTTTCCCCCACCCCCTAAATAGGGCAACTTCTACAACTTCTACATTTTTTGAAGTCAAATACCTAGCATATTTTTATCTAGAATCCATTTTTTTGTTACTTCATCCCCTCCTAGAACTTAAATAATTGAAACATCTAAGGGCTGCTTGGCTGAATTTTACATGCTGCCCTATTTCTGAAGGGAGGTATGTTGAAGGTGGCATAATCAGCTTTGTTGTCCCTTTTTCCCACAGGGTTTAGCCAGGCTAATGATTCATGGAAAATACCTATAGTGAAGACAATGTCTGTATTGGGGCTTATCTTCTGCCTATTTATTTACATACACTGGATAATGAGCTGAACACAGGGTGCCAATCTGATTTGGCCAGAGCCCTACATCTTTCTCTTCGCAAAAGTAAATACAGAAAGGCCTATACTTTGTTAGATGTCAGCACCTTCCACCTAGCTGGCTTAACAGAAAAATACAGGAGGACCCCTTTTACAGACCATTTGGGTCTGTGCAACATTGGTCAAGCAGAAACTCCAAAATGTGGTGTTCTCCACTGAACATACTAGTAAACTCAAAGCTCTCTCATTGCATCCAGTACTCAAAAGGATACCACCAGGCTGTACAAATAAATTCTACAGGTAATCCTCAATTTACAACAGTTCGTTTAGTGACCGTTCAAAGTTACAATGGCACTGAAAAATGTGACTTACGACCATTTTTCAAAGTTATGACCTTAGCAGCATCCCCATGATCATATGATCAGAATTCAAATGCTTGGCAACTGGTTCATATGTATGAACATTGCTATATCCCAAGGTCATGTGATCATCTGTTGCATCCTTCTGACAAGCAAAGTCAATGGGGAAGCCAGATCCACTTAACAACCAGGTTATTGACTTATCAACTGCAGTGATTCACTTAACAACCGTGGCAAGAAAGATCATAAAATGGGGCAAAATTCACTTAACAAATGTCTCATTTAACAACAGAAATTTTGGGCTCAATTGTGGTCCTATTAACACTACTTGTATAACAATCTATTACTTTCAACGTATAAAGTAGGACAATTGACCTCTAATAACTTAACTTGGACTACAGACATCCTATATTCATATTTTGATCTTTTAACACCTGATTTTATTATTGTAAACTACTCAAACTTATAAATGTGATGATCAGAGAAAGAAACTTGGGTGTCAATTCAAATAAGCAGTCCAAAATTACTTGAAATGATAAAAGACTTTAGTGTAGCAGAATAAACTGTCAAATGTGAGACTGAATTTGTATCTCACAAGCACATGCTTTTAAAAATATTACTAAATAACGTATTTTGAAGTCCTTGAAAGAATACAGCCAAAGCTGTAGTTTGCAGACACATCACAAGCATTTTCTAGAAAGATACAGATCTACCAAGAAACGCCAGTCCAAGTTACCACAGAAACAGGAGTTCCAAGACAACAATCCTATTGTGTCAGCACTTAATAAGGATTTACCACATTCAGTAAAAAAAAAAAAATGTTATAGCATCTTTGGTTCTACAGCAGCAGCACAAATGAGCCCCAGCTGACTGTTAGGATCCTTTCCCCTCAATTTTTCTTCCAAGGCAGAAGACAGAATTCCACTAAACAGAAGAGCAGAGAAGAAAAGTAAGAATAAAAAGTAAGAATAAAAATTAATAGCTTAGGCTTCAAATAGAATCTCAGAATTGTCTCCAATTTTATACTCCCTGCAGAAAGTGAAAACTCAGAAGGTGCTGCCACCTTTACTGGCCATTGCAAGTCGGATTCCTCAGTATGCAAACTTCTGAGAAAACAAAAAGGATTAGGCTTTTAATTGGGTTTTAAAATTCTGGGGTTTTAAAATTCAGCCGAATTTATTTAATAATTTTAAACTATTTTAACTGATGTTGTTTTGTGTTTTTAATAGGCTGTACACCGCCCTGAGTCCTTCGGGAGAAGGGCGGTATAGAAATAAAATTATTATTTATTATTATTATTAGGCAGAATTGTCCATACTACTGCAACAACCTCCCATGGCCTGTCTTATCCCTTCTCAGTTAAGAAGCAGCTTCCATCACAGAGCTTCATACTAAAGTTGACCTAAACACAATGGTTGTAACAGAAGCATTCCAAACGACATTCTAGGGCCATTTTTAAACTATAAGTTAAAGTTCAGAAATTCAGTGTGAAGAAAGGGACTAAACTTAATCCCTGAATATGGATTCAGATTGCAATTTAAGCAATGAATGTCTCAAACATTAAGACAAGTCATTCTTCGCCTATTTTATCTTGTAGTGCATCCTGAGTTTTATTAGCCAACTTCTGTTTTCCAGGTAAGATTCCAAAACTCTGGATTCAAACTTTGCATCTCTGGAGTTCAAGCCAGCTAGCCAGACTTTAAGAGTAATACACCTCGTTTTCTAGCCAAGTATCTTTAACTACACCATCAAACTGACTGTAAGACTACTTCCCATCTACTAGCTAGATTCCATCAGTCAGAAAAGCAAATAGATGGCTTCATGTTTTAATGTTATGATATCAATATTGTAAGTCATTCAATCTCCAGAAACGGAGTTGCAGTAAAAAAGAAATATAAAATTCATTTATTAAAATTGGATAAGCAGGTGTTTCTGTGAGCCACCAGATGCTGCTTTAAATGTTGAAATTTATTAGCATAGGAGCAATTATGTGAACAAAATGTTTAGGAAAATTATCACCGCAAATCATGGTGTGTGTGTGTCATCTTCAAGGTTCTTATCTTGAATGATTCAAACCTTTCACCAACTACAGTAATTCTATTTATGTCCCATGCCTTGTTTAAATAATTCAAAGCAGGTAACAGTACAATAACAATAATGTATTATACAAAGTACCGTCAGTCTACAAAAGCAGTGCATCAACTATAAGAAAAATACAATTTTGCAACTATGGAATAAATCCCAAAATTGGCTATTTGCCTATCCAAGAGTTTCATCATCCAAAGCTCCAAAGAAAACAACAGAACCTGAGCTCTACTTTTTTCTGAAATTTTCCACAGATCAGTGAGAATTTTAAACAGGATGCTTCAGTTTAATGACAGTATAATTCTTTAAGCATCCTGGAAACATTCTAGAGCCAGTAGTATCTGAAAGCAAAACAGTTTAACGGCTCTCTTAGCAGTGCAGAGATCACGCACTCTTGTGAACCTGCCTCAGATTGACTGCAGCCCTTCTAGCTAGGAATAAACTCAAAACTTCAGATATCCTAAATTTGTGCTTTGTGATTGAGAATGTTCCCATATATTGGGGAGGGAGGGTAATATAACTTGCAATAATTGTGTCCATAAACAAGTGCAATACATTACCCAAGAACTGATCTAATAGAAAGTGTATATATGTATCTCAGGGCTGAATGCTGGAGTCCTTGGTGTTCTCTGAACTTGATTGTTTGGTTGTAGATATTATACTACAAAACAACCAACAAAGCTATGAAAAGAATGATATTTCCATACATCAAAAACATCTCAGAAACAATCAAAAGATTATTATAACCGCGCAGCTTTATGGTAACACACACACACACACACACACACACACACACACACACACACACACACTAACTAAAGCCCTTCAAAACATCTTAAGTGAACCAAAGGACCCAAGAAGAAAAAACAGTGTCATCTACAACATCTTGGATGGGTTGGCACTACCCCAAACAGACCCTGTGCATAATCTCAGGGTTTTCCTGGACTCACAACTCCTGCTTGAAGAGCAGGTGACGGTCGTGGCCAGGAGGGCCTTTGCGCAAGTGCAGGTTGTGTGCCAGTTATGCCCTTTCCTGGACCAACAGTCTCTACTCACAGTCACTCATGCCCTAGTCACTTCCCGTCTTGACTATTACAATGCGTTCTACTTGGGGCTGCCTTTGAAGAGCATCCAGAAGCTCCAGTTGGTGCAAAATGCAGTGGCCCACATCATTTTGTGCAGACCCGTGTGCACATGTATCACTTCTCCTGCGGGAACTGCATTGGTTGTCACCTTTAAAGCCCTTCATTGGTTGGGACCAGGTTATCTGAGGGACCGTCTCATCTATCCGACACATCAGAGGCAGGGAATGTTGTGGGTCCCATCCAGGGGTGAAATGCAAAATGTGATACTACCGGTTCTGTAGGCGTGGCTTGGTGGTGGTGGGGGGAAATGTGACTGGGTGGGCGTGGCCAACTTTTTTTAACTTTTCAAAGCATTTTTTCTAATACTTTGAAAAGCGTCTGGCAATCAGGCAACTCAGCTGGGATCGTCAGAGAGGCTTTTAAAAAAAATGCTTTGAAAAGCCTCTCTGCTGATCAGGCAACTCAGCTGAGATCATCAGACTTTTCAATGCATTTTTTTTACCACCTCTTCGGCCAAGAGGTTGCAGAAAAAAATGCTTTGAAGAGCCTCTGAGGATCCAGCTGAGCCACAGGATCATCAGAGGCTTTTTTTTTTACTCTTAAAAGCATTTTTTCATCGGACGAGGTTGTAGAAAAAATGCTTTTAAAAGTTAAAAAAAAAAAGCCTCTAATGATTGTGCAACTCAGCTGAGCATGGTGTGGGGGGCGCAGGGATTTTTGCTACCGGTTTTCCGATAGCAACCGATTTTTGCTATCAGTTCTCTGCCGCCATCGCTACTGGATCAGGAGATCCGGTCCAAACCAGGAGCATTTCACCCCTGGTCCCATCCCCGAGGGAGATATACCTGGTGGGACCCAGAAGAATGGCCTTCTCCATGGTGGCTCCATCTCTCTGGAACATCATTCCCCCCGAGATTAGAATGGCCCGCACTCTAATACTTTTCCGGAAGGCACTGAAGACCTGGTTCTGCCAGAGGGCCTGGGGAATCCAGAGTGGGATGGAGCCCATTAAATGGCTTGTGTGATCTGCTGTCGCCAGGCATGGGGTGGGAGGTGATTTTGTTATATTGTACTATATTAATTTATTTGATTCTTTTTGTTAGTTTTTTATTGTTTTAAATGTGGTTTTATATTCTGCAAGCCGCCTTGAGTTGCCATGGGCGAATAGGCGGAAATATAAATTCAATCAATCAATCAATCAATCAATCAATCCTGTTACAGTTTCTGTGCAGGGCAGACAGGCAGAGCACATCCATGAACACCAACTAGCAGTCAGAAGACACCATGAAAACTCTTTAATCATACAACATGGTTAACAGTGAGACTCAACCATAGTTTTAACTGTGAACATTTTAAACCAAGCTAATCCAAAAAATGGATTTAGGGAATTTCTGGAAGTTTGGCATTCAGCGAAATCAGCCACTAGTGAGCACACAGAGATAAATCACATTTATACACTATTCAAAAAAAGCTAAGAAGAAAATATCCTCTCCAGCTACCAATACTGAGATAAGCAGGAATTAACACCAGGCAATGAAGCAGAAAACAATACTCGAATCAATCAAGGAGAAAACCACATCCCCACCAACATGGAAAGGCAAGCTAATGTATATAAACAGGGAGCAAACCTCATACTCCCTACCAGTGATGATGCCACCTAGTCGGGTAATGAAACATGTGCAAGCAAACAGCCAAGCTCAGAGCATAAGGACTCCGCAGACTAGCAAAGTGCACCCATGAACACTAACTACAGTCAGAAGACATGACAAAAATTCCTCCATCATACCACACATGGACAGATTCAGCACTAGTTTTAACTGGGAAACTAATAGTGTTTTAGGTAAGCCTAGTCCAAAAATAGTAGAATCTCCTGCAAGTTTGATATTCTGACAAATCACCATTGATAGACCAAGATAAATCACATTTACCTACCTTTCAAAAGACACACAATCTAGGAAGGAAACAAAAAGACTACAATACAACCTCTAAAACTATGATATATGAACAAGGTTTATATCACATTCACTAGCATTGATGTTACCTAGTTGAGCAATGAACCATCTGCAAGAAAACAACCAAGTTCAGAGAGCACATTCAGACCTTTACCCACAACATTGGTCTTCTCAAATGATTTATATCTGCAAATAGGATGTTTTTACTATGAATACATGAAATTTTGTTGAATTTGAGCAGTGAAAATATTCTTACATAAAATATGTTTTGTTCCCCAGCTCTGCCTAGTAAATCATGACCAAGAGTACACCTATGAGACTCCTGATGAACACAGTGGGTTGTTTATGCCCATTTAATGACACTGACAGAACACGGAGAGGTGTGGAACAGGCAGGGGCTTGAATGACTTAGTGCATTATTTCTCATTCTGACTGGTCATGCATCGAAGATTAAATGAGCCCCAGTCCACTGTCCTGAACATATAAGAACGAGGACTGCACAAATATAAGTTTTAAAATGATTGTACTCATAAGGACTTTGCAAAGCACATTTAGTATTATGTAGCATTAATACAATGAGAGAGTTTATAATACTTTCAAGGAAATCCAGCAAAAAGTATTGCTTTGAAAATCTATACAATTTCAATTGGTGTGAAGCAGGATGCTAAAAGTGTAGGTTTGGGAGCAGCATGTGCCAAAATCATCTACATCAAATGCTTTGGTCATTGGATAACAAGCATCAGGGAAGGTGAAACAAGAATTCGAAGGCTAGCCTGGAAATCATGGGGGGGAAGGCTACATGGTTTTTTTAGCCAGCACAGAATCTGACTGGAAGCAGGCAGGCTTTGCGTTGCAATCTGTAGTCACTTTTGAAAGGATGGACTTTTTAAAAGACAGACATGGGTAATGCATGGGGCAGGAGGGCATCTGATTGCCATGGTACCCTGCCAGAGATAACATTAATAAAGAGAGAAGGACTGCAGCGCTCAATGGAGTCGTCCACAACTTCCCATTCAAGGAAGGTCCCAGGGCTCCACTGCTTTGGTACCTTTCCTTTCCATACGGAACCCATACCGGGCCCTCAGGGGAACGGAGGCTGCTGTCACTTTGGCTTCAAGCTCCGAGGGGGATTTTCCTCTCCACTTGAACGTCTACAAACCCCGCCCGCCTGGCTTCAGGGGCCATCCCCGCCCGGCAAATACGCCGCCAAAATGGGAAGCGGAGCCGCCCGGCCGTTGCCACCGCTCCGCCCGTTGCGTGTCGCGGCTTGGCCCGCGCGCGAGAGAGCGGGGCTCTTGAAGCGGGGCGGCCGGACAGCCGAGGGGCCGGCGCCGCAACTCGCCAGCACAGCCCGCGGCGGCTCCGGGCATCAACTCGGGGCCGCCCAGCTGCCCTCCGCGGGGCCGCCACCTGTCCCCGCCCGCCCCACGTGCGGCCGCGCGGGAAGGGAGCGAGCCGGGCTGGCGGCGTCTCCGCGACGGCTGGAGCCGCGAGGAGGCGCGTCGCCGCTCGTTCCCGCGGCGGAGGCGGCGGCGGCCGCGCAGGCGAGGAGGGGGCGTGCCCCTTCCCCGCGCCGGGGACGCGTCGGCTCGGCACGAGGGCGGCTCCCGGCCGGGGAAAGCGGCCCCGCCCGCCCGTCCACCCGCCCGCCCGCCGGGGCTCACCTCTCCGCTGCCCGCCTCGGCCCCGCAGGCCGCCCGGAACCGGCGCAAGTTGATGCCGATGGCGGCCGAGACCTGGAGCGCCGCGTCGAAGCCGGGCGCCACCCCCGCGCTGGCCGGGAGCGGGGCGGCGGGCTGCGGCGAGGGGGCGGCGGCCGAGGAGGGGCCGCCCGCCCCGCCCCCTCCGCTGCCGCCGCTTCCCGCCAGCGCCGCCGCCGCCGCCGCTCCTCCGCCGCCGCCGCCCGCCGCCCGCTCCTCGGGAGAGTCCCCGCGCAGGCTGCGCAGGGCCGGGACCCGCACGCGGCAGCCCCCCAGCCCGCGGCGACCCCAACCGCCGCTGCCGGGCCGGGCCGGGAAGCGCCACCGACCGCTGTGCGCCATCTTTCCTGTGAGGCGAAGCGCCAGAGAGCGGGGCCGGGCCGCGCCCGGGAACCTGCCTGCCGCACAACCCGCCCCTAGGGGCGCTGCACGCGCGCGCCGCCCATCCAGCTTCCCGGGCCCCGCCGGAGCGCCGCCCCGCGCGCTGCCTGAGCTAGAAGGCGCCGCGGGCGGCCCGGCATAATCGCGGCGCCCATCCAGGGTCCGGGGCCCGCTCGTCACCGCCCCGCCAGCGGCATGGCGCAAACGCTCGCCCTGGCGGCCGGCAGATGCAGCCCCGCATGCTCGGCGCGGGGCCTTCGGGAGGGCGGGGCGGCCGGCCGCGGGGGTCGCTGCTGCTGTGCTGCCCCCTTGCGAGGATGCCCGGCAGGGGCGGAGAGGCGGCCGGACCCAGGTCGGGAGCAGATGCTGCTGCGCTCCTTCCCACGCGCGCGGCCACGACGGGGCGGGGGCGCTTGCGCTCGCCTCCTCCGACAGCCACTCGGCCCTGCCCGGCGCCGTGCCGGAGACGCAGGAGCGTCCAGCGGCCGTCGCCGCGGCGGGTCTGCGGCGGCGCCCGCCCGCGTTACCGTCCCGGGAGAGAACTGCGCTCGCCCCCGGAGGCGGCTTCGGTCAAGGCGCTGTACCTCCGCCCGCTTCTCCGGTCCGGCGGCCCCGGCCCAGCCCGCTCCTCCGCCAAGCTTCCGCGGCGGGGCCGCCCTCCGCTCCTCCGTAGCTGTTGCTTCCCGGCGCCCGGAGGGACCTGCCCGCCGCCGTCCCCTCTGGGTGGGCTCGGGGCCTGGCAGCCCGAGTTCAGCTCCCTCCAGACATCGCGGTGCCTGCTGGGAGGCTGGGAGCAGCTGTGCTGGAAGTCGGCTGCCCTGGCAAGGGGAACGGCTCGCCGCGCTTCCCTGCCGGCCAACCTGTGCGAAGGTGGGCCGGTGCCCAGGAGGAGGCGGGCTTTCTGCTGGGACGGCAGCGAGGGTGGCCCTCCGGCCGGGCTGGAGCTCCCAGCATCCCCGGCTGCTCTGGCTCTCCGAGGTGGGGCCGTGGAGGGACGAGACGGGCGCTCTGCTTTCTCCTTTCTGGACTGGCGGCAGCTGCAACTGCACGGAGGGCCGGTCCCAGCATCATCTCTGGCGGTTACAGGAGGGGCAAGTCAGGAAAGAATAAATAAAAAGCGACCCTCTTCCTCCAGGAACAGGGCAGATAAATTCTTCTGACAACATAAAGGCATAATTAAGATCGGTTAATAAGAAATTGAGTACAATAAAGCTGATACCGCTTCCTTGGGGGAGGAATCAAAACTGAAAACTACTCTCAAGTTAGCAGTCAGTTGTGATAGCCCCACAATATTAGCAAACCTTACTGAAGCTCTTTTGTGGACATGGAAAAGTGGTTCACCAAAATACAAAATGTTAGGATTTCACTTGGACAGATGGACAAATCTTTCCTGCATTTTGTGTAAGAGGAAAGGAATGTGGGCAGTTGGTCCTTTTGGCTAAGAGAGATCAACTTTCTAACTGCTGTCAGCAGTAGTTTATACCGTGGCAAGTCTGCTAAAATTCCAAACCCACTAAAGCTAAAGCTAACACCTAAACTGCTTCCTATAAAATCGTAGGAGAAAAAGCAGCTTTTTCTGCACTTCCTCTGACACTAGAAAGTGAGATATGTGAGGAATACTTGAGTTCTTGGATGTGGCATTATAACTGCATGAGCTCTAGTATGAAACCCAACAAACCTCTACGAAGTTGAAAGTATTTAAACAAATGGTGAAGGGAGAAACAGTGTAGTACAATTGAAAATGGAAATTAAGATTTTTTTCTGCCATTAAATAGTGATGTTATCCTTTGTGTCGTGTCTGAATCTTGGCAATTCTATGGGCCAGGTCACCCCACATCTTCCAATCTTGCACTACTTGAGTTGTTCTGTGCTCTGACTGGTGTCAGCTTTGAGGGTGCATTAGATACTACCTTTGAGAAAAATAAATGGTTATTCTTGACTATTTCTCCTTATAATTGCTACTGGAGATTTAGAGTTAATTATATCTATTTATGGTAGCATTTCCTGGTACAACAGGAACCTACCAAATCCAATCTGTCTCTCTCTCTCCCTTTCTGGCAGCTGTATGGTTTCTTCAAAGCATTTATGGAAGAATATAAATACACGGGGAGGGGGAGAATAAGAAAAAAAGTTTGAAGGTTGGCTGTCAGCTTTGAGGTCATCAATCTGAATGACCTGTCAGAAATGTTGCAATCATGGATTCCCCTACCAAATGGAGTTGAACTAGATGTTGTCCAACCCTTACGTTCTATGATTCTGTGACCATCTGATTCTGCCACAATGTAAACATGACTTGCAGACACAGTTTAATCTCAGTGACATAGTTTAATGTTATCAAGACACTACTAGGAATCAAAAGAAGAAACTTCTTCAGACATTATATCCAATGAGGCCACGTTTGCCTATGATTTCTCCAATGTAAAACCACATCAGTACTTCAGTAGCCACCAAGCCATTCCTCAGAGCTTCCTGAAAGGAAAATAAAAATATTTTTAAAAATGATTATTACTATGGTAGCAATTGCTCCACCCATTCTTGATAGTTCCAGTGAAGTACAAGCAACACCAAGAGGTCTTCTAATACCTTATCACTTATAACTTACATTTAAATTATGAGATATTTAGACTTTTCATTCAAATTAATATACCCACTATTCCAGAAGACTCATTGATCCCATTACCTCCCTTCATGGGATGGAAAACCACTTCATGCTTCAACTTCACACACACACACACACCAAAGAAATTTTCCATTTTCTCTAGCACTATGAAGGGACTTGCTGGAATTAATTTTAGACACTGCAGGAACAGAGCTGTTAGCCTCTCAGGAAATCAGAAGTCTGAAAGCACCTTTTCCAACAAAGCTGTTGTAAGCTACAACTGCTGGCAAATACTTACTTTGACTGTGAGTTGTGCAAAGCGCCCAGTCTGGTAGCTCTTCAGCAATGTTTTGAGGCTCTCAATTGCCTTGGGAATTTCAGCAGGAGTTGGAGGGACCAGCTCAACTTTGGCATAGTACAAGAAAGTGTCCAGCCGAGGCTTTGAATAGGTTGCAGCAGCTAGAATAGAGAGCAAGAGCAAGGTAAGATGAAAATCAACATCAAATCCACAAGTGCAGCATGGGGATTACTTGGCTCAATAACATACTCATAAAAAAAATTAAAATAGTAGATTACAAACGGAATTATGAATGGTGTGATATGTCTGCAAAAAAGTAAATGGAATGTTTAGGCTGCATAGTGTTAAGATTACCAGAATTGAGAATTTTACTTTACAGAATACTAGATTACTCAGGGACCACATGGAATATTGTGGCCAATTCTGGACATCACGATTTTAGAAGCATTAAGAGAAATTATAATGTACTCAGAGAAGAACAGCAAGGATGATCAGATGACTATAAAATCCTTTGAAGACTAATGGAAGGAATCATTTAGCTTGAAGCAAGAGCAAGGCTTAAATGTCTGATATCAAACAGAAGGAACAAAATCTCTATTATCCCAGCAGACAGGAAGCATAATAAAAAAAATCAGAGTCTGAATAAACATTAAAAGAAAGCCTAGTTACACCAGTTAATCCCAGGCATTAATCACTCAGAATAGTGGTGGGCTTCTTGTCACTGGATCTAGAATTCTCAGGTTGGAAGCAATCCTTAGACCATCCCAGAGAAACAGCTGTCCCAATTTGGCTTGAAACACTTCAGTGATGGAGCCCCTTCAATTCCAGGCGGCAGACTGGTCCTCTGCGTAATATTCTTTCTGATTTCAAGTTTGCATATCTCTATGAAGCTTCCAGCTATTGGTTCTCGTCCAGTTCCCAGGCACTATAAAGTATATATCACCATCTTTCTGAGACAGCCCCTCACATTATTAGAAGACTGATATCCTGTCTTCCCTTGGCTTTTTCTTCTTTAGGCTAAACTAGACATGGGCATTGTATGGCCCACAGGCCACATCCGGCCTGCGGGTGGTCCCAATCCAGCCCCACGGCATTGGCTGTGTCGGAGAGGAAGTTGACAGGGCATTGGCAGGGAGCCAGTGTGGCATCGGCAGAGGAGGTGGGGCAGCAGCGGCCCTCTACCATAGTGCCAGTTTCTAACATGTCCATTGGGAAAATTAATTGCCCACCCTTGGGCTAAACTGACAGAGTACCTTTAAATCCTTTACTTTAGCTTCCAAGCTCCTTACCATGCTTGTTGCTCTCCTCCATACTTTCTCCAGTTTCTCAGCATCCTTAATATTGGTAGTCCTGAAGTTAGCAACGGAAGATACACCAGCGCTGAACAAAATGCTCAGCCCGATGCCTGAGGTGATGGCCATTGTAGCCCCCCAGGCAAGTGATTTCAATTTAAGACACGGCAGCCTGCTTGGGGCACTCCCCCCCCCCGCCCATATCTCTGCCCTTCTGGCCCCTGCTCTCCCCAGCTGACCCTTCCGGACTACTTGCTCCCACCTGCACGGACGGCCCAGTTCTTCACAAGGCAGCTGCTGGCCACGCAAGGCCTTCTTCCCCAAATTGTGCCCGTTGGTTTCGGCGGGAGACCTGGGGGAAAAGGCCCAGGCGTGGCAGGCCTCACCAGCGGAAGGAGACAGTGAAGGCCTGGGGGCAGAATGCACGCTGATCGCCGACTGGATTAGGAGGTTATTATAGATGTCCATTATATGGGAGGGAGGGAGATTGTTCTGGTTGGAGAGGCTCCAGCCTGACTTCTAGCGAGCACCGCGGCGTCCCACCTCTAAGCCACCCATCCCGGCCACCCTGCCCACGGCGGGGCTCCCGCTCTCAAGGAGGCGGCCAAGGTCAGCTTTCCCGAGGCCCCGCGGCAGCCCGGCGCTGCGCAAGGCAGAAGGGCGGCAAAATGGCTGCTCTTCTGTAGGGCTCAGAGCCGGGCGGAGGGCGGAGGCACCGCAGCCCCGCCGCGTCCACTGAGCCGAGCCGAGCCGCCCCCCTCCCCGCGGCCCCTCACCGGAGAGCAGCTGCGGTCCCTTGGCGGAGACGGCCCGGAGCAGCTTCTGCGCGGCTTGCGCCATGGCGGAGCCGGAAGGAGGCGCTGAAGGTCAGAGCCCGCCGCGCGCCGAGCCAGGCCACGCCCCTCGCTCTACGCCGCGGCCGTCACGGGGCGAGCCCCGCGCATGCGCCCTCGGGGGGGGGGGAAGCGGGCCTTGTGGGCGGCCCGGCAGGGAGCCGGCCTGGGCTTCCCCAGGTGCCGCTGCCCGCCGGAGGTTCCCCGTCGCCTCGCGGATGCGGCTGTGAAAAGGCGGCCGGGCCGGGCCGGGCTTCTGGAACGGAGGCGGGAGGGCTCCTCCTCTTTCTCCCTTCCGAGGCTGGGCAGGCCAGGTCTGCAAGCTGGTTTCCGAAGGCGCCAGGCTGGCCTTCCCGCGGTTGGCACCGCTCCCGCCTGCCTTCTTTAAGCTCTTCTCCTTAAAGGAAATGAACAAGTTACTTTTATAAAAGTGTTTAATGCATTAAAAAGCTATAATGTCCTTACTGCTACAAAGTGACCAAAAATTGTAATTAGTAGAGACGATGTGTAATGACTTGCTAAAAGCTCCCTTGGAGACAGGAACCTACTATGCCTTGGGCAAAACCATTTATCAAAAAAAAAAAAAAAAAAAAAAATCCGCGCAAGATGAAAATTAAAAGTAAACAGGATAAGATAGTTGTTAGACAGGAATTGTCAAGATGACCCTTTTCAAGTGTAAAACAACTTGGAGAAGGACTTAGGAGAATAAAGGGGAGAGTTGGGAGGGCTTTTTAGGCGTGGCGTGCATTGTGTAGGAGTATAAAATGTGTAGCTTGAAAACTGCTTCTTGTGCTCTTTGAACTCAATCCATTTGGGAAGGGTCTAAGAGGCCACACCTGCAACCGCATTTTATATTTCTTCATTTTATCTCCAATAAACCTTTGATTTTGTGAACCAGACTTGTTTATGAATTGTGAGGATTAAAATATTTGGTTCTTATATCTCACATCCTTTTGAAGTGCAGCCTGAAACCTTAAGGAAGAAGCAGGACCTGGAACCCTCCTGAAAACAGATGAATAGGCCCCACGGCCAAAAACAATTGGGACAGCCAACACTTTTATTGATCTAAAGGGAGCTAACATACTATGTACACAATGTGTACATCTGTCATGCGGCAGGCACTGGATTAAAGCAGGCAAGAATTGCAGGGCACCTGCACAATCATCTGTTCAGTGTTTTCCTAAAACGTAGTTACTGGAAGCAAGAGTAATAAAGACTTATGAAAGCTGCTTGATGTTATATGGCCCACGTTTCTCCCATAGTTCTACCATTTCTTATCGTTGGTTGCTCCTGTTTTGTCAGTGAGCCACAAATCACCATGCTACCACAATGGCTTTACACAAGAAAAACTTTTGCTCGGGTTGAGTAAATACAGCTTTTCTTCTTAAACATAAAAGGGGAAGTCCAGCCCAGTATCTGGGGCAACAGCTAAAGAGAAACCAACATGGTGAGGGATTCCTATGAAAACAATATAGGAGACAAACTAAACTGTCAAGGGAGGAGGTTTCCAGGAGATCTTAAATATAAGGAACCACAGAAAAGTGCAGAGGAGCCCAAGGAAGCTTAATCCTCATCATCATGGAGAAGATGAGAAGGGGGGACAGTCAAAATCAGTCCTAGGTTCACTGAAAGAGGCAGCTGGGGCCACAGCATTCTGGTTGAGTCACAGCTCCTTTTGTTTCTTTCTGTCTGCCAGCCATTGTTGAATCCTTTCCTTCAGTTCAGTATTTGGCTTGATCTGGTCCATGGTGAGAGGGCTGCGATTGAAAGGATCTGTCTGATCACTGCAGAAAGAAAGCGGGGAGAGGATGACACCAGGCTGTTACTAGCCAACAGAAGATAATGCCATCAATTTCAGTAGACACATAAGCATCCTTACACATTTGAAAGTAGTATATATATTGAAAAAAATTAAGCATTTCCCATGCAACTAGGAGAAAAAACTTGCAATCTTCTAGCCAATCCTAGGGTTGCTTTTAGCCTGATCACAGAGCTCTTATCAACTGTTCTTACTGACCCAACATGCCTGTCTAATCTCTATGTGGTTTCTGGTAGCAGTGGGAATCTGCTTACTACAGCTTACACCAGTAAAATGCAAAATTACAAAAAAAATAACAATAGTAAAAATGAAAATAATGAAAATACAGCGATATGAATAAAAGATGGTGGGGAGGGAGCAGGATGTGTGGTGGGGGGTGCTATTAGTCTAATAGCCACCTGCAATATGGTTCTCCCCCCCCCCATTGGGTCTCCAGGCCAATTTGCAGAGCCAGGTCTTTAAGCTCTTACAGGACAGGAAGGTGGAAGCAGACCTCACCCAATCTTGGGGGGGGGGGGGCAGGATGTTCTGAAGGGCTGGCACTACAACAGAAAAGGCTCTTCTCCTGGACCCCACTCTGCTAGAGTTCCTTGACCAACAGGATCTGTGACAGGCCTCCTCTGCCACATGAGTGGGGTGGGCCTGTCCTAGCAGGATGAGACAGTTTATCAAGTAACCTGGGTCTATCCCACGAAAGGCTTTAAAGGTCATCACCAACACCTTGAATTAGGATTTGAGTGATTGAGTGCAGGGATTCCTTATCCAGGAAGGCCACAGCTGATGCACAAACCGAAGTTATGCAAAGCCTCTCCTAGCTGGCCAGCTGCTCTTTGAGCAGGACTCGCAAGTCCCAAAGAACTCCTAAGTTGCTAACTGAATCTGAGCGGGAGAGTGCAACCCTGTCCAGAACTAAAATGTCAAAGACCCCGATCTTGAAGCTCCATGCACCCAAGCCACTCCGTTTTGCCAGGGTTCAGGCGTAGTCTGTTGCCCCCCACTCAGGTCTCTAGAGTCTCCTGGCACTGTGAGGGTAGCGACAGAATCACCTCGGTCACCAGGTGTACAAATGTCAAGTTGAGTATCATCAGCATACCTCAACCCATGGTGATGATCTCACCCCAGAAGCTTCATGCAGATATTAAGCAGTAGTTGAGAGGATACCAAGCCCTGTGGCATGCCACAAGAGAACAGTTGAGGCTGGATCCTTCACTCCCTATCAACACTAATTGGGACCAGCCTTGGAGAAAGGAGTCAAGCCAATGCAGAACTGAACTGCAAGCCCCAAACCTCATGGCTAGTCCAAAAGGATATCATGGTTGATATACTATGCCTTACACCCAATCAGTAGGGGGATGAAAGAGTGGAACTGACCAGTGGATGCAGGGACAAATCTGGGAGTTAACACCATTAGCATCCTACAAGGAAATGAGTGACAATGTCTAAATCTAAAACAAGTTCACTCTTCCCTAGAAGGAAATTAGACAGAATTCCATTTTCTCCTGCCTTAATGCCTTCTAAATACCTCAAGAGGTGCCTAGCGATTGTTGCCCTGTCCACTGTGACCCGAGAGGAAGGCAGCAGCACCGGGTCTGTCATTAAGGTGCTCATGATGGGGTCCAGAAATTCATCACAGGCATCAGCATATGTCTCCTCTTCCTGCTGCTGGCGATCTGCTAGAGACTGAAGAAAGAAATCCAGGAATCAGCAGAGGGGCCCCTGCTTGGCTACCCTGCAGAGTTAAATTCCTATCAACAAACTCAAGACAAGCCCCAGAATCTATAGGAGCTAGTACAGCCCTTGATTGGCTCTTTGATTCCATGGAAGCACAACTAATACAGAGTTGTTTTCTTGTGTCTCGCTGAATCTTGGAAATTTGACCACATTCATACCACAATGCAATACATTCAGTTCTCAGCTACAGAGAGGAACATAAGTCCCAATTAACTTTATTTTTCACCTGTCTCTTTAGACTTTTAAACATCCTGCAGCTATTATAAGAGCACTGAAATTCAAAGTTCCGCTCCCAGGAGATTAAAGCCAAATGTTGCTCAGTACAAACACAGGATGCACTAAAGGTTTTCAACATATAAGAGAGAGAGACAGATTTTTGGGAAGGGGAGATTGACAGCTTTCCCATCTCACCTTAATTTGCTCGGCCAGGTTGCTAAATGCTACAATCATGTTGCCAGGCTTATTAATTTTCTTCAAAACTCGGACCGTCTGAGCAAAAAGAGTTGGGGAATATGATCGCCCATCCTTAGGCACTGTGGCACAAAAGTTCGCTTCATCACTGAAACAGAGAAGAGGGCTAAAAGTGGACGCTGAGGCCCCATGCAAGCATCTTTTCCATTTGGCACTCCCGGTCATTTCGGCTTTCCTATCCTGGTTCCTTTCTTGCACTTCCACAGCCTTTTATTAGGTGAGATCAAAAGCCCTGTTCAGACTTGTCCCATTTGCAATATATTGGCAAGTGAAGCATGATGGGAAATAGCTCCAGCCTATTTGCACTATAATTTCTCCTGTTCAGAAGGAACTCTTTTTTGTCAGATCTCTTGGTGGTGAGCATTTTTCTAGTCCCTGAGGTACAATGTAACCAATTGTAAATCTTTCTTATGGGGGACCTCACCCAAATTTGATCTGCCTGAACAGACTCCACAGCTATTCCCCTTAGCACATAGAATATCTGAGTCTACATGACACCTTTGTCTAGGTTAGTTTAAATTGACTCAGCTGAGCCCAGCCATTGTATTGGCATGTTGTGTATATCAGCCATCAGGTTAAATTATAAGATGATTTGCTTGGGCATATCAAGTTCCGTGAACACAGCTTTTGTGTTTTGTTAATCTGGTTTATGCCTGAGCCAGCAAGAATGGCATTCATAGGAGAGAGACCAGCCTAGCCAAAGTTCCAGTTTCCTAGGTAGGGTGTACAAGCACAAAACCTGGTCCACTGTGCAAATTCTTGACACAGGATAGGAAGCCCACGCCTCCATCCTATGGATGGCAGCCAAAATTCAGAGCATTGCCTTGGACTGATACACACAAGATCAAGGGCACTCTCCACAGTACAGCCCGATTTCTCTTGCATGTGCAGTTAGATCCAACGAAGAAGATTGCCACATGGAAAAGCAATGAAAGTTCACAAACCCCACCTAGCCATTTTGTCCCTTTTTTCAATAATCCTTTCTGCGCAATGTACCACCTTCACGTTTATGGGACTTGAGAGTCCCAAGCCTCCTCCCATGCTCATCACATTCCAGAGAGCATGACGTGAAGGGTGTGTCTCCTGTTCTTCCTCACTGGCAGAATTTGGGGGACTGAAATGGGCTATTGGTATTCATAAACAATGAGATGTTCTCCAATGGGTGTCCACTGGCTTTGAGGAGTTAAATCCTTAGTCTGATCAGGTCATCTGAGGAGGACCTCTGGTGGGTTTCTGGCTGCTCTTCCACAAGAAACATTTCAACATCCACTAAAACTCTGGATGCATAAGGCAAAGCCCTCTAATCCTCTTCCCATACTCTGACGGATATTTCCTTTCCAGCATGCAACTTACCCCAGGTTTAGATATATTGTACAAATGTCAGAAACCAGTTGTTGGGGCTTGAAGTCAAATTCACTGAAGTCCTTGACCTTCAAGGCCCCCATTTTGGGGCCTACCAGGTGTTGGAGGAAGTAGTTGAGCATGGAGATAATGCGTTCCGCCAGGAAAGGGTGCACAAAGAGAGATTTGATCTCTGCAATGAAAATGAGGCTCGGTCAGCAGTTCTGCTCCCTTCAGCATTCCATGCCAGGAAGAACACAAGGCCTTTACCTGAGGTCAGGAAGGCCAAGGTCCCGATGGTCTCATTAGACATGATGTTGTGGAAGCGAGCCAACTGCCCAAACATTTGCAGGCTGGCTTCCTTCTCACGCCGCACTTCTGCAGACAGGCTGTCCCACTCGCCCCGGTCCTTCTCTATTTGCTGGATCTTGATCTTGCTCAGGTACTGCAGAGAAATTTGAAATGGGCATCAGGAAAGAAAAAGGATATTGAATGCCAAAATCACACTCTTGCTCATGCAGCCATTTTCAGAAGTTCCTTTCGCCTTGGAGATATGCAGATGAATTCAGGAGCAGAGTTTTGTATACAAGGCCTTCTGATTTTGCCCAAAACAGCGACCCTGCGAGAAAGGTTGGACTGAGAAAAAGTGACTAGCTCCAACTCACCCAGTGAGCTTCTGGAACTGAGGTAGATTACAACATCTTAACCACTACTTTAAAACTTTCCATAAAACACACAGAAATGGGGGAATGGGAACTGGATCAATTGTATCTTGTTTCTGGAATGAAGCGTGGTGCGGAAAGTTCAGTTGGTGAGAAATGGAGGTGCCCTTCCTGTAGACTTGGAGCAGAGAGAATGAACCTTACAAAGATGGAGAACTGGAGGTCCAGAAGCCAAGTGCAAAGACTTGAGACCCAAACCTCTCAGAAAAACTCTCTGGGTAGTAGCAGCTCTGCGACTGAAGCCTTTCTTTCATCTTCTCAGATGGTGAAGGATGAGCAATTTCCCAAGGCAGAAAATGCCCCTTAAAATTGCCACACAGTTTCTCCCCTTCTCAACTGACTCTGTGCTGCATTAAAGGCACCAAATTGGCAACCCTTTAACGAATCATTCTTACAGTCTTATACAGTTTGGCAGTCACAGTATTTACCTGCTTTCTACCTCCACCCCTCAAATAATGCTTTACCTGTATTGCTTCATCCAACAAGAAAATGGCATCATTCATAAGCAGGTTCAGAAAGCGCAAGAAGAGTGGGGGGGCCATGGCTTCAAGGTTCTCGGAGGCATAATCAGCCAGTGCCTGCACAGTGCAAAGAGATGAAGAGCAGGTGGGATGTTAAACACTCTTCTTCTCCTAGCCCTTATAATTTGCAAACCTCAGGTCCTTACCTTTATGCTTGCCCGATACGAATCAGTGCCCCACATATACCGGAGGATAGGGTACATGGGTCTACGATAATTAAACTTCTGCTCGAATTGATGGGGATCCCCTGCACAGGAGAAGGCCTGTAATGATTGCAGGATCTGGAGATACTGGAGGATTGATAAGGATCTTATTCTGAGACTCCTCCTTGTATGTATAAACTGCATGTCCCAAAAGCACACAGGATGGAGAGTGGAAGATCAACTCTTCCCTCCCTCCACCCCCAAAAGGCAGTAGGGGAAGAGGTGGCTTGGACCAGAGTGGAATGCAAATCTCAAAACTTGGAAGAAAAGGCAAGGCCTTTTCATCTCATTCTGCCAGCAGCAGGACCATTCCCAAATTAGCAAATCTGCTTTCAGATGCAGCAAAGTGGATTCACCAAGATATATGGCACTATCCCAAGTTCAAGGGACTGCACTATGCGGCAGGAACTGAGGGATTGAGACACACACACCCAATCTTCCCCCCCTCCCCCTTACCTGTAAATTCAATGTCCACAAAAACCTTAATTAGTGCCTCAGCAAGGTAGGGAGCATGCTGGTAGGAGCAGAAGACTCTCTTGCGATGAAAGACACTTGAGACAAGAGGCGTCTGGGCCTGATCCAGGTGGGGCATCACAGCCTCCAGTACTTCAGCCAGTTTGGCTCTCAAATGTGGGTTCTTCATTCTGCCAGGAGGAGTGGGTGGAAACATCCAAATTTACACCTTTCCCAAAATTCTATCAAACTTCTGCCCCCCTCCACGAATTCTCCTGCTGAGTTTGGCAGCAGCGAGGGACTCGTGTATCCTCCCAACAGAGAAGTGTTAGGTTGCTCACGATGGGTTGTCATCAGAGGGTAACAACTGCTTCCCACCCTACCTCAATGCTTCTATGATTCCTGTTATACCACTCCACTTTCACATCTGTGGGCCAAGGGGTTCAAGGAACTGAGCAGTCAAAACCAAGCCAACCAAATTTATTTGCTTGAAGAATCAAGAAAAACTTGAATCTGCACTCAATCTAAAGTTTATTGAGTTTATCGGGGTCACATTTTTCCTTCCTAAGGCTAGGCTGCTGTTCACTGGCAAACAGGCTGCTTGACAACAGAGTGGGCCTGATTCACACCTCTCCAGCCTTAAGAAGCAACTTTTACCTGTCCACATCTCCTGTGAAGACGGTCACAAAATGAAGTATGTGCTCCAGAGAGTCAGCTGAAGGTTCCAGGAGATCATCAGCAAAGCGGCGCAGGAAAATGAAGAAATCACCTAAGTTGTCAGCAAAGAATTCTGCAAATGCAAAGACCCAAGTGAACTCTTTGCTAAGAATGTACAGCTACCAGCCCTGTGCTTGCTCCTTCCCTGTGAATGCAGGCACTGGAGGGCAGGGAGGCAGTGGCTTCCCGGGGTCACCAAGATGGCATTACAGGCATTACAAATCTCCTTGGAACCAGGAGAGGGTTTATGATATTAAGATCTAAGAGGAAACCAAGCCAAACATAATTGTAAAGTGCCCAGAGTCACTCAAGAATTAGGTAGCTATTGAAATGAAATTTAAACAAACAAACAAACATTTCAAGACAAATGCTACTAGCTGAAATTTCCAAAAGGAAAAATATTTTTAACAGCATATCCTTGTGCAAGCGTGCACATTTAGCAAGGGAAGGGCTGCTTGTGGATGTACCCTTTTACAATTCTACTTCAACACAAGAATGGTGTTACAAATCAGCCAGACATGAGCCAATACCAAAAGACTATAGCAGTGTTTCCCGAACTTGGCTATTTTAAGATGCATGGACTTCAACTCCCAGAATTCCCCAGCCAGTATGCCTGGTTGAGGAATTCTGGGAGTTGAAGTCCATACATCTTCAAAGGGTCAAGTTTGGGAAACACTGGACTATAGGGTCCTGCCAAGTGTCTTGGGCATTGCAAACTATCAGGCTCCATCCTGGCACTGCTCAAACCCACTTCTAAGGGATAAACATCTTGCCAGTCACCTGGCACATAGGCCAGCGCACTCTTCTTCACTTCTGGCAGAGGGAAGGTCAAGTCCATCAGCTCAGTCCCTTGATTTCCAATGGCCAGCTGGACCAGGAGAACAGCCATGGACACCTGCAGATTGAGGCAGTTCTTCAACATCTGAGGCTCTGTCGTGGCTGCTTTAGTGGAAAGATAGATGGTCATGAGGCGCTCAAACTGCTCCCGGAGATTGTCAGCTGAGGGGCTGGAGCTCTGCTGAGCTTCCCGCCATGCCACCTGTAGTCGATGTAGGCTTTGGTTGAGTTTGATCATCTGGTCATGCAACCTGTACAAGGAACAGATAAAGATACTAAAAATTAGAAGTGGCAGTACCATCAGAAAAGCAGAAGGTGGCCATTACAAATTGGGAGGCTATAATGGAAAAGGGGAAACCAGGTAGGCCAGCAATGAGTGTTGAGGTCAGCTGGGGCGAGAGCTGGCATACAAGGATTTTTTTTGCATTATATTCTCTGGAGAGCTGCTTTCATTGAAGGACCCATAACAAAAAAAGTTTGAAGAAATCATAATTCACTTTAATTTCCATCCATTCATATCCTCCAGTAGACCAAGAAAACATTCTTCCCCACATGCAAACGTCAACTGCTTATATGTGGCCTATAGTTAGTCCTTGCTTAATGACCAGTTCCTTAACAACTAGTAAAAAATCACCAAGGACACAAACTTACTTAGAAATAGGGATAGAAATATTCTTTATTGGCCAAGTGTGACTGGACACATAAGGAATTTGTCTTTGGTGCATAAGCTGTCAGTGTACATACAAGCAACAAAGTGGTAAGTTATAGATCTGTGATGGCAAACCTATGGCACAGGTGCCACAGGTGGCACGTGGAGCCATATCTGAGGGCACACGAGCGTTGCCCTAGCTCAGCTCCAGCACACATGCCCACCGGCCAGCTGATTTTCAGGCCTTCCGGGCCCACCTGAAGTGGGGAAATGGGCCGTTTCCAGCCTCCAGAGGGCCTCCAGGGGGGTTGAGGAAGACCGTTTTTGCCCTCCCCAGGCTCCTAGAAAGCCTCTGGAGCCTGGGGAGAGTGAAAAACGGGCCCACTGGGCCATCACGTGTCAAAAGCGGGGGGGGAGCACGCACACGTGTGCGGGAGGGTGGAGCACGGGTGGGCATTGAATTATGGGTGTGGGCACGCACATGCACGATCCCCCCGCTCTTGGCATGCCACAGCAAAAAGGTTAGCCATCACTGTCATAGATCATAAAACATACAATCAACAATGCCTTACAACCAAAATTTCAGGCCCAAGCGTGGTTATTAAGCAAGAACTATACCTACATTTGGATGCTATTATGTTAGCAGGAGCCCCAGTGTCCTCCTAAAAGGCCACTGAAATGTATTAAGATTTTGAGCCACATTCTGCCAAAGCCTGAACGTTATCAGCTGTCATGGAAAAGTCTTCCCAAGACCTTCAGTGTTCCCTGTGTACCTGTGAAATCCTAAGTGGAGGGCGTACTGCGTCAATACCAAGTTCTCCGTCACCAGGTTATAGCTGTCAGCAAATTTTGGCTCCTGCTCAGTTACAGCTGGGATCAAGCAAGTTTCTCTTTCCAAGCCTTAAAGGAAATGAAGAGCACTATCAAGATTGACCAGAGAAAGCTCTAGCAAAGGGAAGCCATCTCTCATGGCATCTTTTCTGCCCTTGTCAGCAACGCCTGTCTCTCCTGCTACTGGGGGGGAGGGGGAGGGGGAGGGGGAGAGTGGCTCACCTTTCATGTGCACATTCTTCACCCTCTGCTCTTCCTCATTCAGTTCCTTCACAGCACAATAAGTTGGGTCAAACGTCAGAAGCCTGTGAGATCGGGGCTTACAGAAGGGCTGACAGAGCCTGAGGAGAGCAGCTCCCAAGTTCAGGAAGAAGGCATCTGAGGCATACATCTGGAAGAAGATCTCTGGCATCTGGTTGGCCCAGATTTTGGTGCGCCCAGCATTGGCATGAAGACAGTTTCCAAGCCAGGCCAGGATCTTATGTTTTGTTTGTGGGGAGAGCTGTAGCAGATTCTTCAGCATTTGATGAATCTTCTCATGGAATTCAGCCATGAACTGTTGTTACAAGAGCAGAGGTCTTAACATCAGGGTAATGCACAGGCTCACTGAGCCTGGAATCATCTAAGACACAGACAGGTAGTCCTCAATTTACAACAGTTCATTTAGTGACCATTCAAAGTTATCATGGCATTGAAAAAAGTTGCTTGTGGCCATTTTTCACTCTTAAGATCATGGCAGCTTCCCCACAGTCACAAAATTCAGACACTTGGCAACTGGCATGCATTTATGACGGTTGTTGTGTCCCAGGGTCATGCGATTCCCTTTTGTGACCTTCTGACAAGGAAAGTCAATGAGGAAGCCAGATTCACTTAACAACCGGGTTACTAAATTAACAACTGAGTGATTCACTTAACAACTGTGGCATGAAAGGTCGTAAAATGGGGCAAAACTCACTTAACAACTGACTAGATTAGCAACAGAAATGTTGGGCTCAATTGTGATCGTTAGTCGAGGACAACCTGTTCTCTTCCACCAAGTTGTTCCTCAGCTCCCTTCCCAAGTTCCGGCATTTTCACATTTTATGGCACTTTCCGGATTTTAATTATCTCCCCACCCCCAGCAGCCCTAAAAGATCTCCATAGAAGGCAGTCAGTGTCATATTCAAAGGCATTATTGATAGCCACAGATCTGCCCGATCATAGCAATAGCACTTATATACTCCCTGCTTTCCAGCCCTCTCTGAGCGGTTTACAGAGTCAGCATCCTGCCCCCCACAATCTGGGGTCCAGGTTTTACCCACGTCGGAAGGATGGAAGGCCGAGTCAACCTTGAGCCAGTGAGACTCGAACTGCCGGCAATTGGCAGTCAGCAGAATTAGCTTGCAATACTGCATTCTAACTACTCTGATCATACTTGAATAGTATGCATAAAACAACAGTACACACAAGAGTGCTTGTCATCAGTGGCCATTTTGCTGCCTCTCAACAGACCATCTTGATACCCAAGCAAAGCAGGAATGGAACAGAAATATACACCTGGTGGATGTTGGATTCTTGCACCTTGATCTCTTGAGGACTGGATCGAGAGGGGTTCAGAAAGTAGCCATGGCTTTCCACCACACCAGGTGTCTTCAGAAGACATGAGATGTTCAAGATGGTTCCCAGCAGTGTCTTCTGGTAGAGCTGTCCATTGGCTGGATCTTTTGGCTGAATGTACTCAACAAAAACCTGAACAAACAGAAGTAGACCCAAAGATGCTTTTTTTTCTCAAAAGGCAACTGGACTTTCTTGGTTTTTCCTTTGAAAACATTTCAAAACTTCACCACACGCACACGCATACACACATACACACAAAGTGAGATAGAGAAAAGTGGCCTTTCTCCCAGGTGAAAGGGTAAAGGCAGCAACGGATTCTGGCCATCTGGGGGTGAATGAGACAACCAAGGACTCACTTTGGCAATATCCTTTTGCTTAGTGAAATACAGGAGTATATCCAGATAAGAATACAACAGGATCTGGCAAAGGTGTAGCTCCCGAATTCGTCCTGAGAGGATGTCAAAGACAGGGACCATAACCTCCTCAAAAGTCCTCACTTCCTCATCCATCGTGAGGCTCTTGATGACCTCCTCCAGAAACTCTGTTACATCTTCAAAGTCTATGGGGGAAAGAAAGGACGAGTATTTTAAAAAGGATATATTTGGAGAGCTGCCACGAGCTGGATCCCATTAGCTTATCCTGGGGTATCAGCCTTTGCCAACTCACGAGCTCCTCTTAATGATTCCAGCATCAAGTCCACTAACTGCTCATAGACATTCTGGTTGACATAGATCTCTGGTGTTAGGAAGAGTGTGTGGGTATTGGATACAGTCAGATTTCTGCAACGCACTGCAAAAGGCAGCAAGTTCTCGGGCACCTTGGTGATCTAGAAGAACAGAGAGAACAGCTGATCTCTAGCCCCTTCTGTCCAGGCCAGCAAGCGGCTTGGGTGTGATATGGGTGCTTGACCCACCTCCTCCTTTGCCCTCTGGAAACAGGCAAAGAGGTATCGCAGGATGTGCTTCTCTCCTGCATCTCTCTCTGCTGAGAGATTCTGCATGCCAGTTGACGTCATGTGGATCAAGTGATTGCCAGGTTCCGGGAGCAGTAATCGGGTAAAAAGGGCCTGAGGAAACATATCAATCCAGAATATAATTGGTCCCTCCCAACATTTGGAGAAAGAGCCTAGATCCAATTTTTTATAGAGTGACATTTTGCATAATCAGCCAGGTCTTTCACATGCTTCTCCAAATCCAGCTGATTATCACAGATAAGAAGCAGACAGTCCATAGAACTCAACTGTTTCATATAAATTGACTTGTTCAAGGAAAAGTACTATAAAGCAAATCAAGCAAATGTCATAACAAATGGGCAATCAAAGGCCTCTAGGCACATGGCATCCTGGCTTGAGGAAGCATCTTTTCCTGGCCATAGGCACAGGGAACAGTTTGCCTGATGACCAAGACCAGCCTTCTCCAGCAAACCTCCAATCTGGTGAAGACCCCATCAGATGCTTGCATGCAGAGACCTGTTCCACATTTTCCATGTCCAGCCAGTCCTGATCCTCAAGATCTGCAGCCATTTCCTCCAGGTAGACACACCGTGCAGGAATGCCATTTCCACTCTTCAGATTGGGGTCACCTACAAGCGGGGAGGGGGAATCAGCAAAGCAGCAATAGGGAAATCCCGGACCATCCCCACCCTACTGGCCTTCCGAAAAGCTGTGAAGACCTGGCTTTTCCGGCAGGCCTGGGGCCGTTGATCTCCCTTTGTGATCTGGCGAGATCCGGCCATGAATGGTGTGAATGCGTTCTAAGGTTTCTAATGTTTTTTAATCTTTTAAATTTTTTTAGAATGTTTTTTTTAAATGTATTGTGAGCCGCCCTGAGTCTCTGGAGAGGGGTGGCATATAAATTAATTAATTAATTAATTAAATAAATAAATAAATAAATAAATAAATAAATAAATAAATAAATAATAAATAAATAAATAAATAAATAAATAAATAAATAAATCCATGTTCAGAACCATTTCTCTCTCTCTCTCTCAACAACTCTTATTGTTGTATTTTGGCTTCTTGATTTGGCAGATGTTAAAACAAGTCCTTCCTCAAGATATTGCTCTGACGTGTCTTGAACTACAATTCCCAGACTTCCCAAGACATAACAGAGGGCACCCAAACTGAGGCTGGCATGGTTTGTGGCCTAAAGGAAAGCAGTCTCTGGGATCAATGAAATGGCACAGCAAAGCACAAATCTAAAAAACACAGTAAAGGAACCCTTCCAAGCTATACCCTACAGTATAAGAGTCAATTGGAGCAGGAGAATGAAGCAGCATGGTTGCAAGAAATACCACCAGGTCAGTGTTTGGAATTTTCAGGTGACCAACCCATAAAAATACAGAAATCCACATCAGTAAATCTGGCCTTGCATCCAATGGAAGGTCCCCTTAACTGCTTGCACAATGGAGAACAAGATTTCCATTCTATATGCATATTTGTTTTTGCCAGGAGAATGTTTACATAATTTTTTTGGCAAACAGATTTTGTTGCCTTTGGGGCATCAGCAGATGTTGTATGATATCAACAATTGTTCTCCAGGAGAGGAGCCTGAATTTGCATTCATGGATCAAAAACTGCCACCTGGTGGCTCCCCTCCACCTTAATACAACCCAGCCTGGATTCTGGCCATTTATGCCTCCAAACTCACTGTTATCCAATGTGATCAGGAAGATTCTCTGGATCATGTGGTTGATGTTGAGCTGCTCGCAGAGCTCCTGCTGGGAGCGAAAGGAGCGACTGATCTCAGCCACAGAGTAGTCGCAATCATCCAGACTCTCAGACACACTGTTGTCAGAATCATCTTGGCTGGCAGAGGTTTCCTCTACTAGAGAAGCAGAGCTAGTCAACAAGCAGCATACCTGGGCTCCAATTGCCCCCCCCCATCTGAGCAGTCTCTCTAAGGCCTGGGCCTCTCATCTGGGCTGTCACAGCACCAGAAGCCTCGCCTTAAGGGCCTTTTTTTTTTTACACAGCAAGTAAAAAAAGTATATATCATAAAAACATAGTTGCTTCCCATGAAAAAAATGCAGCCTATACACAAGACTTTCGTCTCCTGAGAATCCCAGAAGAATCTCAGGACTTCTGAAAAGCAAGGAGTCAAGAGGCCACCTAAACAGCTGCTCTTACCCAACCATTCTGCTTTTTTATTGATTTGCCATCTGAGAATCTGGAATTAAACTAGTAAAAAGTTAGCTCTCAGGATTTTAATACCTGCCAGGTAATGCTAGTCTAATTCACGTCTTTAGTATCAATCCAATGACGTAGTCCGCTAAGTGCTTGCATTTCTTTTTCAATTCTGTTGCTAACTGTCCTATAATTGGGCTAACATTTCAACCAAATTGTCTAACTTTGCAGGTAGATGGACCGAGGCTGAGCTACCAGTGACTGAATTGGAAAGGGATTTTGGATGAACAACGAATAAACAATGATTTCGTGGTAACCCCGAACGCAACTACATTTACAGGTGCAGAAAATAAAGCAAAGGAAAGGGTGAAGCAAAAGAGGATGTGCAAAGATTCCTTTGCGCGTTTGGAGCCCGCGGGCACAGGGTTCGAGAGAGGCGGTCAGGGCGGCCGATCCGGGCGCTCTATCCGGCTCTGCCTTCGTCCCTCTCCAGCCCGCTCCCCTTCCAGCCGCCCGGCCTCCTCGCTCACCCGCGGGTTGCGTCGGCGTCGGCGGCTGCTTCTGGATCTCGGCGAAGTGCCGGGCGTCGGCGACGGAGCTGAAGAGGGCGGCGAAGGGGTTCCGGGAGATGCTGTTATTGTTCTCGTGGTCGGTCATTTCCCCGCCGGGCGAGCTCCATGGAGAGCCGCGACCCAGACGACGAGCGACGGCCCGCAGCCCCGGGCGCCCGGGAGCAGAACGGGGGCGACGAGCAGCAGGAGGAAGGCGAGGCCGAGGCCGAGGCGCTCCAGCTGAGCGGCCGCGCCACCTTTCAGCGATGAGCTTGGCAACGCGCGACGCCCGCAGGCCGCGCCCGACGTCATCAGAAAGCGCCGGAAGCGCGCCGTAGCCAGCCAGCCCGCCCGTCCATAGAGCCGCCGCTAGAGGGAGCTGCCGGCCCCTGCGTTACCCTCGCCCTACGGAGGCGTCCAGGTCCCAGGCGCGGGCGGGCAGCGACTTGAGTGCCAGCCGGTAACGCGATGCAGCAGCAGCAGCAGCAGCAGCGAGAAAAGCGCTGCCTCCCGCCAGGCCCCTCCGGGCACCTGTCCGAGGACGGCTCCGAGAGGGTCGCTCCCGCCGGCCCCTACTTTATCCCCGCGCGCCGATCCCAGGCGGGCGCTCGAACAAAGGGAGGGCGGAGGCGAGCCCTGTGGCTGGAGGCTTCCCGGCGCCCCGACCCAGAGGCTCCAAGGGGGCTCGGCCGCCCTTCCAGCTCGAACTTCACGGCCAGGCGACCCGTCTGACCTTGGTAACTGTGTAAGGTGTGTGGACTTCGGCTGCCAGGATTCCTCGTCCGGTATGGCAGGCTGGGCAGCCCTGGGAGTCTAAGTTCACACACCTTAAAATGGCCAAGGTTGAGAAACGCTGGTCTTGATCGACAGTTGGAGGCTGAGTGCAGGTCTTGTTGTGCACCAGCAGTAGCTGAGGGGTGGCCCGGCTGGGTTGAGCCGCCGGTTCGGTCTAAGTGGCCTGCCCAACAGGCTTGGCCAAAAGGGAGGAGGTGCCCCTCCTGGTGGTTTGTTCGTGGGGTGGCTTAGTGGAGAGCTGTTGCTGGGGCAGGGGTCTCTATTTGCCATTCAGTTCTGTAAAGGGGAAGGAAATCAGCTTCATTTTTCAGCAGAGTGTTTTTCCTGTAGCATCTTTTGTCCTTTCATTTCCTTATGTGTAAATGTGCGCGCGTGCACACATACACGGAACAGAAGAGCCCCCACCCACAGACTTCCTGTTGCAGACTGCCTGCAAAAATCTTCCCTACATCTTCTTGCCCAGTCATTTTCTCACTTGTCAGAAGACAGTCACCTGCTACCTGTGCTGACAAAAACGGGGAACAACATATCTGGCTCTCCCATTGACAAGCATGGGAAGCCAGGAACAGTTGCTGTGGGCAACTGTCCTTGCCCTGTTCTTCCAAGGTAGGACTAAATCCAAGGCAGGCAGTTTGAGAGGGTGGCAGTTTGTGAACTCAGGGCTGGGAGTGGGGATGAGGGTATGCAGGCTGCAAAAGATAGAAAAAAACAGGTATAGTGATAAGGCACAAAGACCAGACTGCCAGTTCATTATCATGTGTTGCTTGCACTTAGCTGTGCTTGTGATTCAGAGCATCTGCTCCCCCCCTCATCTGAAAACAGCAGACCCATGTCCTCTTCACACCTGGCCTACAGCTGGAGGCAGCCAGGCTGAACCGGTGTAGCCAGCCACTTCCCTCTGTCTCACCAAGTTCATAAATGAGGAATGGGGCATTTATGTTGCAAGCTTTTGGAGGAAAGGCTGAATGCAAATGTAAATTCAGCCCATTGAAGAGGCAATGATGGAGATGTGGCCTTTTGGGTGGCTGCCAGATTCCAGGGCCAAAAGATCTCTGAGCGGTCCTGTCTCCTCAGCCTGTGGTAGGTGAGGAAATATTATGTGCCTGTCCTGAACAGCTAGCATTTTGGGAGAAAAAACTTCTTGCTGTCCATTTTCCTCAGACTTAGCCTAATATTAAAAACCTCAGTCATGATACTCCTTAGCTGCCTTTTTCTGAAATTAAGAAGTCACAGAAATGTTTCCTTGTTCAGGTCAACGTCTTCCTTTCAGCCGAAGGCTGATCAGTCCTCCATTAGCGTTTGCTACTCCCTCCCTGGGTGCCATTTGGCATGGAATTCAGGCTTTTCACTGCATCTGCATAGCATACGTTCAACTGTTTGATGTTGTTTGGACAACTGGGTGGAGGTCTGGTGTGTGGTATTATTGGCATTTCTTGGTCCCAGTTTATTTTGCTCCGTGTTTCTCAACATGAAATTATTTTCTTTCAGGCATCAGCATAAGTGGAAATACCGCATCTGAAAATGGTATGCTTTGTCCAGGTTTTCTAAAAGAACGAAAACTAGGGAGGCAGCTCGGGAGGAGTTTAAATAAGATAGATTTATACAGTATGTCTGGGGCCAGCCATAGGTTGTGTGGCCATGCTTTACTGACTATGCCATAATTTGCTGGGTTTCCACAATGTGTATAGACTGTGATGCTGAAGCCCAGTCAGTGACTCTTGGTGTGCTTAAATTTTGGCTCTCTCTTCATTTGGGGCTGGCTTCTGAATTTTCCAGATCCTGAGTGTTTGGAAAAAGCTTATTTCCAAAAGAATATTTGGAAAGAAAGGGATTTTCCTGGCTGGCTAGAAGCTCATCAAGAGTCATTTCTGGATGGGAGGGCGAAGGGCCTTAAACAATTCAAGGCTACCAGCTAGATTTGGGAGGAAGTCTCAGCAGCTACTCAGCAGGACTATCAGCTGAGCAAACATGTTACAGGAGGAAGGCAAGATCCCCGAGACAAGCAAAGCGGATAGGCAGCGTGAGAGAGAAACAGTTGCAAAGACTTGGTCCCAGGGGCTGATAGCAGGTTCCTGGCTTTGCAGAGGCCTGGTATACTTTCAGCAGACCCCCACCCCCGCTGATGCCTGGAAGATGGGTAGAGAAAACAGAAGCAGACCCTTGCACAGCAGCAACTGCTGGCCCATAACTAGAAATAAGCACAAAGGCTTGTTTCCCTTAACCAATGATTAAGCCAATGATACTTTTGCTGAAGGAATACCAGTTGCCTGAAGAGCATAAATGACCCTATGTCTTGCTAAAATACTTGTTACCTGATTTGTTTGGCCCCTGAAACTTTGGCGGTACTGGTGAGGCTTTGTGGGACCTCTGCCCCACCTCATCCCATTTGTTTTGCAGAGATCATCACCATAGAGCAGAAAGGAAAAAAGGTCTCCTTGGTATGTAAAGTGGGCAATAATGAGACACGCTGGTTAAAAGACGGGATGAATCTAACCTACCAAGGGAAGGAGTTGGTTTTGGCTGTGATGGACGATCCCAGAGGCATCTATGTGTGTATCAACAGTAATGAGGAAAGCAGACCCCTGCAAGTTTTCATCCGGAGTGAGTAAGCCTTCTTTCTCCCCCTTATTTAACAACATTGGCAGTCATCTAGTCTCAGCGAGGCAGACACCAGGGTTTTCTGAAATAAGCCTGCCCTTTGAAGCTGGGACAGTTCAGGTGAAAAGAATGTTTTAGTTCTGTTTCCTACCCCCGAGACAGTCTTGAGCAAAACAAGAAGGATGGGGGAGGCGGGGGGGGGCAGCTTGATTGACAAATGTATACAAAAGAATCGGCAGTCTGTCCTCAGCCTGGTAAATTGGCCACTGTTTGCCTCCTTACTTCAAAAGGAGCTTCGTTTGTTTGGTGAGGTGTCAAAGAGTTTGCTTCTTAGTTGATTAAATGAAGTTAGTCCTCTTTCTATGGAACCAAGCTTTTTCCTCAAGATGTTGCTTGTCTATTCTTAGATATTAGAAAAAAAGTGGTGTAATTTTTCTGAAGGTAAACTCAAATCACCACCTCTGTGACTTACATTCAGTGTCTCTGCGATGAAATGTTTCTGGAGATGAAATGCTCCACTCTGCTCAGGTTCGGCATTTCTGGGCTCTCTTACCAGGCTGCTCTTTCCCAGGACGCAGGTAATCCTTCTGCCAAGCCCTGTGAAAGCCTGGGACGGCCCCTGGGACGGGCAGATCAGGGACTGCAGCTGGGCCTCCCTTTCTCTACCCAGTGACCTGGCAATGGCTTGTGATGGGTGAGGGCTGTTTGTGGCAGTTCTGCCATAAAAGGACACCTGCTCTGCTTAAGTGAGATCTGTGTGGACTCCATGTGGATATGTGGGGGAGTGCAGAATGTATCCAACGTTTTCTTTCACTACAGTGTGCCAGAACTGCATCCATCTAGACTTCACAACGATTCTGGGGATTTCAGCAGCCAGCCTCATTACCACAGTCTTCCTGGCTATCGCTGTGTACCACATAGCCGTGGAAGAACGGGGCCGGCCAGCCCAAGGTGAGGAGGTGGCAGGAAAGGGCAGCTGGGTGACTGGTGGTTTTCTCCAGAAGGAAAAACCATCTTATTTACAGCTCAGGTGCCCTCCCCCTTGTTTCTTGCCTGCCTCTCCCCCCCCCTTCTCTTGGGCTCTTGGTTTGTTCCCTGTGGACTCAGTCTTCCTATTTTGATCCTGCAGCTTCTGATAAGCAGTGCCTGTTGGCCAACGACCAGCTGTACCAGGTGAGAGTTTCCTTTTGATTTTCCTTTCTGTGTCAGATCAGAGACTGGCCAGTTCATCCCACAGAAAGTGGGAGACCTACTAGAAGATTGTGTGAATATTAGGCCATCTGTATATCCTAGCAGAGTAGAGGTGGGACAGAGCTAGATCCAGGTATGAGCACATCTGTGCCCAATCGTTGAGTAAAACTAGCTGCTCTCATAGTCACTGATGGGATGGCTTTGACAAAGGGTCTGCAAACCTCTCAGTCATCTCCAGAATCCCAACCCCACGGAGGATCCCCGGGCAGGGAAGGCTGCCCCAGGGACAGCAGACTCTGCCAAACCTGTCCTCTTCCAGACCTATTAAGATGTTTGGCAACACCCTGAACAACAAGCTCCAGTCACAGCTTGGTTTTGCCTGCTGGACAAATTCTAGATTTTACTTGAGGATCTAGTGTGGCTGATGACAGTGATGTTAAAAAATCCATGGTTAACAATTCTGGCTAAGAGTGAAATGCATTTCAGGGGTGCAATTTGCCATCCTGGGGCCATGGCACTGAGGCCCTAGGGGTTGGTGTTCTTCCTTCCAGCCTCTCCAGGAGCGCAACGACAGGCCATACAGCCACATTGGCATTGCCAAGCCTCGCCGCCGATGAAGCCAATCTCCATCCACATTCCCCTTCCTGTGCTCAATCCCTGAGGGACGCCCATTATGTCAGCTGAGGTGGGGAATTGTGGGGCCCTCCGCCTGTGCCTGCCTTCTACTCCAGGGCCTCAAGCCTGGGAGAGCCAACAAGGCCTGCTAGAGCTGTCAGAGCTGCTGGATTCCATTTTCTGTTTGTTAAACTGAAGAGTGTGGGCTTTGGGGGGGTGGGAGGGGCAGCTGCTTTAAACTTGTTTGATGAATGCACTCTGGGTGCAATGCTGGGAATGTGGTGGCCAATCAGAATCCTTAAGAGTATCTCTTCTCAGCAATACAAGTAGACCGGTTCATCTTCCAATCTCCCCTTTGCAGCTGAAACTGGCGTTGCTACCCTGTGCATCCTGCCTCTTCCCCAATAAAAGATGTTGCTTACAACTTCCTCTCTCTCTCTCTTTTTTTTTTGCTTTAATTTATATGCCGCCCTTCTCCGGAGACTCAGGGCGGCTTACAATGTGTTAAGCAATAGCCTTCATACTTTTGTATATTTATACAAAGTCAGCTTATTGCCCCCACAATCTGGGTCCTCATTTCACCTACCTTTGAAAGGATGGAAGGCTGAGTCAACCTTGAGCCTGGTGAGATTTGAACTTGCAGTAATTGCAAGCAGCAGTTGTTAATAACAGTGCTTTAGTCCACTGTACTACAGGCTCTAGTACAGAGGTTACTAACATGGTTCATGAATCCAAGGGCTGCAATGAAGTGGGAGTGCAAATTTCATGGAGTCAGCCATTTGCACAAGTGTGTAGCCACCACTGGGTGGTGATTCATAGGGCAGCAGAGTGTCGCTTTTGCACCGGGTGGTGGTTTGTGCCTTTCTTGAAATGCAGCTGTGTTTGCTTTTGACCACATCCTGTGGAATGAACACATCCACTGGGGGTGGCTGTTTCGACTTGAGGCCCCAGCTTTTCCTCCCCACTGCAACTGCCAGATTTTGTGCTGATGGACCTCCTTATGCAGCTGAAGCCTTAGTGATGCTGCCTCTCATTACCAGCAATGGGTTCATTTGGCTGGTTCTCAAAGCGGGAAGGGTGGGCCAAGCCCAGGTCAATCTTAGGGCTATGGTGGAACTATCTGACCTTGACTCCTCTCCTTCCACCTTGGCTTTGCCTCTCCTCCTACTGGGGCACTGCTGGTGGGTGGGAAAGCAGAGAAGATCTGGGCTTTAATGTCTGTCACCCCTGCACCTCCTCTTTTCGCTCTGCCCCCTCCTTCCCCAAGGTCTCCCCCCAAGTCTGCTTCCAGTAATACCCATATCAGAGAAGAAAGACACAAGATGAGTCTCTGGGGTGAATGGAACCGAGTTTTATTAGGATTCTTTGCAAGCACAATCAAAACAAATGTAAAAGCAGGCCTTCTTTTCATCATGGGGTTCCCTGCCAGGGCAAGTGGGCTTAAGACTCCTGAAGCACAAATTGACCAACCGGGCATGCCATCTCAGGTGCTCTAGTTCTGGCACCCCAGCCAGAACAGCAGACTCTGCCCAGGAAACAAGACGGGAGCTGCGGAGTTTGCGTGCACTTGGGGCAGCAGTGCTGTGGCTGAGTGACCCCACCCGAGAGAAGAGGCGTTTATGGTGCCCCTTTCTTGCCTAGGTGAGACCTGCAGTCTGAGAAGCCCTCTGGGCATCCTGTAGCTCTCTGCTCCACCTGGGATGCAGCTCTCCAGGCCACCCGATTTTCTAGCTGCAAAACTCAGCACAAATGGAGTTCCCCCACCAGGAAGGTCAGCGGTTAGTGCAAACAGGAGAAGAAAGTGGCAGGCACTTCTGGGGACTCTCGTGGCCAGCCAGAACATTTGGCATCTTGCCATGGCAAGTGAGGCAGCATCTCAGAAAGCTTGGGGCTCCAGGCCAGCATACACCTCCCGTTGGCCCTTCCGGATCGGCTGTAGGAACAGAACATGTTTTTGGCAAACCTGGTCCTGCTTTCTAGGACACTGGCTGTGTGTGTTTAAGAGGGGCATTAGCAAAGTGAGGACCTCACTCGGCTGTATGTGATACAGACTCTTGATTCTGATGCTCTTCTCTCTCAAAAGCTTTTGATTGTTTTCACAGTTGTTTGTGTAATACATATCCGGAAACTGGCTTCTATATGCAATAGAGTTTAAAGCCATGTTAGATTCCTTTTTTATTTGGGGGAATCTCAAAGAAGATGTGTGGGATGAGGCTGGAATGTTACATTTTCTAAACTGATTAGTAAAAAAATTCACAATGTAGCTTCCAATTTGGCTATTAATTTTAAAAAATTAATTCAGAAAAGCAAATTGATTCATCAGAGATTCACTCAAATCATCTTTGAACTAAATCTCCCAGTTGAATTTTTGCTCCACCCTGCCAGTACCAAAGTAGGGGAAAAGTCATTTTGAGGCACTGTCTGTTCCCTTTGTAAAAGCCAACACTGATGAAATTCACTAAATCTGGATCCTCACTTCAGGAAACAGACCTTAGCAGAGAAGTGGGGGGGGGGGGGTTGGGTTAGGGGCTGTGGGCCCCAGCTACCCTCTGCTGCATGCCTGTCTTCTCTCTGCAGCTCTGGCCCTCGGCCTCCAATACTTGAGATGCTGCACAGAGTGAACTCTTCCCCCCACCCTCCATATTCAGTTCAGGGCTTACCTCATAATCTGGATTTGGGACAGGCGGGGGGTGGTCTGCTTGCTGTCCTGGAGCAAAAAGCAAAGTGCAAAGTTCGTTGCCTCTACAATTCTCTGGCTCAGCACTTCACTGCTTGATGGACACACTCTCTCTCTCTCTCTCTCACACACACACACACACACACACACACACACACACACACACACTGTCCTTTTCTCCTGCAGTGATTGCCTGGACTTACAAAATCATCTGTCCCTGTTGTTGCTGTCAGCCTCCTTGGAGCCCTTCTCCACTGCGGAAGGGGAGTGGGGAGAGGCACTAACCTTGTAGCCGCCGTGGGGCACCTGGCTTGAAGAGGGCCTGCTGCTTCTGGCTGCAGAAGTAGACGAGGAGCAGGACTCCCAGGGTGAGCAGGAGGTCAGCCACAATGATGCCAGCCCCGAGGCCGAAGCTCAGCTCCACACAGTCCTTGCACCCTGCAGGAAACCCAGAAGCCTCAGCTGAACAAGGAGCTCTACCAGACTGGCTTTGGAGGAAGGGTCTTCTCTGCTCTGGCTGCCTGGGACTAGAGGTGTGGGGTGGGATTGTCCACCAGGCAGCTCACACTGCGGAGCAGCCTCCCAGCCCCCCCTTCCCCATCAAGGGCAGAGAGGCCCCATCACACCGTAGCCCTGACTGACCTTTGATCTTCAGATAAATCTTCCAGGATTTGCTATTTTGTCCACAGGAAAATTCTTTCCCCCTTTCGATCTCAAGCAGATTATCTGGGCCAGAGATGTCCAGGGTGCTCTTGTTTCCTAGTTGGGAATTAGTGTCCCACCACTGGGATTTCTCTTCTGGGCATATGAGAAACACGTTCTCCGAAGCGATTTCCACCTTGATTTCTATGGCAAGTGAGAAAGAATCTGCCTGGCAGCCCTGGGCACAAACACTGGCGAATAATCCAGCAGGATCTCACCGGGAAGAGCAGTGTGGCTGCCTTTTTGCCAAGTGACCCTGGGAGAGACTATGAGATTGCGCCCCACAGCCCCACTCCCTCCAGGGGAACATCTCTCTCCCTTCTTCCCAGTACAGACTTTGTGGCTTTTTTCTTTGCCCCACGTGCATGTTTGGGGAGAGGACTGGTATGCTTACAGGAAGCAGGCCTGCTTTGCCACAGGTGTTAAGTCGCTGGCAGTTTTAAATGATAATTTACAGTAGTTTACCTTTGAACAGATGTTGCTATTCTTACTCTGCAACTATCTCCAAATGCTTTCCTGGATTTTCGTTAAGCCGAGTTTCTTCAGAGGAAATGATGTGGAACATACCGCCTATGCCGCATGTTGCCAACGACATCCATTTTCATTCAAAAGAGTGACATGCCCCCCACCCCCACCCCTGGGGGAGCCAGGACAGAAGCTGGGCCTGATTGGAGCCTCCCATTTTCTTAATCCTGGTGGCAAAGAAGCATCCTCTTTTCAGCCAACACTCACAAACCCACCCAGGTAAATGCACCACAGCTGGGTTTTTTTTTTTTTTAAATTTGATTTATATGCTGCCCTTCTCCGGAGACTCAGGGCGGCTTACAATGCGCTAAGCAATAGCCTTCATCCTTTTGTATATTTATACAAAGTCAGCTTATTGCCGCCACAACTGGGTCCTCAATTTACCTACCTTAGAAAGGATGGAAGGCTGAGTCAACCTTGAGCCTGGCGAGATTCGAACCTGCAGTAATTGCAGGCAGCTGGTCTTAATAACAGGGTGCTTTAGACCACTGTACTATCAAGGCCCTTGGTTTGGGGCAAAGGTGCCAGGGTCAGTTCCTGATGGCTGCATGGACAACAGCTCCCTTTTTGACTTGTTTCCAGCCATAACCCAAAGTCCTAAAGGCCCCTCCCTCCATTCCTTACCTTTCACCTCTCCCTCCACAAGCCTGGCTGTGAAAAGAAGGGGAAAAAAATGGTTAAGACTTTCTCACCAGCATATAACTGCCATTGTGTCCAGAATAAAGCTGCTCCCTTCAGCACCTTAAAAACCATTTATTTTATGAAGCCTGAGCAAAGCTGGAGAACAAGCTGTGGACCAGGTTGCTCTCCCCAGAGCCCCTGAAATGGAGGGGCTGCTCCATCCAATCGGCCCCCAAATCAGAGACGTGGCAAATATTCTCAAAAGCTTTCTGGAGCTCCAGCACTACAGCAGCCAGACCCAGGAAAAGGCAGCGGAAAACGTGTAGGTGTTGATTTTCTTGCCTTGCACCGAAGACAGAGAGATCACAAGGCCTCTTGTGTTTACATCATGGAATCTTCCAGAAGCTTCCTTTGCAGGGTCAGATGGCTCCTATGCCAAACTAGGTCACCCATGTTTAAAAGAGAACCTGTGGACCTTTTTTTGAAGAGGAGACTCAACTCCACTGACTCCACTCCATAACGCAGTGAGAGACCCCCCCCCCAGTGCTCCTTCTCCCCATCCTCCTCCTGCTCAATGGGACTTTTGCTCCCCTTCCTTTGATATATTGATCAGGGCTCTTCGGAGGAAAGGGACCCCCTTAGCTGGAAAGAGAGAGGCTCCCCCCCACTCAAGCGATTCAACCTGATCAGCAGACCCTCTCCTCCACAACTCAGCCTTCTAGCACACAGCACCCTGGAATCTGCCCCAAGCACCCTGAGATTTCAGGTAGTCTTTGAGTTACAACCATTTGTTTAACAACTGTTTGAAGTTATGACAGGGCTGGCTGAAAAAAGTTATTTACAACCAGTCCCCACATGTGAACCCAACAGCATCCCCACAGTTACATGATTGTCATTTGAAACTTTCGCAGAGGGCTTCAACAGGTAAAGTCAATGGGGGAAGCCAGATTTGCTTAACTAACAATTGCATGATTTGTTTCACAACTGCAGTCAAAAAAGTCATAAAATTCAACGTGGGTCACTTAGTGACTGCTTTGCTTAGCAACAAAAGTTCTAGTCCTAATTGTGGCTGTAAATTGAGGATTACCTGCATTGGGGGAGGGGAGAAAATGATTGACCACCCGGTCTGTTAAACAAAATTTGGGTGGAAAACATTTAGATGGGAAATGATTTGTAATATCTAGGAAAAGTTCTCCTTTGCCCAACACATCACCAATTAACTGCAAGAAATCTCTTCTAGAGGATCTGGTCATTGAAATCAATCTGTTGCCTGGAAGTGGAGACAGGCGTCCTTGGTGGCGTCAGGCCTGAAGTTTTGGGAAAGGCAGCCATAGGGCGGCTGCCTCCCTTCACACCATGTGGCTGGGCCCCCAGGGGACCTTGACCCGCAGGGCCAGAAGCCAGGCAGTCTGACTGCTGGAACAAGCAGAAGCCCAGAGGGGGCCCCAGGCCAGCCCTCCTTGGAGAAGCGGCACTCACCTGTGCGGAACAGGAGGAGCAGCCAGGCGCCCAAATGGAGCCCCAGAGGCATCTTCCTGCCCTCCATCCGTTGCTTCCCTGTTGGTACTTTGAGGGGTCTCCCAGACGAACCTGCTGCGTCTCTCTTCAGGAGGGCTTTGAGAACCAAGCTGAGCAATCAGTAAAGAAAGAGAAAGAAACCCTCCGTGGCCCCAGCCTTGCCAGGAAGTGGGAGCTCTAGCAAAGCAGGAGGAGCGAGCCGCTGAAGCTCAGTGAAGGCACGGATGGAGCTGGGGCCGCTCAGCCGCACCCCCTGCAGGAGATTTCAATTGGGGACTCGGGGAGGGAGGGGGCTCTTCCAGCAATATGGAAGAGGCAGTCACAGGCTGTGGGCCTAAAAGGCACTCACTCACCCCATCTACCTCTTCAATTCCTCACCCCCACACTCTAGCCCTTAACTACAGCCAGATTTCTCTGCAGGAAACAGCCTCTGGGCCACTAGAGGCCCTACTGGGAACTGGAGCAGGTTGACCCAGCTGGTGCTTCAGTGGGGGCTCAGCAGTCAATCCAAGGGAGAAGGCTGGACCATGATCTAACATTTGTGATGGAAGAAAGCGAAGGCAAACTCCTTCCAAACATCTGGCTGGCAAGAAAATTGGTTGATATTTTTGGGAGCCCCCAGTTTGAGTTCCTCTGGTCATCACAGCTGGCAACCCCTCCCTGACCAACATCCACTCCTCTACCACAGTTGCCACTCCAGCAGGTGTGGCAGAGATGCCCTATGGCAAGCAGGCACAGCAGAGCCAAGGCTTTAATTCCAGGCACTATGGTGCCTCCCTGGGATTACCACCTGGTCCTGCCAGGCCTTGGCTGGAGCCCCTCCTCTGCTGCATTTTGGGTCGGCATCGGCCGGAGCTCAGCCTGATGGCATCAGATGCTGGCCAAACTTAAGCTCCTCTTTTCAGGTCAAGAGAGAGACTTCTGACCATGTGCAGTCAGCTCCTGTAGCCTCACCAGTCACAATAACTGCTTCTTAGGAAGATGGAGGGGGGGAGAAGGGGGGAGCTGTTTAAGAGATACTTTAATGTTCAGATTGTCATCTGGAGGTGCCAGAGGTGTAGTGCCGAAAATAAACCCAGCAAACAAAATCCCCACACCGTCCTCTCTCTGCCCAATCCCTTCAGACTCAAATTGAAGCATACACCCAGTCCCAGACAAGGCCTTCCACAAGCCGGTCTTAAACCAACTGGGTGAAGTACCCCAACCTTCTCCTTCACAAGTGGCTTTCCAGCTCCTGTGGCCACCAGAAAGGCTCCCTTGGCCTAAGGACAAGACTGACCCAGCCACATAGCCCAAGTGGCCAGCCAATCAGATTCCGAAGACTTCCTGCCTTGTAGCTCTAACTTCTATAAACATCTTGGCTTTCCCGTAGTTTGGGGCCCCTTTTTCTTCTAATGCAGACACTCAACAGTCCTTGCAATAAACACAGTTCTTCTCCCTAGTGGTGTGCTCCTTCAGCAATTTTCCACGACAGTTTATATTTTGAATTGTACACTCTTGTTATTTTTATTCTGTGTTTTATGTTGCTCTGTGTCAAGTGTCCCCAGGACTGGGACAGTATAAATGAAACGAAATTATAAACCAATCAATGTTATTTTTCTGTGGAAAGGAATAATAGGCTGTAGCTGGCCTTGATGTTGCAAAGGGATGCACCCAGCCAGCTGGGTCTGGGGGCCCAGGGACTGTCCCCTAGGGCTGCCCTTTGGGTCTGCTATGCTGGGCTCCCTCCTGGGGCCCCCAGGGTGAGAGGACAGGTTCTCTACTACTGCTGTTCTTATTCAAGGGGTGGTTTGGATGACTGACTCCTCCTCCTCCTCCTCCTCTTTCCTGATAAGGAACAAGAATTCTTTACATTGAGGGCGGACTGGTCAAAAACAATGAATAGCATTACATTGCATTGTAAGATGTCCAGTTAGATCGGCAGGGAAAGAGAGAGAGAGAGAGAGAGAGAGAGAGAGAGAGAGAGAGAGAGAGAGAGAGAGAGAGAATGTTAGGTGGGGGAAAGAGAGAGCAGAATGGTGGCTCTTGGGCAGTTAATTCCCTGGCTGTTAAGTGTTAATTCTAGCAAAAAGACTGGAGGGATGGTAGTTCCCTCTAGCCCTCTCACCCAGTAGTGAAATTCAAATATTTTTACTACCAGTTCTGTGGGCATGGCTTGGTGGGCATGGTATGGCTTGGTGGGCATGGCAGGGGAAGGATACTGCAAAATCCCCATTCCCACCCCACTCTGGGGCCAGTCAGACTCACCCCATGCTAAGTGGAGATACCAGGTTGGGAAAAGGCCCAGCAGGTTCCCCTTCCCTGGGGAGGCTGTTGCTGATGTCCTGGGCCAGGCTTGGCACTACCTTTAGCGGGTGGTGACAATCTTGGCAAGAATTTATATTTACCGACAAAGAAATAAAGGGAGAGTAGGAAAGATCTATTTCAAGCTATTTAGTTCTTGTCAGCTAGCCATACCCTTCTGGGATTCGAACGCGGGAAGCAGTGGAAGCTGAATGCTCCATCCCATATTTGGGTAGATCAGGTTGCCCTGATAAAAACAACACTTGATCTTGGCCAGAATCTCCTTTTATTTCGACGGTCCCTAACAATTCTAGGGCTTTCCGCAAATCCCGGGACCGGGGGAGGCAAGAGCGCGCGGGCCACGGCTCCTGGGAGAGGACGTCTTCGCCTCGCTCCGGTGCACGGGAGCTCCAGGACGGCCGCGCCAGCGAGGAGCCGGTCGGCGGCGCCCGGCCCCAGCACCGCTCCTGGCCTGGAGGACGGGGGCGGGGGGCGGGCGTCCCGTGGGAGGCTCCCAATCAGTGCGTGACGCGCCCGGCTCATTCCAGCTCCGGGAGGCATTTCGGCGGAGCTGCTGGCTGGATCCCCCAGAGGCAGGCGCCCCGGCTCATGGCCCCCCCGGCATCGCGGCGCGCGGCACCCGCGGCTGCCTGGGGCTTCTTTCTGCTCGGTAAGACAAGCCTGCCCGGGCGGAGCGGCGGTGGAAGCCCCGGCTGGGCCGCCTCTCTGCGGACCCCGATCCTGGGTCCCGATCCCGACCCCGTGGAAGGCAGAGGCGCGGAGTCGCCGCCTGTAGGCCGTCCCCTGCAGCGGTTGCGGACCCCGGCCGCCACGCTCGGGGCTGCCCTGGGCGGCGGCGTCACCCAGCCGACGAGTTCCTGCACGTCGGAGCAGCGACCTGCTCAGCAGCGCCCTTCCCCGCTGCGGAATTCGCGCTGGCTCACTCGCCGCAGATTGGGCAGCACCCACCTCCAGGAAGCGGCGCCGCTCTGCGCTTCCTTCGGCAGGGCGCCTTCGGCCATTCCCCTGCAGCGGCATTCCCCTTCTGCTTCTCCCTGCAGCGCTCGGGCCGGTGGCAGCTATGGAAACGTTCACCTCTGGCACCCTGGAAGCGTTGAACGGGACCGACGTGCGCTTGAAGTGCACCTTCCGCAGCCCAGTCCCAGTGGGGCCGAAGCTGACGGTTTCCTGGTACTTCCAGTCAGAGCTGAAGGAGCCCCTGGAGGCGGTCAGTCATGCTCAGTCCCCTTGCGGTGTGGTGCGGTGGGGCAGAGAGGCTGCGAAGGGTCAGCGGGTGGGGTGGGGGCTCGGCTCCGAGGCACCTGGGGAGAAAGGACAGTGTCCGTCCCCCCCCCCCCCCCCGGGCCAAGGGGAAGGGCAGAGCACTTGGCTCAGGCAGGATTTGGCTCAGCAGGCAGGATTCCCAGAAGGAATTCAGGACCCTTATGCTGGAGCCTCCGCCCAGTCTCATCTGCCGGTCCACTCAAACAGAGGTAGCTGCCACTGAGAGGAAGGTTTGGTATGCCCCCAAGCCCCAGGCAAACTCTCTTCCAGAGAAGCTCTGGGGAAGCTTCCCCAGTGAGGGCCTTCTCCTGGCTGCTGAGCATCCCCCCTTCTCTGCAGCAAGTTCTGCATCATAGCCTTGGGCAGGGTGCTTCTCTTCCCAGAGTCCTTTCACAAAGCAGTGAGAGAAATGGTCTGAGAAATCCCCTGGACTGGGGTGCAGGATATGCTGCTAAGCGAGGACCAGGAGCTGCCTAACGCCGCCGCTGGTGCTCTCTTGGCTATGCTCAGGTGTTCTACTACAACTTGGAGGCTTACCCCTCCAAATCAGGCCGCTTCCTAGGCAGAATCACCTGGGATGGCAACGTACACAAAGACGACGCTTCAGTTATGCTCCACAATGTGAGCCCCAAGGACAATGGGACTTTCCAGTGCCATGTGAAGAACCCACCTGATGTGGACGGTGTCATTGGCGAGATCCGGCTGAGTATTGTGCTGAAAAGTGAGTGGCCCGGGTGGGCTGCAGGGGTCTGGAATTGCTACGCTTGCGTTTCTCCTCCTCACCTGCCATCCTGTTGTCTCTGGATAGGGAGCTTCTCAGAGGTGCATATTTTGTTCCTCACCATTGGCATTTCCTGTGCTGCAATGGTCATCCTTGTTGTGGTCGTGGTGATCTGGCGTCATTGGCGAAGGACGCAGCAAGACAAGACAAGGGAGGTGGGCAGGTGAGTTGCAGGGTGGGACTGGCTTCCTGGGTGGCACTCTTTTGAGGCAGAGGACTGTGCAGGTGGGTGGAAATGGAACTCCGCTAAGGAGGAGCTGGCATGGTCTGAATTCACCTAGCAGAATCCAGAAACCCCAGAGAGCCCTGCCAACGGCTGAGTTGAAGCTGCCCAGCAGACTGAAATGGACTAATCAGAGACTACACAGAGGTTCCTTTGAATGGCCTCTCCCTACAGTCAGGAGGGAGGCGGCTAATTATTATTATTATTATTATTTTTAGAGAATTTTTTTATTTTTTAAAACAAAACAAATCCATCATCCATACAATTGCAAACGGTGTGTCAGTCGGTTACAAATCTTTTGTGTACTAGTAATTATCTAATTTCTCATTGTACCAATCTAATAAGTATCTTTGTAATATAATCCTCATTAATCATTCAACTATAACATTACCCCTCTTCTCATAAAAATTATTTTCAAATATTTATATTATAACATTCTTAGTCATATAACTTTGCATTATATTTTGTATATTTCTACCATTCTTACGTTATACTGGTCTCATCCCTATTTCATTTCCATGTTTTATTATCTAGCCATTGATAAAATAAATCCCATATCTTATAATATTGTTTATCTTCTTGTTTTCTAATTTCAAATGTCAATTTGCTCATTTCAGCACATTCCATAATTTTCTTGATAACTTCATCTTGCGTTGGTATTTTCTCATTTTTCCAATTTTTAGCAAACACAATTCTAGCCGCTGTTAATACATTCACAATCAAATATCTGAATTCTCTATTGTATATTTCTGGTACAATCCCCAATAAAAAGATAAAAAACAAAAAAGAATTGGTGGAAGTATCGAAGATGCAGGTCACAAACAAGGGAGGCGGCTAATTATTGATCGACTCTGTGGGTGCTTTATATGTACAGTGCAACATCTGGTTCCAATGTTCAAGGCAGGGCATCTTCCCCTCTGCTTCCTACAGCTGAGCCCCTCCAAAAAGACCCCCTTGCCTCCCTTGGATGGCTTGGCGGTAAAAGGCAGATGTGGCTGGGCTCAGCAGTGATTTTGCAGCCCCCCAGCAGGAATAGGCAGCCAGAGCATCCCCCACCAACACCCCTGAGCCAGGGATGGCCTACCCAGCTGTCCTGCCCCATCTTCCCACCCACCTCCTGCCCCATCTCATCCCACCCATCTTCCTGCCTCCTGACCTGCAGTTGCTGCCCTTCCTCTCTTCTCAAATAGGTCAGAGCAATTGAAACTGAAGGAAGGCGGAGAGGAAAAGGAGACCCCTCTGTCAGGACAGGGGACCTGTCGGTCTTGGTAAGGATGCTGGAGCTGGAGGGGTTTGACTGGCACCGGGCAGGAGCTGTTACCAACTACTCCAGGACGGAGGTGGGAGGCTGAAGTTTCCCTTCCCTCTAAGAGAGACCAGGGATGGAGAGGCTGCTGCCACACCTGCCAGTCTAGCCTTTGTGGCCACTCAGGCTTCCTCCCGGTTGGAGGCCTGGGTGAGTCCCTCCCCGGGAGCCCCTCCCACAATAACTCCTTGTGTGCTTTTCTCTTCCAGATCCACCCATGGATGGTGTGGCCTGCTGGAGTGGAGATGGCAAAGATGCTTGTGCTCCTGGCCTTGAAGGAGAAGACCTCCTGCACACAGAAGGCCTGTAGGAGACAAAACCTCACCTTCTGCCCATGTGACACCAAAGGTCTGCCTAGCCAGTCTTCTCCATATGCTTGAAGCAGCAGCCCTCCCCTGCCCACCTTGAGTATGGGTTGCCTTTGGCTTGGTGACTGAAGACCTCAGGGCACTGGCCACCTAGTTGAGGTCAGCAGAAGATCTGGTCAAGACAGACTGGCCAGGCAAAGCTTGGCGAAAGGGGATGGGGAACCACTTTGCCAACTGTTCTGCTCTCTTTCCTGGGCCAACGCCCAGGCAAATGGCTAAGGGGGAGCCCCCAACCACTTTGAAAAGGGCCTTCTCTTCAAACAGGATCTCTTCAAGCCCCTTTTTCTGTGGCCCGCCCTGCCTGGAGTAGCAGGAACCCTGCCTGATTCTGTGCAGGCAGAGGATCTCTGAAAGGGAGTGAGGAACCAGTTCCTGCTAGGGGCAGCGATTCTGTCTCCTTCATGGTCCCCCAGCCCAGGCTGGCAGCATAAATCTCCTCCTTAAAACCAGGGTTTGCTTTCTCCTTCAGGAGGATTTAAGAGCCCTGGACAAAAAAAAAATTCTGACCATTGAGCCCCTTTTATGCAGCACCACTATAGCAACCCTGCCAACAGCTACCTCTAAAATTCACCAGCTTCAGATATTAGAGGACTGTCCGATGGATTTCTTATGGGCCACTCTTTCATATCCTTAGGTGACACACTTTCATACACTAATTTATTTAAAGTGTCTTGTTAAATTTTGTATGCAAATGGAATATTTTATAATAAAGGTACAATTGCCTGGGATTAAAAGTGACTAGTTTAATGGAATGTAGTATGGCACCCCATCCAGATCAATTGCACACTCCTCAAAGTCAGATGGACCTAGAAGTGTGGATTCTGCAAACTACAATCCTGGGAGGGAGCACAAAAAGAAGTTCCTGCCCAGAGGCCCAGGAGGAGCAAGGGGGAGACCCAGATGAATTTAGGAGGCAGCTAAGAGGAGGGTGTAGCAGATCATGGGGAAGTAGTGTGGAGTCTCTGGCAGTGTCTGGACTTGGGTTGGGAGGGAGGGAGGGAGGGAGAGAGGACTGGGTAATGCTGCCTAAGAGACCCGCAGAATGTGCGGTGATCACATTGCCTCTCCTGGGTCAAACTCCCTTGTCCTCCAATGGCCTCTGGAGCAAGATCTCAGTGGGCGCAGTCGGCTGATCCTCATTCAAGGCTTTGGGACAGCAGCTGGGGCGGGAAGGGCCTTCTGGCCAAACCCAGCCTGCTCCATCTTGCAGAGAAGAACTCTGTTGCAGACCAATCATCTTGACCAAGGACCACAATGGCTACCAGAGCCTCTTTTGCACATGAGGCTACTGGTGTCGCATTGATAAAAGAAAAAGAAAAATACAATTTCACCTCCATGATAAAATTCTTCTTTCTTGGTCAGGTGATGTGAGGTGATTACTTGTTAAGTCATGGCTGGGCTGGGCCGTTGCATTCCGGAGATGTTAATGGGAGTTGTTTGGTTCAGGTCTAGCAAGTCCTGGGTGGCCAAGCTGGGGCCCAGGCAGCAAACCAAGCTGAAGGCAAATACAAATACACCATGCAGACCACGAGTGTCCTTCAGGAGCTGTAATATTTCTATTTCTTGCATCGTGTTTGATCTTTAATCTGCACAGACAGATTCGGAAGGCCGCTATTTTGGCGACAATAGCTCTGGCCTGGATAGCTCTGCAGACAAGGCACTGTAATTTAACACCAGCTGTCTGCAATTAAAGTAAGTTCGAATCTCACCAGGCTCAAGGTTGACTCAGCCTTCCATCCTTTCTAAGGTAGGTAAATTGAGGACCCAGTTTGTGGAGGCAATAAACTGACTTTGTATAAAATATACAAAAGTATGAAGGCTATTGCTTAACGCACTGTAAGCCGCCCTGAGTCTCCGGAGAAGGGCGGCATATAAATCAAATTTAAAAAAAAAATTGCTCTCGGGCAGGTTCGCCCACCCTGCCCGCCTCTTTTAGTCTATTCAGCTGCCCCCCCCCCCGAAGGTTGAAAAGCGGCCAAAGAGCCTTGACCGGTGCCGGACGTCTGGTCTCCCCAATGGGGTTCCTGCTCTCTTCCCCCTTTCTGGCCAGATCCGCTCCAGATCTGCCGGTTTCCCCCAAATCTTCCCCGGGGAGCGCCCCCCCCAGCTTCCTAAGACCAGCGGCGGGAAAAAGAGGACGCTCCTGTCCCCAGCGCTGGCAGAGCTCCTCGGAGCAGGGCCCGCCTCTTCCGGCTTCCCCGGCCGGTCGGCCCGGCAGGTGAGGCAGGGCCCGGCAAGATGGGGCTGAAGCGGAAGAAGCCCGGCGGAGCGACCGCGCTGCCTCTGCTCCTCTTGGGTGAGCGGGGCTGGGAGACGGGAGGACGGCCAGCTGGGGAAGGGTCGCTGGGGTCGCGGGGAAGCCTCAGCCAGGGGCCCGCCCGGCTGCCCCCCAGGCCCGGAGGGCAACGGACGGCCCGGGAAGGAGGTTTCGGGCGGGTGTTCGCTTTTCCCGCGCCGGTCTGCTTTCCCTCCCGACGGGCCCGGGAGACTGACCCGCGCTGCGGCTGTGCTTGCAGCGGTTGCCAGAGTCCACCTGCTGGAGATCCAGGCCGCTGCCCAAGTTCGCGCGTTTGTGGGTGAGCCGGTGACCCTCAAGTGCTGGTTCAAATCCTCCGCTCCAGTCACGGAGAAGCTCACCATCGACTGGACTTACCGGCCTCTTGCAGGCGGCAACTTGGAACCGGTGAGCTGTGGAGGTCTCTGGTTCTGCTGCTTTGGTGGCCCTGAAGTGGCTTGATGAAAGGAGTCCAGCAGCCTGGTGCCCCCTTCTCCCTGGGGTGGGGGGGGGGCGGTTGGCTGCTGTTGGCTCTTCTGCTCTGGAACGCCTTCCCCCGCTCTCCCCCAGGTCTTCCACTACCAGTCCAGTGCCTACCCAGCCAAGAGAGGGAGCTTCCAGGAGAGAGTTTCTTGGGCTGGCGATGTGGCCAAGCAGGACGCTTCAATTATGATCTGGAATCCAACCCTGGAGGACAACGGGACCTTCACCTGTTCTGTGAAGAACCCCCCTGATGTGCAGCACAACATTCCCCAAACCCTCCTGACAGTCAGCCAGAGAGGTAAAGCAGAGAGCCCAGTGCCCAGGACAGGACGGGGGGGGGGGGTGGGGGGGTGTCCAGCAGGCACTGGGTTGCCACTGCCAGCTGCTTCCTGAAAGTCTGAGCCTCTTGGCTCAGGGCGGGGGTCCTTCTGCCTGCCTGCAGAATGTCTTCCAGTTTGGGGTGCCTTGGGTAGCAGAGGGGGCTGTGCTAGTCCCTATCATGGGCATTTGTGCTGGGGGGTGGACCTGGGGGACTCTGGTAGGCTCACGTAGGGGCTGCTTTAGTAGCTGGCCAGAGGGAGTTTTGCTCTGCCTGCCGCATCCTGCTGTTTCCAAAGGTGCCTCCTTCCAGCTGACTTCATCTGGACTGCTTTCCATCCTGGTCTTTCTTCCCTCTGGCATCGTGGTGGTTCTGCTGCTGGTTCGGATGAATCAGAAATCTGGGCTGATGAAAGCAAGGAGGCAGCTTGGTTACAAGAAGTCCTCCATTGAAGTCTCTGAAGAGTAAGAGCGATGGGGGGGAGGGATTGAATGGCAGAGAAAAAGGAGGTTTTGAAGAGGGGCTGGGATGGCCCCCAGCCCCTCTTAAGGGAGTTAAAGATGGCCCTCCCTCTGCTGCACCCCAGGCCAAGCGGCAGCTGAGAAGGAGAAGCCAATGCTCAAAGGGCTCCGAGGTCCACTTGGTAGGAGCAGAGGGGCAAATGATTGGGCTGGTGGTTGAGCTGGTTTCTTCCCTGTCCTTTTTCTATAGACCTGAGCAAAGTGGCTGCAGGGAGCGGCTGGTTAGCTGTTGTATGCAGTGCCTGGTAAGCCAAAAGTCCATTAAGAGAGAAATCTTTTGCATTTTCCCCACGTTATGGAATCTCACTGGGAAGGCAGCAGAAGTTCAGCCTTATCCCTGCTTGCATCCCTCTCATTCTCCCCCCCTGAGAACCAGCAGACACTGAAGGCTGCTCATTGCAGAGTGCCTAGACTGCCCTCAGAATGCCCTGGAGGGTTGCTGAGTTCAAAAAGGTGACTCAAACAGAATACATAGGAGGTTATATAGGAGATGCCAACAAGGCTCTGTAGTTGGGAGTGAAGGGAGACCTGCTGGAGATAGTGAAGTTATTGGTGGAGTAGAAAATGCGGACAGAGAAAAGTCCTTCATCTCCCAGCAAATGTTGTAACTTAGAATCATACATAATCCTTGTTTACCAGCTGCTCATTCAGCAACTGTTCAAACTTGTGATGGTGCTGAAAAAAATATCTTTACACTCAATTTATGACCATTAATGACCTTCACAGAATCCCTGTCATAGGACTTCCATCATGTTCAATACACAACCTGTGTGTGTGAACTGTTTCCCCCCACCTTGTGGTTTGGAAAGGAAGGGGTTACAAGAGAGTAAGCTATTTGCTCTTCTACACGTTGAAAGCAATGAAATCCCATTGGCAAAAGGAAGGGGTCAGGGAAGAAAGGATTCCTTCTTTTCCTCCTCTTCCCTCCACAGAGTGGAGAGGAAGAGACTTCGAAAGAGTGCTGTAAACTGTATGCCGCACCTGTGGCTCCCAGCCCTGGGTTGCCAGTACCATTACATTAGTTTCCATTACAAGAACATTCCAAAGCGGGCAGCGATTAGGGGGCAAACAAAGCAGAAAACGTGAAACTGACTAATCTTGTCAGAAAGCACAATCCAATCCATTTAGCCGTGTCTTTGTTTAGTTGTAGAATTGCCAGTTCCATTTAAGGTGTTACGTGAAGATTATCGATGAGCATAGAAGATCAATTTATTATTTATTAATCAATCAAATGTATATAGCTGCCTTCCTCACACAAATTAATTCTAGTTCATGTACAATAAAACCAACAGTTGAAATATTTCATAAAGGACACTTAAATATAAGAGCAAGATCGTGAGGGAATGCATCCGAATGTTACTTATGATGCAGCCAGGATGCAGGATCCCCTGGGGGAGAATCCCACCCCCCAAAGAGCTAGCCACAGGTGGGGAGAGGGATGATGGGCCATGGGACGGGTGCCCCAGTAGAGAAGGCTCTGCTCCTCAGTTCCGTAAGAGGAAACTACTTAGCCGATGAGACCTGCCAGACCTGATGGGATGAGAAGATTTACAGGTAGTCCTCGACTTACGACCACAGTTGAGCCCAAAATTTCTGTTGCTAAGCGAGACATTTAAGTGAATTTTGCCCCATTTTATGGCGTTTCTTGCCACAGTTATTAAATTAATCACTGCAGTTGTTAAGTTAGTGACACGGTTATTAAGTGAACCTGGCTTCCCCATTGACTTTGCTGGTCAGAAAGTTTCAAAAGTGACCCTAGGTTATGACAACTGCCATAAATATGAACCAGTTGCCAAGCATTCAAATTTTGATCAAGTGACCATGGGGATGCTACAACAGTCATAAGTGTGAAAAATGGTCATAAGTCACTTTTTTCAGTGCCACTGTAACTTTCAACAGTCACTAAATGAACTGTTGTAAGTAGAGAACTATCTGTAATCAGTGAGAGGCATCCCTCAGATAGATTCAGAACAATAAAAGAGGACCTCCTTATACAAAGCTTCAGTCTAAGGTTTGCCAGCATCAGCAATAGTCAAAGCCACACCACCCTTTAGTGGTGTAAAACAGGGCCGAACTCTTAATAGGTCTTAGTTCGAGTGGCATTTCTTGGGCATCATGCCAATTGCTAGCAAGAGGGGTGAGCTTGCCTGCCTTTGCTTGCCTGCCTTTGCTGTGTGAATTGAATGCTGGCAGGAGAGACCTGCAGGTTGCTTGCATTATTTGGGGGGGGGATGTCCTCTGCAGGGGGGGGGAGTGGTGGTTTTCTTGCTGGGATCTTCACCCCCGAGACACCCTCTTTGGGCCTGAGCCAGCAGCACTTGTGACCCAAATGGCTGAGCCAAGCGAAGGGCACGCGGGTCTCCTCGGCTCCCTTCCTGACTGCTATTTCTTACCTCCCATTCAGGACACTGATGAGGAGGAACCGTACTGACACTGACAGTGGGAGAAAGTGTGTCTTTGGCAGCACCACCAAGATCCAGCTCAGAAAATCTCCAATGAATGGAACTTTACCTAGAGTAAAATGACTGGATTTCATTCCATTCTAGGAATTATCCTGATTTGATATTTTCTCTTTTCTTGCCTTCTCTTGCCCTGTGAATAGGCCTGGAAAAGGGGGCAGCGGAGGGTCTATCTGGCAGCCAGGCTCTTGGGTTTCTTCTTCTTCTTCTTCTTCTTCTTCTTCTTCTTCTTCTTCTTCTTCTTCTTCTTCTTCTTCTTCTTCTTCTTCTTCTTCTTCTTCTTCTTCTTCTTCTTCTTCTTCTTCTTCTTCTTCTTCTTCTTCTTCTTCTTCTTCTTCTTCTTCTTCATGAGCTTCTGGCTCATGAAATGCGAGTATTGTCTCAAGCTCTTCTCTAGGATCTTTCTGTCCTGAGAAACCACCCATATAGTTTGAGCTCACAACCGGAAGAGAAGATGGTGAGGGTGAAGACTAACTTAGAGACACATGATCAGGCTCTTCATGGTCTCCCCTGTAGGCAGTAAATGTCGGCCACTTCAGTGTGGCCATTGCTGGATACAAGCACATGTCTACAGTGGCTGCAAGGCCCCTCCCTATCTTTCTGGATCTGGGCCTCCTATGGAAAGAGGGCCAAGTCTCCTATGCCTTAACGTGGAAATGCATATGAACCGGCTGGAGCTAAATGTTCCCCGGCTGTCCCCAACTCTCATCCTTGGGAATGCTGGCCTTAGGGCCTTCGCCTGCAGATCCACCCCACCTCCCTTTCTTTTCTTCCTTGGTCCGCTTTCCTTTGCAGAAAACCACTCCTTCTACAACCAATAAAATGCCTTGTGCCAACTCCATCCATTCTTTGTCTTTTTGGTTTGGGGGGGAGTAGGGGAGGAATTGGGAAAAGCACACACCTGCCTTCCCTGCTTTTGGTTTTGGACAGCACCTAACCGGACTGCGGTGGGGGCTGCTGCAGGTTGAATAACCTTCCAGCCCAGAAGGATGAAAGACCAGGATTCTGCTGCCAGCCAAATGCCAAAAATCCTTGCAGATGATGAAAGAAAACCACGGTCTTCCCCAGTTTACCACCAAGAGCCTGAGTGCTCTTCTCCTTTCCTTTAAGGGAGAGGCCAGCTGGGGTCTCCCTCTGGCTCAGTGAGCAGGGCCAATCATACCTGGCCCCTTTGGAGCCACTTCTGAACACCCAACACGCGCAAGTTCCGCGCAAGCTTAGAGTGGCTATGGGGCTGAAGTTCTGGAATTTACTCAGAGCCATTGGAATAGTCTTTACATTCAGTGACAATAACTGTGTGCTAAATGTATTGCACTAGCAATGTGAGTGGCCACAGTTACCTTCTTGGCTCTTATTTTGGTGAGAAATGATTGTCATTCGCTTGGCCTTTAAGAGAATCAAGACTTCTAGTCCTGGTTTTTGCAGGCACTTGGAGATGTCCCAACAATCTGGTGGGCAGTTTCTTGAGATGCCAGTTTGACCTTCTGTTCCAAGGCAGTAAGAGCCCTGGCAGCTTGTTCTGACCAGCCCTCCCTGCATGTGGATTCCAGGCAATGAAACACTAGAGAGAGGCCTGGAAGGAGACTGGTGGAAACCAAGGACATGACTGTTGGCTCTATGCCATGGCAGCAGGGCACTGACTGAGCATGTCTCTGGCCTTGTTTAAGGACACCCATTCCTTGTTGAGCTGCTTGGAATCAGATGCTGGCACTCTGGATTCCAAGGAGATGATGTGATGGTGCCTTGCAAGCTGACCTGTGGTTTATCTGAACCTGTAAACTCTGGGGGTGGGGGGTATGTGTGTGTTGATCTCCAGCATATGTGGGCTGCTTCCTTGCCTCTCCCATCTTGTGCAACTGCCAGTGAAGGGAGGAGGGATTAGAGTCTGCCCTTCACAATAAAGGTGGGGATGGACTGGAGGGGCCCTTGGATTTCTGTCTCCTTAAGAAGCCATACTTGACCCATAGGAAACAACTTTTGGCCAGTCTCTGACTTTCTAGGGAAAACTGTTGATAAGGTGATTGGGCAGCAGTTCCAGGAAGTCTTGGGTGAAAAGAATAATCTGTGTTCTTTCCAGCCTGGATGCAGTCCAGGGTATCTGTTGACCATTCTTTCTTGTCCTGTTGGATAGGAGTGGTGGTGGAGGGCTGGATCCCGTCCAACTTGGCCAGTCTCTCTTGAAGTTCAATGGCCCAGACCACAGACCAGCACCTGCTCTTGACAAAGGCCTGTAGAGCAGCTCAGAGAAGATCCAGGGCATCGGTGCTGCTGTTGGCTCCCTACCTCTGGGATTTGAAGGAAAGTAAACCAGGACTCGGACTGGCTGGGCTACTTCTCCCCCCCCCCCCCACACACCCCAAGAGGGTCTCCTTCGGGCTCTCTTCTCCTGGGATACTAAGAGGAAGTACGTGAGCTTTGGAAACCCAGCAAGAAGCCCAGGCCGTCCTTGCACGGAACTGAAGGCAGAGCAGGAAGTTCGGGCGGCTCCAGCCCGGGAGGCTCCAGTCTCGGCCATCAACTTTTCTCCGCCGCTGAGAAATGGTGGTGGAGGGAGGGTCGCTCTGCTTCCGGCCTCCCGATGCCGTTTATGCAGACGCCTGCAGGAGTCTAGGGAGGAAAGGAAAACGTCGAGCGGCTCCTGCAGGACAACGGACAGCGACGCGGCAGAAACCCCACTGCTCCGGCGGCGCCTTAAAAGAAACGACCCCGGGGCAGAAGGGCGTCCTCCCTCCCCCCCCCGGGCCTCCCGAGAGCGCAGCCCGGCCGGCGTGGTGCAGGGGTGGGGGCGCGGGGGGTAGCTCCCCGCCGGAGTCCGGGCAGACAGCCCGCTGCAATCTCTTGGTTCGCGTCTCCACCCGCTCAAGTTTGATAACAGGAGCAATTGCGCTCGCGGCTGGTTTTCACTGGAAGCGCGGTGCAAATTGCACGGCCTCTTGAGCAAAGGAGTTCCCAGGAACGGAGTTTTTGCGACTGCCTCTTGCAGTCGGTGTGCGCGAGAAGTTACACCCACCATTCTTTCCATGGCAACCGTAGGAGCCGCTACTTTGGGGGGCGGGGGGCGGTACTGGATAATCCTTGGATTATATGCAATGGTTCTAGAAGAGGGGAGGGGGGAATAACCCATTGAGACGAAGACCAACGAAGGGGAACGTTCCCGCTGACCCTCAGGGAAGACTCCCCTCCCCTCGCACACACAGTTCCAGCCCAAAGCCCTGCAAGAAACTGCGGCCAACGCGCTGACCCCAGCCCCAGGAGCTGCGATGTTTCCCGCCTGCTCTTCTGGAATCAGCAATTGAGCCCGAAAAGCTGCGGTCCGCAGGAGAATCGCGTCGAGGGCCACCCGCCCGCTTGTTCTTAGCCACAGCCCTTTCCCGCCCTCCCGAATCCTGCTTGCTATCCACCAACCAAAGAATTTTTCTGTCCCCCGATTTTTGGTAGTGGTGGTAGCGGCGGCAACAACAGTGGCCGCCGCCCCTCCAGCCGGCCATCTTGGAGCCAAACCCTCCGCTGCCCAAGGACGATGAGTGCTCCGGACGGACGGTCGAGCACTTGACCTTCGCCCTGTCCAGCTGCTGAGCCCCGCGCGCCGCCGCCCTTGAGGATGAGCCCCGCAAGCCCGGCGCTGCAGCTGCTGCTGCTCTTCCCGCTGGGTAAGTGCCGCGGAGATGGGGGGGAGGGGAATGGGTGAGGCAGGCTTCCGAACTCCGACAGTTTGTGGGGGGGGGGGTGTCAGAGAACACTTGATGACGAGTCACCCTCTCCACATGCGTCCCCAAGGGCTGGCCAGCATGGTGGTTGGAGGGGGAGTCATTGGAGAAGTGGGGCGCAGGGGCTGGGGTCGGGCTATCAACCCAGAGTTACTTTCCTGCAGGCTGGCTTTGGCTCTTCCTCCTAGATAGCGGGGGAAGGCTGGCTTGGGTAGTGGACGAGAAGGGAGACCCACCCCTCCTCCCTTCTCTGCCTGAAGCAAAGGCCGGACATGATGGGAACTCATGTGGGAATACTGACTCCCCGCTGCCCTGAGTGAATTCAGCGACCTGTCCTGCTGGGGGATTCAGCAGCTGCTTCTGGCTGGCCCAAGCAGATCTCTCTTAGTGTGCTCCCACAAGGCTGCGAAGGAGGTGCCAACTTCAGCTGCAATTAGATCTGCCAAGCAGAGCTGGACAACGCCCCCCCCCACTCCCCAATAGCTGCATCCTGTCCCCTGTGGAGTAGGTTGGTCCTAGACTAGAGCCCCGGAATCCAGCTCTGCTGCTGAGTGCAGCCTGGGCCTCTCCCTCTATTAATGTATCCTGGTCAGTGTCCTTGGCGAGCATGCGCACTGGCGCTGGTATAGTGCTGGTAAATTAGGCAGTGAATGAAAGAAGCACAGCAGTTCTCTACAGATCCAGCAGCGGGACCCCATTGAAGGAAGAGCAGGGACATCTGCCGGGAATCCCCAGGGCTGAATGGCTAGAACCTGTGGCTAAGCCCACCCTTGCCCTGGTCTGATCATGGATTGCCCCTCAGTTCTTGGGAGCTGCCCCCTTTGACTTTTCCTGCCTTCCTCAAGAATGAACCCCTGAAAGCTGTCCTATCTCTCTCTGGTGTCCCTTTCGCTCAGGGCGTTCAGGTTATGCCAGCCACCCGCAGCTGCCAATTTGGGGTTTAAGGGCTTCTTGCAGACAACAAAGGGCAGAACACCTCAAAGCCAAAGGCAGGAGACCTCTTGATCCCAGTGCAGGGGTGAGGAGACATGCGCCTATGATTCCAACTGCATTAGTAGCTTTCTGCTGCTTTGGTCATGGGCACTTGAGGGGCTTCGGCCAACTCCCAAAACACCTTTGAGTTCCTTTCTGGATTTGGGAGGGGAGTACAGACGAGAACTCATCTCCACCTGGATGGAGGAAAAGAAAGGCTGCACTGCCCAGCACACCAGCCTTCCCCAGGACTCCCCCTCCCCCCAAAGCACATTGGATGACGTTCCCATCATTCTTGCTCATATAGCACAGAGAAGGCATCTCTCTCCCCTGAAGGATGGTAACTGCCAGCATCTTTGGGAGCCCTCCAAGGTTTGCAACAATATACACCCAAGGTAGACAACTCAGCCGGACATGATAGTGCCAGTTCTGTGGTGTCCACAGTTTCTATACTGTTGGAAGGAGCCCTCCAATGCCCCCCTGGTTGGTAGGCCCTGCAGTTTGTCTTAGTGCAAACAGGAGTAACAGGCCTCTTCTCTCCCTGCTAGTGCTGAACACGCTGGGCATGGAGCTGATGGCCCCAACCACCGTCTATGCTCTGAACGGCTCTTCCATCCGCCTCAGCTGCACTTTCAATTCCTGCTACCAGGTAGACAAAAAGCAGTTCTCCCTGAACTGGACCTACCAAACCTGCCAGAACTGCACCGAAGAGATGGTGAGTATCTGGATCCGGGGGCTGGACAATCCCTCTGCCCCACATTTGAATGCTGCTTGCACCTCCTTGTGAAGGTCTCTGGGCTTCTCAACTGTGCCAGGAGGAGGGGAGCCAGTGGGCAAAATCTGGCTAGCAGGCAAACTCAGTTTCCTCACCCTCCACAGCAGAAACTCTGGGCTTTGCAGCAGTTAGGTGGGTGGGCGGGAGAGGGGAATGGACCATGGACTGTGTGACCCTTGTCCAAGTTTCCTAAACTCCCTGCCTTTCCTCCCTCCCACCCTGCCCACCACCACCAGGAATTCCAGACAGTAGGCCAGACTGGAGTGTGGGGTGCTCCCAAAGATCCCGCCATTCTTCTGATTCTCCCACTCTCGCCCACCCTCCACTCCAGTTCTTGCAGTTTAAGCTGAAAGTGGTTCCTGTGGAGCTGAAGCGTTTTGAGGATCGTGTGGAGTTTACGGGAAACCCCAGCAAGAATGATGTGTCCTTCACCCTCCACAAGGTGCAGCTGGAGGATACAGGGCTGTACAACTGCTACGTGATGAACCCGCCTGACCGACACAAGGGCCACGGCCAGATCAGCCTCCAGGTTCTCACAGAAGGTCAGGCTGTGGTTCCACACCTTTCCCTTCTTGCTTGCTCCCCTTCCTGGAAGACCCCAGAAACCCACTCCGGGACACAGGGGGCTCTTCCCTTCCCCAGAGTGGCCTTTTTCCAGTGTTCTGGAAAAGGGAAACTCCCTCTGGGGTCAAGAAGCCTTTCCTGCAGATGCTGGGAGTAGATCCCAAGTGCTGCTCCTTGCCTGATGCTGGGCTTCTCTCCACAGAGCCCCCAGAGCGGGACTCCACTGTGGCCGTGATTGTGGGGGCCACTGTGGGGGGCTTCCTGGCTGTGGTGATCCTGGCTTTGGTCATTGTCAAGTGTGTCCGGCGCAAGAAGCAGCAGAGGCTCAACACGGATGACCAGAAGACCGAAGAAGAGGGCAAGACAGATGGGGAAGGGAACCCGGAGGAAGGCATGAAGTAGAGGGGGGAGTCTCTCCTCCAGGCTGGCTCCCTGCTCCTCCTTGTCCCTGGCCTCTTCTCCCATGGACTTTCTCTAAAGCAAAGAGCTCCACCCAAAATTTCAGAAAGACTGGGGTGCTTTCTCTCTCCCTCTTCACTGCTGGGCTCTTGGGCCAGAGCACAGCATGGGCTGGCTGCTGGTGGTGGGTTTTTATTGGGGGGAGGGAGTTTGCTGAAACTGAAAGCTGCCTGGGGTGAGTCTCCATTCCTGTCCCAGATGGGCAGTTCCTCCATTTGGACAGAGGAAGCCCTGTTTTGTGTCCCTGGCAAGAAGGCCACCGCCACCACCCCCACCCCTGCTGCCTTCATGGCAAGTCTTGGGAAAGGGAAAGCTTTTTTCCTTTGCTCATGGAAGGGGCCTGAGTGGAGGCAGATGGCTTAGGAGCTGATGAGGGCTCACAGCTCTGTGGCAGGGAGAGGAACTGTGTCCCAAGGCCAAGCAGGATTTCCTCTCCAAAGCAGAAACTGCCATTTCTCACTTTCCACCTTGAATACCAAGCACAATTCACCACTGCCAGGAGAATTCACTGCCAGGGGTCAGCAGCCATCTCTCTTGCAGGCCAGCACTGCACCCCACCCCCATCTTACAAACCCACCGCTGGACTGTTTGGAAGGAATGCTGTTGACCCTCACACCCCTCTCATGAAAAAAACTGAAGGTTTTCTGCCTGGCATAAGCAGGAGGTATGTGCATGTTGAGGGGAGCAGGGGAAGGAAGGAAAGGAAGGAAGGAAGGAAGGAAGGAAGGAAGGAAGGAAGGAAGGAAGGAAGGAAGGAAGGAAGGTTGTCTATTTGGGGCTTAGTGGAAGAGTTTCCACCCAGACCCACTGCAACCAACTGGTCTTTGCTTTCTCTGCTCACACATCTTGCCTGCTAGTTAAAACCCCAATGCAAGAAGGGCCCTGGAGGCCTCCATTCCCCACCCCACCAGCCATGACCCCTCCTGGGATTCTCCACTCAGCAGCCCCTGAACTGGCCCTTACTTCTGGACATGAGGCTCCTTTCCTAGGATGTTGGGGGGGGGGTGAGAACAATTGATTCCCCCGGTGGCTTGTGACTGTGCTGATCTGTCTTTGGCTCTGCTGCTTCTCCTTGGAATTGCACTTTGCTGCCTGCTGATTGCAACCCCCCCACTTCTGTCATGTTCCCAACACCTGCCCTCAGCTGAGATGGGTTATGCAACCTTTCTGTCCTTATTTTGCAAAATCTGCAATTCAGATTCATCAGCCTCAGCCTGAAAAGTTTTCATCGCTCTTCTTGTAACTGCAGAATTGAGTTGGCCTCCATTTGCACGGACAGTGATTTACTGTGCTGCGCTGGAAATCAATGTTTCTTGTCCTGGGTCTGCTCAGGAAGTCCAACAGTCAGATGAAATAAAGCAGAGCTTGCCTCTCAACACAGGCAGACCTCTGCTTCTTTCCCTGGAGGGTGGGCGCCTGGTCTAAGTCCTCTCTCTTCCCCCACCCTAACATACCCCATGGGCCTTCTTCCCTGGTTACTCCTTCTTGTGAAAGGGAAGGGAAGGTTGCCTTCCCCTTTCCCCTTCCCCAACCGCTCTCCACTGGGCCAGATGGATTCAAAGCCAGCGAATCTGAAGGGGGCTGAGAATGGAAGTGGCTTTGGCTGTGGGGCAAGGCTCTTTGAAACTTAGGATCAATAACCTGAACCTCCTACTTTGGATGGAGGGTCTAAAAGACTCCCGCCCCCACACCCACCACTTTATAGCAGGTTAAGTAGTTTGGGGTTCAGTACTTACACAACTCCTTGAAAGCCTCTCGGGTGCCGGGACAAAGGTCGAAACTGCCATGAGCCGGTACTGCAGCAAGCAGCACTGGGGAGACTGGCTGTGGTGTTCCTGGCCCTCTTTGTCTGTCTCTCCCTCCCTCCCTCCAGAAGGGGACTGAGTTGCTTCACAAGAGGCCAAAGTGAGAGACTGAGTGAGGTCCCCACTGCCTCCCTCAGTCTTGGCTCCCTTTCTTAGCCAGGAGGCTGGGAAAGTTTCTTTCTCTTTCAGCCCTCAGCCAGATCAGGGAATCCGTCACCCCTTTGGGTGAGCAGAACTGCTGTCCCACTTGGAGGTGAAGGAGGCTCTCAGGAAGTACCTGGTCTCAGCTGTGACCCTGAAAATTCGCAGTGCTGGTGGGTTGGGCCCGCTAACATGGCAGATTTGGCCACAGAATCTTGGCACTAGGAAAGAAAGCCAGACTCCCAGGAAGGAACATGAACATGCTACAGACCCCGACCTAGTTGGTCGGGTAGCTGGCCACCCCAGAGGACAGGAGCCGGCTGAGGTTGCTGGGCCCGGCTGCCTTCTCTTCCTTGGATGGTGGTGCTCCCCAGGCTGGCCCAGATTAAGTTCTGCAGGGGCCCATCCAAGAAATGCCGCTTGAGGCTGCGGGGGGGGGGGGGGGGGGCGCCTGACTCTCTGTTCCTCCATCCCTCCGGGGCCGAGAGTCTGCGACCAGAAGGCTGGGAAGGAAAGAAACGGGGCCAAAGCTCTCCCTCCCGCAGACTGTCTAGAGGTCCTTGCTGGAGTTACAAACCAGCTCTGGCCGCCCGGAAAATCTGCATGATTCTTGGCTCCCTCTGGGGCAGGCCAAGGGCGGATCAAGCCAGAGATGCCACTTGTCTGCCACGCTTCTTAGGCGCCAGGCGGGCGGCGGCGGCCTCTTTCCTGGAGGGGGCCCAGGTCTCCGTTGCAACACTTCGGCGGAGCAGGAGGCAGACGCGGGAGATCGGCTCCGGACTCCTTCGGCCGGGAAGACCAAGGGTTGCGCATGAAGGGCTTTTGAGCAAGGCGGGTGCGCACGCGCCAGACCCCTTCTGGTCGAGAGAAACTATAAAGAACGGACAATAAAAGTCCGCTGCCCCGACTCTCCTCCTGCCCTCCGAAGAGCCCAGAAACGCGGACCGTCTCCTAACCTGAAGGAGCCCGCCTTCTTACCCGGTGCGAAAGAGAACTGGCTGCAGAACTCGGCAGCGGCCCCGAGGAAGCCTGGCTGGCTGTCCCTGAAACTTTCCCGCGCATGGGTTGGGTCAGCGGGAAGAGGCCCTTCGAGGCTTGAGGCTGGGGAAGGGGAAACGATGCCGCGAGTGCGGAGCAGCCGGCGGAGGGGAGGCTGCAGCAGCAGCAGACGGCTCAAGCTGGAGCTGGGTGTCCCAGGGCAGCGGACGTCCGCAGAGGTTCTTGGGGTGTGCAAAACGCCTGGTCCTCCTCCTCCTCCTCCTCGGTGTCCTCTGGAGAGATCCCGCCCCCGCCCCCCCCCCCGCGGAGGCGGAGAAACCCAACTCCTCAGCCTGGACAGCAGCTTCAAACCCAAGGACGAGCAGTTCTTCCGGGATGCCCGGCCTTCCGCCTCCCGCGAAGGGAGGATTGCGAAGCCAGCAGTTTGCTTCGCGTCAGCTGGGCGCGCTCCCGGGTCCTTGTGAGGGGGCACAAGCAGGGCATGCGGCCGGCCGCCGCCGCGCACCTGCGAAGGCGGGGACAGGCGGAGAGACAGGATCGCCTTGGTGGCCAGAGAGCCAGGCCGCGTGCCCCTCCCCCTCCTGCGAGGGCCCATTTCGGCCTCAGGGAAGCCACCGGGTTTCCTCGGTGAAGTCCTTCGCAAGAATTCGCCGGCGCAGAGCCGCAGAAAATTTTACTGGTCCTTGGGGCTAAACTGCCTCCTCCCGGCTTCCTTCCCGGGAGGGGTACAAGCGGCAGAAAAGAACAGAGGAGCGTCGGAGGAACGGAGTAAGGCTGGGCTGCTGCGGCCCCAGGGAGCCAAGCTTCTCCGGCGAGCGCTGGGATTCCTCTCCGGTGTTCGCTCTTTGAGCCCTGAGGCTGGCTGGCACCAAGCAAACGCCCCTTTGCATGGAGAGCGCGAATGCCTCCCTTCCTCTGGAGAGTCCTGGCCAGCTCCTGGCTGAAGTCCAGCCAGGCCCTCAATGGGCCTAAGTTCTTGGCCTAGTGCCCCTGACTTTCTGCAATGGTCACCGGCAACAAAGGCATGGAAAAAGTATTCCCCTCCCCCCATGCAGTAAGAGCTGCTCCCCCCTCCCCCTAGATTGCTACCCGGAATTTCTGGCACCTTTACAGCTTCTTTTTCTTTTTTTCTTTTTTATCTTTCACTGCACAATCCCTGAGTCATGATTCTCTGGGAGCTTCAGAAGCTGCCACTACCGCAGCATCTCCGCACCATCTACCTGCCACGTCAGCAGAAGCTAGCCCGTGGCTCAGGATGCCCCCAAGACTGGCATCCTCTGCCCTCCCCCTTAAGCCAGGAGCTTTTCCTTTCTTCTTTCCCTCATCTCTCCCCCCCCCCTTTCTATGCAACATCGGAAGGGTTGTCTAGTTTGGATGGCATTGCTCTGGCACAAGCTAGGCTGAGGGTCGCTCTGCTGAAACGGCCGCCAGCTGCTTCCCAGAGAGTGGGATGTTGGAGCCCCACCACCTCCTGCATTCCTGGACCGTGTGAGCTTTGAATTCCTTCCCGAGATGCCTGAAGCAGGTTTGGGCTTGGAGGACACAAGAAGCGTTGATGGGAAAGGCCTGTCCCTAAAGCTAGCCTAGCTAAATTGGCAGCAAAAGCCCAGCTCCCCAGAAGTGAAGGTAGCCCTTCCTTGATCAGCACGAAGGCTTCCCTCCTGCTGCTTCAGCAGTGACTCTACCTTTGCATGTGAGAAAAAATCTTCTCTCTGCCCAATTGCCGCTCCTCGCCTGGTTTTCCTGCTGCCCTTCCATCCCCTGCTCCATCCGGAGCAACCTTCTCAGCCCCCAAATATCCCACTGGAGAGAAGTTAGCTTCCCCACTGCCCCTGCGGGGGATTCAGGGCCAAGCTGGGCAGGGCTTCCTTCCTATTCTAGTCAACAGATAAAGGTGCTGCCTCGCCTACCCCTGGGGAGGACAGGCCAATTTTTGCCCCCCCCCCAAAAGCATCCCTTGCCTATCTTGCTTGGAAATTCCTAAGGCCTAATTCAGCCGCCTGCGTTGGTGGAACAGAGGAGGGAAAGACTCCGTCCCCGTCGGGGTTAAGTGCAAAGCAACCAAAGCGGGAGGGCTTGGCACGCCTGCTCCAGCCGTTTATCCGGCGCTGCGGGCGGCAGGCGGCCAACGACCTTCGGGGAGGACGGTGCCGCTCCCCAGGCCCGGTGCGACGAGGCTGCGCGCGCCCTCCACGCCTCCGCGGGGGGCCTGGCATCACCGCGGAGGCGGTTCCGGGAGTGTCCGCCTCCGCCTCTCGCTGCCGTTTGGGCTGCCGGCTGCTGGAAGGGGCGGCCCGTGCGCGGAGCCAGGAGCGGCAACTGCGGCGGTCGGTCGCGAAAGCAACTTCGGCAGTTGGAGACTGCGGCGTCAACGGGAGAGGAGAAAGGCGGCCGAGGAGTTGCCGAGATGGCCGTGGACTGGCTGGGAGTCGCCTTGCTAGGTAAGGACGCGGAGCCGCTCCGAGCTTCGGGGAACTGTCGGTCGCCTGGGGCCCCAGCCAACTGACCGGTCCGCGGTCACCTAGCAGGGCGCGTGACTCGGACAAAAAGCGGAGGGACATCTGCCTTCCCCTCTCCGCTGGCGCGCGCCACAACTGCAATTCCCTTGGCCCCATCCCGCCGCGGCTCGGCTGCCGTCCCTGCGGACGGGGTGGGTGGGGGGCGGGAGAGCGGGATAGGGGAAGCGCAGGACCGGCGTTTTCTCCCGCATTTGCTGTAGTGTGTTAGGAGACTTTTTGCTCCAGCTGGCAGCCTCTTCTGCCTGCTCGTTCTCTCCCTCCCTCCCTTCCTCCCGGATACCTTTTTAAAGATTCGAGCAGAATCCTAGACAACGCCCCTGGAGTAAGTACGACCTCGCTTTAAGTTTGCTTCGGCTCCAAGAAGCCTCGTTTACACAGAAAGTTTGTGGGAAGTCCGTGTTGAACTTCTTGAAACTAGGGAGCGGGAAGGGTGGTGAATCTCCGGGTTGTTGTGAGGGGTTCAAATAAGAGGATCCGAAGCACCTTCCTTTCCCCCGCTTTACGGCTGATGCTGTTTTCTTTACCTGGAATGTGAGCGTCCCACCCAAGACTTCTGAACAAGTCAGAAGGACGCCAATTCCCTTGGTCTCAATCCTTTCTCTGGAGCAAGCACACAATAGGAAGCGTTCAGGAGACTCAGATGGACCTTGTAGTCCCCCTCCTTTAAATGAATTCTGCCTCCTTACTGAGAGTGCAATTCTAATTGAACTCTTGCAAAAAGAAAAAGAAAAAAAGTCACTCTACTAATGTTAGCAAGGTCAGTTCCCAGTTATTTTGTTTTCTGAATGACAAATACCTGTAGTCAAATAATGTTGTAGTGCCTGATAATTATTTTGTAATAAACTTTAATTACAAAGCCTCCCCCTCCCGTTTCCCTCCCTGGGTCAGTTGTGTAAGAAGCCCCCCTTTAGGGCCTGACAATTGCTCTGTCCCAGACAAACCAGAGGCTCCCATGTTGGCCAATCGGCTGGATGCCACTCAAAGGTCTGGCACCTTGCAGAGGTCTTGTTCCATTCAAATCCCCATCAATTATTTCACATTACCTACATTTGGGCTACAAATATTCAGAGCACCTTGGCTTTGCAGAATCTTTGGTGCTTTGGGGAGCAGGCTGGATGACTTTCTGAGCAAGGATCACCACTGGGCTGGTGCCTCCCGACAGTGACTGCCAGAAGAGGCTGAACCCACTGGAAAGTTGAGCCAGAGGTGAAGAGGCTCTTGGTAATGGGAGAGGCAGCCTCACCTACCTTTGAAAGTGAAGGCTTCTCCTTGAGTCTGAGTGAGCTCTCTTCCTTGAAACACCAGATCTATCCATGGTGACGCACCTGAGTTGCTCTGTGGTCAGGTTCCCTTTGGGGCAGAAATAGAAAAACTGCCATTGGCTCAGGGAGTGAGATGGGTGGATCTGAGTCTATATTCCTTTTGTTTAGTAGAGGCACCTCTTGCCTTTCTTTCAAGAGTTGAAAACAGCTTCCCCAAGTCTCTTCTTTAAGGTTATTCCCATAGTAGCTACCTCCTGGGAAGGGCTGAGAAAAAATAACGGGTCCAAAGTTTCCATGGCTGAGAGCAGATTTGAACCTGGGTCTGCCCTACCACAACTGATGTCATGGTCTCCCTTCCCTGGGTATGTTGCTTTTGAATTCCAGGCATTGGCCTGGGCCGGGGTTGCAGGGATGGGGTGGGTGGACCATGTGCCCAAGTGCTTCTGAACAGCAGGCAGGAGAGCAGCACATCTTGCAACGGCAGGGGCTTCTGGTGGACATCTGCCATTCTCTCCCATGGAAGCCAGCTGGACAAGTACTTAGGGAGGGGATTCTTCCAGGGCACCCTCACTTGTGATCATGCCACAGACAGGTTTAGTTCAAGACACACAGCAATCCAATGTCTGGAGTGGGGATTGCACCCATCTCGGGCCATGGTCCCAAGTCCCCTTGTTGATGGGATGGCCTGGCTAGCCAGTCCTGCCGAGAATTGGGCTCACTTGTACACATGTAAGGAAGCTGGGAGGAGATGCTGGAAGAGAATTTGAGAAGGAGCTAAGCTCTTGAGTGTCCTTGAGTCAGGAAAGGACACTCTTGCACAGCTGACTCTTCACTGTAGAAACACACACACACACACCCCACATACCCTGCTGCACCTGACTGCTCCAGGAACTCTGCTCTTCCGCCACTTCACAGATTCTGACAATTGCCCTTGGCCAACTTTCGGAAGCACAACATAAAGAAGCCTTCTTTTTTAGGCAAGTGCAGGACCCAGATGTTTGAACTGGGAATCAGAGCTGAAATTGCAACTCGGTCCCCTAACCTACTTCATACAAACTGCCAATTTGTTTTAGCTTGTCTAGCATGTTCTGTGAACTTAGTCTGTATGTTAAGCTGCAAAGAGGGAAGTTAGACCAGTCACCATTTTCAAAGAGCACCATAACTCCATTATTGGCTTGCAAGAGGTAGGGCCATCCTTCCCTTCAGACAATTCTGTTTGGTTGATGGCATCCTTGGAAGACACATCCTTGGCTGAATTAGGACCTTCTCAGCATTCTGCTCAATGTGCCCAATTGTAGCCTCTTCAGTTGAGGGCATAGAGCAGGGGTGTCAAACTCGATTTCATTGAGGGCCGCATCAGGGTTGTGTTTGACCTCTGGGAGCCAGGGTGGGCCTGGCCAGCATAATGTCATTCATGTTGGGGGCATGTGTGGTGGCCCAAGCGCTCTGCCAGTGAAAACAGGCTCCCGAGCTCCGTTTTTGGCTGCGGCAGCCTCCTGCAATCTTCTGTCAGCAAAAATCGAGCTCGGGACGGGTGTGTTCGCTGGCAGAGGCACCATGGGCCAGTCCTTCGCTGTTTCCAGGGTGACTCCATGGGCCAGACGTAAGCACGCCGTGGGCCGGATCCAGCCCCCAGGCCTTGAGTTTGACACCCTTGGCATAGAGGCTCTTCATTGGACACAAGAGAATGTTGTAGATTGATTTATGATGTCAGTAAAGATCCAGTTCTTTTGATAAATACTTTCTTACACTTGGTCCAGTATACGAACGTTTGGTCCAACAGGTTTGGACCATTTGATGCATTTTCTGGACATTTGAGAAGGTAGGGCATGACCAGGCCTTCCAGCAACTTCATTGTGCTTGAGTGCTGCTGTGCTTTCCTAATGCTCCTGTCAAAACTCTGGGTTGGGGCTATGAGATTAATTCTGTTTTGCTCAAGATGTGTAAAGTAGCCAGTGGAGCCTGTAGGCCGTGGACCAGGAAGCAAGCTGAAGAACAGTTATCTCTGGCTGGTGGCTGCTAGAGAGGATGGTTCTTCACCCTCCCCCTCCCCCCTCCCCAAGCTGGCTTTGTATAGCCAAGGTCCACATGTACATGGGAAGCTGTCTTTTCAGTTTGATGTGACCTTTTTATGTGGTCATTGGGCAAGCTCCCTCCAAATAAGGCAAGAATAGGATACACACTCGGTGTGAAGAGAGTCCGTCTGATCCAAAAAACTCAGGTCAGATAAAAACAACCCTGCCAAGATAAGCATTGTCTTTCTTTTTCTTTCTTTCTTTTCTTTTCTTTTCTTTTCTTTTCTTTTCTTTTCTTTTCTCTTTCTTTCCTTCCTTCCTTCCTTCCTTTTTAGGACTTCAGTTGTGCTCTCGGACAGTGACCTTGGAGGTGTCAGTGGGCAAGGCACCTGTTATTTATGCCAAGAATGGCACCAATGTGCTACTGCCCTGTACTTTCAACTCCTGCATCGGCATTGAGAAAGCCAACTTCGTATGGAGCCACAATCAGACCGAAGTGCGTGGCCTGCGGTGATTGACGCTGGGCTGGGCTGGGAGGGAGGCTGATGGGCTGATAGGGCTGCTTGGTTTGAGTGTTAGAAGTTTTGATGAAGCTAGATTCCAAGCAGAAAGCAGAGACATTTATGGCACCTTGAAGATGAATAGATCTACAGGTAGTCCTTGCTTAACAACCGCAAATGGGACCGGCAGTTCCATCATTAAGTAATGTGGTCGATAAACAAGATATCACGTGTCCATGGCTTGCAATTTTACTGCTACTTTCTCTATTGACTCTGCTTGTCAGAAGCTGGCTATGAAGCATGCAACTAGCAATCACATGATGGAGGGGGGTGGGAGGCTGAGGCAGTTGCAAAAGCAAAGCTGCCCTGGTTGCAAGTGTTGAGGACTGATCACAAACTTATTTTTCAGTGCTTTAGTAGCTCTGAATAGTTGCTGAACAAGGCAGTCATTAAGCAAGGTCTACCTATACTATTCAGCTATGAGATAGATTCCTTATTCTTTAAGGTGTCATGATCGTTGGTGCTTTTATTAATGACAATTAACTATTGAAGGTAGCTTTCACATTTAATAAGTAGCAAGGAAAGCCTTGCCTGTCTCTATTTACAGCCCTGCAGAGTCTGGGCTGCCACTTGGTCTGCTTGGAGAGCAGCCAGAGAGCCCGGACAATTTCTCCTTCCTTCCTTCTTTACAGTGTAGTCCCAGAAGCTGCAAAGAAGCAGGGTCCAGTCCCTGTGTTCTAGGGCTGATGGATGAAGATGGAAGCAGTCTAAATCCTCATTCCTGAGAGGAGGCACAGCATCCTCCCCATTTCCCCCAAAAGAGGGTCAAAGTGTGGAGGGAAAAAGTTGGGCCCCTTATGGAAAATTCTGCATTGCCAGGAAGCACAAGCATCCCACCGTCTGCACAGTGGGGTGGGGGAGGAGAGGAGTGGGGACAGCTCCCTTTAGCTGGCCTCTGCCCTCAACCACTTTGTGGAGGATGCTTGGCAAGCTATGTCAGGTAGTTCTTGGATATTAGAGAATTTCCCTTGGGAAATTCTACCTTGAGGAAAGGTTTCAAGAGTCATGGCTTCATTCACTGCTCTTCACCTGCTGCAGATATTCAAAGGGGTCGTAAAGAACAAAGACTCCAAGCCAGAGCCTCATCCAGAGTACAAGTTCAACCTTAAGCACATATTGCCACCTGACCTACCACTCAGCAAGGACAACCGGGAGTTCAACGTTTCCCTCCTATTGCTTGATGCTGACTTTGAGGACTCTGGGCCATACACCTGCTTGGTCAAGAATCCCAAAGAGAAGGATGCCAACCACAGTGGCACCTTTACTCTCAAAGTGGTTGTGATGTGTGAGTAGCAGCTGGGCAATGGAGCCTGGCCTTGGTTCGGTCGTGCACAGTTAGAGGCATCTGACTGAGGCAAGACTGTATTTTTCAGCTCCACAGTTGGGGTGGTGGGAAGGAGCCTTCCTCTGAGCCATTGGCTTGCTGAGCTTGGGTGCAGGGAAGCCCATGGCTTGAGGGTGCAGGCAGGGGGCTCCTTTCTCCCTGGCCCTCACTGCCTTCTCTGCCTCCTCAGTGGAGAAGGTTGACAACACACTGACGCGGATCATTTTGTCTGTTGCGGGTGGCGTCATTGGGCTCCTCATCCTTATCATGCTGACCAAGAAACTGGTCCTCTTCATTCTCAAGAAGACACGGAAACAGAAGTGAGTGTGCTTGTGCTGCCTTGGATAGAATATGGGCAAGCCACGTGGCTGGCTGGCTCAGGAACAGGTCTTCAAGTGACAGGCGTCTGGTTCTCCAGACAGGAGGTTTGGCGTGGGAGCATGCTCGGCTGGCCCTCCTCCCAGAGGCCTTCCTACTGGATGGCATGGGGAGGAGCAGCAGCTCCTAGGACAGCCTCTGCTTGGGACTCCCAGTGTGAAGCAAGACTGAGCCTGTCTCTTTTCTGTCTCCTGCAGGGAGTGCCTTGTGAGCTCTTCAGCAAATGAGAACACTGAGAATGGGCTGCCGGGCTCCAAAATGAACTCCAAATCAGCCCCAAAGGTCTGACTCCATGAGGTGCAGATCTCTGGGATCCAACCCTCCAAGTTGATCTGCTGGACTCTAGCAAGGGCAGGAGAAGACCTTCTTTCAAACAACTGATGCTTGAGACACAACTATGTTACTCAACTGGCTGCAAACAAGCGCTGCTTCTTGGGAGAAATTGCAGAGATGGATGGCAAGCCTGGCATTGCTCATGTCTGAAAGGTGAAGGGTTCTGGACTCAGGCTGAGCTTCAGTTTCAAGAAGTCCTGTAGCTGCAGGAATGAAGTAGATGGGCATTAGACCAAAGACCTGGTTCTCCTTCTGACAATCAAATATCATCAGCATTGGGGTGTGGGTTGGAAATGCTGCCTTCCTTCCTCAGAAAGGTAGCGGAGAAAGGGATGACTGAAAGGGCAGGGTGAGAAGCTGGATCTGCTTTACCTGCATCTGGAAACCAGTAGGTGCACCTCTGCTGAATATTGGTTTCTGTGATGCATTCCTATGGAGAGGGAGGTGGGCTTTGCTGGAGCAGTGGCCTATTGGAGGCCCAGTGGAGCCGAGTATGGTTTCCTTATCCTCTTTAATGGTTCTTCAGTGCTTCAGAATTAAGGGTGGCTGCATCTGGACTTAGGTCTTTTTTCAGGTCTCCTCCTGGCAAGAGAGCAGAGCAGATGTGCAGTGATGCCTCGAGAGACAGGAACCAGGTGGTGTCTCCTTTGCATGGTCTCATGGTTTTAGGCTGTCCTTGCTCAATGAGAAGCTGATGTCCAAGCGCTCCCCTGCCATGCTGCCGATTCTTCCCCTCAGCTTCTTTACTTGCATGCTCATTCCCTGGTCTCCTTGCCAGGGAGAGGGGGCCTGCAGGAGCTGAGCTTTTTACCCAAGCATGACAGGAGCAGCATTTCTAAGGCCTTATTACCGAAGCCCCTCTTGGCCCGATTTAATACCCCAAGGAGCACCTGCCCTGTCTGTTGCCCAGGTGAACAAGATGCCAGATTGGCCAGATGCCAAGTCAAGATGGTCGAGGAGCAGCTGCATTCTGGTCACCCCAGTATCCCTTCCCTTCCCTGGCTCCCTGCAACTGGCAGCCTTTCCCAGACCACCAGCCAGGCCAAAAGATGCCCAGAGACCTCATGCTCTTCTTGGCCAGACCGTTTCCCCATCCAGCTTAATTTATGGTGCTCCTCTGCCGGAGGCAACATCTTTAGGTTTTCTTATTTATTCTGAGGTATAATTTCAGGGGGGAAAAAGAAATCATTACCAGGTGTAGCTGTTGTGATTGTAAAAGATATGCCCCCCTCCTATACATACATCAACTACATTCACTATCAAACCTGTGAGATGTCCCCCCCCAAAAAAAACCATATGAGCTCTTACCAAATGCCCTTGTAAAAAAATTCACAGCAAGCTGAATTGACCTAAGTGGTGATGGGGAGAGGATTCAGTCATGAATCTATGGTCTATTCACTGTTCTGAAAGATAATATGGCGAGCAAGTGACCTAATAGGAAGGGAATGGGTTTAGCTTAAATATTCCAACAGCACTCTGTCATTTCCACCCTCTCTGCCTTTTCTCTCTGTCTGGCTATAGAAGGCCAAAGGTCCATCAGCCCTGCCTCTGCTTTTGCTCAGGACTGCTCATCTTTGTTGGGAGCCCAATATTGTAGTGCCGAAAATAAACAAAATGGAGGCTGCACCCTTTCCCCACACCGTCCTCTCTCTGCCCAATCCCTTCAGACTCAAATTGATGCATATACACAGTCCCAGACAAGGCCCTCCACAAGCCGGTCTTAAACCAATTGGGTGAAGAACCCCAACCTTCTCCTTCACGAGTGGCTTTCCAGCTCCTGTGGCCACCGGAAAGGCTCCCTTGGCCTAAAGACAAGGCTGACCCAGCCACGTAGCCCAAGTGGCCAGCCAATCAGATTCCGAAGACTTCCTGCTTTGTAGCCATAACTTCTATAAACATCTTGACTTTCTCGTAGTTTGGGGCCCCTCTTTCTTGTAATGCAGACACTCAACAGTCCTTGCAATAAACACAGTTCTTCTCCCTAGTGGTGTGCTGCTTATTTTGTCAAAAACCCACAACAGTATACTATGCATGCTAATAAAATTATGCTGTTTATTCAAAGTGATTTGGTTGCTTTAGGTGAGCCAGGACTGACCACAACACACCCAAGAGACTACCTCTCAGCAAGCAGATTTAATAAAATATAGTTCTTAAAGCAGAAGACACATAAACGCAAGAGGACAAATAGGTGTAAGGAAGGAGAGAGTTTGATGCTTCTCATGAATCCAACATCTGTTTGGGAGGGGCCTCTCCTTCTTTTCCCTGGAACTCTTCCTACCAGGATGGCAGGCAGCAGGAGCCCCCCCCCAATTCCAGGGGAAGAGCTTGACCTTGGCTACCCCAATGTTTCTGGGGAAGGCCAGGTCCCTCCTTGCCTGCCTCGGCCTCCCTCAGGGATCTCGGAGAGGGGTGCTGCTCAGAGCCATCTGCATGTCCAGCTTCTGCTGAAACCGAAGATGATTTTCCTTTAGCGGCTTGGAGAGAGAAAGCCAAAGTGGCCAGGGGGATCCATTTCTGGGCGGCTGCCTCTTTCTGGCTCCTATAGTGCATTTCGGCATATGGTGTTGTTTTTAGTTGCGAAGTTGTGTTCAACCCATTGGGACCCCATGGACAACTTTCGTCCAGGCCTTCCTTTCCTCTACCATCCCCCCCAGACCATTTAAGCTCAGTGACTCCATCCAGCCACCTCATTCTTTGCCGTCCCCTTCTTTTGCCCTTCATCTTTCCCAGCATTAGGCTCTTCTCCAGTGAGTCCTGCCTTCTCATTAGGTGGCCAAAGTATTTGAGTTTCATCTTCAGGATCTGGCCTTCTAAAGAGCAGTCAGGGTTGATCTCCTCTAGGACTGACCGGTTGGATCGCCTTGCAGTCCAAGGGACTCGCAGCACCATAGTTCAAAGGCCTCAATTCTTTGGTGCTCAGCCTTTCGTATAGTCCAACTTTCACAGCCATACATTGCATTACAAAAGCGTCGGCTTAACTCCGCCTCTTTCCAAACGGGCAGAGGGTCTTCCTGAATCCCGCTGCCTTGGGGAACAGTCAGCCCGCGCGTTCCTCCTTCCACCTCCGCGGGCCCCGACCCGATCGCCTGGCCGTCGAAGGGCTTTCAAGAGCGCTCCGGAGCCCGGTTCGCCCCTTGCAGCGAGATGAGGACGGCATGCCCGCACCTGGGCGCCGGGCCCGAAGCTGCTTTTGGGGGGCTTCCTGGCGGAGGCCAGAAGAAGCCCGGGGAGCGCCCACCTCCCTCTTCTCGTCTGACTGGGGGGGGAGGTGACGGGCTGGAGGGCCTGAGGAGCACGGATGCCCCGCTTGCCCGCGCCCTCCTCGGCTCTCCCAGCGCTGGCGGGGCTTTCGGCTGGGTGGGGCTGCCGGAGCGATTGCGGGGGCGCTTCTTCCTGCGGCACCGGGGCAAGCAACCCTCCGCCCCCGCCAGCGAAGGCGCCCGAAGCAGCCGCCTCGGGATTCCCGCCACTAGCCGGAAGCAGCTGGCCCGGCTGCCAGCCTCTGCACGCGCCTTCGGAGCCCGAGCCAAGCCGGCGGCGGCAGGAAAGCTGGCCTGGCTGGGCGGGGGGGGTGTCTTAAGGGGGGGGTCTTACCTTGGAGGCGCTCTGTGCTTAGCCTTGAATGGCAGTAAATGGCTGGTGCTCCTCACCACGCAGATGCGTATTTCTTAATTTCCTACAGATCCCTAACAGAGTTTCACCTTCAGCCACGCTCAGCTGAGCTATTAGCTATTCGCTACATCTCGACCTCTCTCCCTCCTCAAAGCATTGCTCAGTGATTCCTGGCAGAGCGGACGCGGGAGGTGGGCGGGCTTCCTTTCCCTCCAAGACAATTACCAGGATGGGCTGAATAAAGGGAGGCGGGGGCTCCAGCTGTAAAGAAGGTGGGCAGAACCGAGCTCTGGGCTGGTGGCGTTAAATCCCGGCCGGAGAAGGAACTTGGCTCGCATGCGATTCCAGCCGCAGCTCCTGCTCTTTTCAGCCATTAAGCCGGAGCTCCCGGCAGGGTGGGGATGACCTGCCCACTTCCCATCCGAGGCGTCTGGAGAGGTACCCAGAGAAGGCCCAAGGCTCCATTCTCCCTACCACCCTGTGCCGGGCAGTGACTTCTTTGCCTGAAGCTGCTGTTTGATTTCCCACCCTCCAGCACCATCATGGTTTTGGGTTGCCTAGGCAGCCAGGAGAAAGAGGTGGAGCCTCAGAGCGGCCTGGAGCCCAGGAAGCAAGTGTGCTGCTAGGCGACTGTGTCAACTCAAAGATTGGCCCCTGGACCAGTCATTGGGCCTGTGCTAAGATGGCCGGCCTTGGACAGAGCTCCTGCAGTTGCTGCCGCCATTGCTGATAGCTCCCAGGGAACAGCTGCTTTGAGAGTCTTGTGGGCCAGAGCAAGAGGATCAGCTGACCTGCTGTAGGAAGTCTTGCATTTTGCAATGACAGGTAAAGGTTGAATTTTCTGGGTTAGCTCCCCCCCCCATGAGATGCAAACCTTTGAAGATGTACAGGTGGGTGGGGGTGGAGTCCCAGAGCTCTGAGAAATAGCAGGGTTTCCATCTGGCTTCTTCGGGAGTTTTAGCATTGCTCTTCTTCTGGGTGGCCCTGATGGGCGAAGGGCAGAGGAAGCCAGAGGGATGAGTGATGTTTCAAGGGCTTTGACTCAGCAGCCTCACCCTGGACCTGTGTAGGTTGTGCTTCAGGGATTCTCTTCCTGCTAATGAGGGTGGCTGTCAAGGGACTGTTGCCAGGGGTGTTGTGCTCTTTGGGTCTCTCAGTTACTTGGGCAACAGAAGACACTTTCTCTGAGGGTGCTTTGAATTTAGGTGAGGAAACTTTGGGGAGAAGATGTGCAGAAATTCTGGAGGACTTGTGATGACAGTTGTTCATCAACTCCTGCTTTGAATGGGCTGAGGCAGTAGCTACAGTAGTGGCCAAAATTGTGGAAATCTTTTGGGAAAAGTGTAGTTTCTAAAACTAGCTAATAACGCCACTTTTTTTCAGAGTAGTACTATAAAATTATATATCAATGAAAAGATAATTTAATCAAGAATGTAATGTAATAACTTTTATGAAGGATTTGCTATTAGAATATCAGTTACAGTATAAAAAAGAAAAATGAAACATGTAGAAAAATGAGATATACAAAAATTATCACGTCAGTTAATAGTTGGGTACCCTTTAGCATGAATTACAGCCTTACAATGTCTTCCCATGGAGTGAACCAGGTCTTTTAGTTCTGCAGCTGTTATAATGTGAAACCAAGATTGAAAGATTGCTTCTATTAACTAGGTTTTATTGCTGGGTCACTTCTGATTAACAAGTTTCTTTAGACAGCTCCATAGATTTTCAATTGGGTTAAGGTCTGGGCTATTCCCAGCCCATTCCAGCAGTGGAATAGGATTATCTTGAAACTCCAAAATAAAAAGTGGTGTTATTAGCCGTCAAATCTCAAAAATACACTTTCCCAAAAAGGTTTCCACAATTTTGGCCACTACTGTATATTGAGCAGGAGAAACAAATGGTAGACCTACAACAAATGTCTGTTGATTGCTTATTTGTACCCTATGACTATCATTAAGTGTTGTACCTTATGATTCTTGCTGAATGTATCTCTTCTTTTATGTACACTGAGAGGATATGCACCAAGACAAATTCCTTGTGTGTCCAATCACACTTGGCCAATAAAGAATTCTATTCTATTCTATTCTATTCTATTCTATTCTATTCTATTCTATTCTATTCTATTCTATTCTATTGACAGAAGGCTGGTCCACCAGAGGATGTGCTTAGATTTTGCCCACCTTGGAAGAACACAAGTAGACTCAAAAATCCTCTTGGATGGAGATGGCCCAGCCTCAATTATCTGTGCCTTCCAGGGTTGGCAAAACTGGCCATGTGCAAGTCTCTTCTGGGAGGCTGCTCAGAAAAGAGCTTCCCTACATTGTCTGTAGAGACAATGGTTGACTGGGATTGCCCCTTTCTGTTCTCTGCTTCCCCCCTCAAGGACAATTCAGGATACTGCCTTTGACCTGCCATGTCTGTTTAGGATGGAATCAGGGCCCTGAGGTTTGTAACTCTTACCATTCTTCAAGAGGCTGGTCCATTGCCAAAGGAGCATCTCTTCTAGTTGCCCCCCATTGGCAATGAAAAAGCTATTTTCTCAAAATTTACAGGATATAATTTTTCTTGCTATACTAGATGCTTAAAATTACATTTTCAAAGGATGTAGCTTGCCTTCTTGGAAGGTTTCTCCTGAAAGAAGAGAAATGTATAAAGAAAGAAAGAACAAAGAGCACCACTCCCCTGAAAAGACACCTGAGTTTACTTGGGAGCTGTTAATGCTTGATAAGAGAGGAAATATAAATATGAATATAAATCACGGAGACCTGATGGATTACATCCCAGAGTTCTGTAGGAGCTGGCAGATGTTATCTCAGAACCATTGTATCTTATGTTTAAAAATCCTGGAGCACCAGGTAATTAGCAGAGGATTGGAAAAGAGCTGTTGTGGTTTCCATCTTCAAAAAAGGAAAGAAAAAAAAAACATCTAGGAAACTACAGACCAATCAGCTTAACACTAATATCTGGGAAATACTGGAGAAAATAATAAAAAAAACAGATCTGGGAACATCTAGAAACAAAGTTATAACTAGTAGCCAACATGGGTTTGTTAAAAACAGATCATGCCAAATCAATCTTATTTCTTTCTTTGACAAAATTACTAACTTGCAGCAAAATGCTGTGGACATAGAATATTTAGATTTCAGCAAGGCATTCGACAAAGTAGACCACAACCTACCGGTATTTCTTGATAAACTAGAAAAATGTGGGATAGACAGCATCACCACCAGGTGGATTTCTAACTGGCTGACAAACCATACTCAATGAGTAGTCCTTAATGGTGGTACATCTACATGGAGGGGGTAGGTTCCACAAGGTTCTGTCTTAGGACCAGTACTCTTCAATATCTTCATAAATGATTTAGATGAGGGAATAGAAGGGGAACTCATCAAATTTGCAGATGGCACTAAGCTGGCAGGAATAGCCAAAATTCCAGAAGACAAGTTAGGGTCCAAAAACTTGAACAATGGGTCCTATCCAACAGTATGAAATTTAATGTGGAGAAAAGAAAGTTTTATACTTAGGCAGGAACAACCAAAGGCACAAGTACATTGTAGGTGAAACCTGGCTCAAAAACAGTAACTGTGAGAGGGATCTTGGAGTCACAACAGCCAGAACAGCTAATACAATCTTTGGTTGTTTAAACAGAGGCATAGAATCAAAATCACATAAAGTAAAAGTATCGCTTTATAAAGCTTTAGTAAGGCCACACCTGGAATACTGCATCCAGTTTTGGTCACCACATTACAAAAAAGGACTTTGGAAAAAGTGCAAAGAAGAGCAACTAAGATGATTAAAGGCTTGGAGACAAAAACATAGGAAGAACGGTTGCAGCAGTGGTGAAATGCAAAAATTTTTGCTACTGGTTCTGTGAGCGTGTGGGGAGGGGGGTCATATGACTGGGTGAGCATGGCCAACTTTTTTTTTATTTTTTAAAACATTTTTTACTGCCTATTCACCCGAACCAGTATTAAAAAATGCTTTAAAAAGTAAAAAAAGGTTCCGACAATCGTGGAGAGAACCTGTTGTCAGAACCTGTCTTACTTTTTTAAAGCATTTTTTTACTACCAGTTTGCTTGAACCAGTAGTTTTTATCACTACCAGTTCTCCCAAACCAGAGCAAACCGGTAGCATTTCACACCTGGGTTTATTTATTTATTTATTTATTTTTAAATTTGTAAACCGCCCTTCTCCCTGAGGACTCAGGGCGGTGAACAGCCAAGTAAAAACATAAACTACAAACATTAAAATACAATTAAAAAGATATATATAAATTTGGCCCCATGATTAAAACAATAACAGACAATTAAAAACATTTTAAAAAGTGTTAGGCCAGCCCAGTTTGCTGGAAAAAGAAGGTTTTAAGGGCACGGCGGAAGGCACCGAGGTCTTGGATTCTTCTTATCTCTGGGGGCAGCTGATTCCAGAGCGTAGGTGCCCCCACAGAGAAGGCCCTCCCCCTGGGGGTCACCAGCCTACATTGTTTGGCTGATGGCACCCCAAGGAGGCCCTCTCTGTGGGAGCACACAGGTCGATGGGAGGCCATCGGTAGCAGCAGGCGGTCTCGAAGATAACTAGGTTGTAGGAATTGGATATGGTCAGAGAAAAGAAGGACTAGGATGAAAGCAGTATTCCAGTATTTGAGGGGCTGCCACAAAGAAGAGGGGATCAACTTATGTCCCAAAGCACCAGAAGGCAAGACAAGAAACAATGGATGGAAATTAATCAAGGAGAGAAGCAACCTGGAATTAAGGAGAAACTTCCTAAAAGTGAGGACAATTAACCAGTGGAACAGCTTGCCACCAGAAGTTGTAGGTGCTTCATCACTGGAGGTTTTTAAGAAAAGCCTGGACAGCCAGTCTTTTCTTACCAAAATGGTATAGGGTCTCCTGCTTGACCAGGGTGTTGGACTAAAAGTCTTCCGAGGTCCCTTCTATTCTGGTGGATTTAAATTTTACTGTCTGCTAGTAATTAAGTAGTTGCAGTTGAGAAATATTGCAGCGTTCCCTTGTGGAAGCTCATGAATTGCATTTCTGTCAGGCAGTCAGGGTGCTAGAAAGGCCAGCTGGGCTTGAGTGAGTTTGAGCCTCTCCTGTGAGTGGGTGGCTTGTGACCTGACTACCCTTTGCCAGGCACTCTGTCAGGGCTGGACTCCACATGCATCCTGCCACCATTTGGGGAAAGGTGAAAGAACTCTGAGCACATGTCCCACTCAGAGCTGAGTCCTTCAGGAGAAGCAAGACTCCATTGTGCCGATTTGTTGTTACCTTGAGGGTTTAGGAGACTCCAAGCAAGGAAAAGGAGAGACAGGTAAGGTTTTTCTCCCGCTTCTCATCAGATGCTGAAATTGGAAAGCATTTGCTGCCCCCTTCTGGTGGACAAAGGGATTTCTCTGGCAGCAGCCGGAGGCAGAAGGTCCACCTCCCCTTGGTTGCTTAATGGCTGCCTGCCAACTGAGGGAACGTCAGTGCCAGGTGTGCCACAAACTGGGAGGCCAATGGGCAAGAGGAGCAGGGCTTTAAGTGTGGCTCTGACGGAAAGACCTCTAGCTGGCAGGAGGGAAAAGCCGGCCCTGTTAGAGGCGGGAAGGCTGGCTGGCTGGAAAGTAGAGCTCTCCTCCCACCCAAAGAGGGTGCCTCGGATGCAGGCCAATCGAAGCAGGCTGACCCCTTTGCCCCAACAGCAGCAGCCAGACAAGGGTGCCTGCTAGGCCAAAACAGCACCACGCACTCTGGCAGCTACTTCATGCCCAAACTCTGGGGTTCTTAGAGGAATCTTTATTTTAAGCTTTTACTATAAAGATGTAGTCACAATATTCTTCAGGCTGACAATAAAAACAATAGAAGGAGTGAGATGCTTGAATCAAAATAAGGAAATAAAACATAAAAACAACTCAAGGAAAAACTTGCATTAGGGTATGTCTGCCTTCCAAGTTCTATTATTCCCAGGAATTTCTGCATGTAAGAACATCGGGGGGAGGGGGGAGCTTGTCCTCTCTTTCCTCTCTCCTTCGGTTCTGTTCTCCCCAGTGTTTGACTTTTGTGGTGCCTTCTTTCATGGCGAACGGATAGGATTCTTTGAGTCTCTGCTTTTGAGGAGAAGGAGAAAGGGTGGGGGGACCTAGCTTGGAAAAGTTGGGTCTCCTTCTTCAAAAGTTTTCAGTCTAGAGTTGATGCATGGCTGCAGCTCCCTGGACATGTGCCAGTGGCTCATGAGCACATCCATCCACTTCCACACAGATGTTTGCATGTGCAGATAGGAGTGCCTCCCACACTGCTGCTCCTTTTGGAGTCGGGTACCCCAGGCTCAAGCTGAAGAGCCTTTCATTTGGCCACTGGTGTCAAACAGCCCAGCGCCCCATCTTCCCCAGACCTTGCTATTTTATTTGCAGGAGGAGAGTCCATCAGCATCCTTGGTTTGGTCCTTGGTGTCAGCCTCTCCCTCTTGATCCTCGCTGTTCTTGGCTATGTCCTGGTCAGGTGGTACCGGGAAGGACCCTGCTGGGACAGTAAGTGGGGCAGAATGGAGTCATAGATGTAATTGCAAGGTAACTGGTGATCCTTAGACTTTAGGGACAATTGGCAAAGCAGGAACCTGCTTGGGGAGATTTCCTCACCTCAGATAGTGGAGAGCAACTGTGGCCCCATAGACTTATCATTATGGTAGATGGCAGACTCTCTAACGTTGAGGTCAGATTTTTAAGAATGTAACCTAATTTTTGGAGGGGGTTGAGGGGAACCAGCCCTTATCCTTATATGATCCTGCAGCTATAACAGTGAACGTGGGGGCTCCTTTTGTATATGGGGGGCGGGAGGTAGCTGTGCATGATACAGAGAGAAATGGAAAGTACTTTTATTTTACTTATTTATTAAATTTGTGTGGTGCCCATCGCACTATGGAAAGTCAGTTCAAGGGGAAGGATTAAGCCCTCCACACAGCATCCCCCCAGGCTGCCTGGTCTTGTTCTTTAGTAAAACAGTAGAGCCTTAAAGAGGGACTCCATTATCTCTTCTGTAATTTTTCTAGAGAAGAAGTATTAAAGAATCTGGTGCTCAGAATTTAACTCTCTGTCTTCCTTGCCTTGTTTTGTTTCCTCCAGGGCCTAATTTTGTGTTCAAGTTTTATCACATCCGGTAAGTGCATTTCAGGAAGCGGCTTTGGGGTTCATAAGAGTTGCAATTTATAAAAATATGTTTCCTGCCTTAGAAGTGTACTTTTGTTCTGCCTGTTTATTTATTAGATTTATGTGCTGCCCAACTTGCCTTTTTTGCTTTGCGCTTTTGTGTTTTATTAATTTATGGGGTTGCTGATCAGATCCTGGTTCACCTCTCCTGGAGGTAGCCCTCGGAAGGGCAGGAAACAGGCAGCTGCAGTCCCAGAGAGCAGCCCCCACCATAGGCCAGCCCAGGCAGCAAGCAGAAAGGCTGAGAGCCAGTTCTCCAGGGGGCCTCTGTTCAGGGCTGGCCTAATTTATTCTTTGGAACCGGCTCTTTTTCCTCCTTGAATGCATGCATGTGCCTTTTTTAGCATTATGAGCCATAACACTAAGTCCACTACCAACACGCTTCTGCCAGTTGATGTGTCTTTGCCCCTTTAGCAACCTGAAGCCACTGAGACTGGAGTTGGCCCCTCCCTTCACCATCAGTGGTTCCACGCATCATGGAGCAGGTGTCGGCTATGGGCAATTTCATGAGAGGGACTGTAGGATGGAGATGTGCATAAGTGACCATGAGGCTCTTCCAGCATCGTCCTGGCCCAGTTCCACAGCTGCCATGAGGATCTGAAGTGCTGGGCAGCAGGAGGGTAAACTTTGGGTGGATTTGGGCAGCTATGTAACCTCTTCCTGAGAGCAGAGATGTGTGGACACTCACTGCCCCCACCCCTTCTGTATTGCTCCTTAGTCCCCTACCAGATGGACCTGAAGTTGGCTGGCCAACCAGACTCAGTGTGTGGTTCTCAACGGAGCTATATCTCCCTGGAGGGAAGTATGCAGTGGGGCTCCTCAGGGTCCTGTCTTGGCCCCAGGACTCTTCAACATCTTCAGAAATGACCTACATTGGGAGGGGATTAAAGGAGTACTCCTCAACTATGGATGACATCAACGGTGGGGGAAATGGCCAAAACTTTGAAAGATAGACTCAAGATTGAGAAAGATTTTGACCAATTTGAACTTAATTCAAGAAGATGCAGTTTGGTGGTGAGAAAAGTAAAGTTCTGCACTTAGACAGGAGAAAACAGACTACAGAGCTACAGGAGAGAGAGCATCTGTCTCAACTGCAGTTGAGAGGAATGTAGGATGGACTCCCGCTTAAGCATCAGTCAGCCGGGTGCTGCAGCTGCCAAAAAAAACAAAGCAGTTCCAGGCTGCATCAGCAGAAGGACAGCATCAAGATCACAGGAAGTGATAATACCACTCTATCATGCAGTGGAGAGGTCACATCTGGAAGGTTGCATCCATCCAGTTCTAGGTATCATCGCCATGATACAAAAAAGATGCCCTAGGAAGAGTCCAGGGAAGAGCAACAAAGATGGAAAGGATATTTACAATAGCTTAACAAATGTCTATGGATATTCTCAATCATCCAGGTCATGGTTGTCCCAAAGGGGTTTCTCCCCCCCACCAAAAAAAAAAAAACTGAATTAGTTTTTTTAGTTTAGGCCACCCTGTTTAGGGTGATCCGCTCCCTGCTCCATCCGGGAGTGCGGGAGGATCCCTTGGAAGGCAGGGCGGAGGATTTCGGACAATACCTGTATGACAAAATTGCTCAGATCCGGGGGGATTTGGACTCTGACTGGGTAGATCAGGGCAGGGTGACGAGGAATAGTCTTGAGAATGTTATCTGGGAGGAGTTTGATGCTGTGACTCCCGATGATGTGGACAGGATTTTGGGGAGACTTAGTGCGGCCACATGTTTACTGGACCCGTGTCCCTCCTGGTTGGTACTGGCTTCCCAGGAGGTTACATGAGGCTGGCTCCAGGGTGTTATCAATGCTTCATTGAGTGAGGGTCACTTCCCCGCTGCCTTGAAAGAGGCGGTGGTGAGGCCTCTCCTCAAGAAGCCGTCCCTGGATCCGGCAATATTGGCCAACTACCGTCCTGTCTCCAACCTTTGCTTCATGGCAAAGGTTGTTGAGAGTGTGGTCGCGCGACAGTTTCCACAATTCCTGGAGGAAACATCTTATCTAGATCCATTCCAGTTGGGTTTCAGGTCTGGGCACAGCACGGAAACGGCATTGGTCACGTTGGTTGATGATCCCTGGAGGGCTCGGGACAGGAGTTGCTCCTCTGTTCTGGTCCTGTTAGATCTCTCAGCGGCTTTTGATACCATCGACCATGGTATCATGCTGCACCGGCTGGAAGAGTTGGGGGTGGGAGGCACCGTGTTGCGGTGGTTCTCCTCCTTTCTCTCTGACTGGTCGCAGTTTGTGTTGGCAGGGGGGCAGAGGTCGACCTCGAGGCCTCTCATCTGTGGAGTGCCGCAGGGATCAGTCCTCTCGCCCCTTCTGTACAACATTTATGTGAAGCCGCTGGGCGAGATCATCCGTGGCTTCGGGGTGAGATACCACCAGTATGCTGATGACACCCAGCTGTACATCTCCACCCCAGGCCACCCCAATGATGCCCTTGAAGTGATGTCCCAGTACCTGGAGGCTGTGCGGATCTGGATGGGGAGGAACAGGCTCAAGCTCAACCCTTCCAAGACTGAGTGGCTGTGGCTCCCAGCATCCCGATATAGTCAGTTGACTCCATCACTGACTATTGGGGGCGAGTCATTGGCCCCCACAGAAAGGGCTCACAATCTGGGAGTCCTCCTGGATATGCAGCTGTCCTTGGAGGAACATCTGATGGCTGTAGCCAGGGGGACCTTTTGTCAGGTTCGCCTGATTCGCCAGTTGCGACCCTTTCTTGATCGGGATTCCCTGTGCACAATCACTCATGCCCTCGTCACCTCTCACCTTGACTACTGCAATGCTCTCTACATGGGGCTCCCCTTGAAGAGCACCCGGAGGCTCCAACTGGTCCAGAATGCAGCAGCGCGGGTAGTGACGGGAGCAGCATGGCGCTCCCATGTAACACCGCTCCTGCGCGAGCTGCACTGGCTCCCAGTGGTCTTCCGGGTGCACTTCAAGGTGTTGGTCATCACCTTTAAAGCGCTCCATGGCATAGGACCTAGCTATCTTCGAGACCGCCTGCTGCTACCGACGACTTCCCATCGACCTGTGCGCTCCCACAGAGAGGGAGGGTGCCATCAGCCAAACAATGTAGGCTGGTGACCCCCAGGGGGAGGGCCTTCTCTGTGGGGGCACCTACCCTCTGGAATCAGTTGCCCCCAGAGATAAGGAGAATCCAAGACCTCAGTGCCTTCCGCTGTGCCCTTAAAACCCACTTTTTCCAGCTAGCCGGGCTGGCTTAAGAAGAAATTTTTAAATGTTTTAATTGGCTTGTGATTTTTAATTTTTGGGCCAAATTTATATATATTTTAATTGTTTTTTAATATTTGTATTTCATGTTCTTAATTCTGTCTGTACACTGCCCTGAGTCCTCAGGGAGAAGGGTGGTATATAAATTGGAAATAAACTAAACTAAACTAAGTTCTTTTGCTTCTTGGATGAGAAGCAAAACGTTTTCAAAGATAAAAACAAACTCTAGCTGCCTTTTGGAAAAATAGCACCTTTGGAAAACTAGCTTAACAAAGAGAATACTTGAAGGGTGGCCACAAGACAGATTTATGTTCTCCATAGCACCTGAGGGTAAGGCAAGAAGCAATGGGTGGAAATTAGTTAGAAGGAGATCCAACTTAAATGAGGATGACGTTCCTGATAGTGAGAACTGTTAAAACAGTGGGAAAACTTGCCTCCTAGAGTTGTGGGTGCTGTATTGTTGGAGGTTTTCAAGAAAAGATTGGTCAAGGATTATGTCCGAGAAGGTATGAGGACTCCTGCCTTGAGTAGGGATCTCCAAGTTCCCTCCAACTCTGATTCTGGGATAAGGGTCTCTGAAAATTTAAAACCCTCTTGGAAACAATGCATGGAGGGATGTGATCAAGGCTGTGACAAAGACCAGGAATAACATCTCCACTTGTATCCTTTTTCAGGATGATGGTGGGAAGAGCATGTGATGTTCCTGCAGGTTGAGTCATGTGTCCTATTGGGACTTTAGGGAAGTAAAATGGATTATTGAAATCCCTCCTTGGCTGTTTTGTGTGATACTGAATTGTCAGGTCCCAGCAATCCTATGTCTCCTCTGCGCTCAATAAAATCACAGCACCCTTCTCTTTAGACTAATAGTCTTGGCCAGTTGCAGTTCAGAACCAGCTGCAGTAACAACCCTGCAGCAAGCCAGTCCATCATCCCCCCTGACCAGGCAGTACACAAACAGCAGTGCTTGGAGAATGGTATGGACTCCCTTTGGTTGACTGTGGGGCATTTCATATTTTAGGCTGCTTCTCTTGAATTTTGGATTCTCTGCAGACACAGCAGTGTGTGTGTGTGTGTGTGTGTGTGTGTGTAAAATAGAAGGACAGCAGTTGCTTGCGGAGCTACTCTTTTAACAGAGGAGCATTCCGGATGGGTTTCCCTGGTGCCAAGTGGTTCAGTCCATGCCCCCCTTTTATAGTTCCCCCCTCCTCCTCCCACTCCTGGGACAAATCCTTGCTTTTAAATGCTGATGGGGGGAGGGTGGCTGATCCCTGTTTAGGACAACAGGAACCCGCTAGCCTTCCTAGCATAAGCCCCACCCAGCCATGGGCAAGAAGGGTGAAGCCCTTTAGAGCAGCGGTCACCAACTGGTAGTCCGTGGACCACTGATGGTCCGTGAGAAAATTTTGGTGGTCCACAGAAAAATTATTTGCAGTTTTTATATTGCACAATCAGGGGTTCTCAAACTACGGCCCCTGGGCCGGATATGTGCAATGAACTTTTGAGTTGCTGCAGAGAGTCTCTCCCTTCTGGGTCTTTTTGTATGGGTCAGAGGGGGGGGAGAAATTCTGACTTGGGGTCTGCTTCAGCCTCCTGGTGCAGGGCTTTGGGCAAAGGCTGGAGGGAAGTGCCGCTGGTGGCAAAGAGCCGGAGGGCCTTGTTCCAATGGGACTGCATCATGGCCTGGAACTGGGTGACCATCTCAGCCCTCTGAGCCTCCAGGCACAGGTACCTGGCCTTGCACTCCCACAGGTCTTCCCCCTGCTTGGAAAGCCTATGCTTGTAGTTCTCAGTGAGGTGCTTCTGCTGAGCCTCCTTCTCGGTCAGATCCAATTTGAACTGACACAGCTGTTTTGCCAATTCTTTCTCATGGTGGCTGCTTAGCTCCAACAACTGCTTCCTGTTGGGGCCCTAAGGAGCCCGGGTGGGGAGGAAAGGAGTGGCTGGCAGGGGAGGGACAAGGAGAGGCCAGCAAGGTGCCCCTTGACGTGAGTGACATTGAGTTGATCACGCCCACCGACTCACATGACCACCTAGCCATGCCCACCCAGCCGGTCATTAGGCAGATCATATTAGTGGTCCGCGGGATTTAAAATTATGAAATTAGTGGTCCCTGAGGTCCAAAAGGTTGGGGACCCCTGCTTTAGAGGAACCTTGGAAAGGGCCGCTTCCGTTCTTGATAAACATCTAATCCACCCAGGCGGGGTGGGGGTGGGGGGTGGAGGGAGAGGGGAGGGGGGAGGCTCCGTTCCCCAAAGTCTTAATTTACCATAATGGAAATGGATTCTTTATTGTGCTGTGTTCAAAGTTTAATCCTGAAGTATCACATAGCTAAACAATATTTATTAAATAAGACAAAAGACATTGGTAAAGATAATTTAGCTGAGTTTAAAATAAATAAAGTTGGTTTGTACAAAAAATCCAAGGCTTTTTGAGACGATCCTTTTGTATTAACCACAAAAACCCTGCCTGATAGTTCGATCGTTATTTTTATTTTAGTGGTTTCTTGTAAGCTTTTCATATTGTCGGAGTTGGGTGATCATATAAATTCTTTAAATAAAATAAATAAATAATTAAATTAAATTAAATTAAATTAAATTAAATTAAATTAAATTAAATTAAATTAAATTAAAATAAAATAAAATAAAATAAAATAAAAGATGGTCTGGGGGGCCCTCTTTAGGAAGCTTGGCCTGGGAGGACGGTTCTTGGGGATCGGGGGGGGGGGGAGGCAAGACTTAAGGTGGACTTCTGTTGAGCAGCTGCTTGTCCTATGAGTTGCAGAAGACCTGGGCAACTGAGCGCCCCCCTCCCTCCGTTACCCAGCACCATTCCAAGCCAAGGGCCGAGTCTCTATCCCCACCTCCCCAGAGTCCTCCATGAGATTCGGGTACTGAGGCCTGGGTCTTTATCACTGCTTCAGTTCCTTCTTAGGGGAGGACTCCAGATAGACCTCCAACACCAGGCCCCTCCTATTTAGGAATGGCTGGACTTGGAACTTTGCAGGCCAGCAGCATGGTCACCCCACGGCTTTTTCATCGGGAAAGTCAGTGAAAGGGCAGCTCCTGCGGATTTTTGGAAAAGCAAAACAGGGCAGGAGGAAGGGATTTCTTAGAGAGAAATGGATGGAGTCCCATTCCGGGTTGCAGCTCTGGGCCCTTTGGATGGCAGTCATGGCACCAAGGCACACATTTACCAACCATTGCAGAGGATCCAAAAATGGAGGTCTTTTTTCTACTAGAGGCCTCCACTCTCCCCTTTCATAGCACAGCCCTCTCCAGTCTTGTGCACATTGTTTTGTGCTCTTTCTCATGTGCAAGGTCCTTTTCGGCTTCCTTTCCTTTTCAGAAGAAAAGGGAGAGTGAGCCGTACTACAGGTGGTCCTTGCTTAACAACTGCCCTGTTTACCAACTGTTCAAAGCTATGATGGTGCTAAAAAAGTAACGTTACGACCAGTCCTCACATTTACGTCTGTCGCAGTATCCTCACAGACATGTCTTGAGATTTGGGCACTTTGCATCCAGCGGGCAGTTACAATTATCACAGTGTCCCACGGTCACATGACCAACGTGTGAGCTTCCTAGCCAGCTTAATACAAGTGGAGCTAATGGAGAAGCTGGCAGGAAAATTACAGGTCGCAGTCACAGGATGCCTTGTTTAATTACTAGATCACTTAGTGATGGAGTTGCTGGTCCCAACTCTGCTCATTAAGCAAGGACTACCTCACTGTATTTGCTGTTGTCTCTGCCTTTGGAACGCCCAGTTTCTCCTCCAACCTCACAGATCAGTCTTTGGGAGAGTGCCATTTTCAATGTTTGAGCTACATCCAATGAAAAGAAGAGAAAATGCAATGAAGCAATCAGGAGTTTTGCATCTGGGATCCCTCTTCCCTTCTCAAGTTCTAAGACAGATTCTTAGTTCTCTGCAGGGTTCTGCCTTTGTGGATCCCAGGAAGGAGGCAGACCTCTTACATCCAGCACTGAGAAGGAAAGCTCTGGGGATGGGATCCTGGCTCAGCTGTCGCTGGAGGGGAAGTGGCAATGGAGGCTCTTGTCCAGAGAAGCCCAACCTCTGAGCTGACTCACAGGGCAATTGCTATGGTCCAAAGACATCCAAGGACATGCTGCGTGGGAACTGCTCTTTCTCCTGATCCACACGATGAAGAAAGTCCTTTGGGAGAGCAACCCCCTGCAAGCCAGGGGGGGCTCCGAGGAAGGTCTGCTTCAAATAGCCAGTAGTCAGACTGGGGTGGGGAAGCACCTCCCCATCCATGCTGGAGGGAGGCCACGGGCAATCCTCAGGATTCAAAGGAGCCCCTGACTGTTGCTTGTACCCAGAAAAATGGGCCTGAGTCACATCCTTGGGTGGTGATCCCTCACCTGGGAACAGCTGCTCTTTTACTCCAAAGCTTCCTGCATCTTTCTGCATGTCAGTCTCTTGACCAATGTCCAGGGTGAAATGCAGATTGTCCAAGCTGCCAGAGGTTTCCTCCAGGCAAATGCCACTGTCTGCACTGCATCCACTGCCTTCCTCCAGCCCTCTGCCCTCTTCGTGCTGGCAGTTCTTCTCTGGAAGCACCACTCCAGTGCAACAGCTCCCTCTCCTTTCCAGGTGTGCGTGATCCTGTGGACCCAGGAAGAACAGTTGCTGGATGGACTCGGTCTCCATGTGTAGGATGCGGATATCGCTTTTCTCCATCAGTCCCCAGCAGAAGCTGTGCCCAAGGGGTGATTTCTGGTATGCAAAAGAAAAGAGGGGGGAGAGTCAGCTGGCAGAGTCTCCAGGCAGCCCCAACTAGTGGTCACTCCAGCTCTTCCAGGAATCTCACCCAATTCATGAGATTCTTCCCAGAAAGAAGATTCTCCCCCACCCCCCAGTTCTTCAGGCAGACAACAACCCTTTCCAAGGGAAAGAAAAATCAGCATGGACAATGGCTCAATCAATCAATTAATCAATCAATCAATCTGAATAGAGCTGGAAGGGACCTTAGAGAGACCTTGGAGCCATCTGGCCTGGACTATGGAGGTTCAGATCCGTCCCTTGTAGCTGTGGATTGATCATCCTTTCTTGGCTTCAGGTGAGGACAGTTTTTTCGACAAACGGCTTGTAAGTTTAAAGAAAGTTGGCAGTTTGACTAAGTCATTGTTGGAGAGTGCAAAATACCCTGGAAACAGGGGCTCCCACCCTTTGGACAGTGGACACAATTCCTTCTTTGAGAGTTTTTGAGGGACTGGGATTTGGCCAACATCAGAGAACTTTCCTATTTGCTTCTCTGAGGGCCATCTGGGTTTGGGAAGCAGTGGTTATTTTGGGGAGGGGGTCTTACCAGGACTGAAGGCATCCTTGTGGGCTTCTTCTTGCAGGCAGAGGCCAAGCCCAGCCCTGAACCCAGAATCCCAAGACTTAGAAGAGTCAGGAGGGCCAAACTCGGGGTAAGGAGAGAGTACTCTGCAAAGGAATGTCCCCACATGTGATTGATCAGGGTGGGCCATTCATCCAAGACAGACAGTGCTGGGCAAACTGTGCCCTCTCACTCTGGCCACCAAAAGTACCAGCAGTTGTGTTGGAAACAAGCCAACAGTTTGATTCAGAAAAAAACACAGACACCAAGAATGGTTGCCTTATTTAAGACAGTAAAAGAACTAGGAAGATCCTAATGCTGGGGAGCTAAATAAAGGCCACTCCCCCTGTTAGTCTTGGGCTGAGACCAATAGAGCCTTCTCCCCACTTGACCCGTTTCTAGTCTAGAAATACCAAAACCAAATTTTATCTCAAAGCTGCTCAGGGGCCTCCAGACTTTTAAAGAAAGTAGTAAGACCAATAACTTAGATGGGCCAGCAGAGGGCTGTCTCCAAGATAAGCTTCACTCTCTCTCTCTCTGTGTGTGTGTGAGAGAGAGAGAAAGAGAGAGCGGGAGGGAGGGGGAGAGGGAGAGGAGGGGGGGCTTTGCCACAGGCTCTGACTTCCTTGGCTACAGGGAGTGAGCCAGAGGTACAGAGAAGGCTGGTGCTCACCTTCTAGGGTGGGTATTGAGACACACTGCTCCTCTGTCCAGTTAGCAGCGTTTGGCCTGGAGGCCACACGAGGCTGTACACTGATGCAGTACTGCTCCCCCCACAGCAATGGGGGCAGGTCAAATTCCAGGCTGCTGTAGACCTGCAGGAGCTGTGGAGGAGAATGGGCAGAACCTCATCAGGCCTTCCTCCCTACCAAGCTCAGGCCACTTGTTGTCCCAGCCCATGGCACCCTTGGGCTCCTGAGGGGCTTCTGTTGGTGCTTCAGTAGCTGCCATTCCAACTCCCCCAGTCAGTCCCACGGCTCACCTAGTCACTGGTGATGGACTGAGGCTCACCTCCTGATTGTTGGATACTCTTTGGACTCGGGCAAGATATTCCCCCCATGCCTCATAGCTGCCTTCATAAGTGAGGTTGGCCCAGCAGCTGGTGGGAAGCTGCAGCGAGACATGGAGCTGGTTGCCACTCCTGGAGAGGGTCACCTTGGAGAGCCACAGAGTTGCTGGGGAGAAGGAGGTGAGGTAAGGTGAGGTGAGGGTAAAGCTGGAGGAAGCTGCCTCCCCAGGGAGTCGCCCTGAACAGCTCCCCCCTCCTAGGTTCGCCTCCTGGGGCCGGCATGGCTCCTTCGCCCCACCAGGAAAAGCTGGCGGCTCTTGGGCCGTGCCTGGTCCCCGAAGGAGAGGCTGGCTCTTCAGCCTCTTGCGCTACCTTCGCTAGGCGTAAATCGGCGCGTCAGTCTCCAGGCGGAGGAGCTGTTCCCGGCTATGGCGCGCACCCGGGCCAAGTAATGAACCGCGGGCTGCTGAGTTTCGCAGGTGAGGTCACAGGAGAGGAGCGCGATCCGGGTACAATTGGCGGCGGCTCTCCAGCTGTCGTTGCCGAGCCTGCGGGCGGCGGGAAGTGAAGCCGAAGACGGTTATGACACGGAAGAAAGGCAAGGACCCCACCCGACCCGCCTGGCCTCTCTCTCTCTCCCGCCTTGCCCTGCCCTTACCGCCGATACTGCACCTCGTACAGGACCCCGGCGCCCGCTTTAGGGCCCGCTTTCCAGCGAAGCAGGTGATGGAAGACACGGGCCTGGAAGTGGACCGCCGTGGGCGCGGCGAGAACCCGCTCTCCTCCTGAGGACACAAGCAGCGTCCGGGCGGTTAGCAGGCCCTCGGCATCCCGGGCCCCGCGCCCGACCCTCCCTCTCTCTCCCGCTCGCCTCCCGCGGGCAGGCCGCTTGCAAGCCGCCGCGGTTGGCTCTTCACTCACCGTGGCTCGGAAGACAGGACGCGGCGAGCAGCAGCAGCAGCAGCAGCAGCGCGGACACCACCACCTCGGCCATCCTAGGCGTTTGCCGGACGGCGACTGAACGAAGAGCGTTTGCTGGCGTGCGCTGGAGCAGCTGGCTCGGCTTTCACTTCCTCTGGGCATTTCCCCGCTGCTTCCCCTTTTGGGGAAAGCCCCGCCCGCGCCTCTCTCTGCCGCCGGACCCGCCGCTTTTGCCGGAGAAGGAGCGCGACGAGGACCAGTTGTGCGCTGGGGAAGGAGCGACAGAAGGTGTCAAGAGAGCTATCGGAAGCTCTTCCCCGGCCTGCCCAGCTCTTGGCTGCCTGCTTGCCCACCCTGCCGCGACCCCCCCTCCCCGCTGCTCATCTTCTGCTTCTGAACTGCGATCCTTCCTCCACATTGGACGGCCCCTGTCTTAACTGGAGGGAGATGGAGAGCCGGTTTGGTCTAGTGGTTAAGGCACCAAGATAGTAACCGGGTGCCTGTGAGTTCTAGTCTTGCTTTAGCATGAAAGTCAGCTGGGTGACCTCAGCCAGTCCCTCCTTCTCAGCCCACCCACCTCACATGGTTGCTGTCGTGGGGAAAAGAGGAGGAAGAAGGAACGTTAGAGAGATGTTCGGTTTCCAAGCTCCCATCCTGACTTTCGATGGCTCAGTCTTGGGTTGTCCTCCCTGTGGGAACTGCCACCTCCCAAAGTCTTTTGGAGGAACTGTTGGATTCTCCACTCTGAGGTCATTTCTGATTTCCACCACTTGGGCAATTTGCCACCCCACTACCCTCATTTGGGGCTGTTTCTGCGGTCAAAAGATGCAGGCAGGTGCTGGAACACGAGACTGAATAAAAGTGCGTCCAGGGAAACCGCTTTTCCCATCCTCCCATCCTCCAGAATAGATTAGCAGGAAGCAGGATTTAGGAGTTGTTCAACTTAAAATTCCATCCTTCTCATTTTGTAAAACTAACCCTTTTGGGAGGGTGAGGGAGGGGGGGGTTATAAAGAGAGTGACATCAGGAAGGGCTTTAGAATAGATGCAGCTCATTTCGTTTTCATCTCCCTGGGGTCAGACACCTCTGACTGGCTGGTTTTTCCAAGCTGGACTTTCCGGTGTGCAGGGGAGGGCTTGAAAGCAGCCTCTCCTTTGGATAAGCCTGCATCGCAAGGCCCACGTTGAAGCCAAAGCCAAAGCCAAAGCTGAGATCCTTTCACCAAGGGGGAGCAAGGCTGCTGTGAACCTGGTACTGGCCTCCTTGGCCCCCTGAAAAGCGCCCCAAGGAAGCAGCAGGGAAAACCCCTCCCTCAGAGCCTCTGGCCCTTTCTGGGCTCATCACAATGGCCAAGTAGTGCTCGGTGGCCATCTAAGCTTCAGTGGAGCAGGCTCAGACTTCTTCCATGGCCCTCTTGCAGGAAAAGGCTGTGTCCCTGGCGGGAGGCCAGCTCCACCTGGCCACCTTTCACTGGACAAGTGCCATGGTTCTCCTGGCCCAGAAGCTTCCACATGTGCTGGGCAGTTGAGGAGGAGGAGGAGGAAGGAGGGAGGGAGGGAGGGAGGGAGGGAGGGAGGAAGGCATCTGCAGCCACAGGGGGAGACTCAATGTCCAGCCTCTTTCCAGCTGGAGCTTTGGAATGCCTTTTCTGATACCCTCCCAACCGACTGCCCTGTGTCAGGCTAATCTCTGGTCAGCACAGCATGTTTGTCTGGTGTTCTTGACAATTGTGCAGAAGGGGTTTGCCACTGCCTCCTTTTGGGATGTTTCCTCGCTTCTCAGCCTGACTTTTATGTTTATGTTTTATTAAATTTGTATACCGCCCTACTCCCGAAGGACTCAGGGTGGTGAACAGGCACAAGATAAAATACAGAAATACAAAAGTTAAAAACAATTTAAAACCAAATTAAATAATATTGGCCCACGACAATTAAAATCCCAATAAATTTAAAACAAATTAAAATTTCAATTTAAAATTTAAAAGAAAGGGGAGAAAAATTAGGCCAGGCTGGCTTGCTGGAATAAAAGGGTCTTAAGAGCACGGCGGAAGGTGCGCAGATCCGGGATCCTCCGTATCTCCGGGGGGAGCTCGTTCCAGATAGTGGGTGCCCCCACAGAGAAGGCCCTCCCCCTGGGGGCCGCCAGTCGACACTGCTTGGCTGATGGCACCCAGAGGAGACCCTCTTTATGAGAGCGTACCGGCCGGTGGGAGGCTATTTGTGGTAGTAGGCGGTCCCATAAATAACCAGGTCCTAAGCCATGGAGCGCTTTAAAGGTGGTAACCAAAACCTTGAAGCACACACGGAAGACCACCGGGAGCCAGTGCAGCTTGCGCAGGACAGGTGTTATACGGGAGCGCCATGTTGCTCCCATAACCACCCGCGCGGCTGCACTCTGCGCCAGTTGGAGCCTCCGCGTGCTCCTCAAGGGGAGCCCCATGTAGAGAGCATTACAATAGTCCAGCCAGGAGGTGACGAGGGCATGAGTGACTTTGTGTAGGGAGTCCCGATCCAGAAAGGGATGCAACTGGCGGATCAGGTGAACCTGATGAAAAATCCTCCTGGTCACGGCCGTCAAGTGCTCTTCTAAAGACAGCCGTGAATCCAGGAGGACACCCAAGTTGCGAGCCCTCTCCGTGGGGGCCAGCGATTCGCCCCCAATAGTCAGCGATGGCGTCAACTGACTATATCGGGATGTTGGAAACCACAGCCACTCAGTCTTGGATGGGTTGAGCCTGAGCCTGTTCCTCCCCATCCAGATCCGCACGGCCTCCAGACACCGGGACATCACTTCAAGGGCATCGTTGGGGTGGTCCGGGGTGGAGATGTACAGCTGGGTGTCATCAGCGTACTGATGGAATTTCACCCCGAAACCACGGATGATCTCGCCCAGCGGCTTCACATAAATGTTGAACAGAAGGGGCGAGAGGACCGACCCCTGTGGCACACCACATACGAGGGGCCTCGGAGATGACCTCTGCCCCCCTGCCAACACAGACTGCAACCGGTCAGAGAGAAAGGAGGAGAATCACCGTAGAACAGTGCCCCCCACCCCTAACTCTTCCAGCCGGTGCAGCATGATACCATGGTCGATGGTATCAAAAGCCGTTGAGAGATCTAATAGGACCAGGACAGAGGAGCAGCCCCTGTCCCGAGCCCTCCAGAGATCATCAACCAACGCGACCAATGCCGTTTCCGTGCTGTACCCAGGCCTGAAGCCCGACTGGAACGGATCCAGATACGTCGCTTCATCCAGGTACTGGGGGAGCTGTCACGCAACCACACTCTCAACAACCTTCGCCACAAAACGAAGGTTGGAGACCGGACGATAATTAGCCAACACTGCTGGGTCCAGGGAAGGCTTCTTGAGGAGAGGCCTCACCACCGCCTCTTTCAAGGTGGCGGGGAAGTCACCCTCACCCAACGAAGCATTTATAATCCCCTGGAGCCAGCCTCGCGTCACCTCCCGGGAAGCCAGCACTAACCAGGAGGGGCACGGGTCCAATAAACAAGTGGTCACATTCAGTCTACCCAGAATCCTGTCCATGTCCTCAGGGGTCACAGGATCAAACTCATCCCAGATAACGTTCTCAAGACCTGCCCCAGTCCCTCCCCCTGAGACTACCCAGTTGGAGTCCAAATCTTCCCGGATCTGAGTGATTTTGTCATGCAGATACTGAACAAAATCCTCGGCTCTACCCTCCAAGGGGTCCTCCCGCGCTTCCTGGTGGAGCAGGGAGCGGGTCACACTAAACAGGGCAGCCGGGCGGTTATCTGATGACGCAATAAGAGCAGCAAAATAGCTACATTTCGCTGCTTTTATCGCCACTAGGTAATTCCTAATATGAGATCTTACCAGTGTCCGGTCCGATTCTGAAAGACTGGCCCTCCAACTACTCTCTAGGCGTCTTTTCCGGCGCTTCAACTCCCTTAGCTCCTCAGTAAACCAAGGAGCCAAATGAGATCGGTGCCGGGTCAGAGGCCGCAAAGGCACGACCCGGTCCAGAGCTCCAGCGGCCGCCCTATCCCAGGCGTCCACTAGGTCTCCAGCCGAGGCATGTGCCAGAGCCTCAGGAAATGGCCCAAGCTCCATCTGAAACCTATCAGGTTCCATCAGGCACCTGGGGCGGAACCATCTTACCGGCTCCGCCTCCCTGTAGCGGGGTGCAGCGGTTCGGAGGTCAAGACGAAGGAGAGAGTGATCTGACCATGACAAGGGCTCGGCAACTATATCCCCTATCTCAAGATTACTCAACCACTGTCCAGAGACAAAAACCAGATCCAGCGTGTTTCCCCCCATGTGGGTAGGGCCATGAATTAACTGGGTCAGGTCCATGGCTGTCATGGAAGCCATGAACTCCCGAGCCACCTCAGATGCCTCACCGACGGACGGCAAATTGAAATCCCCCATGACCATAAGCCTAGGGGTCTCAACCACCACTGCGGCGATGACGCTGAGTAGCTCGGGCAGGGCTGCTGCCACATGGCAGGGAGCCAGGTACGTGATCAGCAAACCCATCTGAACCACGTGACCCCATTTCACAAGGAGGGATTCACAGTCGGCCGTCTGAGGAACAGTGGCCTCCCTCGGTCTCAGACCTTCGTTAATAATAACCGCTACCCCCCCCGCCCCTACCCTGCAACCTCGGCTGATGGAATGCGTGGAAACCTGGTGGGCACATTTCAACGAGAGGGACCCCCCCTTGGCCCAACCAGGTTTCCGTAATACCTGCCAGGTCCACTCCCCCCTCCTGAACAAGATCACAAATGAGGGGGGCTTTATTTACTACAGACCTGGCATTGCATAACATCAGACGGAGGCCAGGGCCCTGAGGATCTGCGCCACCTGGAGAACGAGTGGAGCTTTTTGGTCCAGGGATTCTCTGGTGGTCTCCCATTTGAGTACTAACCTGGACTGTCCTTGTTTAGTTTCTTCCAATTAATCCAATGAAACAAATAGTGGTCACTGAAGTCCGTCCCCCCCTTTAGTGCATTGGTTTATTCCCCTCCCTCGCTGCTCCTGTTGGTGACCGATGACCTTTAGGAAGTGTACATTCCTTAGTTTAATTGTGCTGGATGCAAAAACAATTTCCTTAATCTTCCCTGAATTTCTCACCATTCAACCTCACTAAATTCTGGTATTATAAGAAAGAGATTAAAATCCGCCACAATTTTCTTGGGAGTGAGAATGATTTAATAAATGTATCTCCTGTTTCCCTTTTAAGAAAGAAACAGAAACAGAAAAACCCCAAATGTTGTAATCGTTCTGCTCTGAGAAATTTGTTTAACCCACTTCCCAATTTTGTTCATGTTCCACTTGAGCGGTTCCCCCCTGAGAAATAGTCACCACATCTGGACAGTGGACACGGATTTGTTTCCGCCCCCTCCTCCAGTAGCAGTTTCATTTTCAGTTCCTTAAAGGCCTCAGGATCATGTCTGCTTTTTCAGAGTTGGTGAAAGAGGGGCGGGAGTTGGAGAGGTCTCCGTTCTTCAGGCTGTTCAATGCAGATCTGTGCATGTGAGGCTTTGGAATGAGAAGCACCAGTTTATACTAACTGGAGCCAGTAGGAGGAGAACCGGGTTACTTTCGGTAGCCGAATATCACTGGTTTGTCTATTGCTACCAGACTCCTCCTGATTTTAGACTGTGGTTCCAACTTCAAAGGCAATCCAAGGGTTTGGATCTGTAGGAAGTTAGCACCCTCCCCTCTCCTAGAAGAATGAAATATTTTAGGAAATATTGAAAGGGGCAGAATATTATGTTTCCCTGGATAAGAAATGGAGAAATATGTTTTAAAGACAAAGCAGCTTTCTGCCTCCCCTCACCTTTGTCAATGGGCCATTAAGGCCTCAGCCAAGCTCACTCATTCCCCCCACCTTTGTCAATGGACCATCATCTGCAACACAATAGGACCCAAACAGCAACAGAAATTCCCCACATGACATCTGGGAAGATTACATCAGCCAGCAAAGCTAGCTAAAACCCCCACCCCCTGGAAGTCTGACAACCAATCAGGATACTCTTCCTGTGCCCCAGGAAGTTCAAAGCACAGAGAAGGCATAAAACCAAGGCACACTCAGCATCTCGCCCCTTTTCTGTTCAGGAACTCAAACCATGTGATCCTGTCCACCATCAAATTATCTTTCCAAGCAGTCTCCATGTTTCCAGTGTCCTTTTCCTCACTTGGAACTGAACCCAGATGGATATTTCTTCCAACAGATCTCCATATCTTCATGGTTTCTACCTCCTCAGAGCTTCCCAATCCCAGCCAACAGAAGGAGTGGGTCTTCCTGCTTCCTCAATGACACTTCAGTTCCTTGGCAATTTGCTGATGTGGGGAGAAGAAATGAGTGTTCTCCATCAGCAGACTTGCCCAGGAATCCACCTGACTCCTGCCAGTTCGATGACCCTGGACTCATTCAGAGAGTGAAGTCCATTCTTTGAGTCATAGGGATAAGTTCTGTAACCCCCTAGATTCACTTGTTTGGGCTTTTCCCTCCCTCTCCTCCCCCTGGCATTGCGATAGGGAGATCTTAAACTGCCTCCCCCCCCAGCTTTCTGACAAGAGGCATGAGTGGCCCATGGGCGAAAGCCCTCCAGCTGCAGAAGAGTCCCCTGAAACTGCCTTAAGGTTATTTGGCTTCCAGGCAACCTCAGACCCTTTCATTTGGCCTGGTTTCTTCCATTGTGGTGGGATGTTTTGTCCTCGTGCTGCCCTTGGAGACTGTCCTGTTTGCAGCAGCTTTTACTTGTTTGTAATGTGCCTATTTAAATTTGCTTCATGTTTTTCATAAACTGCTTGGGCATTTCGAGACCGACTTCTGCCACCAGTAGCCTCCCACCGGCCAGTCCGCTCCCACAGAGAGGGGCTCCTCAGGGTACCATCGGCCAAGGTATGTCGGCTGGCGACATCCAGGGGGAGGGCCTTCTCTGTGGGAGCTCCTGCCCTGTGGAATGAACTGCCCCCGGAATTGCACAAGATCTCTGACCTCCGTGTATTTCACTGTGCCCTCAAGGCTCTGCTGTTCCGCCAGGCCGGGCTATCAATGTAAATGATTTTAAATTGGGTGTTTTAAATTTTTGGGTTTTAATTTGGGCCGAAATTATTTGATAATTTTAATTATTTTTTAATTGATGTTTGTATACTTTTGTGTTTTTAATAGGCTGTACACCGCCCTGAGTCCTTCAGGAGAAGGGCGGTATAGAAATAAAATTATTATTATTATTATTATTATTATTATTATTATTATTATTATTATTATTATTATTATTATTATTATTATTATTTTGATGAAGGGTGAGGAAGTTATGAAAAATGAAAAGTTTTTCCTTCTAGGTCTCTAATCACCTCAGTTGCTGTCCTCTGGACATATTCCAGTTGTCTTTCCTAAAATGTGGCATCCATAATTCGATGTTATATTCTCGCTGCAGTCTGACTAACGAGGAGTGGAAAGGAGGAATAGCTGCTTTTGATTTTTGATAGCAAACTTACATTGATGCTGCCTAGGATTGCATGTGCCTCCTTGATGACTGCATCCCTGTCAGAATATTCATGACTGGGAAGACATGGTAACAAGGTCAGCCAATGAATAGGCATAGCAACTAAGTCAGCCAATTGGGAGCTGAGACAGACTGGAGCCAGGGCGTGTCTTAGTCTGCAGCTTCTGATTCTGTGCAGAGAAATGAAACTGAAACCAGTGTGTGTGAACTTGTCTGCTGATCTAGGCTGAAATGAAACTAAATTTGCTGTTGGTATTGTAAATTTACTTCATGTATTATTGTGAATATAAAGAAGTTAATGAATCCTGCTGCATCAGTTTATCTGTGTGTGCTTCTGGATTTGTTTTTTGCAACAAGCTCTGACAATCCCTCTTAGTGGACGTTCACAATTTGATCCAACCTGAACTTCTCCCCATGAACTGCAGCCAACTGTTGTTTTTCCAACCACAGGTCTTTGGAGAAGAAGAGTTGGAGAAGTAGGGAATCTTTAACCTGTAGAAGAAAAGATTATGAGATACATTATTGTTACCTCCAAGAATCCGAAAGATTGTTATGTAGAAGATTGGGTAGATTTATTCAAAAAACCAAGGCAAGAAATGATGGGTTTAATTGACAAGAAACAGCAGCAAAAGAGAATCTGAACAGCAAAAGCAATCTGGGAAAGGCTTCTTCAGGAAATAGCAGACTCACTTTTGCTAGAAATATGTGATAAAAGGGTAGATGGTGATCAGATGTGTCAGAGTGCACACAGTGTGACTATTTTGAGACAACCCAGGAGCAAAATACAGTAAACAGAGGTTTGTCTTCCAAATAGTGGTTTATCTACAAGGAATATATACATACAGGTACTAGGCAAAGTCAGGCAATCGATCATCAAATACAGCATGGAAGCACACACACAGAGAGAGAGGTATGCCCTCACAGGGCCTCTCTTATATTACAGCCTCTTAAAGCGATAACAGTCAAATAACCCTGCTGACTCATTGCTACCACTGCATCATCGTTACAGCGTTACAGTATTACAACATTAGAGCAGCTGGTCAGCTATTAAATCACCATTACCCTGACAAGATGCCTTTGGAGGTGGCCTCCCAAGCCTCTTCCACCAGTCCCGGATTCCAGAAACGCTCTCCTGCCTACCTCTTTTAGTGGCATGCAATCTGGTGGGAAGTAGAATGGGCTGTTTTTTCCTTCTCATCCTTCCTGTTCTCCTGGGTCAGGTACTCCCTTTGGATGTCCTTCCTTGGGTGTGGCTGCCCTGATACTGCCTCCTTGCCTGGGGAGACCAGCTCAGGGCCATGGCCAGGGAGCTTCAGAATGGAGGAGCATTTGGCAAGACTCCTGTGTGAGGGTCCATTGACCAGCCAGGAAGAAAAACCAATTTCTCTTGTGTAGATCCCCATTGGGAGACCTGAAGCCAGATGCTCTCAGAAACCTGGCAGGAAGGCTGGGCTGTGCAGAGTAATCTTTCAGGTCAGGCCAGTTTCTTCCCTGCCTGGCTCTGGAGGTTGCCACACACAGCTAGCAGGGAGGGTGCCAGGCAGGTAAGACAGGTAAGCTTCCCACTCAGTGCAGTTGTCCCAGAGCTACATTGTGGGTTGGATGCTGGCAAACCTCTGAAGCTCATATGTATGATTGAAGGAAGGCAGAGGGCCATGGACCTTGAAAGGTTGCAGTGATCCAACAGGGCTGCTGGTGGGAAGAGGCCATGGAACAGCCCCCGCACCTGGTAAGTCAGCTCAGGAAGGGAGGGAGGGAGGGAAGAACCTGCTGATCACTGGAGTGATGGGATGTCGTCAGTAGACATCTTCCTGGAATTGGTAGAAATGAGCCCCAGAGAGGAAGAAGGAATGGGCTGGGGTCTCCAGCAGTCCTAGGACTGGATGGCTTTCTATCCTTTGCGGCTGCTCAGGGGGGGGGCACCTTCTCCATAAATCCTGCATCCTCAGTGCTGGGCAGCATCAAGGCAGGTCTCCTTGAGCAAATCCTCCCGAGCCTCTTCCCTGCCCAGTGCTCTCACCAGCATTGGGGGTGGGGTGGGTGGGTAAGGGGTGAGAACAGATTGTAGGCAGTCTTTCTATTCTGTGATTCTGTGATGGCTGCTTCTTTCCTTGAGATAAACTTCTTAAGAGCACTTGAAACCCCTTTCATTTTCATGTATCTAAACTGGCAGGTATAATCTGGCAGGAGTAGCCAACACCCCAGGAGACAAGCTTAGGATCCAAAAAGATCTTTTTTTTTTATTGAAAAGTTTTATGAAAAATACAAACATTTTCACCCCCCCACCCTTCCCCCCTCAACCCCACCCTCCCCTTCCCACCCTCCCTTCCCCTCCCTCCCCCACCCCCCCTCCCTAGACTTCCCAGAACGAGCACAGGGTATAGCATTCACAAATCAAAAACTAATATGTGCTAACGAATTATTACATTTCATATTCTCCCTAGGTCCTTAACTCCTTATAACTCAGAAAAACAAACATAAACTACTTAATATTATTTCATTCATAAGCTATATGAATCTTCTTATTCGGATACTTCTTCTGTATATAATCAATCCATTTTCTCCATTCCGATATATATCTCTCATTTGAATGGTCTTTAAGGTATGATGAAATTTTTGCCATTTCTGCCAAATGCACAACTTTTAATGTCCATTCCTCAATAGTAGGTGGATCTTCCTTCTTCCAGTACTGTGCCACCAGTAACCTGGCAGCCATTATTAAGTTCAAAACCAGCTTAGTCTCTATTACAGTACAATCCGTAACTATTCCCAACAGAAAAAACTGTGGTGTAAATTTAATTTTTTTTCTTCAAAATATTTTGAATAATCCACCATATTTTTATCCAAAAAGCCTTAATCTTTTTACATGTCCACCATACATGAAAACATGTAGCATCTTCACACTCACATCGCCAATACTTGGGTTGTAAATTTGGATACATACAAGCTAGTTTTTTTGGATCTAAATGCCATCTATAAAACATTTTGTAAAAATTCTCCCTTAGATTTTGTGCTTGTGTAAATCTTACATTTCTAACCCATATCTTTTCCCATGTTTCCATCATTATTGGTTCACCTACATTTTGTGCCCATTTTATCATACAATCCTTGACTAAATCTGTTTCTGAGTCTATTTCCAGTAATGCATTGTACAACCTTTTTATGTGCATTTGACCTTTATCTCTTATTTGCTTTATCAAATTCTCATCCTGCTGCAAAATACCAATTTTTTGATCTTCTCTCCATCTGGCCAGCAGCTGTTGGACCTGCTGGATTTCACCCCTTTGGGAAAGAGCAGTCTGGGGCCAGGAAGCAGAGCTCAAGGGTGTTTAGCTGAGCAGCTGGTCTTTGTCCATGGCTTCAGGGAGGCTGGTGCAGGCTGCATCTCTGGCAAGTGGAGTATCTAGCAAACTTGGAAGGGAGGCACTTGACTGAGGTGGGCGCATTTGCCAGAGGACTCTGGGACATCAGGTCTCTCAATACCTGAGCTTCTGATGGGAAGAAATGGGCATGGCCAAAGTCTGCATTGTCCAGCCTCTGCCAACATGCCTACCTGGAGGGTTCCAGACTCCTGTTTGGCCCTGGTGTGAGAGGGGGGTTCAGGGGTCTGGGGCTCCCAACTGGTTCACGGCAGCATCTCCGGGATAGTCCAATGTCCTCCTTGCCGCATCCACCTGTCCATCTCCCAGCCACAAAAGAACCATAGCAGAAGGGAAATTGTGGGGGGGGGGAGAATAGATTTTCTGATCCCTGTCAGTGAGGTTTCAAGCCCCATCATGGGACAGAAGAGCACTGATCGCACTTGTTGCTGATCTCTGGTGAGAGTGAGATAGTGGTAAGGCGTCCATCCTTGCTCTCCTTGACCTTTTGGCAGTACCATCAACCATGGTATCTTTTTGGATCGGCCGTGGGATTTGGGACTGGGAAGTGTAGTGTTGCAGTGGTTCAGTTCCTCTTTCTGTGGCCAGTTCCAATCAGCCTTAATAGGGGGGCTTAGCCATTCCTTTGGGCTCACTACTCTCTCTGCTCCCTTTTAATATATACATCAGACGTGTCCAATCTTTTGGCTTGTCTGGGTTGCATTGAAGAATTGTCTTGGGCAGCATATAAATAGAAGATAGATAGATAGATAGAATTCTTTATTGGCCGTGTGATTGGACACACAAGGAATTTGTCTTTGGTGCATAAGCTCTCAGTGTCAAGTTTCGAGGTCGTCTCAAATAAATTGTATTTCAAACAAAGTCTTTGAAGAAAAACTCCTATTTATTAAGCACGACATTCTAAACCCGGCTCCATCGAAGCCAACACTGACTTCCAGGCCCCAAACCCTCCCTTTCCATCCCCCACTCCCCTGCACTCATTGGCCATCTTCCAAGTCATTCTACCCCTAATCTACTCCAGCTCAAAGGAATTTCCCCCCTCCCATCCCATCTCCTAGGGGATATTATCTCCAGGGAAAATAAGTAGGTGAAAAGTCAAACGTCCCTTTCCAGATGCCTCCGCTTCTTCTTCTTATGTCAGCACTAGAGTAAATGCAGCTTGAAGTGCTGACATTCAGTGTACATAAAAAGGCAAGATACACTCGTCAAGAATCACAGGGCACAACACCCAGTGACAGTCATGCAGTCACAAGTGGGAGGAGATGGGTGACAGGAACGATGAGAAGACCAATAGCAATAGTAATGCAGCCTAATGTGAATAGTTTGACAGTGTTGAGGGAATTATCCATTTAGCAGAGTGATGGCGTTCAGGAAAAAACTGTTCTTGTATCTAGTTGTCTTGGTGTGCAGTGCTCTACAGTGTCGTTTTGAGGGTAGAGGAGTTTTGAGGGTAGAGGGCGAGGGCGAGGGGTCTGTTAAAAAAAAAAGGGCAGCCTGACTAGCTGTCCAAGGCTGCATGCAGCCTGCAGGCTGTAGATCAAATACACCTGATCTGTATAAAACCGCTGGGTACGAGGGATTTCATCCCTGGTGACCCAAGTGATGCCCTGGCTGTCCTTTTGCAGTGCCTGGAAGCAGTGGGGGCCTGGATGGGGTGCAACAGGCTTCAAGGGAATCCTGGTAAGAGGGAGTGGCTGCGTGTAGGTAGAGCCTCAGGATCCAGAGACATATCATCTTTAGTTCTGGATGGGGAGCAGACCTGCTGTGCAATTTGAGGGTCCTCCTAGAGTAGACTCTGCTCAAAGAGCAGGTGGCAATCATGGCTAGGAGAGCCTTCACAAACTTTGTGTGGTGTGCCAATTGTGCCCCTTTCTGGATTGTGAGTCCCTGTGCTCAGCCACTCATGCCCTGGTCATCTCCTGCTCGGATTATTGCAATGCGCTCCACATGGGGCTACTGTTGAAGAGTATTCGGAAGCTACAATTGGTCTAGAATGCAGCGGCATGGACAGTTTTGGAGTCCCCAAGGATAGCACACATAATGTGAGCTGTGCTGGCTGCCGATCTGCTTCTGGGTGCAATGCAAAATGTTGATTACTACCTTAAAGCCATTTAGACGAGGTGTCTCAGATATCTGTGGAACCGTCTTTCCCCAAAGGGATTGGCTCACCCCAACCTGCTGGCAGGAGAGGCCTACTGCAGATCCCATCAGCCAAGGAATTTCAGCTGCTGGGATCCAGATTTTCTACCATGGCTCCTGCCCTTTGGAACATCTTGCCACAAGAAGTAAGATCCTTTCTTTTAGCCTTCAGGAAAGGCCTTAAAACTTGGCTATGCTGGTTGACATTGAGTCCTGAAGAAGAAGCGGTTGGCTGGAGATAGTTGGTGGGCTAACAGAGAAGGCACCCCACCTCTTGCTCCAAATCCATGTTTTTTAGTTTGTTTTATTTTTTTGTAATTTTAATATGTTCTTATATTTATAACTTTGATATTTGTATATATTATCATACTACAAGCTGCTCAGAATTTCCTGAAACCACAAGATGGGCAACAAATGAATTTACTACTACTAATAAGGTTGCAAGTGAATCAGAAGCTGGGAATCTGATCCTCAGAAGTGACCTCAGGGCCCAGCAGCATTTGGGCGGGGGGGGGGAGGCAGGAGGTAGTTGTTACTTTGCAAGCAACCAAGGCAGGATGACTGGGAGCTGAGCGCCACACTGCCCAGCACTGAGTCCCTTTGGATGGCTAGGGTCCAGGCAGGTGTCCAACCAGGGACCTGGACTGGTTGGTAAGGAGATTCCTGGAGGGAGACTCCCCTGCTGGGGCAGCTTCCGTAAGCACAACACACACACTGCATGTTGCTTCTACTAAGGAGGTCAGGGCTCAGCCCTTTCAGAGCAGAAACAGCCAGAAGGAAGAGACCTGCCCTGTCCTGCCCAGCCTAGCCTTGCCTAGCCTAGCCTATGGGGAACACAGCTTCTGGCAAGGATAGCGCCAGTGTCCTAATTCAGGTAGGCAGCTGGAAACTGAGCTTCTACAAAGGAGCACACCCAGTTCCTTGGCAAAGAGGTCAGTCCGGAAGCAGCTCAGGAAGGGTATTCTCTTGGCTTGTGATGACTCTGGTAGAATTTGCTGGGGGGAAAAGAGGGGGCTTAGGACCACCACTCCTCTTCGGATGCATCCAGACTTTGATCCTTGGACCTCTTTTCCAACTTTGGTCTTCTTTGCCCACAGGAAAGTCCACTGCCTTATCAGGAGGTCCTGAGCCCTGTCCTCTATGCCTTCACACCTGCTGTCTCTCAAGTAGCCCCATCAGGTGAGACCATTCAAGGTGCCACCCTCAGACCTTATGCTACAGAAACCAGACCAAGCTCTCCGCCCTGCATAGCTGGTGCAAGTCCAAGTGGTAAGAATCTGCAGGAACCTCCTAACGAGGAGTTGGGGTTTTTTTTGCATATAATGATGGAGGTGGTGGTCTAGTCCAACCTCTTGCAATAGGGAAGACCCCTAAGTAGGGGACTGGGAAAGGTAGCACTGGGGGGGTGGGCTGAAAGAGACAGAAGCAAACATCTGGGAAACAAGAGGCTGGCTCTTCCTTATAGCTCCCAAGCCTCTAGTCTCTCTGCTCTGTTGTGCAAGATGGCAGCTTCAGCAATCCAGGCCTCTGGATATGAAGGGGAAGGATGGAGGAAAACTGAATTCAGCCTGTAGTTAAGCCCAACTCTTGCCTGCTTCCCATCTCCCTCAGTTCCAGCCTGCTGGCGATTCCCAGAAGAGAAACCTCTTGCTGCTCCCACCCCTCAGTCTTTGACTTTTCCTATGTAGAGACCTCAGCTTGTCCCACAACTCTCTTCCTTTCCCCACCCACAGCTTCCTCCAGCCCCGCTGCCAAGGTATTCTGGGGAATGGGCCCGAAGAGGGTGGCCCTCATCGTCTGCCTTCTCGTCCTCATTGTGCTGCTGATTGCCCTCATCCTGCTCTGTGAGTTCTTCCCTTTTCTCTTAGATTAGAATAACAGGGTTGGAAGAGACCTTGGAGTCCAATTCCCTGCCCATGGCAGGGGACCCTATAACATTCTAGACAAATGGCAGTCCAATTTCTTCTTTAAAACCTCCAGTGATGGAGCACCCACAACTCCAGGAGGGAAGCTGTTCCACTGGTTAATTGTTCTCATTGTCAGGAAATTTCTCCTTAGTTCTAGATTGGAACTGTAATGATCTTCCACTTGTTACTTCTTGTCCTGCCCTCTTATTTTGTTTGCTTGCAACTTATGGTGTGCAGGAATGACTTCCTGGTTCTTTCCACCTACCCAGAAGTTCTTTGCTGATATCTGAGGGGAGGCTCAGTCCAAAGAGCCAAGTCTCTTTGGTGAGCAAAGGAATTATCAGCAGAGTTTCCATTTCTGGTGAGATCAGGTTCCATGAAGGAAGGAGTAATATTTGCAACCTGGGGATGAGTGGCCATGGGCAGTGGCTCTTCCTTTGTGGAACTGCAATGCTCTGCCTCAGACCAAGTACTCCCTGCTCTGACAGGGGGGAGGGACAACTGCAGACCCCCCCTCACTTTTCTCTTGCCTGTTGCAGGACAGGAAACACGGCTGAGTCCCTGGGAGGGAGGGTCAATCTCACCCCCAGGATTACTTTGTCTTTTTGCAAGAATGTCGCTGCCTCATAGGAAGGCATCATCCTCTCCCTCCTCCCATGTTTGTTCAAAAGCTGCTCTGTCTCCATGGTAGGCAACATCCCATACCCTTAAATCTCTTCCTTATGCTGTGAAGGAGGAGGGCTACCCTCTTTTTGTGAGTCAAACACTGGGCAGAGACTTTTTGAGCAGGGAGAGGTCCAGCTTTTTCTCCTTCTCAGACATTCACAAATTGTCCTCCTGTAGGGACACCGGCAGTAATTTCTGAAAAAGGAAAGAGCCTACTCTGATACAGAGAAATGCATGTGAGTTGGTGTAAATATGTGCCCCACATTTCCAAGTGGTGAGCCTCTGTAGAGCCTCAAGGAGAAAACCAGGTTAAGACCTGGTTTCATTGTTATTCCTACTCCATGGAAGTTTGCTGGGAACCCATATTGCTCATAGGACATGCCAGAAACATTTCTTTTCCGTTCTTTATTGTTGATTTTGGAATCCATATACAGGAAGAGAAGGAGATTGAAGGAAAGCAGTTGAATGCCAGGACTCTCCTTCTCCTCCTCTTCCTCCATTCATACAATGGATGGAAACTAATCAAGGAGAGCAACCCAGAACTAAGAAGAAATTTCCTAATAATGGGAATGATTAACCAGTGGAATGGATTGCCTTCAGAAGTTGTGGGTGCTCCATCACTGGAGGCTTTTAAGAAGAGACTGGACAGTCACTTGTCTGAAATGGGATAGCCAGGTTTCACCTAATTTGTATTTATTTATTTGGTTTTTCATGCCTAAGTGTAAAACATTACTTTTCTTTACATTACATTCCATTTTGTTTGATAGGGCCCAGTGTTCAAGTCTGTCAGGATCATTAATGAGTTCTACTTCCCTTTGCTACCGGTTTGGGACTGTGAGTGCGTGTGTGTGTGCTTGCTTCGCTCGCTTGCGGTGCTTCTGTGTATGCAGAGAACCTTCTGCGCATGCGCAGAGCTTCCATGATGACGTCTGGGCAGGTGGGCGGAGCCTCTCGCCACTGCCACTACTGGTTCACCCGAACCAGGGTGAACCAGTAGAAACCCACCACTGGTCAGGATCCATTTGGATCCTGAGCCCATCATCTGGGATGTTGGCTATTCCTGCCAGCTTTGTGTCATCTGCAAATTTTAGAGTGTTTAGTATATTTTAATTGGTTTTTTATTAACGTTTGTATTACATGTATTTTTATCGTTTGCTGTTCACCGCCTGAGTCCCTCAGGAATAGGGCGGTATATAAATTTAAATAAATAAGTAAATTTGATGAATCCCCCTTCTATTCCTCATCTAAGTCATTTATGAAGATATTGAAGAGCCTAACCCTAACCCTAACCCTGGGCCTACAGCAGAACCTTGGGGTACCCCACTGCTTACTTCCCTCCATGTAGATATATTACTATTAAGGACCACATGTTGAATATGGTTTGTCAGCTAGTTGCAAATTCATCTGGTGGTGATGCTGTCTATCCCACATTTTTCTAGTGTATCATGACGTAGGTTATGGTCTACTTTGTCAAATGCTTTACTGAAATCCAAGTATACTATTTCCAGAGAATTTCACTGCCCTTTTCCAAAGCTGCTCAGAAGTATAGTGTCCAGAACTGGCCAATGCAAAATAAATTGAAATGATTCATTATGTGCTTTGGAAATGACAACTAATGCTGTGACCCCCTCTGTGCCAGATGTCTGGCTCCTTCTGTTCCTTGGGGTGTGAGATATTTTGTGAATGTGCCTAGGATTGGACTTAGATCATTTTGAAAACCAGCATCTGATCCCTGGCAAATGCTATTCAGATTTTGATGATGCCCCAAAAGCATGGGGCAGCAGCACAACTGATTTCTGTTTCTCAGCCCCTTGTGTCATTTGCACAAGCAGCTGCAACGTGAACCGCTTTTTGTGCCCTTCTTAGAGACACAGAAGGGGGGAGAAAGGGGAAGGAGGTGAGAAAGAGAAGCAGTTATCCTTTTAGCACAGAGGTCACCAACCGAGAAAATTTTGGTGGTCCACAGCGCACCGGAGCTGCTCCAGGATGACCAATGGCTAGTCCTGTGACTACAGCTCTGGAATATGGGACCAGCCAGGCAGATCATGGTGGGGCTGGAAATCTCCCTGGTAGAGGGAGCTACGTGCAACTTGCAACTTTGCAGGAGGTGCAAGGAGTAGCACAGCCCTCACCAGCCGGAACGAGGTAATGGTACAAACAGGGGGTGGATGTGGGGGCAGGCAGGCCAAAGCAATGGGTGTCAGCAACCCACGGCTCTTTCTTCCCCCTGCTGTGGCTTCCTGTCGACTGAACCCACCATTGGCTGTCCCCGCCCCTCACCCTCTCAGTCACTCCTCACCTGGCCTGAGAAGGGAAGGGCAGGGGATGGAAATTCACTCCATGTTTCAGACCGGGAGCGAAGCTTCATCTGTTGCTGGGTCTTGCAGTCATTTCTTCCAGCCCTTGTTGGTGCTCCACTCAGCTCTGTCTCTCAGGGAGACATGCGACTTCCTCTCAGCCCCGAGACACTGGCCCGGTCTGTCTGTTTCTCTCTGTCCGCTGATGTTAGCGCCTCCATGGCCTGCCCACTGCTCTTGCAGTTCAGTTAAATTTAGCAATGGGGGGGAGAGAGAGCAGGTCATGCGTTCAGCACCAATAAAGGCTGAAGAAGTGCCCACGAGATCCAGAGAGTGCCGGAGAATCAGAATGAGAGAAAGAGAAAGAAAGATGAGACAGACAGACAGACGAGGGAGGGGAGAGAGAGAGAGAGAGAGAGAGATGAGCGAGACAGACAAAGAGAGAGGGGGGAGAGAGAGAGTGCCTGAAGGACCCCATCCCGTCACTGGGAGTCCAAGCGCTTCATCAAACGGCATGCTGGATTCATATTAGTGGTCCGCAGGATTTAAAATTATGAATTTACTGGTCCTTGACATCCAAAAGGTTGGTGACCCCTGTCTTAGCAAGTTTGCTGCAACAGAGAACGGACTTCTATGTCCTTTCACTAAACCTAAAAAATATTAAAGTTACACATGAACTCACTCTTCCTGAAATCATCGGCTGTGAACTGTCCTTAAATTGAGGACCCAGTTTGTGGGGGCAATAAACTGACTTTGTATAAATATACAAAAGTATGAAGGCTATTGCTTAACGCATTGTTAGCCACCCTGAGTCTCCGGAGAAGAGCGGCATATAAATCAAATTTAAAAAAAAAATACCACACTTCGCTTCCTGCTATGTTATAGAGCCCCTGATTACGACATCGCACATGCAAACAAGTTAACTTCACTACTAATGTGGGCAGCCTTCTGTCCATACCCTCTTATTTTTCTTTGTTACCTCAATCTATCTCTTATTACTTGGACCCTAAACGAATATACAACTGAACCCATCCATGCAACCCTATACAATGCTGTTACTAATCTGGGACTAGATTAATTAGTAACTAACAACACTAGACTCAACCACTGCCTCGATCTCATCTTCTGCAACAGTTTAAACTCAATTTATGGACTACAAATAAGTGACCACAGCATGATTGACTTTTGTCTCAATATACGCCCTTACAAAAATCATCATAATGATGGAATACCCAATTACAACTTCAGAAAAGCCAACTATGATCTCATAGACACCGACCTCTCATCTCTTGATTGGCAAATTCTATTCTCTGGCTGTAACTCTGCCGAAGACCATTATAACATTTTCTTGCCCCAAGTCAAAAGAGTTATTAAACGATACATACCACTAATCATCACCAAAACCAGAAAAAACAAATTACCCATATCAATAAGGAAGCTCCAATCAAAAAAAAAATCTCTCTGGCAAAAAACCAAAACTGGCTACGAAGCCAACTTTAAAAGCCGCTACAAAAATATATGCCACCGAATAAAGACTGAATGCATCAATTATTATATCAAACAAGAAAACCTTCTGCGCAAGAAATCTAACCATGCCTTCTATAATTTTGTAAACAACAAACTTAAAGACTCAAGATCCATCCCATCCCTAAAAGGACCTATTGGTAAAGAATGTAATGATGAAGCAGTTAAAGCCAACCTCTTTAACACATTATTTGGCTCAGATTTGTAAACAGTAATGGCTCATGCCCAACATTCCCTAGTCATACCACAAATAATTACAACGATCTAACACAAATACATTTCACAGAAGATAACATTGAAAAGGCACTACGCAGCCTAAAACCATCTCTATCTATCAGACCTGATGGACTATGTGCATACTTCTTAAAAAAGCTTTCCACTGCTACAGTTGAACCCCTAAGCATAATCTTTGAAAAATCTTTCAGGACCAGCTCCCTAGCCAACCTATGGTCAATAGCCACGGTCATCCGTATCAGTGCTGGGTTTTGAAATTTTTTCCTACTAGTTCTGTAGGCGTGGCTTGCTTGGTGGGCATGGCTTGGTGGTCATGTGACTGAGTGGTGTGGCCAACTTGACATCACTCACAGCCACACTCACTCAATCACATGACCACCCCACCTAGCCACGCCCACAGAAAAAAGTAGGAATTTTTTTTGAATTTCTACGTATCTACTTATTTTCTGCCCAGGCCTGACCTAATCTATCATTTATTTTATTTTATTTTATTTTTATTCAATTTGTATACCGCCCTTCTCCTAGTGGACTCAGGGCAGTGCACAGCCAGAACTAAAACACATACCAATACAAAATTTAAAATTATTAAAAGAATTACATAACTGGCCCAAATTTAAAACAATTCAATTAAAACCCAATGACAATTTAAAAACTAAAAAACTAAAAAAAGACTAAAAAACGGGGAGGGGGTTCACGCCAGCCCTGCTTGATGGAAAAGAAAAGTTTTCAGGGCACAGTGAAAGACCCGGAGATCCGATATCCTTCGTATCTCCGGGGGCAAATCGTTCCAGAGGGCAGGAGCTGCCACAGAGAAGGCCCTCCCACTGGGGGTCGCCAGCCGACATTGCCTGGCTGATGGCACCCTGAGGAGTCCCTCTCTGTGGGAGCTTACTGGTCGGTGAGAGGCTATCGGCGGCAGAAGGCGGTCCCGCAAATAGCCAGGTCCTAGCCATGGAGCACTTTAAAGGTGGTAACCAACACCTTGAAGCACACCCGGAAGACCACTGGAAGACAATGCAGCTCATGCAGGAGAGGGGTCACATGGGAGCGCCCCCTCGCTCCCATAATCCCCCGCGCGGCCGCATTCTGCACCAGTTGGAGCCTCCGGGTGCTCCTCAAGGGGAGCCCCATGTAGAGAGCATTGCAGTAGTCCAGGCCGGAAGTGATGAGTGCCTGAGTGATTGTGCGTAAGGAGTCCCGATCCAGAAAGGGATGCAACTGGCGAATCAGGCGGACCTGATAAAAAGCCTCCCTGGCCACGGCTGTCATATGCTCTTCTAAAGACAGCCGTGCATCCAGGAGGACGCCCAAGTTGCGAACCCTGTCCATGGGGGCCAATAACTCACCCCCAATAGCCAGCGATGGCACCAGCTGGCTATATCGGGACGCCGGAAGCCACAGCCACTCGCTCTTGGAAGGGTTGAATCGAAGCCTGTTACTCCCCATCCAGATCCACATGGCCTCTAGGCACCGGGACATCAAAGGCCTTCTCCTGCATGCCACCCCGCCCACCCTTTGTCAGTCACATGCGTCACCCCGTTTCCTCTCCTTCAGCGGCCCCGGCCCTAGTCCTGCTTCCTCCTCCACCACTGCCTCTTTCTTCGGGCTGCTTACCTTCCTCCCATGGCAGCTGGTCCAGAGTCTGGAAGACAAGATGACCTCTGGTAGTTTTCAGTGGCCTCCAGCCAGCCACCACTGCCAGGAAGTGGCTCTCAAAGAGGCGTCGGCTGGGAGGCGTCTCACAGTTGCATTGAAAAAGAAAAAGCCTCCGCAAACTACCAGAGGTCACTGAAAAAGCCTCTGCCATCACCGCCCTGTTCTTTGCGCTGGCCACGCATGCCCATCCCATTGCCTTCTGCATCACGCTCGGACTGATGAAGCAGGCAATGGGATGCGATGGCAGCGGCTTTTTCGGCGACTCCGGTAGCTTTCAGCAGCCTTCAGCCAGCTGCCCGCAGCTGCTTTTTCTTTTTTGATGTGACTGTGAGAAACCTCCCAGCCACTACCTCTTTGAGAGCCACTTCCCAACAGTCAGGCAAGCGTACGGTGACCAGGCTACCGGTTCGGGGGCGTGGCCAGCCAGCAATCGCTAACGGTTCGGTGACCCAGGCCAAATTACCACTACCGGTTCACCCGAAACAGTGCGAACCGGTAGAAACCTACCACTGATTCCCTATCTTCAAAAAGGGAGACCCCAGCCTAGTTGAAAATTACAGAACAATCTCTTTATGCTGCGTCACCTGCAAAGTAATGGAATCAATCGTTAACCAATCCATTAACCTCCACTTAGAAACAAACAACCTACTCTCTAATAAACAATTTGGTTTCAGAAAAATTTTATCCTGTAATCTACAACTTCTACACTGCAAAAATATATGGACTACAAAACTCGATCAGGGCAAAGCAATAGACGCAATTTACATAGACTTCTGTAAAGCCTTTGATTCAGTAGTGCATGACAAACTACTTCTAAAACTAAAATCCTATGGCATCTCTGGACCCCTACATAATTGGATAGCTACATTCCTGTCAAACAGACAAAAATGGTCAAAATAGGGAGTGCCCTATCAAATCCTGCACCTGTTAACAATGGTGTCCCCAAGGCAACGTTCTAGGACCCACACTCTTTATACTTTACATAAATGACCTTTGTGATCATATTATAAGCAACTGCGTTCTCTTCGCCGATGATGTAAAACTATCTAACACCACCGATAATGCTGCTACCCTTCAAAAAGACCTTGACTTTGTGTCAGAATGGTCAAACAATTGGCAATTCCAAATCTCAACCAACAAATGCTCTGTCTTACACATTGGCAAAAAGAACCAGAACACAAAATACAAGCTGAATGGACACGATCTTGTAGACGACCCTCACTCTGTCAAGGACCTTGGAGTGCTCATATCTAATGATCTAAGTGCCAAAGCCCACTGTAACAACATCGCCCAAAAGGCATTAAAAGTTGTAAACCTATTCTTGCATAGCTTCTTCTCCGGTAATATTACACTACTAACCACATTTGCTAGACCAATTCTTGAATACAGCTCATCTGTCTGAAACCCGTACTGCATATCGGATATTAATACAATTGAGTGTGTTCAGAGATATTTCACGAGAAGAGTTCTCCATTCCTCTGCTTGCAACAGAATACCTTCTGCCACCAGACTTGAAATTCTGGGCTTAGACAATTTAGAACTACGCTGCCTTCGATATGACCTAAGTGTAGTACACAAAATTATCTGCTACAATGTCCTACCTGTCAATGACTACTTCAGCTTCAACCACAACAATACATGAGCACACAATAGATACAAACTTAAAGTGAACCGCTCCAAACTCGATTGCAGAAAATACGACTTCAGCAACAGAGTGGTCAATGCCTGGAATGCACTACCTGACTCTGCAGTTTCATCCCCAACCCCCCAAAATTTTAACCTTAGACTGTCTACTGTTGACCTCACCCCATTCCTAAGAGGTCTGTAAGGGGCATGCATAAGCGCACAGGCGTGCCTTCATCCCTGTACTGATGTTCCCTTTATTTGTATTCATTTCATGTATTCAAATCATGTTTATACTTATATATATTATCTAATACGTGCTTGACAAAATAAATAAATAAAATGAATAAATATGCTGGGGCTGGGGCACCAGCTGATTTTAATAGCATGGACAACTTTCAACAGATGAGAAATGAACAAACTACAGAGGCCCACAATTTCTGGGTTACAGAGCACTTTCCCTGGAATCAGGGGGGTTCTGCTAGTATCCTTTGCATGATCATATTTTACTTAAAGGCAAACTTTCACGAGCTGCAGCTGACTTCATCAGATGTATGGATAAAGTTTTGTGGTCAGAAACGATGCTATCAGTCTCCATCTGATTTATGGCTACTCTGGACTAACATAGATCTCCTTTAAAACTTTCCCCCCTAGAGACTCATCTGTGGTGATGCCTGCACATCACAATGCTGAGGAATGATCTATGGCACAAATGCTGCTTCCAATTCTCTGCAAGAGTCTCTGGAGGGAACATATCTGCCACCTGCTGCCTAATAACAATAACAACTGGGAACTTGTTCAGCTGGCAGTGCCAATGCTGAAGAGGTGCAGTTGCCAGTGCCAGGCATTGCTCCTTGCAGTCTAGACAGGACACAGTAAATCCAAAGAGTGAGAAGCTCAGAAGCTCTAATCAATAGTCTTTATGAGAAGAAAAACTGAGGCGATACACAAGAATTTCAACAAGTCCCTTGTTTGTTTATTTCTCCCACTTTCTATGTGGAGTGGGGGGGCATCTGCAATGGTTCCCTGCTTGGTGGTCTGGAGTCTGAATTCCTTTTGTCAATGTAAGAAATAATCCCCCTACTTAAAAACTCACCTCAATTTGTTCATTGTTCTTGCTTGTGTCTTGCTACTCCCAGTTTTGTTCTGGCGGTCCAGCACAGGCATTGTGTACAAGCAGCCAGCGGAGAACTGCAGTGAGCATGCTGTGCGGTGTGATGGGGTTCCCGACTGTTCTCAGAGGACCGATGAACTGGACTGTGGTAAGGCCGGAAGGTTTTGGGGAGCCGGGTGACAGAACTTGGGCTGGGAGGCTACTTCCCTCCCAGGAACTCCCATTCAGGTTCTTTCTGTCCTCACCTGTTCTGCAGTGCGCTTTGGGTGGAACCAGTCCTTGCTCCATGTCTACTCAGGAGCAGAGAGGGAGTGGCTGCCTGTCTGCAGCCAAGCCTGGACTGAGGCCTTCTCCCGAAAGACCTGTCAGCAGCTTGGATTCCTTAAGTAATGCTGGGCCTCCTTGTAAGGTGGGGAGGGAGTCCACTGAAGGAAGGAAAGAAGCTCCTGTCTTCTCTTAGCCTCTGGCTTGCTTTGCTGGTCCTGTTCACGTGCAGAGTGCCCTGGTGGCAACTTTTCAAGCAGTGGAAAGAGCTATTTGTGGACTGCACTCCTTCAGATTAATCGGGGAGGGGGGAACTTCTTGTGAGGAAAATAGATGTGGCTGTTCATAAACTGAGAATCTTGGGGGGCTGCATGCCGTGCCAGAGATGTTTTGTAGTACAGATAATGTTGAGTTTTTAGTCACTGTCCACTCCTGGCCAAGCTGTGTCCATGGTGGCCTGGCTTGCCAGGTGCTGGGGAAGCTACTCCATAGCTGCTCTGTGCAGTAAAACAGCCTTCTCCAGGCATCCTTTAGCTGCAACACTCTTTTGCCTCCCTAGTGCTTCCGACACAGAATATGTCCCTCTGGCCTTTTCTGGGAAAAGTCTCATGGTTGGCGAGATGCGAAAAACCATTCAGCAGAGTCTCAACAGGTAATGGGCTGCTTGGGGTGAGGTGGTGGGTTGGAAGGATGCCCCCTCCATTGTGACCACTGCCAAGTGCTGGCAGATCCGCACCATTCAGGATAGATGGCCTCAGAGGGCTTCCTGGCCAAGGACAGCTTGGTCTGCTAGAGCCAGTGCTGCTGCTTCTGTTGCTGCACACCCATAGCTCTCTGGGCAGAAGGGATGCCCTTGGCTCAGTGATCCTGACCCTCAGGTGCTATAGAGGATCACAGACCTGGTAAGGTTTGTGATTCATTGGTAGTGCATCAATGCACATGCACAAAGACACACAAAACTCTAGTCTTCCAACTGAGAAACGAAAAAAACTTAGCTCATCTTTGATTGGCTTGTTCATTATTTGGCCAAAAAGTGCTTAGGAAATGGGGTTGTACATTTCTCAAGATAGTTTGCCACGTGTTGTCTGGGACCAGAGGCATCTGCTATGCCCTATTTTTACCGAAGACATCAATTTTCCATAAGAAACAAGATCCTAGTACATCAATAGTGTAATGAAAAATTAGAACATTCACACCTTGCAAAGTGTGACCCTCAAGACTGAGTGTAACAATTAGTGTTTAGTTAAGCTCTTAGTCATGCTTTGGTGGAAGGTGCTTGATTCTCCTGTTTGGAAATCAGTATCAGAGGTGCTTTTCTGCCAAAATCCAAATTCTGCTATCATTTGGCACTTGGTTTTTTAGCACTCCCTCCACCCCCAAATATCTCCCGTTTTCTCCCATCCTCTGCCCTCGCTTGACCATTTATAGGCTGGCAGGTATCACTTGGTGCAGGCAGGGACCACAGCACTATGTCTCCAGATCTCCTTCATGGAGGGTTTGAACCATCCGTCCTCAGCTTCATCTATGGGAAGTCAATGTGAAGGGACTCACTTGTCCCTCCTCAAGAAGCCTTCCCTGGACCCAGCAGTATTAGCCAACTATCATCCTGTCTCCAACCTTCGCTTTGTGGCGAAGGTTGTCGAGAGTGTGGTTGCACGACAGTTTCCGCAGTACCTGGAGGAAATGTCTTATCTAGATCTGTTCCAGTCGGGTTTCAGGCCCAGGCACAGCACGGAAGTGGCATTGGTCGCGTTGGTAGATGATCTCTGGAGAGCTCGGGACAAGGGTTGCTCCTCTGTTCTGGCCCTGTTAGACCTCTCAGCGGCTTTTGATACCATCGACCATGGTATCATGCTGCACCGGCTGGAAGAGTTGGGGGTGGGAGGCACCGTGTTGCGGTGGTTCTCTTCCTTTCTCTCAGACCGGTCGCAGTTCGTGTTGGCTGGGGGGCAGAGGTCGACCTCGAGGCCTCTTATATGTGGAGTGCCTCAGGGGTCGGTCCTCTCGCCCCTTCTATTCAACATTTATGTGAATCCGCTGAGTGAGATCATCCGTGGCTTTGGGGTGAAGTACCATCAGTACACTGATGACACCCAGCTGTACATCTCCACCCCAGGCCATCCCAACGATGCCCTTGAAGTGATGTCCCAGTGCCTGGAGGCTGTGCGGATCTGGATGGGGAGGAACAGGCTCAAGCTCAACCCTTCCAAGACTGAGTGGCTGTGGTTCCTGGCATCCCGATATAGTCAGTTGACTCCATCACTGACTATCAGGGGCGAGTCTTTGGCCCCCGTGGAGAGGGCGCGCAATCTGGGAGTCCTCCTGGATACGCAGCTGTCCTTGGAGGAACATCTGATGGCTGTAGCCAGGGGGACCTTCTGTCAGGTTCGCCTGATTCGCCTGTTGCGGCCCTTTCTTGATCGGGATTCCCTGTGCAGAGTCACTCATGCCCTCGTCACCTCTCGCCTGGAATACTGCAATGCTCTCTACATGGGGCTCCCCTTGAAGAGCACCCAGAGGCTCCAACTGGTCCAGAATGCGGCCGCGCGGGTAGTCACAGGAGCCGCATGGCGCTCCCATACAACACCTCTCCTGCGTGAGCTGCACTGGCTCCCAGTGGTCTTCCAGGTGCGCTTCAAGGTGCTGGTTATCACCTTTAAAGCGCTCCATGGTATTGGACCTAGTTATCTTCAAGACCGCCTGCTGCTACCGACAGCCTCTCATCGACCTGTGCGCTCCCACAGAGAGGGCCTCCTCGGGGTGCCATCAGCCAAACAATGTAGGCTGGTGACTCCCAGGGGGAGGGCCTTCTCTGTGGGGGCACCTACCCTCTGGAATCAGCTGCCCCCAGAGATAAGGAGAATCCAAGACCTCGATGCCTTCCGCCGTGCCCTTAAAACCTTTTTCCAGCAAGCCGGGCTGGCCTAACACTTTTAAAAATGTTTTTAATTGTCTGTTATTGTTTTTAATCATGGGGCCAAATTTATATATATCTTTTTAATTGTATTTTAATGTTTGTAGTTTATGTTTTTACTTGGCTGTTCACCGCCCTGAGTCCTCAGGGAGAAGGGCGGTATACAAATTTAAAAAATAAATAAATAAATAAATAAATAAATAAATAAATAAATAAATAAATAAATAAATAAATTGCTCTCTGCAGCTTCCCTCTGCCTGGGCCCTCGAGAAGACGGGTCTTTCTTCCAGACAGGCAGACTGACTTGAGGATTCTGAGCACTCCGCTTGGCTGGTGAAAGACCCCATTGGCTGCATTGGCTCTGTTTCTCACTTAACCTCTAATTTATTGATCTCCTCTATAGCTCCCAGTGCCGTTCTGGAAAGCATGTTTCTCTCCGATGCACAAGTAAGGAGACAGAGGAAGCTGGAAGTGGGTGGGCCTGGCTCTGACACCGAGGGGCTTTTGTATTTCTGCCCCATAGCTGAGGAGGGATGAGGTCGTGCCCTAGGGCTGACCTGCTCAGGCTAGGCTCAGCCGCACTCTTTCTCCTTCTTTCATAAGCTGCTATCTCAAGAGATCAAACCAGCATGCAAAACCATGCCACCGAGTGCCTCTGCCTTCCGGGACAGTACAGAGACTACTGTACTGTTTTCACACTTTGAAAAGCAATAAAAGTTATAAACATCATGGAGCAGAGCCTGTCAGAGAACTACCCTTCAAAACTTAGGACATGCACATCACGTGGGGGCTGGGATGGGGCTTGGCTAATAAAAAGGGACCTTGCCTGCATCTCCAGGTGGGTTGGTGTGGTGCATGTGGAGGGCTTGTCTGTGCTCCCCCAACTGAGGTTCTTGGATGTTTCTCCTTGCAGACTGTGGGCAACGGATATCTGGCCGCATTGTAGGAGGCACTGAAGCATCTGCCAGTAAATGGCCTTGGCAAGTGAGCCTCCAGTATGGCTCTGCTCACATCTGTGGTGGCACTATCATTGATGCACAGTGGGTGCTGACCGCAGCCCACTGCTTCTTCATGTAAGGCCAACCTCTGGATTAACTTGGGAGGGCAGTGGGATGCTTGTAGAAGGGAAGCTCCCCACCAGGATGTCTGCCAGAAGGAGAAGCCCAAAGGGCCAAGCTACTGCAGAGAGGCAGAACTTTCCACCTGGTGCTTTGTCCATTATTCTGCCTGGCATTTCTTGAGACCCAGCAAAAAAATGAGGACAACCCATAATTAATTCTCATCAGAGTCTTCTTTTGGATCAATTTGCTGTCTCAATTTGAATAATTAAATTGGATTGATTTTCCAAAACAACCCATTGTATAGGATCAGGGTTGATTCCCACAGCCCTCATCTCAGAGAAATCTCCTTCTGGATATCTATGCTCTGAGTCTGAGCCAAAGGCAGGGACTCCTGTAACTTTTTGCCTTTGGACTTTTTAGAAATAGCGTGAAAATACTGGATGAATGGAAGGTATATGCTGGTACCTCTGATCTCAAGCAGACGAAGGAGGGGATCCTGGTCTCTGAGGTCATCATTAATGCTAATTACAGTGATGATCACGATGACTATGACATTGCCCTGATGAAGCTCTCCCAGCCCTTGATCCTCTCAGGTGAAGTTCTCGAATGCCTCCTGAGCAGCTCAGCTCAGCCTGTTTTTCTTTTGTTCAAGGAAGGGCTCATTTTAATGTTGCCAGGTGTCCACTATTTGAGCGGACAGTCCGCTTTTTTCACATTATGTTCACTATTTTTTTTCACAAAATAGTGGACATTTTTTTTATTCAAAATCTTTATGATGAAATTAAAATGTAATTTAATATTTTACATATTATTGTAATATATTTGATGTTTTGAATTTTAAGTAAAGTTTTGAAGTGATTATTTTAATACGTGTTAAAATGTTTGTAAGAAAATATATAATTTAATTGTAAATTTTTTTTTATTTTTTTACTACTTAAACCCACCCACCCCCCTGCTTGTCCGCTATTTTTTGGAAGCATACCTGGCAACCCTAGCTCATTTGCTTGTCCCTCTTTTCCAGCTCAGGTTCGCCCAGCTTGCCTTCCCATGTCAGGCCAAAGGTTTCTTCCTGGGAGGGCCTGCTTCATCACAGGCTTTGGCAAAATCAGTGAAAATGAAGGTAAGATGGGCGAGTGGACCTCATTTGCTAGACCGTGGCACAGAAAAGGTGAGCTTTCCCCTCACTGGACATCTTCTAATAAAGGCTAGGCAGTCACCTGCCAATATGCTTTAGGAGTGAGGTGGGGACTCCTTAGCTATAATGGAACTTTTTCCTTCTGTGATTCCATGACCAAACTCGATTCCAGCATGGGAGGCTGAGGGTTGTCCAGGGCTCTCTTTTCATCACATATTTTTTGCCTTTTGCAGAGAATACATCACCCAAGCTGCGGGAAGCAGAAGTGGAGATCATTGACTATCGGCTCTGCAACAGCCGTAAGGTCTACGAGGGATTCTTGACTCCCCGGATGATGTGTGCTGGGTTTTTGCAAGGGGGCAAAGATTCTTGCCAGGTAAAAGAGGTTTTATTGCCTGAAGAGAAAGTGGAAGAGTTCTCCTATGCAACCTTAGACTGATGCAACAAGTTACAAGTCTGGTAGACACACCAACTGAGACAGAGATAAGGGAAGGTTATTAGGAAGATGGTAGCAAAAGTCCTCAAGGAAAGAAAAGCTGCTCATCCAGTCTGTGGTTCCATGTGAGTTCCTTCAAAGCAGATCCAGAACCGAAGCCCAAAGTCCAATCCCTGGGAAAGGGATCGGAAGGGATGGCCTCAGGACATAGGAGACTCACTTGGAGGACATGTTTCTATATTCAGTGTTTCCAGTTAGAGCTGCCTCCTCCTCTCTTGAGGACTCCAATCTCCATTGTGTCAGGGTTCCAAGTAACACCCCCAACGAAATAAAACTCCGAGGCTTGAAATTTCTCAAAGCTAACTTTTATTGGAGATGTCATATTGGCACATCTGGGAAAACCCCAATCTGAGAGCTTCTGGGTTTTCCACACCCAAAAGAAAGTTCAAGACCTTTCCCCCCACCCACATGTCCACCACACATCCAATCATGTACAGTCTGGAATAGAAGATATCTTCCCATTCTTCTCAGCACAGCTGCAGGGCACCTTGGCCTTGACTTTCTATAAAGAATTTTGTTTTGACTACATGTCTTCTTCACTCTATACTAAGGTGACCAGATTTTAACATTGGTAAAGAGGGACACCACTGTGGGCATGGCTTATTTTGTGGGCGTGGCTAGCTGGTCATGTGACCGGGTGGCCATGGCTATGTGTATAGGGACTACTCAGAGGGCTGAAAAAAGTCATTTCTGACAGGTCCTCGCACTTTTGACTGGTTCTCACACTTATGACCATCCTCACATTTATGCCCGTGCAGCATTCTTAACAACCATGTCACTCATTTCACAACTGCTTCTCTTCATGGTGATAAGATAGGGCAAAAAATGTAAAATGTGAGGACGGTCGTAAGTTTGAGGACTGGTCAAAAGTGCGAGGACCAGTCAAAAATAACTTTTTCAGCCCTCTGAGTAGTCCATATGCCCAAAAGGACTAACCAGAGGGCTGAAAAAAGTCATTTCTGACAGGTCCTCGCATTTTGACTGGTCCTCACACTTATGACCATCCTCACATTTATGCCCATGCAGCATTCTTAACAACCATGTCACTCATTTCACAACTGCTTCTTTTCACCATGGTGATAAGATAGGGCAAAAAACGTAAAATGTGAGGATGGTTGTAAGTTTTTCAGCCCTCTGAGTAGTCCATATGCATAAAAAGATACAGCAATAGAGAGGGATGAAGGAAGGGAAGGGAAATTAGAGTAGGAGTGAGGGTAAGAGAGAGAGGAAGAGAGGAGAAGAAGAAGAGGGTGGGGGAAAGAGAAAGTAAGAAAGAAAGAAAAGAGAGAGGTGGTAGGTTTGAGGAGAAAGATTGCTGTACAATAAAAAAGATGAAAGGGAAGAAAGCCAACCCCAAACAAATATAAAGATATTAAGATAAAGAATAAATTGTTAAACTTTAAAGAATAAAAGAGAACAAATATGAAAAAATAGCAATAATTAGAAACACACATACAAACATACAATGTATTTTCTTTGAACAGAATATTTGGCTGGTTCACAAATTTAAACAGTGTTTAGTCATTTCAATTAAATTTACAATTTCTATATTTCCTTTTTGCCATATTTATTCCTCATCTATTTTTTTAAAAAACCAATATTATCCTTCATCCTCATCTCTAATCTTAATCAAATTCAATTTTTCCCTTCTATATTATACCCCTTCACATTGTTATCTATTTTTATATCCATCCTCACATTCGTTAATTTTGTAATTATGCAATACAGTTGTTTAATACAAATTCAACATTTTAATATAAATCAATAGTTATATAACTATCTTTTTTGTATATTAATCAATATGAACATGAATATTCCAATTATTTCCATGCAATCCAATTTCTTACAAATCAATTAATTATATTTACCAATAATAATAAACCAAATAATTTCCCCCATATATTCCTCCAAACCACAACTTAACCATTTCTGCTTTCAACACAATATACAATTAATAGTATCTCAATTATTACAATTCCCTAGTTAAATAGAGCTTTTTATCTTTTGTGTTTTAAAATCTTGAACTCTCCTCTTTTGCCCTAAATTTCCCATTGTTTGCAGTTTTGCACCTACCTTTTTTGGTGAGGAAAAAGAAAAAGAAATCTCTCTCTGCCTCATTTTGTCACATTGCAGCAAAGACCCTGCTTTACTTTCGCTTTCGCTTTTCAGCATAGCTAGGGGGAAAAAATCTGCTCCAGGAACTCTTTGCAGCTAGCAACAGAACAGAGCCTTGCGCAAAACAGCTGAGAGCAAATCAGCTGAGAGTGGGGAAGCCGAGCTAATCAACTTGTGCTAATTAACCTATGCGGAAGCTGTAAGGGGCTGTTTTTTCTATTTTTGCAGGCATCAGTCTACTCATTTGTTTTCTTTTAACACTGATCACCTATAGGGCGGCCCTTTGAAGCCCCGCAGCAAGAGTTTAAACAGTTTTTTTCCCTCTAGCTATCAGCTGGGACTTAGGAGGCAGCCGGGACTCAGGAGGCAGAATGAAAAATCGGGACTTTTTTAAAATGCCGCGGGACGCGGGACAAATTGCTAAAAATTGGGACTGTCCCGCCAAAAGCGGGACGTCTGGTCACCTTACTCTATACCAGTGATGGCGAACCTTTTTGCCGTTGTGTGCCAAAAGCAGGGGGAGCATGGGGTGGGATGGGGGTTGCATGTGCATGCCCACATCCATAATTCAATGCGCCCTGCCCGCCTGCGCATACACGTGCGACCCCCCCCACTCTCCCACTTTTGGCACGCAATGGCACAGTGGACCCAGTAGGCTTGTTTTTCGCCCTCCCCAGGCTCCAGAGGCTTTCTAGGAGCCTGGGGAGGGTGAAAACGGTCATCCCCACCTGCCCTGGAGACCGGAAATGGTCCACTTGCTGGCTTCTGGTGGGACAAGAAGGCCGTTTTTCACTCTCCCCAGGCTCCAGAAACTTTCTATGAGCCTGGGGAGGGCGAAAACAGCATTCCCTCCCCCGGGGGGAGAGTTTTGCTATTCTGGCCCACAACACTCCTGCCCCCCCCCCCCCCCGTGGGATGGTTCTTTCAAATTCAGAATCACCATTGCTATCACTTTTAAAGTATTTGAATGTGCTACATCTTCCTTATTTAAAATTAGCTTTAAAATTATTTTATTGCTGTGATTTTAAAAAATATTCTACAAATGTGACAGAATAGCATTCAGACTAGAACTGTAGTTTAAGGTACTAATCTTAAAATGAAACCATGCAAAAAATCCCACTTTTCTATCATCCCCATTGAGCACAATATTATTTCAGAAAATAATTTCTGAAGAGTTAGTGATATTGTATTATGCAACTATACTGACTTCATTTAAATGATATTTCACTAATTACAGACAGAAAAGCTGATGGAAATATCCATGCTAAAAAAGAAATGGGCTAATCCAAAGGTGCCACCTGCAAAGGTAGCAGCTGCTGCATGTTGTGCTGTGACAGACCCTCAAACTCACCGCCAGAAGGGCTTCCTCATCTGGATAGACATTTGGCATTTTTTTCAGAAAACCAGATTTTTGCCACAGGAAAGTTAGATGGACCACCAGGGAACATTGTTGATGGCACACCAACACACTTCATAAAAGATGGAAGGCATTCCCCTTACAGGACATGGAAGCGCCCTCCACTCAGGGCTGGGCCCTTTTTCTACGAAACCCCAATTTTAGAATAGAATAGAATAGAATTCTTTATTGGCCAAGTGTGATTGGACATACAAGGAATTTGTCTTGGTGCATACGCTCTCAGTGTACATAAAAGAAAAGATACATTCGTCAAGAATCATAAGGTACAACACTTAATGATAGTCATAGGGAAACAGTCAATATAAAACTTAAGGATACCAGCAACAAGGTTACAGTCCTATAGTCATAAGTGGGAGGAGATGGGTGATAGGAATTCATTTTTTTCATTTTTCATTTTATTAGATTTATATACCGCTCTACTCCTGAAGGACTCAGGGCGGTGAACAGCCAGAAAGATAAAACACACAAACTACAAAATTTAAAAGACAATATAAAAACTCATTAAATAATTTGGCTCAAAACAATTTAAAAGCACCCCTACTGTTTTAAAACCAATTTTAAAAGTTACAATTAAAAGGGAAGTTAGGCCAGGCCAGCCTGTTGAAATAAATAGGTCTTGAGGGCACAGCGGAAGGTGCATAAATCCGGGATCCTCCGCATCTCCAGGGGGAGCTCATTCCAGATAGCAGGTGCCCCCACAGAGAAGGCTCGCCCCCTGGGGCCGCCAGTTGACACTGTTTGGCCGACGGCACCCTGAGGAGCCCCTCTCTATGTGAGTGTACTGGCCGGTGAGAGGCTACTGGTGGCAGAAGGCGGTCCCGTAAGTACCCTGGTCCTAAGCCATGGAGCGCTGGAAAGGTGGTAACCAAAACCTTGAAGCGCACCCAGAGGACCACCAGGAGCCAGTGCAGCTCGCACAGGAGAGGTGTCACATGGGAATGCCACGTTACTCCCATAACCACCCGCGCAGCCGCACTCTGAGCCAGCTGGAGCCTCCGGGTGCTCCTCAAGGGGAGCCCCATGTAGAGAACATTACAATAGTCCAGGTGGGAAGTGATGAGGGCATGAGTGACTGTGCGTAAGGAGTCCTGATCCAGAAAGGGACGCAACTGGCATATCAGGCGGACCTGATAGAAAGTCCTCCCGGTCACAGCCGTCAAGTGCTCTTCTAAAGACAGCCGTGAAGGAGGACGCCCAAGTTGCGAGCCCTCTCCGTGGGGGCCAATGACTCGCCCCCGATAGTCAGTGATGGCACCAACTGACTATATCGGGATGCTGGAAACCACAGCCACTCAGTCTTGGATGGGTTGAGCCTGAGTCTGTTTCTCCCCATCCAGATCCGCACGGCCTCCAGGCACTGGGACATCACTTCAAGGGCATCATTGGGGTGGTCCGGGGTGGAGATGTACAGCTCCAGGAATGATGAGAAGATTAATAGTAATGCAGACTTAGTAAATAGTTTGACAGTGTTGAGGGAATTATTTGTTTAGCAGAGTGATGGCGTTCGGGAAAAAACTGTTCTTGTGTCTAGTTGTTCTGGTGTGCAGTGCTCTATAGAGTCGTTTTGAGGGTAGGAGTTGAAACAGTTTATGTCCAGGATGTGAGAGGTCTGTAAATATTTTCACAGCCCTCTTTTTGACTCGTACAGTATACAGGTCCTCAATGGAAGGCAGCTTGGTAGTAATTGTTTTTTCTGCAGTACTAATTATCCTCTGAAGCAGTAGTGGGTTGCCCCCGGTTCGCACCAGTTCTATAGATCTGGTACTAAAACCGGCGGGAGGCTCCGCCGATCAACCCGACATCACTAAAATGATTCTGCGCATGCGCAGAACAGCACACGGCCCCGCTGCGAACCGGTAGTAAAGGTAAGTAGAACCCACTCCTGCTCTGAAGTCTGTGTCTGTCTTGTTGGGTTGCAGAACCAAACCAGACAGTTATAGAGGTGCAGATGACAGACTCAATAATTCCTCCGTAGAACTGTATCAGCAGCTTCTTGGGCAGTTTGAGCTTTCTGAGTTGGCACAGAAAGAACATTCTTTGTTGTACTTTTTTGATGATGTTTTTGATGTTAGGTGTCTATTTTAGGTCTTGCGATATGGTAGAACCTAGAAATTTGAAGGTCTCTACTGTTGATACTGTGTTGTCTAGTATTGTAAGAGGTGGTAGTATGGGAAGGTTTCTCCTAAAATCTACCACCATTTCTATGGTTTTGAGTGTGTTCAGTTCCAGATTGTTCTGGTTGCACCATGAGGGTAGTTGTTCAACCTCCCGTCTGTATGCAGATTCATCATTGTCTCGAATGAGACTGAACACTGTTGTGTCATCTGCGAACTTCAGTAGTTTAACAGAGGGATCGTTTGAGATGCAGTCATTGGTATATAGAGAGCATTGGAGAGAGCACACAGCCTTGTGGAGCCCCTGTGCTAATTGTACAGGTATCTGATGTGATTCTGCTAAGCTTCACCTGCTGCTTCCTATCTATTAGGAAACATATGATCCATTTACAAGTGTGTTCAGGTACCGCTAGCTGGTTTAGCTTGGTTAGAAGGATGTCTGGAATGATGGTGTTGAATGCTGAACAAAAGTCTAAAAGAGGACCCTTGCATAGGTCTTTGGAGATTCAAGATGTTGTAGGATGTAGTGCAGAGCCATATTAACAGCATCATCTGTTGATCTGTTTGCTTGTTATGCAAATTGCAGGGGGTCTAACAGCAGATCCATGATGGTTTTCAAGTGAGACAGCACTAGCCTTTCAAAGATTTTCATAACTACAGATATTAGAGCAACTGGTCTGTAGTCGTTCAGTTCCTTGATGGTGGGCTTCTTCGGCACTGGGATGATAGTAGAGCGTTTGAAGCAAGAAGGAACATAGCACATCTCTAGCGATTTATTGAAGATACGGGTGAAAATGAGGGCCAATTGGTCAGCACAGACTTTTAAGAGAAGGAGTTATCTTGTCTGGGCCTGGAGCTTTTCCTGGCTTTTGTCTGTGAAATAGGTCTTGCACTTCCTTTTCTGTGGTCACTAGGGTTTGTGAACCCAATGGGATGGGGTCAGTTGAAGGAGGTTTGGCTGTTGTTAGTGTGTCTGAGATGGGGGTTGTGGAGATAGGTGGCTGTAGTTTCCTTTCAAATCTGCAGTAAAACACGTTCAGGTGATCTGCCAGTTGTTGATTTCCTTCAGCCTGGGAGGGAGGTTTACCATAACCGGTGATATGGGCTTACCAGTGGTACAAATTACCAAACTCCAGAATGCCAGGTAGGGATTGTGATCTTCAACTCCCTAATGCCCGTCTCTTTTTGCCTAGGGTGACAGCGGTGGCCCCTTGGTTTGTCAGGACAATAATCGATGGTACTTGGCTGGGGTCACCAGCTGGGGAACTGGCTGTGGCCAGCGAAACAAGCCAGGCGTCTATTCCCAAGTGATCAAGTTTCTTGGTTGGATTTACAGCCAAATGGAGGTGAGAAGGTCCTTGCTCGCTTGCTGGGATGTAAATAGGGGAATTCAGGTGGCATGCAGAAGTTGGAAATGGGCATGGAAAGAAGCTAGAGCAAGAGGGACATTTGTACCCACTCCCGACATGCTTCATTAAACATGGGGCAAAGGCAGGCTTAATTGAGCTGCCCACCTGATGCGGCAGAGATTTGATTTAGGCCTGGCTGTACTTGGCATCCTGCAAACTGCTCTACGGAATAAGCACTGAGCCTTACTTTACCTTTCCCAGGGAACATTCAAGCACAGAGCCTCCTTTCCCTATGCAGCTATCAGGGAGAGGCAAAATAAACAGAAATACCAGGAGTGGAACTTGCCCTCCAACTCAGATTATGCATAACTGGGGGATGTGGGGGTGGCATCTTCCTTTCTCTCAGAAAAGGGGACGTGGGGAGAAGGCAGCAGCCTCTCAGCTGCCTGGTGCTAGCTTGGGGCACAGCAAGGAAGGTTTGTCTACCAAGGACTGGGAGAGGTGAGCTATTCAGGCTGTGCCAAGGGATCACTGCAGATTTAAACGGCAGTCCTGAGACAGCAATACTGTTTATGCACTGTTCCCATTAGCTTGGGATTTTGCTTAGCCAAGGAGTGTTTCCCTTTCCCCTTTGATCCTCAGCTGGCACTGGATGGATTTTCTCCCACAAGGCCAGAGGCTGTTTCTAGGCTTGTTCAGGATTCCCCTTTTTTTTCCTATCTTGCCTTGCAGAATCAGACCCCCTAGAAGAAGACGACAACCGCACCCCTTTCTGGGGAAGCGGAACAAGATTGTGAAGGTGGGGCGACTGCACCTTCTTGCCCTTGGGTTGCAAGGACACCGGTGGGGCAAGGGACACCTGGGCTCCTCCCAATGTTCTCTGAGTCCCCCAGGCTGCTCTTGGAACCAGTTGGGGACTCTGGTTTGAAGGATGCAGCTGGTGCTGAGGCTGGAGCCAACTGCTTAGCGAGACACGCTGGGGTAGGATGGGATGATCTTGCTCTGTGGGAGTGTCCTTCTGAGATCTGATCACACGTGGGCACCAGAAAGCGCAGACTACAGAGCCCTCAGCAGACAGAACAGGGCAGGATCTGTCTAGCAGCACTACGGGCCCTTGGAAACTGGACTCGCTAGAACAGCCCTCTGCTGCCTCACTTCAGGGCTCCTGTACTTTTGCTTTGGCGGCCACTGTGACCCCTCCCCTGGAGAAGAGGAAGAACTGCACAAGGAACAGGCAGATGTAAACACCCCCCCCCCCCCATGTTGACTTTCCACTCCCCAAGCACGCATCTCCTTTCCTCTCTCAAGTCTTTTCCTGAAAAGGAACACCTTGTTTGCTGAAAACAGAACTGCCAGTTTGGGCCTGCTCATTTTCCAGATTCCTTGTACCAATCTGTTTCTCCGAATCATGGTGACAGCTGCCCCTTGCTGCCTCCCTGTCATCCTCTCTCTCTCTCTCTCTCTCTCTCTTTCTCTCTCTCTCCCTCTCCCTCTCCCTCTCCTTCTGCGATGGCTTGGAAATGGTCTCTGACAGCTAACCCAGAGAGGGTCTTCTTGAGCTCCACTGTTGGCGGTTCAGGGATTGCCTTGCACATTGGCTGGTGTTACAATTGGAGCCAGTCTGAAAGCCGGTTTGTATTTGTGCATATGTGTGTGTTAGATTAAAGGTTCTAAGACATGAGAAAAAGCAGACGAGGCAGAAGCGGCCCAAAGGTACCTCTTGCCTCAAGGAACAGTGGCCAGCAGTGCTCAGCAGAGGCCCCCAATCTGTCGAGTCGGGCCCTCCCATTCCCTCCTTTGACCAGATCATAAGAGACAGGCAATGATATCTTCTGAAATCACATTTAAGTGGGGAACTTTAGCGTGTGTGTGACGTTTCCCCATCTGTGGTCAACCTAATGCATCTCATAAGCAGCCCCCTTGGTAAAAAAGACACTCACTGGTCAAGGTACGGCAGGAGTGGGGAGTGGGGAGCATTGGGACCCTGCCTCTGGTTACACTCCTTCAAGTCCACCAGCTAGGTCCTGGAGAATAGGAGAACCCAACTGACCAGCAGCAGGCACCTCAACCTCAGGTTTTAGGAGTGTGGGAGAAAAGATTGAAACCGGCAGATATTTATTTATTTATTTATTTGTTCGATTTATATGCCGCCCTTCTCCGGAGACTCAGGGCAGCATAGATAGAGGGACCCAGGCAGTCAAGCAGCACCTCAGTTCACCCTCCCACTTGCTTTTTGGACCTGACAAGCAAAGGCAGAGCCTCTGTGTGGGAAAACAAAGATACATCTCCAGGACTCCAGAAATTGCTTCAATATAGTCTCTCTTCTTCCCCAATGAATAGTGGAATACTACTATCCTCTCCTCTGGGGAGTTGGGAGTCAAGAATAGGGGTAGGGAAGGGGTCAGAAAGGAGCTCCGGAAACCAAGGAAGGGCAAAGCCAGGAGAGAAATGCTAGGCTTGTTCTTCCAATTCCTGCACACACACAGGGCGGGATTTAGATGAAAAGAAGCCCTAGGCTATTCCACTTATGAGGCCCTTTCACCTATAGTGAAAGTGTAATTTTAATTTTGCTAACAATTTGAATGTAGGCCCCTCTTGATCTTGAGGCCCTAGGCTGAAGCCTAGTTAGCCTATAGGAAAATCTGGCCCTGCACACACACATTTAATTTCCACAAATTGGGAGGTGACAAATCATGAAACTCTGGGATGCAACCGCTTTAATGAAGGAAATGCTGCTCCCCCCCTTCCCCCCAGACAGGGCTGGCTGGAGAGATACAGGCAGTGTTGTGCCCACAGGAGGGGGGGGGGATGCTGTGGGCAGGTCCAATGCCAGATTTCTGCTCCAGGTGCCTATTTTGCACCACCATCCACTGGGATCATTCAGGTGACGGGTGGGTTGAGGGGCCACCCAGAAGCTATAGTTTGTTAACCTGCATGATTGGCTCAGTGGCACCTAGACGAATTAACCTCCAACATTAAGGGATCAGGGCTGAAGGACGCCCTTTTCTGGCTCCTGGAGATTCCAACCCAGAGGGGGCAAACTTCCCAGCCCAGGGCTGGACCCTGCAGGGGGTTTAGTTCAGGCCTCCCCGCTGTCAGATGGCACAGCTGGCAACAGGTGGACTCAAAAATCCAACTTTCTCTCTAGGTATAAATCTGCCTTCCTTGCTGCTGCCCCGGCCCCGCTGCAGGAAAGGCCCCAGCCGCAACAGCAGGGACCCGCGCTTTGGAACAGTTCCCAGCGAAGGGAAGGCAGGGAAGGCTATGTATGTCCTGTCCCCCAAGTCCCTCCACCTAGGCTGGCGGACCGAGCCTTGCTCGGGAGCCTCGGCTCAGAAGGTCTGGGCGAGGGGGCTCCCAGCGCGGCCGCCCATGCTGACATCACACGCGGAGGGAGGGGAGAGACCCCCGACCCCGCCCGGGCACGTCGAGCGCAGCCAGCAGCCGCCCGCCTTTCCTCCGTGCGCGCGCTCGGGTCTCCGCTTTCGCCCAGCGCCTGCCTCGCTTCCCAGCCGAGAGCGGCCATGCCCGAGCCCCTGGCAAGCCCAGCCCTTGTCAGCTGCGAGGGGACGCGGGCGTGAGCCGAGCCACAGCCGGGAGGCAGGAGACGCCCACCCTGGTGCGCCGCCCTTCCCTCTGCGGACGCCGTCTGCCCGGGAAGCCCCCCGAGGGGAAGGTAGGAGGCGAGACGGGAGCAGCCAAACGGCCGGCACCGACGGCCTCGCCCTTTCCTACACTGGCAGGTCGAGGGCTCTGTGGCTGGGTGTCCGAGGCGGCCCCTCTGGGCGGCGGGGGGCCCTCCGTTTCCCGCGCCCGAGCGCCTTTCTTCCGAGGACGCAGCCGGCGGAGAGCCGCTCTGCGAGGGGAGAGGGGCCGGGACAAGAACACTCGCAGCTCCGCTGGGAAGCGGCTTCTGGGCACGTGCGGGCTGCCGTCGGTTCGCTTGTCGAGCACAGCCGGGCGGCGAGGGGCGGTGGACCGGCCGGGAAGGCGGCTTTTTCTCGGGGTGGGGGTGGGGGGAGGGACGACACCGCTGTTCTTCCGCACCCCGCCCTGCTGGCTTGCTGACTGCGGCCCCCGCCCTCACTCCAGCCGCCCTCCCCGTTCATCGCGGGTCTCTCTGGCTCGCCATTGGTTTCCGGTTGCCGTGTCAACCGCGGGCTGGCACGGCGCTCCTGTCGGGGGTTGCCTGGTTACCGCTCCTCTCCCGCCGTGGAGCGCCAGGACGCCTCGCCGGGCTGCCCCTCCCTGCCCGTCTGCCGCGACGTGCCCGGCGGGGAACCGCGCGCTCTTCCCCGCGACAGTCCGGGCGCCGCGGCGGACTCTCGCCCGCCCCTCGGAGTCGCGCCTTTCGGCCCTGGGGAGGCGCCTACTGTCGGCCCGCGTCCCCCGCGCCAGGACGCCGGGTCTGCTTTCGGCCCCCAGGGCTGCGTGGGGCGGCGGGCGGGGCGCGCTTTGTTTACCAGCCCTGCGATTGGGGGCGGGGCGGGCCAGAGCCGCTGCCGCCGCCTTCACGCGCAAAACATCTCGCGCAGCCCCTTCCCAGCGTTGCGCAGGCGCAAAGTTGGCCATGCTGGCTGCGTCGGGCTTTTAGGTCGTCTGTCTTCTATATTTGGAAAAGAAACACCGTCCCCCTCCCCGCTCTCAACTGCTGGGAAGCAGCCACCAGGCATTTGGTTTGGATGCCTAAGCAGAAACGGGCGGGTTGTTTCTTCGGCCTCCGGAATGAGAGCGAATGAAGGGCAGGCGTGCATCCTCGCCATAAGCGCCGCCCTTCAAGGGGGCGCAAAGGGCGCCTGGAGGGTGGGGGAGAAGCTGTCAAGGTCGCGCCGCTCTGGCCGGCCCAGAACTCTCTGTGCAGGTGGGCTTGCAAACATCTACGGTGGGGGGTTTGTTATTGCAAGACCACAGCCTGAAGGGCAGTTGGCATCCTTAAGAGAGTGAAGTGGGTGAGATTCTGACGTCCTCTTGAGACTCTTGGTCTTCACCCACGGAAATGGCTGTGGGGCAGCTCTGAGATTTCCCACACTCTCCCTCCTGTGTTGGAATAATGCTGAGAGAGGCACTTAGAGGTGAGAGATGCACTTGCTTCAGACGTGAACGGTACTCTGCCCTCTTTACCTGTGCCCAGAGGACCCACGGCCCACCAGCTGCCATAATTCTTGAAAGCACAGTATGATTCGGAGCCCACTTGGCCAAACGTTTTTATTTCAGCAAGCCGGCCTGGCCTGAATAGGTTTTATGGGTTAGTTTTTTAATTGTATTGCTAGGGGTTTTAAATTGGGGCGGCTGTTTAATTTAATTTATTTTTAACTATTTTAACTTTTATATTGTATGTTATTTTAATTCTTGGCTGTTCACCGCCCTGAGTCCCTTCGGGGAGAAGGGGGGATATAAATTTAATTAATTAATTAATTAATTAATTAATAATAAATAAATAAATAAATAAATAAATAAATAAATAAATAAATAAATAAATAAATAAATAATAAAGGGTAGGGAAGGCTTATGGTCAGAATCTGGCAGTGCTGTCCCTTCATGAAGCTCCAGTGCAGGGAGGTGATCTCCTCCCAGCTGCTGATCTCTGCAGCACTGCCTGCCAGATGAATGAACAGGCCCCACTCTTCAGTGGGCAGCTCTTTTGGGGGGAAGGGTGCCTCCACCAGGTTGATCAATCTCCTGGTTTTGGAATAGCTGGGTGCCGTAGTTAATGCCAACTGCACAACAGATGTTTAATCTGCTTTGTGGTAGTGGTGTGCACTGGCTTAAGAGGGCTGTTTGGTCAGGGATAGGTTGGAGGGGTTTCTGCTCTGAGATGAATAGATTTCCTTGCAAGTGCACCCATCGCTACCCGCCCCCCAGCTGCTTCCATTTGAACAAGATTCAAGTCTTCAATCTTTTACATAAAGTCTTTGTGATACTTACAAAATCACATTTATCTCTTCATATGCTCATCTTTTTTCTAGTTCAAGTTTCCTCAGAAACTTCTGTAGTTTCTACACAGATTTTGGACCACTTTCACCTGAATTTACCTTTAATTGACCAAGTGTCATCTCCTATGGTTCTACAAGATGATAAGAACTTCATCTTAGTCTTCCTGAAAGAGATTCTAGATCAGTGATGGCTAACCTTTTCTGGATCGAGTGCCCAAAGCACCCATGCCCGAACTCCCAAAATGCAAGGCACATGCACCCCCGCGCATGTGCCTTGCTCCCCATGCATGTGTCACACCTCTGCAAGTGCTCCACATCCCCCGCATGTGGGCGCAGCCCCCCACGCCCTGCCCCCTGTGCATGCGCGGCAGAGACCCGACCAGCTGGCTGGTGGGAGGCACGCATATGCATGGCAGAGCTGAACTGGGGTGACGGTTCGCGTGCCCACAAAGAGGGCACTGCGTGCCACCTGTGGCACGTGTGGCATAGGTTCGCCATCACAGTTCTAGATAAAGAACAGTGGAAACTGTTGGCCATGGCCATGCCTTTACTGTTTTGCATGAACTGCCTGCTTCAGGCCATGTAACAGCAGCTCATTAAGGTGAAGGTCAGGGCTTTGACTTAGCCTTTTCAAAACAAATTTCTTCTGCTTCAGTCATTCCATTGTAATTACTTCTGTGTTTAAGTTTATTGTCATGCTTCATGCCCCACATTTATTTAAATTTCCTCTCGTGGACAGATAACCAAAAATTGTATTATAAAATTTCTTGGCACAATCCCAAATCCATTATCCCTTTAGGATTGTGAGCCAACTGGGACAAGAGACTGCAAAGAGACCTTTTTGTGACAGTTCACTCTTGGAATGAGATACTTTGCTGGATTGCGTTGTTTCATTTTCCCCTAACATAAAAAAGTTCCACTTTCATCTTGTTTGTCCACAGAGCTTTGTGGTCTTCAATTTGAGAAGGGTATTTTCTTCATAGTTTCCTCCCTGGCCTCCTCCTGGGCACACAATTCTCATTTCTTTGATGGTGAACTCATGGCCAGGGTTAGTGGAGAAGGCAAGCCTGGCCTGTAAATACTTTGCTGTTACCGTTGGTTCTTTGCAGCCTCTGGGTTATTGTATGCTTTGCTCTTAAGTTATCTTTTTTTGGGGGGGGTGGGGGGACTATTCCTGGTCTTGCATTTTCTCAATTTGAGCACTGTTTTTATAGGGGAGGAGCCCTCAGACTCATACCTGACTGTCATCGAGTAGAATCATTAACCCAATTTACCCCCATAACAGAGAGTGGATTATATTAGGGCTTTGTATACTTTTTCCAGCAAAGACTGTGAAGGTTGGCTTGGTGTTCAATAAGGAGGTGACACAGAACACTGTTTTGAGTGTTGTTTGTTTAATCAAACCCTCTTTATTTATTACAGGTAGTCCTTTTTTACAGACCATGCACTTGGCAATTGGATAATGGTGCTGAAAAAACAAATTTATGCCCAATTTACAACAATTTATGACCTTCACAGCATTCCTCAGCCTCGTGATTTGTATTACATTCAGTACACAACCTGTGTTTCTCTCCCCTTGCGGAACAGACTGAGGAAGGGTCTGCAAGAGAGTAATGGGCTGCCAGCACATTGCATGACTTTTGATGTGTACTAGAGGGTACTTGGGCATTCCAGCGCTCCAAAGAAGGGGGGTGGGGGTGGAGCAGGGTAAGAGGCAAACAAAAGCAGAAGGTATGAAACTGACTAATCTTGTCTTCTTTATGTCAGAAAGCACCCTCCCAGCCATTGATTTCCCAGATAGCCACCTCTTTGCTTAGCGTTAAGAGTTCCATGGGGTTTTTAAGCGAGGACTACCTGTAATAAGATGTTGTTGAAGGTCTGGTCACTTTTGAGGGTTCTCAAGGATTACCATAAAGGGTCCCCAAATGTTCTGTTGTGGCTGAGCTGTTCATACTTGCTGGGAACTGTTTGGAGGCTGAGATGAACATCGGAACAGAAGTTGCACCTTTCTGGATTGGATGTCTGGCCCATGGAGTCCATCAACCAGTGCTCCCAGGAAGCTCTGCAGCCCCCAGGAAAATACCGTAGGCCAGTTTTCCTCAACCTGGGCAATTTTAAGATGGATGGACTTCAATGCCAGGAATTCCCCAACCAGTGAAATTGAAAGTTGCTGGGGTTGAGAAACACCACTCTAGGCAGATACTCAGTGTTCCAAGGACTTTCATGAATCAGTCAATCCTTTTTTAAAGCCAGAGAACTGTTACCCAGCGTCACATCTCATGATAGCAAATTCCAAAATTTAATTATGTATTGTGTTAAAAGAATTTGAAAGTGAGATGGGTGATACCTAAGTCTGACAAATAAGAAATAAATAAGAACATCCTTGGAAAATTTTAGCTTTGTGGCAGTCATGTTTTAAAGAAGCATTCCCTGTTTTCTGCTAGAAACACCAATAATGCAGAGCTTTCAGCTTCCTCAGCTTCCAACATGAACTGCCCAGAGGACCTCCAGCTATGATTCCTCCAAGGTTTCTAGAAGAAAAACAGCAGCAGCCTGGAGGGGTGGAGCTGTGGTTAGATGTGCAGTATTGCAGGCAAACTCTGCCCACAGCCTGGAGTTCAATCCTGACGGGGCGCAAGATTGGCTCAGCCTTCCATCCTTCTGAGGTCTGTAAAATGGGGATCCAAACTGTTGGGGGTGAATAGGCTGACTCTGTAAACCACCCAGAGAGTGCTGTAAACCACTTTGGGATGGTGTACAAGTCTTAAGTGCTATTGCTATTGGTATCACCCAAGGTCAGTTAGGTGTTATTGATTTTAATGAATTTTAAAGACTACTTTTATTAACATCTCCTCTGATGAAATATTCCAGAGCAATCAAACGTTCACCCACTCCTTTGTGCCATTTTGGAAGAGTCTCTCCACCAGCATCCAGATGAGCATGGATTAATTCCAAGATTAACATCAGACCAACAATCAAGTAAACAATACCCCAATCAAGAAACTATCAAAGAAGCCAACAGTAAAGAGCCCAACCAAACAATCTCATAAGACTTTTCCCACTGACCGGGGCAAGCCACTAGAACAGGGGTGTCAAACTCGCAGCCTGCAGGCCAGATGTGTCACGTACTAGCCCTGCCCCTGCCCGGTTTAGCAAAGGGGGGGGGAGTCCCAATATGTCACGTGATGATGCCATGACAATGTGAGTTTGACATCCCTGCACTAGAACATAAACTCAGAGCAAATACCACTCCTTACTGACTCCTTACCTAGTTTGAGTAATGAAACATCTGCAGGAAAACAGCTGAGTTCAGAGAGTGCCCAAACCCCTTCATTTCAACCCTCAGCTGTAAATATTCTCCTTTATTGATATATGCAAAATATTGCATTGCCTGCTAACCCTTGTGCTGTAGGGGCCTGGTAATAGGGAAGGGTGGGTCAGATGAATAATTGAGGCAATTGAAGGTTGTTGGTGGGTTTTCCATAACCACCTATGGAATATGCCTGAGAGCTATTGCCTGTTCAGACCCATTACACAGAGAACACTTGTTGGAGGCCAAGGACACAAGCAGCCACAGACTTCAGGCAATCCCCAAGTGTGTGGGGGGGGGAGGGGAGGGGTTTGACAACAATTGCCTTTGGGCTGGGTGCCCTTTGGGAAGGCCTTGCTGCAGCACACAGGAGTCCTTGTGCCACCCCTTCCTTGGTTGTCTTGCAGCAGCTGCTGTGCTGAGCTCTGCCCTGTATTTTGGGTGGGGATCCAGAAGGAGGCAGGCAGCTGGAGGAGCAGAATGTGCTGCTTGCTGAGCTGAGAAGTGACCTGGGTCTGGAGAGGTGTCCTCTGGAGGACGCATCTCTGTGTAGGAATCTCTTCGGAGGTGAGGGAGAGGGTGGCTCAGTTTTGGCTCTCTGCCTTGCTGAGCCAGGAGACTTTTATGGGTTGAAGCAAAGTGAGGAAAGGTGGCTGGTGGGAGAGACGCCCTGGTCTCCTGCAGAATGTGACCCACATGAACGACAGGAGAAGAAAGCCAGGGGCTCTCCCTGGACCTTTGATTCTCTGCCAAAGAGCTTGGGCAACAGGCTTCCCTCGGCCTGAGCTGCAAGCCAGTCCGTCTTGTCAGGATCCAGCCAGGCTGGTTTCTTAGCAAGAGAAAATTACTCAGAAGTGAGCTGTGTGGACAGGAAATTACAGTTCTGCCAGCTGCGGGTGATCCGAAACACGGTCCCCACGTGCAAAGTGCAGCCTGGATTGTGAGGAGGTTTTGGAAAGTCCCCCTGATATTCTGAGCCCAGGACCCCTGACCAGACTTCTCTCCTCCCTGGGTCACCAGGAAACAGGTCCCCGGGGCTGCCTGATGTGCCCTCTTTCTGTCTCCTGCAGCACAGCCATGATGGGAGGCAGCCTGCTTTTTCTCTGCTCTTTCCTAGTTCCAGTGATCTTGGCAGAGGGTATGTATAGCTTGAGGGGGGCTATGTCTCTGCCTACTCTTGTGGCAACTGCTGGGAAGGAATAGATTTGGGTGGTTTCCTTGCATGCACTGTGAAGTCAGGATAGAGGTTGAGGTCCAGGATCCGGTCCTCTCTGGCTGCATTTGTTGGCACATGCAGAGGAGGAGGAGGACTTGGCTCCCCTCTTGAACTGCCCACAGAACTGCCACGTTATGGATGTTTTGTTTGCTCTTTCCAGCAACTGAGCAAGAGAAAGAAAAGGATCCCTTCAACTATGGTGAGACACAAACACCTTTATTTGACCCTCTCCAATATTTCTGAGCATTGCTGCAACCTCACTTCCCTTTGGTCTTCCCCATTCCCTTTCAGACTACCAGACCCTGCGGATTGGCGGCCTGACCTTTGCCGTGGTTTTCTTCACGCTCGGGATCCTGCTCATTCTGAGTAAGTGAACTCCGGATTAAGGGCAGGAATGCTGCTTGCCAAGAGCCTGGCCTCCCTGGGGCAGGAAAGGAAGCCAAGTGGAGATGGCCTGCCTCCCCTGGGTACTCTGGCCAAGGTGAGGCTTTGGCAGGAAAGGGGCCCCAGGCGATAGTTTTCATCCCCCCCTCTGTCCACACCAAAGAAAGAGATGGAAAAAGGAAGCAGCTGACCACTACATCTCCCGGGCTGGAGCTGCCCAGGTTGGCTTTGCTCAGGAGGTGCCCATGCCAGACTTGCCCTTTCTTGCCCAATGGAAGAGGAAGGCCAATGGTTTGTGCACAAGGCAGCTGCTTTGTCAAGTCCCTGCCTCCCCCCGCCCCAGCTCAGCATCTGGTCTGCTCTGCCACAGTGGGAGACATGCCCGTGATGCCAGGAGAGTCATGGCAGACAAGGCTTTTCCAATGGCCCCCACCCAGAGCATCTCTTCTTGCCTCACGTTGCCGTGTCTTTTCTCCCAGGCAGGCGATGCAGGTGCAGCTTCAACACAAAGGCCAGGTGGGTGAGGAGGCTTTGCTTCCTGGCTGTCCTTCTCCCCGTCGCCCCCCTGGGAAGTGGGAAGGTGGTGACGCCCCCTGTCTGCTCTTGCTCTTGCAGGGCTCCTGGTGATGAGGAGGTGCAGGCTGAGAACCTGATTGCTTCAAACGGTAAGGCTTGGCCAGGCCCTGCCCTCATTCAGGGGGAGGTTTTCTGGCCCCAGAAGGGGGCAAAGAGTTTGCGGAGCCCATTCAGTCTTCCACCTTCCTCCCCTGCCCCCACTGTGCTTGTGCCCTGCCCTCAGTGCCACTGGAGTAGGAGAGGAGCCTGCAAAGTGTGCTGCGTTTGCACAGGGGGTGGTCTGGCCTCCTCGAGGGAGCTTCCCCTTTCCTGTGGCTGGGAGGGAGGGATTGGGCCCACCAGAGTGGCCCTCCTGTATGGGCCATGGGAATTTAGTCCGTGGGAGAGAAAAGCATCAAAGGTGGTTTTTTGCAGCAGCAACAGCAGCACCAGAGAAAGCAGAGAACTGAAGTGAAGGTGTGCAGGTGAGTTTTCAGAAAGGGAAGAGAGAGTGTGGGGGGGGGGGGGAGGGCTGTTGAATGGCAGAAACGGTGCAAATCTTGCCAAACTGAAAATTCAGGGACTGTCCTGGGTAGGAGAGAGGAGCAGCTGACTGAAAAAACCTGACAAAGAAGCCTGAACCTTTTGGGAAATTTGCATGAAAAGTGATTGTTGCTTTCTCTCAAGAGTGGCTACAGCCTTTGCGAAATGGGGCTCTTGTTTTAAATGTGGTTTTAAACCAGATGTACCTTCATGTGCTGCAGTGGGTCTTTCTGCTTTGCCACTGTTTCCTTTTCTTCTTCAGCAAAGGAGAGCTGACACTGGACCGGTAAATTCCAAATGCAAACCAGATGAAGGGACATGGAGGTGATGGCCCCCTGGTCCTCTAAGGGAATGTTGACGTTTTGGTGTCCATGTTGGCCTGTGCCCTGGAAAATCAGCCCTCTGCTTAACTATTCCCCACAAAATTCTTGTCTGATTGCATAATGTTCATCTGTCATTACCATGGTTGTGGCTTTGATGTTGTCCTTGTGCAACTATCTCCTCTGTGACCCCCTCTCCTCCCCCATGCTTGTTTGATATTCTGACCCTCCCTGGTGAAGACCTGGCCGCTTCTGCCTTGATGTGCACAAAGGCTGTGGCTGCCCACCACCCAGTTGAAACAAGAGGCAGGGAGGACTGTGGGAAGGGAATCCGGCACCTTGGTGGTGTTCAGCCTTGGCAGTAGTGGCCTCCCTCCCCTTGCCCCTGGCCCTTCTCCTCGCCAGGTGGAGTCTGGGTCCCTCCAGAAGCTGCCTGTCAGCAAGGCCATAATGGGCCATGCCCGGTGTCTCTCATGCCAGCCAGCCACAGGGCCAGAAAAGGAGCTAGAATGGGAGGGGCTCTTCTCAGAAGTCTTCACTTGGCTCCCCAGGAGGCTAAGAGGGTAGTTCGGCAGGGTACCTTTTTCCTGGGGTGGAGTTCTGCTGGCGGGGGTGGGGGGCAGGTATTAACTTTTTTGCAAGGCCTTCATACAGTGGGGTGAGGTGATTGCTGTTACCATTGACTTGATTTGGATAGGGAATTAGTTCTGCCAAGTTCATACCCCTGCATGTTGCAACACAACATCCTGCAAGATTTTGGGTGCCCTTGGATTCTTACTCTAAAGTGCTTGGCAGAATTGGCAACAGAGTTCAGCACAGGAAAGAATGAGAAATTCATTTCCAAGATGGTTTCCATTAGAAGCCCAGAGAGGAGCAGAGGCTCTTCCAGATGAGGGTGGGAAGTGGGTTTGGCCTACCTTAATGCCATGTTCCCCAGCCCTAGAACCCACCCACCCCCAAATGCAGAAGGCTCCCCTGGTTACTTCTCATCTTATGCAGCCACCTGATCAGATGCTGCCAGTTGAGGAGAGTAGAAGAGGAGCCAACCCTTTCCCTTTCTCTTCCTCCCCCTCCCCAGTCTTGTCTTTGCTGTGGTTGCCACACCTTCTGTATTGCCATGTGACTCTATTGTCTCTGTAGTGTACAGTAGGTAACAACCATTGAAAGCATCTGTGTACAAATGTAATTCCAAAACCCAAGCCATGGTTGTGCGTTCACTTGATGTAGGCTCTCCTACTGTGTGGCTATGATAAAGGACTCCCACATGTTTGTGCTGTATCTCAACTCAAGAGAAGCATCAAATAAAATATTGTTTCTATTTCAGTGCCTCACTGTTCTCCTGCAATGCATGAGGGGTCCTTAGGAGGGCTCTGTGAATAAGGAGGAGTTGGGTCTCCTGCACTTCCGGTGCCCGTGTTCCCTTCAGCCCATGCCCTTGTCCTGTTTGCAAAGGAAAAATGCACTGGTTATCTATTTCTCTCTCTGTCTCCCCCTCTCTCCCTCCCTCCCATCATCCATCCATCCATCTATCATCTCTGAACAAATAGTGAGATTTGCAAGTAGGGGGCAGCCCACTTGCCAATCACAAAAGTTGGGAAGCAGCAGCTGTTTATGTCAGGCCAACTTAGGTTGTGTGGCCTTTGGGGGGGGGGCTACTGCCCCCTTCGGATGGGATGTCATCGGAGAGCACAATCCCACAAAACCTGGACAAAATACAATGGTGGGAATGGACGGGGGGGGGGAGAGATTTCCTGTATGTGAGTCAGGTTGTGTGCTGAAAAGAAGGCAGGGGGTGGTAAATGCACCTTCCTGGAGTATGGGCTCTGAGTGGAATCTCCACCATTGGAATGTCAGGTGGACAGCCAATGAAGGACCCCAAGGAGGATGTTCCGCTGAATGGGTTGATGGCCAGAGAGCCGCCTGAGGGCGTTTCTGGTTGACCTTGGGGAAATCCTTCAACTTGGCTTCCTGGGGTGCCTGTTGCTTTAGTCTCCTTTAGGGGTTTCCCTGTAATGTCAGAGCAGCAGCCAGACATCAAAAACCATTTGCTGGCACCTGAAAGATAAAGGTGGATTATTGCAGATGTTTTAAGAGATCACAACTGATGGAAAAATAAACATGTTGGAGAACTTCAAAAACCACATGACTTGGTTGCTAGGGAAAGACTTTGCAACGGTATCTGTGCCTGGACCCCACAGGTTTACAGCTGATTGTTTTAAGCCTTTCTGCATGCTACAGCAAACACGTAAAGCCATGAGCTAGTGCCAGAAAGCCTTCCATTGGAGTAGGAGCCTTGCCCAGGACCTCGCTCCAGAGGGTCCCCCAATAAAGTGCCAACCAAGAGGGAAGTTCCAAGGACAGTGCAGTGGCCGACTCTGCTGGTCTTTCCCTCTGGCTGCCTCACTCTCTATGAGAGAGGGAGGGAGGGAGGGAGGGAGAGAATATGCTCTGGCTTCTGGGATGGGAGACAGCTCCAGCTGTTTGGCTTTGGAGTACCCCATGTGCTTCATTGACAGGGAGACACAGCTATTTCCAGTCTGGATGTAGACTGCTGCAATGTGATATGGGGAGGGAGGAAGCTCCCCAAAAGAAGGGGGACTTCAGCACCCCCAGTCTGAGAGATGCAGATCAGCCTCAATGCAGGCAGAAAGACCTGTGCCCAAAGACCAGGATTGAGCCATCTGCTCATTCAGGAGTGGATGGTGGCAGGCAAGAGTGGCTTCTACCCTTATTTACCTCCACCGCAGCTGAGCCTCTCCTATAACCTGATGCCAATTCTGGGGCAGCCACCACTCCATGGGAGCAGCAACAGGATGGAGCAGAGCAGAGTGGGGAGCCTTGGGTGGTCCAGGCCTCAGCCTGTGCCTTATTTTCAAGGAGACGGAGCCCTTCCAAAGGAGGGTAGCCTCCCCCAGGCTTTGCCTTGTGACTGGGATAAACATTATGGGCAGCTGGTTAATGTTTAATGAGGTGTTTGTCCTCCGTGCTCCCCATTACAATATATGTGTGTGCAGCCGAGGCTGCTCTGGCTGTCCATATCGGAGCCAGACAGGCTGGAAAAGGGTAGGTGGTCCAGGTTCTTCACAGCTGGAGAGAAATTACCCCCTTCACCAGCCCCCTCCCATTTCCTCCAACAGAAAGTCAGAGGAGAGAGTAACTCCGACCTTTTGATCCAGCCCACCAAATGCGATGGTGACTCTGCCTTGAAAAGGCAGGCCCAGATTCTGCTCACAGGGGGCACCAGCCCTGGGCCAGAGGCGAGGGGGGAGTGTTGGAGAGGTGGAAAAACCCCAGAAGAGGCGTCCCCATCAGACGCGGGAGGGGGTCCTGCGGGCCCTCTATTTATTGCCCCGCACAGTTGCTCTCCAGTCCTTTCCGCAGCGAGATCTGAGCTCTCCCAAGGGACGCGGGCAAAACCAGCGGGTGGCGCGATGGGACCGGTTCCTTTCTCCCCCACCGATGTGGCAAGTGGGTCTTTTCTTGTACTTGCCGCATGCACGGGGTGCGGGTGGTCGGTTTCAGGCCGAGGGCTTCTGCGTTGTCTCCCGAGCGCCTCTAGGCTGTCATCTTTCCTCGGCTGGGGCTCCTCCGTGGGGTTGACAGTGTAGCCAGCTGTTTTGCAGTTGCTCCACCGGCCGGCTTGAAAGTTTCGGATGCCGAATGCGAAAGGCTCCGGAGCCCGGGTCGCAGCGTCTCCTCCTCGGAAGCCCAGCCCCGCGACTGCCCGGCTTCTGATTTGATTTCTTTTCTCTCCTCCCGTTCCTGCCAGAAAATTTGCCGGAGACCGAGAAAGCCATATTTTCTTACGGTAAGAAGGGGCGAAGGGGCTGAGCCCAGGATGGGGCGGTACAGGGAATTGGCCGCCTCCACTGCTACCCTGCTAGGGGCTCCAGAGAAAGGGGAGACGGGCTTGCACTGCCCGGACTACGGTCCGTTAATACCAAGCCGTCTACGAAAGACCTCCGAGGAATTATACTGTGAATAATAAGAAGGGAACTGAGAGGACACCGAGCACCACTAAGACTTGTCCCTCCCCAAAATATTGATTTCGTTTCATTTCTATATCGCTTCCCTTTGAGCAAAACACAGTAAAACGTGTTTACATAAGAGAAGATCAATAAATATGGGAACACACTCCGACACAATAAAAAAACCGTTAAAAAGGAGTCCCCCCCCCATCCCTCCCGCTTTCCGAGCCGCGCTCTCCTAGGACCAGCGAGTCACCAGCCACCTTCCTTAAGCCTTGGAGGAGTCTCGCCTCACCTTGCCGCTCAGATCCACGCCCCTCCCCTCCCCGCGCCTTTGATTCACAGCTTGTTTGGTAAGTAACCAGACGGGGCATGCAGGAGGGGCAGCCGGTCGCGTGCAATTTTAGCGCTGGGTCCTTGCCCCGTCGCAACCAGAGGCAAACTCTCTGGCCGCCCCGCCTCTCCCCCGCCCGCCGCAAGCTTAGCCTCTGTGTATGCCGAGCGCTCCTTCTTCTCTCCCCAGACTACGAGACCATCCGCCACGGGGGGCTCATCTTCGCCGTGGCGGCCTTCCTGGTCGGGCTCGCCATACTCTTCAGTAAGCGGCGGGGAGGGAGTGGGCGCGGGGGAGGTTCTGGCGACCTTTCCCGGGTCCCAGGAAAGCGGGCGAGAGCGCCTGGCTCGCCCCTTCCTTCGAGGAAAACGGGAGCCGCTGTCCCCGCCTTTGCCGGTCTCAGGGTTACGCTCCAACTCCCGGGAGCAGGCGGCAGGGAGGACATCGGGGCGCCCAAGCCGAACCCCCCAACAGCTGCCCGTCCCGGCGGCTCGAGGCTTCACCAAGTTCTTTCGTTGCAGGTCGGCGGTTCCGCTGCGGAGGGAAGCAGCAGCGACGGTGAGTACCCCTGGCCCCATTAGCCCAGACTCCCAGGCCCGGGGACTTTCCTGATCTCCGCCTGCTCTCCTCCCCCCCCCTCTCCAGACCCGGCGAAGTGAACGAACTGTGAACCCGGCTCTGTCCAGCGCACCTTTCTGCGAGCCTCCAGCTCCTTCTAGGAGGGGGACAGGGAGTGCGGGAGGCCTAGCCGGCGGCTGTAGCACCAGTGGCGGCGGATATGCCTCTTCTGTGCCGGGAGCAAGAGGCTGCGGACCGCGCAATTGTTCCGAAGGCTCAATGGGAAGCGTCTCCGGCCGCGCGTCCGAGGAAGCGACGAGCCTACAGCTGTGCTTGGCTGCCGCCGCACCGCCTCTGGCCATGAAATAAAGCGCCGCCTCCCAAGTCGGGTTTTAGCCTGAGAAAACCGGCTCCGCTTGATCATTGTGGCCATCCCAAGTGGGCAGCAGGTGCGACATTTCTCCGCCTGGGGCATGCTCTCCGATAAGGGGAGCGGGAGGTCCCGGCCGACGGGCAGGAAGAAGCGGGGGCTTTCCGTACCTTAGCTGCGCTTGGTCGGGACAGAGCTGCCAACCAGAAGAGGCCGGCGGCCTGTGTGTAGGGGGGGGGGGGGGAAGGCAGGTCCAAGCGCAGAGTTCCGGCTTGGGGATGGCCGGACTGCAATTCTTTCCATGGATGAAAGCAGAAGAGTTGAAAGGGGCGGCAAGTGCCCCGAAGGAGGCGGGAGGATGTGTGTGAAGGTGGGTACCAGCATCCTGTATGCTGCAACTCTTAAAAGAGCCTCCGGCCAGAAGAGTATTTGCATCCTCCTAAGGTCTGAGCTGTGGGGATTATATCAGAATCCCACCATCTGCTGTGGCCTTCGATGCCATCTTAATGGGGCAGGCTGATTTCATTGGCAGTCACAAAGAGATACGGGGTGTGATTCAGCCAGGATCCCTGCTTGCCATCTCTTTCTTTTGGCCTTTCTCCAGGACTGAGTCCAGGTGTTTTCCTCTGCCATCCTTGAGTTGGCACAAAAATAGACCTGCATAAAAGTTAGTGTCCCCATTGCCAATCGCTATCTTGTCCCTTTGCCTGTTTCTGAGTCCTAATTTGTGAGCATGTTAATGGTTGGCTTCCTCCTGTAGCTTTGGTGCCCCCAGCCCCCCCACACCTTTGGTAAAGGAAACACCTACTGGTCAGAAGAGGGCAGGAAGAGGGAGGGTGGACCTTTGGAACCCAGCTGGGCTTCTCAGGCAAAACTCAACTTGCTCTGTCTTGACCAAGAGGGCAGAAGGGAGAAACTCTCCTAGGATGTTAAGATTCTGTGCAACCACAGAGTTCCAGTTATTATTGGGGTTTCTGTTTTCTGACCAGGCCTGTTTCAAAGTGCTGAATGTGGGGATGGTGGAGGCCAGTGAGCCCCACTTTCTCTTCTTAATGGGCACAACCCATTAAGATGCTCCCTAGTCGTGAATTAGTTGTTGGCCAATAGGGCATCCACACTGTTCACACATGCCATATTTGACTGCTCCAAGTGAGACTAAGTGGAACAGGAGCAAACAGGATCTGGAAAGCGGGCTAGGGGCCAGGCTCCCCCAACCCCTTTGCAATGTTGCTTCTCTTCCCATCATTCCTAAACTAAAGGAAACCCCAATATTCTGTAACAGAGATGGCTACAATCTTCCCTCGGGTGCATCAGCTTTTGCAGCAATTGTGGTCTTTAAAGGCATGCAGCCTTTTTGATAAGACAGGTAGGGCTCTTGAAATGGAGGACACTGAGTGGAAGAGCTGCACTTCAAAGAGCTCCACTAGAGGTCAGTGTAGGTTCATAATTTGTTCTATAAAAAGCAGGCAGAAGAATTGTGTTGGTTGCCTGTAAAAGGATCAGTATCTTGATTAGGGACTTCCAAAATGGCACAAAGGAGCTTTTGGTTTCTCTGGAACACTTCAAGAGAGGAGATGTTCATAAAAGCTGTCTTTAACATTTCTTAAAATCAATAGTACCTAGCTGATCTTGGGTGACAGCAATAGCAATAGCACTTATTCTTGTATACCGCTGCATAATGCTTTATAGCATTCTCTCTTTCAATCCATTCCTCCCACGCCCCCAAAGCTAGAGATTGGGGTGCCTGCATCTGGTCAGTTGCAGTTCTCCTACTCTCCAGGAGCTAGCTGGTGGACGTGAGGGTGTTTGGCCAGAGAGGCAGGCAAGCAGCCTAGAGAAGCCCAGGCAGGGTCCCAACGCACCTCTTCCCCCCCCTATTCTGACCAGTGGGTAACCTCTTTATCAGGGGTGAGGGACAGCAAAGCAAAGGGAGAAAGCCAATCATTGGCGCATTCACACATTCACGTTAGGACAAGGCCACAGACTCAGAAAGAGGCAGGATGAAGTTTGGCAATGGAGACAGCAACTTTTATGCTAGTCTATTTTTGTGTCACCTTGAGAACAGGTGGAGCACATCGCCTTCATCAAGTAATAAACTAACCTGCTAGTATTTCTCCTGAAATGGCACTACCTGCAGTTCACGGCGGGATGAAGTACAAGAGACCCCTGCATGGGAAAGTTGCTCAGGGTTGTATCCTTGCATATTATCATCTCCCAGTTGTTTGGTCTACCAACTATTGGGAGAAATTTGAACACTGTCATCCATGAGACTGGCACACACAAACAAAAATCAATTTCAATCATATCATTTCTGCCTCTGAAAATTAAATGTGGCTTTTTGTTTGTCTTGGAAGAAAATAATTAATCCCTGCCCTCCTGAAGAGAGACCATCTGCCCCCAGCCTCTGTGGAGTGTTTGAGCGTAAATCTCAGGGGAGCGGGATTATAGCTAGAGAAATATATATTGTGGAGGGCCAACACCTTGTCTCTTCCTCCCACTCCAAAAAGTGTCTTAGTCGTAGTTATTTATTCCACATCAAGAACTCAGTGGGATTCTGTGTCAGGCACAGATGTAAGAATAAGACACCATCATTACCAGTGAGCCACACTGGGAGTTATATGTCCTTTGTGTTTACCCAAAGCCATACAGCAGGTTGCATCCAGGCAAACTATTGCAATTGGACACCTGCAAGGTAACTCGGCAAAGGCTTAGCCATAACCCCCTTCCTTTTTTCTGGCAAAATCTGGAAAGAGAAAGCACAGGGATATGGGAATTTATTCTCAGTTACTTTCCCCACAATGCTGGGGAACAGATTTTGCCTTCTTGATCTTTTTGCAGGGACAGTGTTCTCTTTCCACAAAACACCCTTGGAACTGAGATATACCTAATTTGGGAACAATCATCTATAGGGAGTCAGATTAGCTGACCAGATCCTGGGAAAAACTAAGCAAAGAGGGGGTGAAACACAAGGCTTATAAGTCTGAGCCCAAGAGAGGGGAAGTCGAGCTCTCCAGGAGAAAGAAAATATTGTAGACATCCCGGTGAATGCTGGGGAACTCTCTGGCCTAGGAAGGGCCGTTCCGACAGGGTTCCTCTTAATAAGCCCAACCTGAGGGACTGCTTCCCACATGGTCTTACTCTGGGAATTAATCCAGGCCCAGAATGGAGAGGCAGTGCAAGAATGGTGACTCGAATTATCCGCAGACAGATTAGCCAGTCCATGTTTAGGTCGTTAGAGAAAAGAGATCTGGAGTTCTTAAATTCCTGGGCCACTGGACTAAGCCAAGAAGGCCGCTATTCATGAACACAGAGACTATATTGATTTTCAAAAGGAGTTGCAGTCAATAGCAGGAATGGCTTCCCTATCTAGCTTGGGATCTCAATGAGAGGTGAACAGATATTTATTTATTTGAACAGTTGTCTAGAATATCTGTGTAGTCCCTAACAGGTTTTCTGGTTATATGCAGAAAAATTGAAAAGCACATACAAATAAGAAGCAAAACCAATGTCAAAATAAGAAAATACAGGTAGTCCTTAATTTACAACCACAATTGAGCCCAAAGTTTCTGTTGCTAAGCGAGACAGTTGTTAAGCGAATCACTGCAGTTGTTAAGTTAATAACACGGTTGTTAAGTGAATCTGGCTTCCCCACTGACTTTGCTCACAAAAGGGAATCAGATGTCACTGCAACCGTCATAATTATGAGTCAGTTGCCAAGCTTCTGAATTTTAAACACACAACATGGGGATGCTGTAATGGTTGTAAGTGTGAAAAATGGTCATAAGTTTATTTTTTTGGTGCTGTTGTAACTTCGAACAGTAACTAAATGAACTAATGTAAGTTGAGGACTTCTTGTAGCCAGTTCAAGACATCAGAATACAAAGTCAACAACTTGTGCTGAAAATGACACATACCCCAATAGTTGGCCTCTGCTGACACAACCACTGATGAAAGGCCCTCTGCTGAGGAAGACGAAGCTCTTCTTATTTGACTATGTGGACCAACCAACATGCACGAGTCTTGGTGCCAGGGCCTCTAATGGGCATATCTGAAGCCCTCAAAACAGTTCAGGAGCAAGAAATGTGGCAGAAGATTAATCTGTACAACTGTGGAGCAGAACTGGCACCACCAAAATAGTGACTGGGCAGCAGGGTCAGATGGAATAGTAGGTCAGAGTTCAAGTGCTCTTGAAATGCCACAATTGGATCCAGGAACCTCCCTCCAAGCATCCTCAGAGCAAAGCTGGCTCCTGGGTCTGCAGTGCCCTCCAGATAAATCAGTTCCTGCCATTACCAGCATAACCATTTCACCAAAAGTTGACCCATCATGATGATTTCTACGAATCTCTGTAACCCATCAATTACGGGTGCCCTCTATACATGAAATGGACATGTATGATTAAACAGTAGTTTGGGGGGCTCATAAGGGACTCACGTTTTGTGCTTTGAGATGGATCTCTTATCAGCCCTAAAAGCAGATTTGAGGATCTCTTCTGGGGGCTAAGGTGAACTTGAGAACAAATTATAAGTTATAAATTCTACTGGGTTCACAGAACCTTCTCTCTTCCCTGTTGCTTTTATTGATCTGTTCCTTTCCCTGTTGCCTTTGGTCAGCTGGGCTGACATCCCTGCCCGCCCCCTGCCCGTTGATCCCTTTGAATCTGCAACATCATTTCTTCACCCCTTCATATTTCATCTGGTTGTATTTAATCTTCTTCCTGTGCCGCCCCCATCCCCAGGCATCCTTTGCTTTTTCCTTCTCCAGCTTTCTTTGATGGCTTGCTGGGTTACACCCACTTCTGAATTCTGGGTGGCTGTGGGCAAGTCAGATTGAGAGCCTGCATGCTCCTCCGTGAGAAATTTGATCAGGGAAGCTCTCAGATGTCACTGATTTCTCCACATATCCTGGTACCTTCAGGAAGGCAAAGCAGTTCCTGCAGATTTTACTCTGTTAGTCATTGCCAACTTTAGGGAGCGATGCTCATCTCCATTTCGAAGCTGTTGAGCTAGCACTATCCAAAGATATTTCCATGTTCATATGGCCAACATGACATCACAGAGCACTGTTACCTTCCCATCGAAGTGGTACCTATTTATCGACTCACATTTGCATGCTTTCGAACTGCTAGGTTGGCAGGAGCTGGGGCGAGGATGGGAGCTCCTCTCATCTCATGGTGCTCAGGTCTTGAACCTGTGCTGCCGGCTTTCCAGCCGACAAGCCCAGTGTCTTAACCAGTGAGTCATCTCTGCATCGTGCTGGTACCTTCAGGACCCAGACAGTAAATGAGAAAGCCCAAGGAGCAGATCTCCAGTCCCAATAGTTGGTGACCTCCATCACCGCCTGACATTACTCTGAGGGGATCACTGACAATGGCCTGCCTGGAAACCTCACACATCAGGAGAAGAAAAAAGATCATCGCCTCCAGGGAGTCATTAGCCCAGAATTGACTAGCTTATCTCTGCTGGCCTCCTGTTAACCACAGAACCTTTGTGTCCAATTATAGTAAATCAAAGATGAGTTTATTAAGGACAGTAAAGACAACCACATGGTAAAGGAAGAACACAGCAGCCGTCCAGCTGGGCAAGCGGCAAATGTGATCTGTAAAAGCCTGCCTACCTGGTTGAGGGCAAAGACTGAGGTCATGGGGCTCTTCCATGGCTGGTTTCTCCCTGGAGGAACATGCAGGCTCTCATAGGGCAGAGTTTCTCCCTCAAAGAAGCCACTCCGGCTCTAATTCATACTCTGCCAGAATGGCAGGGGAGCAATGGGGGATCACCCCCCCCCCGGTGGCCTGGATTTTATACTTTGCTCTGCATATGCAACAAAGCAGAATAAACACCCCTCTATTCTTTTGCCTACTTTCAAAAGGTTTCTAAGATTTCTTCCAACTTAGTTTCAAAAAATTAAGGGCCTCTGATAGTTTGAAGTAGCTTATTTGAATTTCATGAAACAATTTTAATGCTTTTTTTAAAAAGTGTTTTTGGTTAAACTTGATTTTGATTTTGTGTGGTTTTTATTTTTGCCTTTGCTTGCCTTTGGTTTGATTTTATCATAGCAAGATGGACTTTATTCTAGTAAAGGGTTTTTTTCCTATTATGTTATCATAGCCCTGAAAAGAAGCATTTTCTGTATTATTTCCCGCATCCTTCCAGGCCACAGAAGATGGGTAAGAGGAAACCCAGAAGAAAGAAAGGGTAGAGGCTTCAGAAAAGGCAACACAGAAGATCATGAGAAGGAATGGTCTACTCTGAGAAGAGAAGATGGGAAGGGAGTGGAAGGATAACACTATTTGAATATCTAATTTTAGGGAAAGGAAGGCATGTTTCCAAGAAGACCAAAAAGACCCTCACCTTCCCAAGAGTAAGATTAATCTGATAGTGATGAAGAAAGGAGTGAGGTCCCTTTTGCTGACTATGAATGAATGACAGTCTTCCTGTACGCAGAAAGGGGCCAACCCGGAGGAAGAGAGTGAGGCAAATAAGCTCCTAAAGAATGTAAGACACAAAGGTGCTTCCCCCACCACAGAGATGGCCACAGAGGGATGACTAGAGCTGAGCCTTCTCAATCAAAGGGCCTGACTGCAGAATCCCCTGCTGGGGGAGGAGGGGAGGCATGGAAAGACTACTCCATGGTCAAAGGTTATACCCCAAAGAAAGAAAAAGGGGTCTGAAAACATCACCCATGCTCCAGCTCCTGGATATTGCTAGTTTGTTTGCTTATTTATTTCCAGTACTTTTTGCTGTCCAGTTCCATCTTGATTCCAAGTGAATTACATAAAATATTATATAAAATATAACATAAATATAAGAAACTGCATGTAAAAACAATAGGGTTCTACTAGAACAAAAACAGAAATGAAAACAAAAACGGTTGCCTGGATAGTCATCATCCTATTGAACTTTAAATCTCTGCAGAAACATAATGGTTTTTGCTTATTTGTGGTAGGCTAAAAGGGCAGAGCCCAGGCAAACCTGGCAGGCAGCAGGGCCTGCATGGGACTATCCATCACAGAGAAACACTACGTTCAGGCCCCTGTTGCCCTCTCCCCCCAATTCTTGTAGAGATGGGATCCCAGCATCTCTTTTTGCACATTGTGAGACAGGACAGTTTTTCTTGAACAAAACAGTTCCCATGTAAGTCATGTTCAAAAAGAGACAAGGCTCTTCCCCACTGTATAAAAAAATGTGAAAAAAAGTCAGCATCTTGCCAACTGAAATTGCCTACATATAATTAATTTAATTTAATTTAATTTAATTTAATTTAATTTAATTTAATTTAATTTAATTTAATTTAATATTTAAATTTATATACCGCCCTTCTCCTGAAGGACTCAGGGCGGTGAACAGCCAGAAGTAAAAAACATCAAATACAAAATTTTAAAACAATTTAAAAATAAATTAAACATTTTGGCCCGACAGTTAAAATCCCCCATTAAAAATCCAAATTAAAATACACAATTGGAGAGATTAGGCCAGCCCGACTTGATGAAATAAAAAGGTTTTGAAGGCCCCACGGAAAGTATGAAAGTCCGGAATCGTCTGTATCTCCGGGGGGAGCTCGTTCCAGAGGGCAGGTGCTCCCACAGGGAAAGCTCTCCCCCTGGGGGCCGCCAGTTGGCATTGTTTGGCCAACGGCACCCGGAGGAGCCCCTCTCTGTGGGAGTGTACTGGCCAGTGAGAGGCTCTCGGTGGCAGAAGGCGGTCCCGTAAATATCCAGGCCCTAAGCCATAAAGGTGGTCACCAACACCTTGAATCGCACCCGGACCACCACTGGGAGCCAGTGCAGCTCACGCCGGAGAAGTGTTACATGGGAGCGCCATGACGCTCCCATAATCACCCACGCGGCCACATTCTGGACCAGTTGGAGCCTCCGGGTGCTCTTCAAGGGGAGCCCCATGTAGAAAGCATTGCAGTAGTCCAGGCGGGAAATAAGTTTCTTATTTGAGAGTAGAGTACATTTTGGAATCAGAGTTTTTTCCAATAAATATTACTAATCAGAACTCTGAGAGACTTGCTTTTTGGATTAATTATTTCCAGTCCCAGTTGATACAAGTGGAGGTAATATGTAGCCAAGCAGGGTACCATTTTAAAGATTAAAACTGAAGCACTTTGAATGGAAGTCTGTTAGCAACCCAGGCAGCAACCAAAGAATTGATATTCTACAGTTTGCACTGTAGTTCCATAGTGTCTAACAGCCAACCCAGCCGAAGCTTCTGAATGAACTTCAAGGGTAGTCCCATGCTCCAGTGTTTTACAGTAATCTAACTGCAGGATGGTCAGTATGTGAATCACAGTGGTCAGAGCATCTTCCTTAAGTAAGATCGCAATTGGCACACCCACCTCAGCTGGCTTGCCTTTACCTGCTGTATCAGCAGCAGCAGCCGTGAGTCTAGGAGTCTCTGCAAAATGAAGTTCAGCTCCTTTAAAGGGAGAGTGATCTTGTCCACAATTACGGCTGGAATTATTCTCACTTTAGAACCAGAATGCTTGTGAACAAATAGTAGTTTTATTGTGCTGGGTTTTGGCCCGTACTAGACCCGGAATTAAAACTTCCTTAACTTTTCTAGTGTTGTGCTTACGTGATATTGATGATACCTTCTACTGTCTTGCTATGTAGGGTTGAGATGTGGCTCCTAATGTATGTCTAGCCCTCCCACACCATCTCACACAGATGGGAAGAGGTCACCTCATTTCCAGTCAGCTCCCACCTCCAATTCCAACCCCATTAGGAAGAGAATGGTACCCTCCCAAGGTATCCTTCCGGCAGACCCTCCCTCACAGCTTTACAGTCACAATTGAGCCCAAAATTTCTGTTCCCACATGAGACAGTTGTTCAATGAGTTTTGCCCCATTTTATGACCTTTCTTGCCACAATTGTTAAGTGAATCACTGCAGTTGTTAAGTTGGTAACATGGTTAAGTGAATCTGGCTGCCCCATTGACTTTGTTGGTCAGAAGGTCACAAAAGATGATCACTGATTCCAGGACATTGCAACTGGTCATGAGTCTGAATTTTGATCACATGACCATGGGGATGCTGCAACGATCATAAGTGTGAAAAATGGGCATAAGTCACTTTTTTCAATGCTGTTGTAACTTCAAATGACCACTAAATGAACTGTTGTAAATCAAGGACTACCTGTATTAAGATACTGTTGTATTAAGATCTTACGGAGCCCCCTCCCTTCCCTGTCTTCACCTTGCTACCTTGGGCAACTGGACAGTGCCAGCCCAGGCCCATTTCTTCAGGACAGGTCCTTTAACACTGCCAAGGCACAATCACATTTGGGCTACCTCTGAAGGATATGTCATCAACAAAATGTGCCAGGGAGGACTAAATCTTGATTTTCTCCTCTAATTGCTGGGGGAGATTTTGATCAAAAGGCTTCAGAGTTTGAAAAATCCCCACCGGAGAGAGATTCCTTTGGAGGAACTTTCCAGAATACGCTGCTGCCCTTGCATTTAGGGCAGGGGTGGAGAACTACCGCCCGTTTATGACGTGTAGACTTCAGCTCCCAGAATTCTCGCATGCTGACTCAGGAATTCTGGGAGTTGAAGTCCACAAGTCATAAAGGGGCTTAGTTCCCCACCCCTGCTTTAGGGGAAGAAGTCCCAGCTGAGCTGTCTTTGGGATTCCATCTCCCCAGAGCAAGTAAGTCGATCTGTGGCTGGCTTGCCCTTTCTCTCCTGACTATGCAGACCCCGAGGCCCCCCAGAAACCTCTCCCGCTCCAGGGGAATCTTCCTGCGGAACGTTTCCCGGGTGTTGGGAGTTCAAGGCTTCGCTCGCTCTGCCTAATTCAGACTTAGGCCGTTCGCTCTGCTCGCCTGGTCCACCCAGGACTGGCCGAGAGCGGGGGCGAGGTCGCCAGGCCAGGGCCGGCGCGCTTGGAGAGCAGGAAGAGCGGGGCCCGTCGGGGCGTCACCGGAGAGGGATGGGCGGGGGGAGCGGCCGAATGCTGAGGCGCAGCGCGGGAGGGCCGAGGGGCGGCAAGGTCGGTCCTTGACCGTCCGCTCACGCACGGGCGACCCCAGGGCTCAGCCCCGCCTGCCCTTCTCAGGAGGGGCGCTCCCAGTCCGGTTCCTCAGGCGGAGGCCGCTTCCCCGTGTGCCGAAAGGTCCCCACGTGTCGCAGGCGCGCCCTCCAACAGCCGACCGGCTCCGGCCGAGACTCCGCGAGTGAGGATGAAGCCGTGGCCGCTGGTCCCCCGGAGGACCTGAACCTGGGCACGGTTGGCCGGGGAGTCGATTTCGATATGCGAATGGCTCGGGTCGCGCACCTGCCGGGCCGGGCAGGCTAGTTGCCCGGGGTCGACTGGCTTAGGCCTTTCCAATTGCGCCAGACGGCCGTGCCTGACCGCCTGAGGGCTAGCCGCCAAGTCCCCGACGGGTCCGGAAAACTTTTGTCCGCCGCGGACTGGAGACGCCGGCAGTCCCTCCTTACTGGTTACACGAAGGAGAAAGCAGCTGCTCGGCGCCGGAACCGCCTGCCCAGCCCAGGTTCGGCCGCGAGCAAGAACAGCCCGTCGCCCCCGAAGCGCTCCTTTTCCACTGTCTCTTTCCTCGGAAAGGCGAGGCCGACGAAGAGGAGGCCGCTCCCAGCTGCCGGAGGTAAACAGGCGACCCAAACCGGCACTCGGGGGCTTTAGCTGGGAGCCGGGCCGGGCTGAGGGGAGGCGAGTTCCCGGGGGGGCGGGCCGCACAGAGACTCCTGCGAGGTGGCGCCCGCCGGCCCGCCCTAGCGGGGCACCTGTCCAGGGCCCGGCGCGGAGGCGCCCCTTCTCCCCCTCCCGGCTGGTGGGCGGGGATGTGGGAGGCCGCCCGCTCCTCCTCCCTCACCGCCCGCCCGCCCGCCCGCTCGCTCGCTCGCTAGCTCGTCCGCGCGTTCGTTCGTTCCTTCGTTCGCTCGCTCGCTCGCTCGCCGGCTGACAGTCGGAGCGGCTGAGCGTAGCGCTAGGCTGGCGGGCGGGCGGGCTGGCCGTGAGGAGCGCGGAGCATCCGACGACGGGGGAAGCTGGCGAGGGCCGGCCGGGGACACGGGCAGAGGCAGGGCGCCCGCCCGCCCGCGGCACCGGCCCCCCTGGATGGCATGTGGCTGGTCACTTCTTGCCTCCTGCTGCTCAACTCCTGGACCAGCCCAGGTAGGCGGCGGCGCGTCGAGCGGCCGGCGGTGGGTCGCCCCGTCGGGGCGGGAACTTCAGGACTTTCTGCGGGAGCTGCTTCCCTGTCCTGGCCGCCCTTCCCTCCAGGAGAGACCGGAGCAGCTTGCGATCCCTCTGCCCTCCCCAGCTCGGTAGGGGCAGCGGCTAAGCGTGCCCAGGCTTGCCACCGAGGCTGCTCCTGGCGGCCGGCTAATAGCGTCCCCTCTTTGCCCCTCTGGCGAAGGGATGGCGGCCTCCCTTGGGCCCTGGATGGCTGCCGCCCCTTTGTCCTGCCGCCCGCGGTGGGTGCCGGCAGCCCCTTTTGAAGAGGCAAGGACTGCTGTGGGACCATTTGCCTCCCGGCCTCTGCCGGGACTGAGCAGTCAGCTCCCCTCCGACTCTCAGGCGGCAGCCGCACGGTTAGAGCCCTGAAATCATTCAATAGGAAATTAAAATGAATCCCACCCACCTCCCTCAGCCCATCGCTGCAGAAATGTCCTTAATTACATGAATGTCGGGTAGACTCTAGCGCAGCGTTTCTGCCAGTGCTCCAAGCGAGAATGTTCAAGGCTTAACGCGGAGCGCGTTACTTTTAGAGCTTTGTTCTCTTGTCTCCAGTTCTCAAAGTAGATGGAGAACCATCTTTGAAACCCAGGAAACACATATTCCCAAACCCGGCGGGCCTTTAAAATCTGGAAGTGCTTCTATCAATCCAACTCGGCAGTTTGATAGAGATGGGATGGAATCGGAGGGGCAGCCTTAGGGGGTAGGTGGAAAATGCAATTGCTTCAGATGCTTCAGCTTCAGATCAGGAGCAGCGATCTTGTGTGTCAAAACTGGGGCCAAACTAATGAAGCTGTTGAAATGAGAAGGCGATGGGAGGTTGCCTTGGATGAAATTACAATCCGATGTAGAGTAATCGATCTGCGCTGCATAAAAGAACGGGCAGCGGGAGCTTCTGCCATCTGTTTGGTGCAGGAGCTTCCAGCCACATCGTGCAGCCGTGGTGGCAGCATTTCGGGGGTGCCTGGCTCTTCTTCGGCTTCATAGGTTCTGGCATCAGCTATTCTCTCCTGCTGAGCAAGTGTCTCTACCTTTGGTTCAGTCAGAAACGTTGATGGGGGGCAAGATACAGAAACAGCATTTACTTATTCCTATTTATTCCTTCTAGGGACATGCCCAGATATCTGAAAATGGGTGATTAATCATCCCAAAACTTTTTAATTAAAACCAGGGCTCGCCTGTTTTTCTAGAATGCTGCCCAGATCTTTCTCCTTGTCGCTGCCATCCATGCCAGCGTCTGATTTGCCTTCATTTGCATTTTGACTGTGCGAAAGGCAGGGGAAAAAAGAAGACACAATCTGAGCTGAGACCCTTTTGATTTTTCACAGCCAGACTAATAACTTCATGTGAGATGCAATGATCATTTTCAATGCCGGTGGCGAGGAAGGTGTCGGGGCTGGTTTGGTTTTTGTGGCGACCAAATCGAACAACCTTCATTCTGAAAGAGAATCTTCTACTGCCTCATCCCTTTTTGGAAGCCATGATTAAAAAATAAGGATCCTAACTGCTTCTTTGTTACCAAGTATTATACTGAAGCGGTTCCAGAAAGTGAATAATAATGCTACAGAGGTTAGGTGACATTAAGAAAAGAAATGGAATGTCTTAATGCATGAAAAATCTTTTCGATATTTAATATAATGGTGCATCAAAGCACAGAAGCTTAATAGTTTGTGCTGTATGAAATGGGCTCCTGTAGAACAAAAAAACCAACTGTTTGTACCAGAATATCACGGAAGTTTGGGAATATCTCTCAGTAGATTAGATCTTTTTGGTATCTTCATTATTAAAAATCCCCACTTCCCAATGAATGGCTTACAAGGACAGGTTGGGAGTTTGTTGGGTGGAGCTGGGTGCCACGGCTTTTGTGATGGGAGAGGGAATAGAAAAGGACACCTTGGTTTCCTGTCACAGGCTGGAGATGGTCCAGGTGCTTAGTGTGATGGGAACACCTGTCATTTTCTGTCTTCTTATTCAGTTCAGGCAGCCATAGAGTCTCCATTGAAAACCTCCCTCCCCCCACCTCACTGTGCCTTGCTTTGTTTGCCATGGAAATTAAACATGGATCCTCATTAAACTGGGAAAAAAATGGCTTTGCACATCCCAAGTTCTGCTGAGCAGTTGCATTCAGAGCAGGTAACAGATGGGGCAGCTGCATCTTCCCCACACCCAATCAGTACTGACGGACCTCAAAGACCTCCAAAACTGGGCAGTGGCTGCAAAAGACCTCTTGGTTGGAATCCACCTGGAAAAGTTGCCCTTGTCTAGAGGGAGCTGGGCAGAAATTCTGGCTTTGCCATTCATCCTGTAGGCACCTCCTGTCCCTGGCAGCACAGCAAGAGAAGAAGGGGGGTGAGCCTCCCCATCTGTTCCTGTCCGCATCGAAGCTCTGGGGGAGAAGGAAAAAAGCTGCCTTCCTTTCTGTGTTGAGAGCCTCCCAACATGGCGGCCCACCCATTCTGCAGTGTGCTGCTGGGAGGTGTGAATTCATCCCTTGGTCAGGAGCAGAGACCGAGCCCTTGCCAATCTCCAGCAGCCAGGAGGCAACTATTCCCAGAGCAGGAAAGGGAACAGCCAGTTTCCAAATGAGGAATTGCATTTTCAGAGGCCTCGTCAATTTTAGTTCCTTGCGAAATCAAAAATGGGCAAAACCATTTATTGCATCTCAGTAGATGCAAAGAAACCAGGGATGTTCTATTTTTGTGTAACATTTTAGTTCTTTCCGGTTATAGGATTACCTTTGCTTTATGCACACTTTTTAAGGGTTCCTGTAGCCTTGGCAGCTGGACTTCAAGACCGCATGCCAAGGTCCCCCTACTGGCTCATTGGTAGTTTATTCTGTTGTCAAGCTTTGTCTTCCAAAGCCCCTGACCGGATAGGGTCTCCAGTGGATGTGACCTTGCCCTGATGTGGGTAGGGACAGGAATCAGTAGGTGAATTCAGGAGTTGGATGCAATGGGTGAATGCTCTTCCCTCCCCCTACCCCATTTGCTTACAAATCCCAGTAAGGAAATGCTTGCTCTTAATGCTGGAGGAGGGTACAGCACAACCCACCTCTTTCCTTTGCCCATCTGATCCCCAAACAATGAGGCAGGCCTGGAAAAGGCATGTATAGTCTATCCTCTCAGTGATGGCAGGTGGGGGCTCCTTGGGCTGCAGTCTCCCCCACTAACTGGGACAAGGTCTTCCTTATGAGTCACAGCATTTGCATGTTCATGGCTCGGCCCGAGAATGCCTTCCTCTGGCATGGCTCCTCTTGTCACATTTTGACAAAGGCTATGTAGCCTCTCAGAGAGAGGCAGCCTCCTTTTTGGCTCCAGCATGTGTACATGCCTCCCTGCCACGAGTGGTACCTGGGCAGAGAAGGACTTACTGGGCAGCCTTTTTGTAACCTCCACTGGGTGAGCCTGGTCACCCTGCCCTGCCTGTCTCCTCCCCTGCTAATCAGCCTGGAACAGACCCTGCCTTTGAGGGATAGAGGCTTGTCTATGGACTGCCTGGGTCTCCTACCTGGCTGTCAGGTGACTTTTTCCAAGGAGGCAAAAACCTTACTGAAGACTGTGTAGGTGACTAATTTCAGCCAAGTAAAGTGGGAGGAATGACATTTAGGCTGGACCAACCTCACGAGAAGGGCCAGGATGTGTCTTCTGGTCTCGGAGGACAAATATTTGCTCTTCCAATATTGCTGTACCAAATCAGCTCTGGTCAGCTAAGCAATAGCAATAGCAATAGCAATAGCAGTAGCAGTAGCAATAGCAATAGCAATAGCAATAGCAATAGCAATAGCAATAGCAATAGCAATAGCAATAGCAATAGCATTTAGACTGATATACTGCTTCACAGTACTACAGCCCTCTCATTTTGGAGGGCTGTTCTTTGGCTTTCCAAATCTTTGTGCAAGAGCAGCCAACTCACAGGGACCACTTTTACCCTGAAGATGACTAACTGGTAGTGATATCTACATTCTGACTGTTTTGGCACTCCTGGGCCAATCAGCCAGCCGACTCTGAAGGGGGACAGCCAGGAACATGCTGTACAAGGGGCAGGTATCCCTTACAAGAGGCCCTCTTTTCCTTTGAGTTTGGTTATGGGACGTTGGTGGGGTCTCCTTTGCACAATCAGGGACAGCTGCAAGTGGTGGAGGGCTGAGAAATTGATTGGCTGGGTTTGAGACACCTCTGTGATTTACATCTGTAAATGGGGGTGGATTCTCTAGCTAGGCCAGTCTAACTTTGCCAACATTGTAAAAGTTGAGCGAGGAAAACAAGTCAATATTGGAGTGGAATGATAAAGATTCCTTGAACAAAGCAGAAGCATTAATATTTCAATACCCTTAGGTTGCAATATCCTGCAATTTTGGTAGATTGCTCACAGAGAACTTGAAAATGTGTTTTTTCCAGTGCTGGGAATGCAGAATCTTTATCTGGGTACCACTGTTGTGCTGCCCTTTGTTTCTGTAGGGAGGCCCCCTTTTTACATAATTTCTGAAGGTAGAATCTAAATTAATGCCTCTGGTATGTAGGTTACATCCAAGGCTTGTGACCAGATGCCAGAAGTGATTTCTGTTTTAAAAATATTGCAGGCTTTTCCTACATTTTTAATCTCTCTTGCTGATTTGGAGGCAGTTTTATGAAAGATGGAATTAGGATGATGTACACCGTTAAATGGTAAAGGAGATTAGATGGATTTAACTCTATGCGTCTGTCTCATAACTACCACCAATCCTGTAACTTCCATTTTATATGAAAAATCTATTCTGCTCCTTTTGACCTGCAGAGGCTTTACCAGCCTATCTGAATTTCTTCTCTTTATTTATGAGATATTTTGCTGTTTTCTGTTCCTGGATTTGCACTCTCCGCTGCTCTTCTGCCAGGGACTCTTTTTCAAGGAAGGTGTGTGCCAAGTAGGCTGCAGAGAGAGCTCCATGGGAGGCAGCTGCCACTTCTCGGGTGCCCCTTTGTCTCTGGAAAGTGCACTCACTGGCTTGAGGCACTGGAACTGCTCCATTATGTCATCTAGGCTATGTGTCGATTTCATTAAGGACTTCCCAAAATATTTGTCAGCCACTTTTCACCTCCCCCAAGGGTCTTATGCTAAAAGAGATAACACATCAATACCAATTGTTTAAAAACACAAAAGTTAAAATATTGCATAGCAGGGGTACAGTAAAGTTGCAGAATGTGCATGCTGTTAAGGATCTTATAGAATCACAGGGAATCATCATTATTTCAAGTGAGGATCTTTCTCTATGAAGCTGTCTTCTTCCCAGTCCCCATGGAGAACAAATCCAGACCCTCTTCCCACCATCAGAACTTGGAAGGCTGCTGGCAGAAGAGTCGCCTTCTCTTCTTTAGATTAACACATACTCTACTCTTTTAACCATTCTTCACAGAGTTTAGTTGCTTTGCCTTTTTGTAATTTTTATATTTCTATTGTGAATAATCATCAGTTAACATATTTGTATCTACAAGTGCATAGAGATATAAATGGAGGTTCTCATATAAATGTGGCTTTGTGTTGATAAGCATACAGTATAAAAGTAGGTAGATTGCATATTTTGTATATTTATTATTTTAATTGAGTCCCATCCAGCTCCAAACAACTCTGAGTGGCTCACAACATAAACTGATCAGTGCAGCATATCACATACTAAACATGCAGAGAAGATTCAAATCTGTAAGGCCCTACAAAATGCTTTCAGGACAGAAATTCTCTGGATCTCAGGGGGAACCTCATTCTAGAAGGCAAGTGCAATGACTGAGAAGGTGAGCTTCAGGGGTCCTAATAGATGTCACTGTTGACTCAAAGGAATCAGTCCCTACCAACTCTTGGATTAATGTGGCAAGGCTGACACCACAGGTAGTCAGTCCTTCAGATAGCCAGGCCCTGTGTCATGAAGGACTTCATAGATTATAGCCATCACCTTAAACCTCACGTAGTAGCAAGCAAGTGCAGCTTGTGAAGCAGAGCTGTCACATGGGCAACCTAAGGCATGCCCATCACTGCCAGTGATGCTGCATTCCAGACCATTTGAAGCTTCCAGGTGCTCTTCAAGGGCATCCCTGAATTTCTACAAACTTTCCACAAATTACCTAAGGTAGTTTATTAGTGAAGTAAAATAGAGGCTACAATAAAATCATAAGGTGCTAGACAATATCAAGCTTTTATGTTCTCTTTGACGTGGCCAGAGAATGGCCAAGATTTTCATGGTGTATAATTCTCCATGATGTTCCAGGTGTATTTGTTAGTGTGATTTTCAATGAGCGGAGGACAGATGTTTCCTGAAACTCCGATCATCTGTGCTGAGGACCTTTTGTCTTAGAAGAGTACGTAGCATGGGTGGTTTTCCATGGGGCAATTTCAGCTGTTTTGAAACCCACCAGCTTCAAGGGGCATTCATGACCCTCTGCTGGGAAGTGAAGGAAAGCACTTGAGTTACCGTTTTTCTGAACACCAGCCAAAAGGGCTTTGGTGCTACAGTTTCCAAATGGCTGCCATGATGATGAAAAGACAAAACATTTTTCCCATCTTGCCTAGCGCTAATGGTCTCATCACTGCTTTGTGATGGGATGTGAATTGCTGTGCCCAATGCAGCTTTAATTCCTTTCCTCAAATGAGCAGTTGGGATGCATCTTCCCTGGAGGGCCAATAAAGTACTTGGCTTGGAATATTAATAGAGGAGCTGTTTTGCGGCTGCTACTGTTCCCCTTCCTCTGATCTCAAAAGCAGTGCTAGGGAAATAGGCAGGCAATGGGGAGCCCCTTGCCTGTGGGGCTGGTGCAGGAAGGCTCCGTCCTCCATCTTGGCCTTGCCACCTGCCTAAGCGCAGCTGAAGAGAAGGGTCAATCCAAATGGCTCTGGGGCCTCCAGCTGCCACCGAACCCTTCAGCAGCCAGGAAGAGGCCTGTGAGGGGGGGGGGGGGGCTGGATCTCAGCCTTGCAAGGCGCAACTGGGGCAGCCCAGTGGAGCCTGGAGTGCAGCAGGACTTGGGAAATGGCGGCGGGAGCAGCAGGTTTTGCTTTGGCAGGGGCGTTATGTGAGCATGTGGCCTCCTGGATTCCATGCCTTCCCTTGCCAGCTTCTTGTTCCCAACAATATTCATTGGTGATTCTGAAATATACACATCTTCCTGGATTTCCAGTCAGTGCGGTTGAAGGTCTTTTGGGATGGGAGTCTCAGTTTTGGCATGGTGGTAGATTTAATTCAGAAAGGCTGGCCCTGGAGATGGCCTGGGCTTGAGAAAAGCCCACCTGATCAAGAAAAACTTGTACTTTTCATTCAGGAGCCCGTTCCCTGGTCTGGAGCACTTTGGGGGAAATTTGGTGGTCCGCAGGCTTGTGAGTGCTAACTCATGAAGCTTTTCCTAGCATTTGTTCAGAATGTGGCTTCTATTCTATTCAACAGAGTCTTTCTCTATGTTCTTCTCTCTGGGGTGATGGAGGAATGCTGCAGAGATGCCTGCAGGGACCTGGAAACTGCTGCCCTACCCACTCCTCCTCTAAGGGGCACAGCTTGTGAAATAAGGGACCTGCTGGATGAGCCCACCCTTCTTCCTCCCAGGGCCCAAAGGGACATCTCTAGGGACCCAGCAGCAGGACCTTCCCTCTCCCACCATAGTTTCCCTGCAAGGGGTATATGAAGACAGGCCACCCTTGCCTCAGAATTTTTTTTTTTTTTTAATTTGATTTATATGCCGCCCTTCTCTGGAGACTCAGGGCGGCTTACAATGCGTTAAGCAATAAGACTAACCCTCATCACCCATGAATTTTTTCAGTCTTCTTTTAAGACACCTAAGTTATTCATCATTGTCCCATCTTGTGGGAATGAATCCCGCAGTTTACTGATATGCTCAGTTCCAGTATGCCTCTTGTTGATTTACACTGAAAAAATTAATCAATTCACTAAGGTGTGAATCAGACACCTTCCAGTCAGGATCATTGAGTGACCATTGATCCTACTGTTTGGGTAGCAATTGTGTGCGTGTGTGTGTTTATGTGTGTGTGTGTGCCTTCAAGTCTGTTGACTGCAACACTGTTGGCAAGATTTTGGAACTGGTTTGCCACTGCCTGCTTGCTAGGACTATGACTGGCCCAAGGTCATTCAGCTAAGGTGGCACTAAAATAGATGGCTTTTCGGTTTCTAACCTGGTGTTACGTGCAAGAAATCAAGAAGGCGGCAGTTCAAATGAATATATATTTATTGCATGCTAACACTCCCTACAAGAATCTGAACTATTAACGGTCCAAGCAAATTGGCGGTAAATAAGAGTCAATGGAACTGAAGGTGGGCTGGATTTAGGTCTCTTGTGGGCAGGAAGGGACTCAAGACTGATAATATGTTTGACCCAGTGGTGAAATCCAATTTTTTTTACTATCGGTTCTGTGGGCATGGCTTGGTAGGCATGGTGTGGCTTGGTGGGTGTGGCACGGGAAGGATACTGCAAAATCTCCATTCCCATTCCACTCCAGGGGCTAGCCAGAGGTGGTATTTGCCAGTTCTCCGAACTGCTCAAAATTTCCACTACCGGTTCTCCAGAACCTGTCAGAACCTGCTGGATTTCACCCTTGGTTTGACCCCTCCCTCAGGCTCTGCCTGGTCATCTCCTACAGCTGGTGCCTTCACCACTATGTTGACAGCTGCGTTGGCAGTCACAAATCAAACTGTTTGGAGGACGGGGAAAAAATACTGATTTCCCTACTAGGCATCATGTTCCAAGCTTGGGCTGTATTCACCCCTCCCCCAACTTTTTTAGCAAATGCATCTAATCTCTATTAGCCTCCAAATCATTTGAGCCGCTCTTTTCTGCACTTTTCCTAACTTGCTTCTCTCCTCCTTCCAAGGGGCCCATGGTACTTGGATGAAGGGGAGTGCTGAGCCAGGAGGAACGAGGGGAGGCAGGGGCTTGGCAAGTTCAGGTGATCTTGTTCTTTGGGAACTGCATTCACTTTCTGCTTGCCCCCATAGCACACACTGAAGATGTGGGTACCAGCCTCTATTTTGTGAACGACTCCATTCAGCAGGTGACCTTCTCCAGCTCTGTGGGAGTGGTCATCCCTTGTCCAGCAGCAGGATCACCCAGTGCCACCCTTCGCTGGTACCTTGCTACTGGGGATGACATCTATGATGTCCCACACATCCGCCACGTCCATGCCAATGGAACTCTTCAACTTTACCCCTTCTCGCCATCTGCCTTCAACAGCTTTATCCACGACAATGTTTACTTCTGCACTGCAGAGAACTCCGTGGGCAAAATCAGGAGCCCAAACATCCGGGTCAAAGCAGGTATTGGCTGGCTGAGGGAGGGCAGTCCTTCTTCTCGACTGGTAAGGGAGGGTGTTGCTAGCTAAGTTTAGTCCCAGAGAATCATATTTGCTGGGGGAAGGAAAATACACTGGGATGCAATAGGAGGTGGTATTCAGCCGGTTCGGACCGGTTCAGGCGAACTGGTAGCAGATATCACATCCTGGATCTATGCTGTCCTATTTAGGCACGTTTTTGAGGCCGGGCACCTGTGCATGTGTGTGTGCTCACATTTTTGGTGCTGGGCGAACTGGTGGGTAAATTATGTGAATCCCACCTCTGATGCAATAGGTCTTCAGTAGCCATGATGGAGATCTGATTCTGCTTTCTGGATGGCACATTCCTTTGTGAGCTACAGGCTAAGCAGTTGGAGGACTAATTAAGCAGAGGGAAGGGAGGAGCAGGTGGGAGACCATTTTTGGTCAAATGATCAACCAAGTGGGTGGACAAGGAGCCCCATTGGTTTCATTAGGTAAACTATTAAACACCAGTTGCCAAAGTGCACAGACCAGCTTGATACTCAACTTCTTCCTTCCTTGCCTCACAGGATGGGATAGGACATTAAAGACCAAGAAGTGAACTATTTACTTGAATTACAAAATGTTTCTATATGTGCACATGATTTTATTTTTATTTTGAGGGCTCCGTGCCATGATGATTTCCTTAGAATTCTTAAGAGGCAGCCTTTAACCTTCTTCCTTTGTATTCTCTTCTCTTGGATGTGAGGAGCAAGGGGGAAGAGACTCTTTTTAAATAGACTTGTGATAGTCCTTATTTCTTGCAACTTTATTTCTTGTTTCCTTCTGGTTGGGAAATTAGCTCAATTAGCTCAATAGCTTCACAGGGGGTTAGCCAAATAAATGCATTGCAGCAGCCACCTAGATCTTTGGAACACCAAGACTAGATCCATAGTCATTCTTGGGTGGTATCAATAATCAAGTGTTGTATATATCTGGGGCCTCCATCCACTGGCTCATTCTCCATTGCAATGGAAGTTCAGCAGGGGTCAGGCCTATGAAAATCCTCCCAGGTGTCGTGTCCAAAATTACATGTCTCCATTTCTTCAGTTGTTAGGGCCCAGCACAGAAAGGAGCAGGTTCAGGTGCAAAGAAACTTGAGGTGTGCCTGGAGAAGCTGAGGTACAGCTTCTGTCTTGGGAGTGGGGTTTCACTGAAGGGCCCCTGGAAGCCCCCAGAGACATCTAATGCATCTGATCATTCTGGAGGGAAGTTTGTTCAGTGGGAGCAAGCTAAAGGATTTGTCTGCTGTGGTCAGGCGGGGAGAGATGCACCTCTGCCCATAGGCCAAACCTTAGCTACGAATGGAGAGCAGCTGACCCACTTGAGACTGAGTCAAGGCTACGATTGTTTAGCTTCAGTTTGCAGTTCAACTCAAAAGGTACCCCATGGAATCAGAAGAAAGCACAGAACCTTTTGATTGGTGATTGGAGGAAGAGCTCCAATATTTGGGACTTCATTAATTAGAAAAATAAGTGAATGAATGTGAACATGGTAGAAGGTATAAAGTTATGCATGCTTTGAAACAAAGGATTAAAGCATTTTTTTCCTTCATCTTGTTAAATCTAAACCCAATGGAGTCGTCTGAGATAAACGGATATGGAAGAGTCCCGAAGGTGATTTTTCAAAAGGCAACTAGACTTTCTTTGTTTTTGCTTGAAGACATTTCGTTTCTCATCCAAGCAAAACCTCTTCAAGCAAAAAAAAAAAAAAAAAAAAGTCCAGTCGCCTTTTGAAAAAGCACTTTTTTCAACTATGACCTGGATGACTGAGAATCTCCATAGACATTTGGACATGGAAGAAGTTGAAAGCAGGCAAAGAACAATGTTTCTTTGACATTGTGTATTTTAAAACGAAGCTTGCTGCCTTGAATGTGGCAAGTGTCAGGAAAACCATTTTATGCTTCTTGTCTGAATTCTGAGCTGATAAGGAACAGCAACAACAAGGAGCCATGTGTGAGAATGGGCTGGGCACTCATGTCCTGCTTGTGGACTTCTCAAACTGGACATGGAGGATAGTGGGAGAACTTCCTAGGAAAGAGAGGGTAGATTGGTGATTGACAATTGATGGATAGAAAACCAAAGAGCAGGTTCAACTCTGCTCAAATGAAGTTCTCCATAAAATGGAACAAATCAGAATCATGATGAAGTAAAGGGAGGGATATGAAGAGAAATGCTTTAAGATTTTTGTTTTGATTGCTTCGTAGCATGTTCTGTTTGATTTATAATAACATATTTCATACTATGATCATTCTTTGTACATTAAAGCAATCTTGGGGGCATGTTAAGCCCTGTAACTCCTGCTAGGTCTACCTTTAAGAATTTTATCTGAACAGCCTATATCCAATTTAGCAGAAAAGCTAAAACAGGGTGTCCACCTATAAAGTATTATTCAATGGTGAGGACACCTGATATTATGAGGTTGGGAAAAGGGCAAGGAATGAAGGACAGGCAAGAGGGAAGCAAGAGAGGAAAGAGTCCTAAAGTACAACTCCTCCTTGCAGTTGGCCATTTGGCTAATGCTGGCCTTGGAATGTAAGTCTGGATAATCATCTATCAGAGAAGCTCTGGTGGATTTTACACTGAAGAGAAGGCTTGACTAGACTACCTCTGAGATGCCTTTTAGGTCTCTGGTTCTATGAAGTTCTGGAAGTTTTCAAAAGCAGCCTCTTCTTTCTTTCTTTGTCAGGTGCCCAGCCCCCTGCAATTCTACTCTAATCTTAACTCACAGCCAGTTTGACCTCTAAAGATCTTTGGGGTTGGGATCAAAGGGTACCCTGTGTGCTTGTGTTCCTGTGAACGTCTGGGCTAGACTAGCAGGAGTTTCCTGGGAGGAGGTAACAGCAACAGTGAAATGCCACCCCCTAGAGAGGCTTATTTGGCACCTGCCTTGGTGACACTTTGATCCCCAGAAAAGGCTTGTTTCTTTATTCTGTTCTTTCATTTTACACTGGTTTTAATAAGCTTTCCATTGAATTGTTTTTTTTTTTTTTTTGCAGAAATTCATTTTTAAGAATCTCAGTTAAAAGTCACCCATAGCAATCAGTTGCACTGAAGACAAATCGTTAACCTGCAACAGTTTTTCAGGTTAAGAACATCTTCTGTCAGCCTTCAGCTTATGATGGGACATGTACTGTATTTCCCATCTTTGTCTTCTCCTGTTTTGACTAGAATGAGATTTTTGAAGCTGGAAAATCAGCAGATCAGGATAAAATACATACCGTATTTTTTGGAGTATAAGATGCACCTTTTTCCCCCCTAAAGGGGGGTGAAAATCTAGGTGCGTCTTATACACCAAATGTAGCCCCACCCACCTCCTTGCAGTGACCTCCTTGCAAGCAAACAGCAAGAAAAAACAGCTCCTTTCAGCTTCAGCACAGCCTAATTAGCACAAGTTGATTGGATCGGCCTCCCGACTCTCAGCTGATTTGCTCTCAGCTGTTTTGCGTAGGGCTCTGTAAATTGCTGGCACATATTTTTTTTCCCCTTGTGCTAATCAAGCTATGCTGAAAAGGAAAATGAAAGTAAAGCAGGCTGTTTTCTGTTACAAGGCAAAATTGCTCAGAGGCAAAGGGAGATTTCTTTTTCTTTTTTTCCTCACCAAAAAAGGTAGGTGCGTCTTATACTCCGGTGCGTCTTATATTCCGAAAAATACAGTATATAAGGTGCAGTCTTATCCTAATTATTGAAGCTATGGTCTGGGGCATTCTTTGGTATACACCCTGTAGGGCAGTGGTGGGTTTCAATTTTTTTTACTACTGGTTCTGTGGTTGTGACTTGGTGGGCATAACTTGGTGGGTATGGCTTGGTGGGCATGGCAGGGGAAGGATACTGTAAAATCTCCATTCCCTCCCCACTCCAGGGGAAGGTTATTGCAAAATCCCCATTTCCTCCCGATCAGATGGGACTCGGGAGGCAGAGAATAAATGGGGGTGGGGCCAGTCAGAGGTGGCATTTACCGGTTCTCCGAACTACTCAAAATTTCCACTACCGGTTCTCCAGAACTGGTCAGAACCTGCTGAAACCCACCTCTGCTGTAGGGTGAAGAGATGTGGGAAGGTGTGAAATTAATTTTGGGTGAAGTATACAAGTTGCTAACCTGTCTGCTCACCTATTGTTTTTCTTCCCAGTGTTCAGGGAACCTTACACAGTTCGAGTGGAGGATCAAAGATCAATGCGTGGAAACGTGGCGGTTTTTAAGTGCCTCATTCCTTCTTCAGTGCAAGAATATGTTAATGTTGTATCCTGGGAGAAAGATACAGTTTCTATCATCTCTGGTAAGAGGGGTAGCGGCAGTGTTCCCCTTTCTATTGCATGGTATTTCTAGGGGATCTCCTGAAGGTCTACTTTTGGGTGTGTCTCCAAAAGTCATTGGTCAAAAGTACAAGCTGATCAAGCTGATCACAAACCTTGGCTAGGTTTTCCTCAATAGTAGATCTCTCTGAGGATATTTTTTGCTTCAAGTGGTTTGCCAAGCTTCTAACAGGTTTTTCACCATTCTCCCAGTATCTTTGACTTGGGATGTCAGTACAAGTTTAATTTGCTCTGGCACTATTCAGCTCAGACCTGTTTAGTTGTATCTCCTTGCTTAAACTTTGGTAGGATATCTGGCCATGTATGCCCAAAGAGTTTGGAATTTATCTTTCAAATTTGTCTCATATATATCTTAATGGTTTTTCTTTTATATAGCCTGTGTGATAATACAGCTGTGCATGTCACCTTTATAAACTTTGCATTCAAAGATTGGAGAAATAGCCATTCCTGCATGAAATTTAAAAGAGAAAATGTGAAGCTGATTTTTTGTTCATGTCAAGAGATAAGGGGATTGGGATTGGTTGCTGTCATGAAATAGGAACTAAAGGTAGTCCTCACACAATGGCCATAATTAGGATTGAAATTTCCATCGCTAAGTGATGCAATCATAAAGCGCCATGTTGGTGATGATGCCTCATAGCAATGGCAGTTCTGGCTGCCTTTCTTAAGCAGATCCTGTGCCGTCATTAAGTGGATGATGTCCCATGGTCCTGATTTGTGATTTCCTGACAGCTTCCCCATTGACTTTGCTTGTTGGATGTATTACATCACTGGGACACTGCAATGTCATATTGCAAATTGGTCACTGAGTGCCAGGAATCACAATCTTATGACCACAGGGATGCTGCAGTGGCCAGAACTTTGAGAACCAGTCCTAAGTACCACTTGTTCAGTGCTATTGTAACTTCAGTGGTTGGTGAACATGTGGTCATTAAACAAGGATCACCTATATACAGAATCAAAGTTTGTGCTCATCTTGGAAATATATTAAAATGGAATCCACCATAGATGAGTAGCTTTCTTGAAACTGTCTTACAGTGAAATACTCTTGAGTGAATTTGAGGGCAAAATTCTACAAGGCCCTGCAGTGGATCTTCCATCCAAGAGAAGATTTCATAGCCTTCAGTTGTGCAAAGGCTATAAGAGTTTGAATAAGCCTGGAAGAGGAAAAAAGGCATGTGCCTCACCCCTCTATTTGACCTTTCTAGAGTACAAGCTGCATGATGAAAAGAAAGGGGAAACAATAAATAGCTCATTGATTTGTGCTTGCCTAGAGCATTTTCTATTTGATCTGTAGGATAAAGGTTGTCCTTTTTTGAGAAATTCCGGATAGGTCCTACTGGTCTTGTGATCTTGGAGTCCTGATTTTAGATGCTGTGGCTTGGATAGCTTGGAGGTGTTGGTGAAATGGATGGAACGTACTTGGCTGTTGAGGTACTTCAGAAAGCTGGAGTCTACAACTAAGAAATGTTCCTGTATAATCTAGTGGGGAAATTCCAACCCCAGGTTGATGGGTGGGAGGGAATTGTCCAAGTTTTTCTTGGCTATGTTGCTGCTCCTGCCGGAGGTACAGCTTTTGTGTGTATGCGTGTGTGCGTATGTATGTGTATATAACTTGCTTTCTTTGAAAAAAAGCTGTAAAGGTGATTTCTTTGTGGCAGAGACTTCAGCAAGTCTGCCATTGATCAAGTACTTGTGCTGTTTATTGGAGGGGAACTGAAGAGGGAAACAGTTTTAGCATTAGGGCCTCTTGTGGTACCTGGCAAGCCTTTGAGGCTATTGGTGGAACATAATTCTGTCAGTCATAATTCATATTCAGGAAGTCGAAATTGACAAAGGACACAAGAAATGTCAGTGTTATAATGGAGTCCTTCAGTCTCCAAGGATGGGTCTGGACTGCAAGGGTTAAACTTATGTCTTGGCTTGACTCTGCATGATGGCTCTAAGGTGCCCTGACTTCTAGGTGACATGAAAATTCTTATAATGTCAAACTCAACTTTTTCATTTCTTTTTTTTTTTTTCATTCAATCATCTCCCAAATCTTTAGTCCTTGAAGCAGCTTCACATCACTTTTGAATATTTGGCAATATCCAGTGTGAATTGGCAAGGAAGACAGGAAACCCAGCTTGACAAGATATTGTTAATATCCAATTACTGGATATTAATATTTCCTATTGTATTGTTAACTATCCACCCATTTAAGCAAAGAGTGAGAAAAGAGTTAGCTAATAATTCCTTTTCTGAGGCTTGTCATCTTGCCAGGTAGCAGAGCATGGTTGCCAAACACGTGGCTGGTTTAATACCAGATCACTAGTACCAGTCGATGCTGTTTCTCTGAAGCATCTCACTTATTTAACGTCTGAAGCCTGATATTAGAGGCTGACATCCACAACATTTCACTTGAAGTCGAGTTTTTTTCATCAGAGTACTGCCGACGTCACAGATGGGTCCAGAAGGTAACTGGTATTTAATCCTAACCCTTAAATACTGACGATGGTTCCTGGAATGTGTTGTTTCCATTTGTCTCATGTGCTGCTTGCAACTTTAGAAAAAGAGACAAGGAGTTTCCTGTCTTGCTGCCATCATGTCACCTAACCCTCCCACACCATGTCTTGTGAGAAACTTTGGCAAGTCCTCTAGTGCTGCACCTTCAATTCGCCTGTACCTTTGAGCCAGCCCATCTCTAAAACTAGGCTTGCCAGGAAGCAATTATTGTTGACTCATGGATTTTAAGTGTTGAACTGAATTGAATTGAATACTTTATGTGGCCAAGTGTGATTAGACACACAAGGAACTTGTCTTTGGTACAGAAGGACTTAGTGTTGTGTTTGCTATTTGATAGATTTCACCAAGAAAAAAAAAAGGCGGGGGGGTGTTATAGCTGATGGCTGACCTGCAACACTTTAGCAGTCTTATCCAGGTACCAAAGTTTCTTATTGTTGCTCTTCCAAGATCCTGCCACGATTGAAGAAAGACGACTTTCACATTATAATCTGGTCTTGACATCATCATTGCCTGAGATTTATGGTGATGCTCCTGTTCAACTTTTGACTTGCCCATAGGTTTTTATATAGGGCATATTTGGTGCTGTAGTCCCCACTCTTTAGATGTCCCACAGCTGGAGGCTTCTGGTCACCCCCTTGTGTATCTTATTGGAAAAGCAAATTGCCTCATTGGAGAACTGGTCAGCTTTTGCAGCACAGAAGTCCTTCCCCCGGGGCTCCCCCCAGGCTCTCAGTTACTGAGGTTTAGGGGTGGGAAGGTTTGCTGCCCCTTGGAGCTCTCCTTTGTTCTCTACCACCACTTTCCTTGAAGGGTCATTACCTTTGCCAGCCTTTCCAGGCTGCCTGGCTTATTTCTTGAGCTTCTCAGAAGCATCCACTGTGAGGCAAACCAATGGCCTGTTTTCATAGCCAATATTTTAATGCCTCCAATGGCCTGTTCTTCATCAGTTCCGGGCTGCAGTGGCTGCAGTAACTTCTTCCTCTCCCCCTTGTTTGTTAAATTGTTGGCTGTATTATTTGTTTAACTTGGCAACGCTGAAATTTACCCTGAAATCAAAGATAAATTCCCTTGTAGAAGGTTATCCTATATATGAACCATTATTAGTCTGCCTCATTTTTGCTTAATGCCTATCTCACTGTGCTTCTGTCTAAAAATGTGTGTTTAGTCAAGTCAAGGGTTGAAGAGAAATTATAGGTTTTTGAAAACCCATTTACTTTGCTGGTGCTCCTGTCAAGATCAGTCTCGCCTTGAGTTCTGACTCCTCCTGCCAAGAAGTCCTTGTTACGGATGCAGGAGTTTAAGAAAAGGTCGTGGGATTAGGAATGGGGCTTGAGGCCATCCCTGAACAGCCACAGCTCTGCAGCTGGACAGGCATCTGGATCTACTGGGGTTCTAATTGGAAGTATGACACAATTCAGAAAATCTGGAATAAGGTACTAGAAATCCTTCTGCAAAATTTCATTTTAAGCAGCAAAACCCGGCCTGGGCACATGTTCTTGAGTAGAGGTGAGACAATGAAGCACAGATGACATTTTGCCAAGTGTGAGGAGGAAGCAAATGCAGATATCCCAGAGACTGGAAAGCCTCAGGTGCCAACCATCTCTTCCTTTCTCCTTTCTCCTTTCCTTCTCCTCCTTTAGACCTTTGTATCCTTTCTGTTGAATCTGTTCTTCAGAGTCAAGTAGACTCAGCTAAAGTAACGTTGTACCTCTGCTGAAGCCTTAGGAGATACCTTGGAGAATAAGGCTCAGTTTCCCAAGGGAGGCCATTTTTTTTCAGCTGGGAGCGGGCAGTGACAAGCTTCTTCGTTCTGCAGGCAATACTTCTGGGGTGAATTCCTAATTCTCTCTGAATTTTGGAGCTGGCAGTTGTAGAGATGTAGGTCCTTGTCAGTGCCAGAGCTTCATAGGTATCCTGAAAAATGTACTATTCATCCCATGATAATTTAAAGCTGATAGACAGATCACTTTGAGTTGAGAGGGGAGGGGGGGCTCTGAAGCAGAAGGCTGAGAGGCAATCAACCATTTTCTGTGGTGACCCCCTTTGAGACAGGGATTACAAGGAACTCTGTGGCAATCCAGGCCTCCCACTCTGTCCAACCAAGGTGGACTGGGAGCAAGCTGGCTGCACCCTCCTAGCCCTTTGTCTGGGAGCCTGCTTTGTTGGATGAGGCAGGAGGCTCACTGTCCAGAGAAGTGAACACAGAGGTGGCCCATGTTCCTGCTGTGAGTCCCTTGGTTTGCCCTGTCCTTTTCCTTCTTTTCACATCCTAATCCCCCCCCCCCAATTCTAAGCCTCACTGCTAGCAGTGGTCAGGTTGTGGGACATCCTGGAGCTGATTCAGTGGCATTGTAATACTTTTTAGGATGCTCTTTTATGGGTTAAATTTTAGCGTTTAATAATCTGGGAATTTCACAAAATTATATTTTTAGAAGTTGTTTATTTCCTCTCCAAATGTAATGAACTCCTGGAGATTCAGCATGAAGCTACACCAAATTAAGGCTGCTGGCGATATTTATGGCTGTGGCATCCACATTCATATTCTGCTGTCTGAGCCAAGCCTTTGCATCATAATTTGGCTGCCAGCCTCCACAGAGTGGTGCCCAGAGGTCTCGAACAATGTTACCTCCTGCCTTGTGGCCTGATCCAAGGAATCCCTGTGCTGGGCACATGTCCCCCTGCCCTGCCTTTTTTCCAGGAGCTCTCTCTCTGAGGAGTAGCAACTTCTGCCTCCCACCAAAGGCTGTCTGGTATCACAAGGGGAAGCTGGGTCGCCAGCTGAGCGTGGAAGGGCTGAAACCAGATCCCTCTTTCCTGGCCCTCCATTGCTGCCCAGAGAGGTCCCTGTTATTAGTGAGCCATGGTTACGTGTCACTGCATGGATGCAGCCCTGCCTCTCTGCCCCATCCCACCCTCACCTGGGAGTTCACAGTTTGGGGCAGAAGAATTGCATTCGACTAAGGAGGTCTCATCACCTGCAAGGATTCCCTCCTCAGGTGACCCTTTTGATTGCTTGAGGGGAACGCAATGAACAATCCCTTTCCAGGAGTTGCTGAGCAGGTTCCTAAGGGGGCTGGGCAGTGGGGGAGGGGAGAGATTGAGCTCATCTCCTGTAGTGGGGGAGGTGGGAATGTGCAGCGGGGCCACTGCTGGCCAGCATAATTCCCTTCCCCAAATTCAAGTCCAGGTTCTGGTTGAAAGCATTTCAGCCATATTGAGTGACTCCTTCGGTTGGGCAAAATCTTCAGCTTTTCATTCTACTCAAGCCAGCCAAATGATGCAAGTCTTGACATGTGTGCAAAAAAACCCATTCCCGAGCTCCTTGGTGGGGCATGTGCTGTGAAATGTGAAATAATGATCCGTCCTCATTTGAATATATTCTGTATCTCCTTGGGAATTCCTGCGTGTGTCTGATGCATTCAAGAAACCCCACAGGGGCTTTGCAGCAAAGCCGCCTGCTCGCTCATGCACCTGGGGTCCGTGCCGGCCTTTTCCTTCCCCACTGTTGACCAGCCCCTTTCTGATGCTTATGCCAGATGAGAGGGGTCAAAAGCATGGCATCCCTGGCACCAATCTCAACAACAGGATGAGATTCTGTCTGCAATAATTCCACCCCCACCCCCCAGTCTTGGTGTGAATTTTATCTAATCACCATGGCAACAAGATAAAAAAAAAAGTGTGAACACCATGTCTCTTTTACTGTGATAATTCAGATTTAGATATTCAGATCAGATGGAGATGAAGATTTCAAATGGAGCAGCAAAACAAGGAATGCTGCTGCGGGTGCCTTGGTGTGTGATCATCCTGCCCTTTTGAGTGAGGAGGAGGCATGTCGCCTACTGATGTATTTGAAATACAATTAATTTGTCAAATCTATATGTATATAGATCGAATGATATATATTCATATATATATATATATGTATATACACGCACACACACACATATATACACACACCAGGGGTGGCTTCTACTTACCTTTACTACCGGTTCACAACAGGATCGAGCATGTGCGCGCCTTGCTTCTGCGCGTGCGCAGATCGCTGATGACGGCATCCAGGGCAGTGGGTGAGGCCTCCTGCCGGTTTTACTACCGGTTCTTGTGAACCGGTCAGAACTGGGGGCAACCCACCACTGACACACACATATATGTATACGTATACATACACATATGTATATATGTATGTGTATGTGTGTGTATATATACACACACACATAAAATATATATGTGTGTCTGTGTATGTATAATATATATATGTATACGTATATATGTATATAATATATGTGTATATACTGTATGTGTGTGTGTGTGTGTATGTATATATATATATATATATATATATATATATATATATATGAATATATATCATTCAATCTATATACATATATATATATATATATATATATATATATATATATATATAGAGAGAGAGAGAGAGAGAGAGAGAGAGAGAGAGAGCAGCCATAACGTTTTCCAAAGTCCCAGAGAGATTTAAAAGTTCCATGTTGAGTTCTGCCCCTCAACTAAGCCCTTGAGCTCCTCCTCCTCCTTCTCATGCCCATGTGTGCTCTGCTTAAAGCCCCCCTTACATGGCAGTGCCCAACTGCTGCATGGGCCTCCTCCTCTCCTCCCTCAGTAGGTCCTGCTTCCTGAATTTTAATTGGCAATTAACTCTGGCTGCTTCAGGTATCTCTGCTCCTGAGATGAAAGCCAGCCCCTGGGGAGGAAGGGGCTTTTACCCATCTCCCTGCCTTCTGAGTGGGTTAGGTTTAGGATAATGGGGGAGGGGTCTTGGGAAGGAGGGAAAAGACCCTGGTTGATTCTGGGTGGGGGGTAAGAAGGTAGTTCCAATGATTTTGAGAACTCTCAACATATTTATAATTCCCAAGTCACCAGCTTGTTGTTGGTTGTTTATATTAGTGCTTCATGGGTGGATCATATTTTCTAGGATTTTCTGGCCAGATGCTGAATAATTCAGCAAAGTACCAGGTAAGGACAAGACCTGGTGATTTGAAATTATAAGTGCTGTGGGAACCTAGGCCAGTTCCACAGAGGATGCTGTTTCTCTGCCTTGGTCTTCAGAGTAACTAGATGGTCTCCACCTCAGGCTCCTTGGTGGGGCAGGATGGAACAGTCCTTTGTGCACAGTCCCCAGGTGCACAAGTGAGCGGGCAGCTTTATGGGGGGCCCTGGCCAAGGAGAGGTTCCTGGGGTCTCCTGAGAAGATATCATTTCCACCAAGGGGAAAGGGGCCCATGTGGAAAGGCAGAATGGCCGTCAGAGGCTGGGGTTGTTAGCCACGTGGGCTCTGACCTGCAGAGGATGGGTTGGGTGGAGGGCTGTGTGTGCCTCAAAGGGTGCTGAAGCCGGTACAGGTGGCAGTCCCAGGAAGCTAAGCTATGGGCAGTTGACTTCAGCCTTTGGCTGCCCATCACCTTCCTTTGCTGTTCTGGATCTTTAGGAGCTGGTGGGTGATAGCAAGCTCGGCTGGGAGCAGATGGTCTTACATTGCAGGAGACAATGTCCAACATCATCTCCCCTTTCGGCCCTGGGCTTCTCCTTCAGGGCTGAGGATGGGCGTCTCTGGCTCACATGGTCAAGAGCACTGTGCAAAGAGAGTGAATTGGGTTCTAGCACTTTGTGGGTGGTGGGGGGTGAGAGGAAGGAGAAAGGATCTCTGCCTGTTCAGATCCCCAGTGACTTTTTCTCCCAAGAAGCTTTGAAGCTCATGTCTTGCTGGGGTCTTTCCCTTCTTCAAGTCAAAATACAGTCCTTGAGTAATGACCATAACTGAGCCTAGAATCATGGTTATCAGTCATTGTGGTCATAAGTTGAGGAACCCGTATTACTGGAAGTAATGTTTCAGCTTTTTTGTACGGTAGTAGTTAAGCAAACACCACAGTTATTAAGCAAACACATTAATTTGAATAGGCCTTTTTTTGTTGGAAACCAGCAAAAAAACACAATCACGTGACTGTGGAAATGCCATGACTGTCATAAAGATAACCTTCCTGACATGCAGTCATGTAACTGAGGTGCATGTGACTGTTTTATGACAGCTGGGCCTGCTTTAAGGGCCATAAAACACTCGTCCTGTGGCTGTTGTAACTTTATAACTGGTTGTTAAGCGGGGACTAGATGTAATTTGTTTTTTACTCTCCCTGCTCAAGGCAATATGTAGCATGTTCAAACTGGGGCATGGAGAATTGAATTTTTTCCTGGTGCTGGCTGATTAGGTGTCTCCCCAGAAAGCTTAACTGCCATTTGTCAAGGTGGCCTGTGAAGTCTGTTTACTTCATGAGTTCAGAAAGCAGATGCCCACCCCCCACCACCCCATGCTCAAACAGGGCAGGGCAAGGCAGGGCATTGATGCGAGCATCTTCCTCCTCCTCTTGCCCCAGAGCCAGAGTTGAAAAAGATCATGAGGTCAGTCCCTCGGGATGCCATCTTTCTCTTCCCTGGCCCCATCTCTGCCTTGCCCTGGGAGGCAGGCATGCCTTGCCCACATCTTCCCTTTCCCCCGTTCTCTGCTGTTTTTACTTTCCCTCTCCTTGGCTCTTTGTTTTTACCTACCTTTGTCTTGGCTGCTCACCTGAACCTCTCAGCCACCCACCCTTCCAGACTCGTGCTGGACCTGCTGGTGGCAGAAGGCTTCTTAATGTCCAGAACCCTCTATGCCTTTCCTGAGCTAAAGCCTCAAAATCCTGAGGAGGGGGGAGTGGAGGCCTGTTCTTGGTCACAAATCTGCTCTAGATTTGCTGAACGTCACCCAGCAGTTGCCCTGTGGCAGCATGGATTTCAGGGGCTGTAATAAACGCTGTTGGGAATGGTCCTCAGACACCCAGCAGGCAAAAACACAAAGGTCTTGCAATGTAGAGCACATAAGATAACTGCCCTATCTATAGGAGCTTCTTTCGCTACCTCATTGTTTGGCCCAAATAGCTCTTCATAGGAATCTCCAATGAGAGCAGTGTGTGTGTTTTTAGGTAGGCTACCCCAAGGTGAGAGATTGTATGGCTTCCGGTCCAAATAGCAATAGCACTTATATACTGCTCCACAGTGCTTTTTAGCAGGGTTGCCAACCCCTGGGCTGTGGCCCACTACCTGGCTGCGGCCCATTCAGAACCGGGCTGCAGAACCAGTGGGCGAGTACATGCGTGTGTGCAACTCTGCTGGCACAAGCAACAGGCAGACAAGCATGTGCGTGCAGCTCCATTTGTGTGAATGGCGGAACCATTCCCCCCTCCACAGGTCTGCAAAGCCAGAAAGACCATTGCTTTACAGCACTCTCTGAGCAGTTTACAATGTCAGCATTTCCCCCCCAACATTTTACCAACTTTGGAAGGATGGAAGGCTGAGAGGGCCTTCAGCCAGTCAGGATTGAACTCCTGACACTAGGCAGAGTTTGTCTGTTATACTGCATTCCAACCACTGTGCCACCATGGCTCCCCAATAATTCAAGAAAGACAAGGAATGACATGCTACCTTGGAACTCAAATGCATGTACCTTGCAATCAAATACTATTAGTTGTGGAAGAAAGTTCTGAAAACCATATAGAGTCTTCCAAAAAATAATTGTCTGGGGCTCAGTAGGCTTACAGGATACCTATCTACAACTTCCATCCAGGAAGTTCCTCAGGGACCCAGCATCAATTCAAGGCTCTCTCTTTTGACCTGTTGTCAGTTTCCATCATATTCATGAATATGATGGAGAGCACTGTAGTTTTGTTCAAATTCATACTTCAAACAGTACAACAGCATCCTCCAATTGTCACATACTTTACAGCATCTTGGTGCCATCTTGGATATCAGAAATGGTTCATTTTCCCTCTCAAAGGAGCAGCAAATGGAATCATTCAAGTGGTGGTTGTCCTAATCAAGTTCATGTACTGTACACATGACCTTGCACTACTAGATCCACTTTACCACAGATACCACTGATGGGAGCCAAAGACAGCAGAAACTTCCTGGAACTGTAGTCAGCATGGTAAGATCTGAACAAATTCTAGATTATTCCAAAAGATCAGTATATACTAGCAGGTTGACCATTAAAGGCCACGTCAAGAAAGAGGGAAGCAGCAGAGGAAGATGGAGGCAGACAAACTTCTACACTGGGCAAAGGAAACCGTATCCTCTCTCATGGCAGATCTTACTTGGGGGAGCAAAAAAGCATCAAAATGTTTTATCTTAAAGAAGATAGATCCTGGCAAATGGTGCCTCAGTCCCAGATTGTTTGACTAAATAGAGCCGATCTTTGGGATTGCATCTATGGAGCTTCTAGCAATTCCCTTTGATTGCACCAGTTCCAATTTAGAGAAGGATTCACCCAAACAGAATGGGAGAATTCAGGCTTGAATAATTTTCTAGTTAGTTTAAAAGCCCAGTTGGACTCCAACGCCTTACCTCCTCATAATCTCCAGGTGGATCAACTAGCCTCCAAGATTCAGAATAAGCTCCCCTCTACCCCGCCTGAATGCCAGGGCCTTGGCTGTCCTCAAAGTGAATACTCCATTGGTCTTCTGGGTCTTCTTTTATATGACAGTATAAGATTATCTTGTGCATCTTGGCTGCAGCATCCTTCAGTTGAACTACAGAAAAGAGTTCCCTGCCAAAACTGGTCTCTCTTGAGAATGCTCTGATTCCATTGTAGGAAAACAATATATTGAATTTACCACAAAGGTCCTTTTTTCACAGTTCTTGCAGCCCAAGCAAATATTGCCAGGAAGAAGAGAGATCCTTGTTGGGAGGCCCATCTGTGTTGGCAATTGACGTGAAGATGGTTGTATCCATCCAATATTTCTGCTTTCTCAAATTTTATTTCTTGCAGCTCTTCGGTTTGTCATTTTGAAACTGAGGAAAGGACCCTCCTCCAACGTCACACACTTCTCCAGCCCTGCAACTGGAGCTGGTGGAAAGGAAGGACCCATTTCACAATGGAAAGGGAGCCTTCCCAGCACGTCCAGCATCGTGCTATTCTTACATGTGCAAAGAGGTTAGGTTCTTGTAGTAAAGAGCAGGTGCTGAACCCTTGGACGGGTGACAGTTGCATGTCTCCACCCCACCCGCATTGTAAAGATGACTGCATAATATATGCAGTGACAGAAGCTGAGGGATGTTGGCTCCCCCCCTTCCTGAAACAGGCTGGGCTTTATTCCTGCTTTCCAAGTCTTTCATTTTGTAGGAGGAACAGATGTGTGGGCTGCAAGCCCGTTCTTCCCCAAAGAGAGAGGGTTGCCTTGTTTGCATCTCCAACTCCTCTCATTTTTAGGACAGAGAGCCCTATTTCTCTTGGTTGCAGAACACAGCCTCCCCACACACCAGGGGGATGCAGCTGATCCCAGGCTATGTTATTTTCATTCTGGAGGGAGCGAAGGGGAAGGTCGCTCTTCTTGTGCCAATCCCTTTACTTCCGTCCTTCTATTCTTCTGCAGGGAACCTCATACCTTTCCCCCAAACTTGTTTCCTTACTGGCCTAGGTTGTTGGGCCACCCTCTTCTCCTGAGAGAGAGTCCCTATGTGTGCTGAAGTGCAGGGAAAAGTGAGGAAGAAGGGGAAGGGAAGCCGCTTATTCAAGTCAGTTGCCTTTTTCTGCCAGAGAAGGGAGAGCAGGGACCTAGAGCAAGAGGGGCACAAGCTACGTGAGCAGTCTCTAACATAGTTAGCATGACAGAGATGGGAGGGGGGAATATGGAATACATATTGTGTTCATTTTGGGTCAGCATTGAATCTTAAATCAGGCTTTCCTTTTGTCCTAGCCCAGCCTATTTTTTATTTGATCTTGCCACCCAAAGGCTACAGAAATGACTTTGTCTGCAAACGATTCTGTACATTTCCCTAATTTAGCACAGTTTGGATTACTGCTCATTCATTCAAAGTTAGTAAAATGCCTTCAGAGAAAGTATGTTTGGTGAGTCAGTGGCAGCTGAGTGGAGGTGTGTCGCATACAGGGTGGAGGTTAGAGAGGTGCTAGACGGGGTGCCCACTCTGGATCCAGAGCGCTTGCCTTGCTTTGGATCAGAAGATGCTGCTGGTGGACGGCTGATACTTGTCTGAGCCCCCCTGCTTGCTCTGCTGATCTGACTTCTTCTCCTGATTGGTCAGTTTGGCTTTCTCCCCTCCACCCAATTGGCAGAAAACAAGATCAGGAAGTGGGTTGCTGCTCTCAGTGTCACCCCCTGTCCTATTCTGGGTCAGACTTCCGATGCCCCCCAAGGGTGTGTCTGGTAAAACCCTCATTGCTTTTATGTACCTTGGGAGCACCTTTGGGTAGTATTGGAAAAGGGGAAAGTTTGGCTAAGGAAAATGAAAGCCTGTTTCCCCCTAGAGCTGGTAACAAGGTCAAGGCAGGGATCTCGGGGGGGGGGGGGGGGCAGGATGAGGACAGGTGCAAGCAGGACATCGCCCAAAGTAGCAGCCTGATGTTTAGAAGCTCATGGCCAGTTGAGATGTTTGGAGCACAAAGAGCACCGCATCAGGCAGTGGGTGGATGGCAACCATTTTGTCCTCTGCTCTGTTCCCTTGCAGAAAGTGCTTCCTTGCTTGGCATGAAATGTTTTGGGGCTGTTGGGAATCAGCTCAGGAGTTTCTTCGCAAGTATCGGATCATGAGAGCCCTTGGGCCGGTCACTTTCTATCAGCCCTAGGAAGGAGGCAATGGCAAACCACTTGTTGAGAAACTCCAGGCAGTCTCCCAAGAATTGGACATGACTGAACAAGGAAAAAAAGTCTTAAGTGCTTCAGAGAAATGCTTTTTGGAGGAAAGGCTCCAAACACCAAGGAATTCTTGATTAACACTCTTCCCCCCCCCCACACACTCTTTTTCCTTTGAAGTCTATCCATCACCTTCTTATTCATGGTGTTACCATGTTTTGATGGCCTTCAGAAATGGCTTGCATCAAAGGAGATTAATCTTCATTTACAACAAGCCTGTGGCTCTTGAAGAGGCTGCTGAAACTGAATCTCCCTCTCAGAGAGTATCGGAGGTTCAGCCCTTGACCTTGCCTGGATCTGTATGGACAGAACAAACACTTCTAACCCTGACTGCAGCTGGAAGCAAAGGACTTGCTCTGAGGCTGCTCCTGCTGGGTTGCTGTAGGCCTTTATGTTGAAGGAGGAGCTGTGCAAACATGCCAGCATGGATAGCAGTGGTGATGTCCTCTGGCATCTGGAGGAGTGGAGATGCCTTTTGTCTGGCAGAACTGCCAGTTACAGACAGCAGCCAGGATGTGGGGCTGAGGATAGAACCTTAGATCCTGGGCTGAGCATCTTTTGCACAGCAGTTGGGCGCACCAATCCCTCCCCCAGCATTCCTGAAATGGTCCCCAGCACCCTCTGAATCCTCTGCTCTACCCATTACTCTTGTGGGTCTGGTTTAGATGGGATCTTGTGATTGCTTGGTCTTCTGTACCAGTTTGGGGATGCTTTGAAGGAAATGGATTTGGGCAAAATATGGCTACTCTTTTGGCTTTTCTAGAAGAGCAAGATTAGCAACTGTCTGTCCCATTTATTGTCTCTTCTGCACAATGTGCCACAGGATGTTGCTGAGATGAGCCTTGTTGTGGTCCTGCTAAGCAATGAAATATGGAGTTTCAGCATATTCTTTGGCTGGGAAGGATTAGGATTGCAATTCATACCTAGAATTGCCTTCCTGTGAGAAAGGGCTTCCCGTTGCTCATGTTGTTACAAGGCATTTCCTTAAAACTATGGATAGCTGTTTCATGTGGCCACTAAGTCCTGACCTTCTGGGGTGGCGGGTCTCTGCCCTATTCACCTCCCCCTAGTTCATTGTTGATCCTGCAGAGGAGTAGTGATTCTAATGCCTCCATCTAGTCTGCTGTGTCTCAGGACATGAAACAAGGAGGGCTTTTCTGTGTTCAGATTAGGTAGCTCTTTGTCCCAAGATACACAGCTTGGACCCTGTGGTGGCTGTGAGGGGCTCGCGCTGAATGAGCATGAGGGGATTGCCGGCTGCCCAAAGGGGTCGGGGGTTGCTCTAGTGCAACTCACAGGGTTGGAAAAGTTTGAGGTGGCTGAGGGATTGCTGTTGAATTCAGTGTTGTTGGGACTTCTTGATAGGATAAAAATGGATTTTTATGATTAGTGGTGGAGTAGCTATTTGTTTTTTTTAGGATGTATCTGAAAAGCAGCTTCTGGAGAGAGGCAGAATTTAGGAGGCAGATTTTGTAGCAACTGATGCATTCCAGCAAATCAGAGAAAGTCTTTGCAGTGACTTACGTGATTAAATACGTGAAAGAGGGTGGGGGAGGGGGAGAGATTGTTTTATCCTTGGGCACTAGGGTTGTAGGCTTACAGTTTTCATGTTGATAATCATTGCATGCTGCCCAGAGTCACCTGTAAGGGAAGAGTGGCCAAACAGACCGATACATTTTCTGCTTTCCATAGCCACTCTATTTTTTTGTGTGAGAGAACTTTCTAAATGTTTACAATTAGATAGTTTATATTCTGTTATTCCCTTTGATAATTGCTTGCTCTTCCTAACAGTCATCAAATGCTTGGGTGTTTGGGGGCTTGTCTTATGCTGAGCCCCCTGAAGTTGATGTTTGGGGAGCAACTGGCAGGAGAACTAGGATACCTGGTTTTCAAACCATCGTGAGGTCCTTGGTAAGAATCTGGTTTAATATTTATTGTTGTCTACTAGCCAATCTCTCAAGGCTTCAGATCTCAGTTGCTCTGGTTTTGGTCAAAGGGAGCCATTTCCAAGATTGAGTGCTAACATTTACTCAATAGCACATTTGTACAGCAGTCTTAGACTCCAGCAATTTTTATCTCTGTGATGAAGCCATGTTTTTAATCAATATTCTTGCATTTCTCTTAAACTTCAGATAAGATACTATGTCTCCAGAAAAATTATGTTTGATCTTTATTTCTATTGGATTGGGGGATGGGGGGGGGGCGGACAACTTTTAAGCACTAAGAGAATGCATGAAGCCTAAGAATTGGCATATTAATCATGTTTTCCCATAATCTGAACAACTTTTTCAGTTTTAACTGGATGTGAGAGAAGGATAAAAATTAGAGCACAATTATAGGTGGATTTGTTTTCAGGGGGCAGGTGCACAAATCCCATTTTGCTTTTGTCCTTCTGTCTGTTCCAGTTAAGAGCAGCCTCTGAAGGATCCAAAGTCTGGTCTGTGCTGCCTCCTTCTGGTGTCCCTTGGCACTCTCCAAAGGCTCCTGAAGCCCCGGAGAGGACAGGAGCAGGCATTCTCTTCCTCAGATCCCTGTCCTGCTGGGCTTCCATCACACAAAAAACGCTTCTAATATGCTCCTATTCTTAGCTGTGCACATGCCTGGTACTTGGATGGTCACTGCTTTCTTTATTAAATCTCTGCCCCTCTCACAGTTTCTGTTCCTTTGGAGGAGGGATGCTGAAGCTGCTCATTGTGTTTCCAGCAGAACAGCACCCAGTCCTTGCCTTAGTTTCCAGCCCACGCCATCCAATTGTGCACACTTCTCTTGGATGCTGGAGTGTTATGGGGGTGGGGGGGGCAATTTGACTTTGCAGAGGGAGTTAAGGGAACCTGATAGAGAGGCACTGTTTTGCCTGAGGTAGTGGCAATGGCCTCTGTTCAAATGCCCCCAGCGAAAAAGAGTCAAGGAAGTTTGGTCCTTGGTAATGTGAATCCCTTTTTTCTAGTTCTCCCTTCTGAAACTATTCTGCCCCCTGCTTTTCATGACAGCTCTTTGGTATTTGAAGGCATTTGCCATCAAATACCCTCCAGACTTCTCTTCTCCTGCTAAACATATCCATCCTTCCAGGTTTTACTTGCAGGCCCTTTTCTCTTGGTTATTTTCTTCTGGACCGACTCCAATTTGTCCATGTCTTTTTGCGAGTGTGATACTCAGAGCTGGACTTGGGATTCTAAGTGCAGCCTAACCAAGGCAGCCTAAAGAGGAACTGTGACTTCTCTTGATTTCAGCAGTATCCTTCTGTTAGCGCAGCCTAGAATTGCATTTGTTTTGTTTGCAGCTGGGTTATGATGCGAATTCAGCCTGTGATTCCCTTAAATAATTACCCAGTTTCTTTTTTTTGTTCCAGTTTATCAGAATCCTCCTGAATCTTGATATTATTCTCTAAAGCATTTGCTATATTATCTTTGTGTCATCTGCAGATTTGATAACTCTTATCCTGATTTTCCTCCAAAACAATTGATCAGCAATGTGGAACAGAATATTTTCTTCTGAAAAGACCATTTTCTAAATTCTGTAAGAGCACAACCCATGGAAGCAAACAAACCAGACAATTTTAAAGCTGTATTTAATGTTTCTGATTACCATAATTAAATTTAATGGAAGATTCTTTGCATGAGTTAATATCTTAAGAAGTTTCTGTGCCTTTCATTTGCGGTGAAACTATTATTTATTTACTTAACATTTCTGCAATCTACTTTGAATACTGACAGCATGCATAAGAATTTTCAAAATCAAATAAATCAGACAAGAAACTCCCCGTTACACATAGAAAATGAATGCCACAAAATGATCAACTCAGGTTAAAGAAAGAGGAGTTTTTGTGACTGACTTTCACAAAACTAGGAGCAAGAGCAGTCATAATGTCAAAAATTCCAGAAGACGTCTTGGTCCTTTGATAAGAATAGTTTCAAAGCAAAGCTTTGGATTTTTTGATTAGAATATCTGAACCACTTTAAAATGCTTAATATAAGTACTGGAATTGAGGGTGTTCAGAAGAGAGATGGATTGGATCCCAGTCTATCGAGGGCACTGGAAAAATTCTCCATTTCAGATTTCCATCCGATGGGGCTGGCAATTTCTCCACCAGCCTTGGAGGCAGGGCTGCCAAGGGCACTTGGGAGGGGAGTGGGGCTGTCTAGTCCTGGTTGCTGCATGATGTATGGTGTGAGGGACTAAGGTGACAAGTTTATTGCTTGCTTCTGATTCATTATATGTCTTTATCTCTATACCATGGTAGGGATATTTCCTGGGTGATTTTAACCCAATGAACCCTTGCTCTCCCAAGGGAACAATGGAAATAAAGAGGAAACAAGGGTATCATCTGAAGGTTGCCATATGCAACCATAAACTTTGTCCTGTCAGAGGATCTGGTGAAAAGGTGAGCAGAGGAATGAATATGGATGGGTAGCTCTTTTATTGCATCCCTAGAGAAAATGTTGTAAGGAGAAACTGGAGAGGGTGAAGGACTTCTGGAAGGAAGGGATGAAGTGGGGGAGAGGAATGATGGCTTGGAAATAATGCGTCTCTAGGGAACCCTAAGCAGAATTGCTTGCCCAGTCAGTTCCAAGGCTTAGAATTTGGAAGACAGAGGCAGAGCCATTTTGCAAAGTAGTGGTCGGGGCCAAAACAAAGCTGGATTTGCATGGCATAATTATAAGGACTGTACCTGCTCTACGATCACTTTCCAGTCTTGTGTTTAAGGTTCTATTGGGAGGTCTTCAGAAGCTGCATGGGAGCTTTAAGCTCTGCCCATGGAGGGCTAAGCTGAATCTGCCCCTCCTGCACAGGATACCCTGCTGGAGGGCTCCTTGTTCCCCCCCTCTGCCACTCAGAATGTGGCAGCTGACCAAGGATCCTTCAAGCTTGGTGGCATTTGCATTGCTTGGCCAGAAATTTCCAGACATTGGTGGAGTTTCCCTTTGACGAGTTTCTTAACTTTAGCTGGAAAGACAGAGAAGCAGAAACTGGTTTATTTTATTTATTTATTTTATTTGATTTGATTTTTATACCGCCCTTCTCCAGCAGGACTTATGACGGTAAACAGCCAAGGTAAAACATAGCATACAAAATTTAAAACAATTTAAAAAGATATTAAATAATTTCAGCCCACAATTTAAAAACACCCCAATAAAATCAATTACAAATTAAAACCGAAAGATGGGATCAAGCCAGCCTGGCTAGATGAAATAAGTGAGTTTTAAGGGCCCGACGAAAAGTCTGGAGGTCTGGGATCATACGTATCTCTGGGGGTAGGTCGTTCCAGAAGGCGGGTGCCGCCACAGAGAAGGCTCTCTCCCTGGGGGTCGCCAGGCGACATTGTCTGGCCGAAGGCACCCTGAGGAGCCCCTCTCTGTGCAAGCGTACTGGCCGGTGGGAGGCTATTGGCGGCAGAAGGCGGTCTCGTAGATACCCAGGCCCTAAGCCATGGAGTGCTTTAAAGGTAGTCACCAACACCTTGAAGTGCACCCGGAAGACCACCGGAAGCCAGTGCAGCTCACGCAGGAGGGGTGTCACATGGGAGCGCCCCGTCGCTCCCATAATCCCCCGCACGGCCGCATTCTGGACCAGTTGGAGCCTCCGGGTGCAGCTCAAGGGGAGCCCCATGTAGAGATCTTAAAATCTTGCATGGACTGAAAAACAAGGACAGATCAGCGGTGGGTTGCCCCCGGTTCGCACCGGTTCTATAAAACCGGTAGTAAAACCGGTGGGAGGCTCCGCCCACCGATCCCAACATCATCAAAACGCTTCTGCGCATGTGCAGAAGAGCGCGTGCAGCCCCGCTGCGAACCGGTAGTAAAGTTAAGTAGAACCCACCCCTGGGACAGATACCTTTATTTCCTGTCTGTAGTGTTAGAACTTGGGGGATCCTAAATGAAACTAAATTTGGGAAGGTTGTGGACCAAGATAAAAGTTACCCTTGTACACTGCAGAGTTACAATGTGGTGGTAATGGGCCAATTCATGGTGGGCAGGACAATCCAGGTCATGAATTCTGATTTTCTTGTGGAATCGTGGCAGGCGATCTTGCCCCCGTCTCTCGTTGCAAGCTCTCCAGGTGTTCTTGGTCAGCTAGTGTGGGTCAGATCTGGCCGAGTGTAAGGATACTCTTTATTTCATTCATTCATTCATTCATTCATTCATTCATTCATTCATTCATTCATTCATTCATTCATTTCTCAGGCTTATATGCACCTTCAATGGGAAATAACTATAAGCAATATATGCTCGATTTGAGTAAAAAGTGTTAAAATGATACAAGCAAGATAGTAATAATGTCATCCATCCCTTTGCACCAAGGAACATACTCCCAATCCTATAAATCGTCACTTTCTGTGCAGGGGAGTCTACTTCCAGTCCCCAAAGCTCCTGTCCTAGTTTAGCCCCCCTCCCCCGCCTTCTTTCTTCAAGAGCTGAACAATTACGTGGTCATGCATGGTGGTAGTGGCTACTTTCCAAGGAACAGGCATTTGGTGGACATTTTGTGAAGTAATTCACATGGCAGGAGGAACCGCCTCTTGGAACTGGGGCTCCGCCTGATGCAAAAAAATGTATTCATTTTATTTATTTAAAAGATCTATACAACCACCCACCTTCTGAACAACTCTGGGCAGCTCCCAATGAGAGGTTGCTTTCCCAAACCTGCCTTTGGGACCTACAAGGGAGAACAAGGTTGTGAGTGCCCCTTCCCAGCGGGGCCTCAGTGAGGGCCCTCCTTGAGCCTGGCTGGCCTCAGGTCTGGCTGGAGTGTGAAGCGTCCTCTTGGCTCTTTTGGGGCTGGGAAAAAATGCATCTGCAGGCCTCAAAAGGAAGCCTTGGGGCAGTGTGGCTCTCAGTCCTCCCCCTGTGGTGCAACTTCACTCAGGCCAGAGTGTTTTGGAGTGGCAGGGCTGTGTCCCCATGATGGGCCCCTTTGCTGGGTAGACCTCCTTTCAGTTTAAGACCTCCTTTCCTCCTTTCTTTTCTGCCCAGGTAGCCGAGAAAGAAAGGCCAAAGCCACGAGGCTGAGCCAAAGTGCATCCCCACCCCCCACCCCCATGCTTGGGGCAGGGGTGGGTGTTGCAGAGCTGAAATCTGCCCCTGCAGCTCCATCTGGTGAGAAGCCTCCCTCTTCAGATCAGGCCAGTGGCTTTACAGTGGAGTCCTGAGAATGAGGATTACTTGGGAGGGAGACCCTTCCGGCTTTCTGCCAGCTGTCGGGGGTCAGGGCACTTGTGGCTTACATGAGCTTGTCAGCCAAGATGAAATGTTACTAAGATTAAATGCTACGCAGAACCCAGTTAGGCTTCCCGCTGTTGCATTTCAGGAGGGCTTTAGTCAGGCTGCCGCAGGGTTTTAGAGGGAGTAGCTGCTTTTCTGGCTTTGTGTGTGCGTGCGTGTATGTCTGTGACTGCATGTGCGCAGGCTAGTGCACCCCCACCCCCCACCCCTACGCACAAAGAAAACTCCTCTGAACCCCTGGACTGACTTCTTCTGGGGCTCTGAAAAATCAAGATTGCTGCTAAAAGAAGTGAAGTCTAAATAAATGGTTATTTGCATACTCACATGTAAAAAAGGTGCATACTCCTGGAAATCCCATTTGCAGGTTGATGTTGTTGAAGCTGCAAAAATGTTGAGGATATGTGTGGTTATAGCAGCATTTTGTAGCTTTGACATGACAGACTACTAGCTAAGCTTTGATGAACAAAAAAAATAGAAATATGTATTTTAAATAGAAATACAAGGAAAGTGAAGTTTGGATGTTGTGTTTTCTTCGACAGCTTTCCTTATCCAGACTAGCTGCTTAAATGTAACAAACTTCTGGCATGTGGGGTTAAAGATCGAATAGTAACTAACCAAAGAATTTCCTCTGAGTTGAACAAATTTTTAATGTATTTTGTATATACCTTGACAGTGTTGTTGAGTTCAGAAGAGTTTACCCCAGGTTATGTGTTTGTGTTGAACTCCTGGAGACTGCCTGGATTGTTCCTGCAGTTTTCTCGGCAAAATTTTTTGACAGTGGTCTGCCATTGCCTGCTTCCTCGGAGAGAGAAGGATTGGCTTATCTAATCTGGATCATCCCAGCCTAATAGGGACAGGTGGTGTGTGAAAGAGAGTGAACACGTGAGTGTGCATAGTGGCTGCATGTCCACCTAACCACAACTTTTCCCTGACTGCTGGGGCCTCTTCTCACATTCCCATATCTACTAGTTCACCTGCTGGCCAGGCCTGAAGATCGCAGGGAAGCCTCTGGCTGGGCTAGATTTTGTGTGTCTTGAAGCACACACCATCTGAGTCCCTTTTATCTTGTGGTGGCACTCTTTTTGATCATGAGCTCATTCTTTAAGATCCCATCTTCAGATAGTCAAGTGCCGTCACCCTTTATAAATTTATAAAATATACTCTGTGTGATAGAATTCGTCCCAAAGTCCTTCTTTTGGGAGCCCAGCTTTGTTATAGGACAATCCAACTTGATCACAGCCTTTTAGAGTTCCCTCTCTAATAGTGACATTAATCATGAATGTCTTGGATATTGGTTTCAGTCATGAAGGTTCTTGGAATCCTCAAGTACCATCTCATCTGCTTTGCAAGACAAACTGAATGGCCCTCAAGGTCTCTCCAATTAAAAGAGAGGATAGGGGGAAACCTATGTTTGTACAGGTAGAGCAGGACAATGGCCAGAATCTTTCATAATATTACTTATGTGTGTGTGTGGTGGGGAGTGGGGTGTGGGGTGGAGGTTGCATTGTGTCACTCTTCCAGAATGGATTTCTGATGTGGGAGAAGTCTTAAAAGGGGCCTCTGCTTGCAAATTCATCTGATAAAGGAAAGAGGTGAGTCCTTCACCCCAGCTGTTTCCCCAGAGGAGACTTCCTGTGGGTTATCTGCAGCATGCCAGGGCCTAAGCACTGGTGCCTGCTTTTAATCCTGGAGCCCTCTCCCTGCTGCCTGCTGTCTTCCCTCCCAAGTCTTGAAAATCAGTTTTGAGGGATTCTGGTTTTGAGGGATTCTGCAATGTTGGACTTGTCCAGCATATTTCCGGCTGGAATCTAGAATGCTTGTTGACTGTTTAAATAAACCAGGACAGTTGAGGGGGCTTAGACTGCCTGAATCTTCTAACCCATATGCTACAGGGCTGAGGCCATGTAATCCTTTTGGAATCACTTGGGCAAAGTTGGACTTGCAGGAAGACCAGACACAAGGGGGATCTACCTCTTGGTGGTCCTGGAGAAATTTGCCATTCTCTGCTAGCTTAGCACAAAGTGGGTGGAGCAGAGCCATTTTAACCTAGTTTCTAAGGCTGGCCACTGGACCTAAGCATTGCCCCCTCTTAAACCATGCTGGCAGCCATTTAGTCTAATACTACCAGGTTTGTTGCCTGCTGGGATTTCATGACTGCTTGAAAGATTCTGGCTGGGGAAGAGAGGAGCCCTCTTTGGATTAACCTGTGAATTGCTTTCTCTCTAGACTCTAGAGTCTAGAGTGTGCAGGTGCCTGCCTTTCTCTGTCCCCTGAAAAATCCCCATGTCCCATGACTGATATCTCTGATACCTGAAGTTGCCCTCAGTTGTTGCAGAATTGGATTTGGATGTGTCTTCAGCAGTGGATACCAGAGCTCTGTGATGTCAGGTTAGGAGGCAGTCTTCTCCTAGAACAGCTGCCTGATTTGGTCCTGGATGCTGATTGTTGGCACCCCTCTTTGTACAGCTGTTGTATCTCAAGACAGAATCTTCCAAGTACACTTCTTTGTCTCATGACTTGGCTGCTAAGTTGAAAGGGAGGGACATTCTTTGTCTCTTTGTACTGATGTATGTCACCAAACTTCTGCAAATGTATTTTCCTTGATATTTTCCATTTAAAAATTATATTCCTCTAACTGGGTCAGCCAACTTTATACTGTAAGCCTCTGAGAGCAATTGCTGAAAAAATCTGTCTTGAGTGCACATTTTCCAGACTTTCTCTTTGCCAGCCAATCATCCTTCCCTCTGAAGGAAGAACCTGCCTCTTAGTGGATAATGAGTGCCTGGGGAGATGGTCAGCCTAGGAGTGGCCTTCTTAGAGGGTGAGCGCTGAAGGGTCGATGGGCTGTAGCCCTTCTGTGCTGGGGTTGAGGAGGTGGGTAGCAGTACAGCCAACTGGGTGAGTGTTTGGGCAAGACTCAGGACTGTAGACATGGTTCCAGAGATACTTAGAAAATCAGAAGGAGATGAAGGATTGATGATGGGACAGCTGAAGCATGCTTGATGAGAGAGCTGTATGGGTGTGAAGGAAGGTTTGATGGACATCTTTATTGTGTGATGCAGAAGGAGGCCAAGAGTTTGCAATGATTTTGATGAAGGGACTGTGTGTGCATTGTGATCTGCTGCCATCTTCCTCTTGTCTAGTCTTGTGCCAGGCTGGAGGAAGACAGTTTGCATATGCTCAGAGTAATGTTTGTTGCACCACAGTGCTGCCTGCTGGTTTAAACCCAGTGGTAGTTCCAGGAGTATCCTGAACATTTAGCCAGCAAAACCAAATTTGGGTGGGAGAAGAGGTGGTGGGTGAAGCATCACAAATTGCATTCTCCCGATGATATGCAGTGGGTGAATAAGAATTAGAAAATCAATGGTTTCCTGCAATTAATGTAATGACCTATGCTAGAAGAGGTTATTTACACTGGAAATAGAACTCTTTCTGTAGACATCAGGGTGTCTTTGTCAAGCAGCAAGCTGATATTGAGCAGGCTTGGCCAGGAGATCAGGGTCTCATGTTTGGGTTGTGGTCAAGAGAACTTGGGAAGGGCAGAATCTCCTCTCCCCCTTGCTTCCTCTTATGGGGACAGAGGATGGCTTAAAGATATCAGAATAGCCAGGAACCAGACTGTCAGTGACCAGAGAAAGGTCAGGTTTGCTTTGCTTTTATTTTTCAAAATATTTTTGTATTTCCTTTGGATTGAGGCACTCCAGCAGAAAGCATGTAGAATAAATAGGTCATGTCAACTCATTGAAAGCAAATTACTTACCACAAATCAGCATAAACATGTGAAGAAACAAACAGAAAAGTGGTGACCTGCCTCAGGAAGAGTAACACTAGTATAGGATATAATAATATTGTTCCAGGGAGGGATATTCCGTGGACCAGGATCATCAAGGAAAAGGTTTTCTTCCTTCTTGTTATTTACAGGGATGCCCTTGGAATATATGGAAAAGCCTATATATGGTACTCCCGAGGATGATTGAAGGGAACACCAATGAGCTGCAAACGGGGCCCTTTTCTAGCCATTTCTTCTCAGTGAAAGGTGGGAACTTGTAAGGTGGTGCTGCATTCCATAGGTTTCTGAGTAAAGATGGTGCTTGCGTGGTGCTCTGTAGATGCACAGCAATCTCCCAAAAGTGAGCTTGTTGTTGGAGCAGTCTGATGGGCTGAAAAAGCCCCTCTCCCTGAATGCAAGGGGATTGGTGCCTTTTCCTCTGTTACAGAAAGGGCCTGTGTGTGCATGTAAGTCCAGCGAAGCTGAGACCGGCCTGGGTCCTTTCTTCTGTGCTGATCTGTCTAGGGCAGAGTTTCTCAACCTTGGCAACTTTAAGATGCATGGGCTTCCAGAATTTCCCAGCCATCCATAATATGGAGAAGAAAGAATTTCAAGATCCCACTCCTTTGGACTCTGTTGCAAGCCACAGCCCATGGTTTTTTCCAGGAGAAATTGTGGATAGGCTTCACCATAAGATGGCCCATCTCTGCCAAACGAACAGCCTGAAATTCTACCACGATGCCAGCAGTTGATGAGGTTCCTTTGCTGGATAGGAAGAGGTTGATGTTGTGACCCACAGTGCCTGGGCCCGGTGAGATGCTTACCAGCTTGGCCCTGTCTTTCTGTGGCTCTTTCCTCCCTTTGCCTTTTCAGTCCCTGATGAGGCAGAGTCGGCGGTCTTGGAGACCATCTCAGCAGTACTTTCCTCTAGGCGTCCTGCGTCACCTTGCTATTCTAGGTCGCTTGTCATTTTAGTACAGAGGAAAGCAAATGTGCGAATACAGTGTGCCCATGTGCCAGCCACTTTTACTGCCTGGTGCCCATGATGATGACAGCTTCCAGCTTGCCATCCTTGCAGATGAGTAACAGGCAAATGACTTGTCCCTGATGGCAAATACTTGCCACTCTTCACCCCCCTGCGGTACAATACTTGCCCATGTTACAGAGGCCCGAAACAACGAACAGGAACCTCCAGACAACGTCTGCTGCTTTTCCGCACTGCTGGAGAGAGCTGGACCATTTGTGCTGTGCGGGGTGATGAGTGTCAGGGATTTGTTCCAAGCCCTGTTGAGATGTGGCTTACATCTGTAAATCCTTTTCCGCTTCACGGCCCAGCCACGAGGCTTCATCTATGTGACTGCCCATCACAGTGGCCAGGCCTCTGCTGGCTGGGGCACTTGGGGAAAGAGAAGGCAGCCGCAGGGTGTTGCTGCTGCTGTGCTCACCTTCCAGGGGCAGGTGGCAACCTGTCTAGGCTGAGCTGCCTCTGGACTGGAGCTGCATTGCCCCATGTCCAGTCCCGAATCCTGATCATCAGCTCCTTCCATGACTGTACTGGATCGCTCTGGATGACTCTTTCGTGGCAGGGCGAAACTGGTTGTACAGCCAAGTGGCCCTGGTGGATGCTGGCTCCATTAGCTGACCAGGGAAGGTGTGCGCCAGAGGTAGGTGACCGCCTGCTCTCCCCCCGCCCCTTGCTCTGAGCAGCTGTTTCACTCTTGGGCCAGAGGAAGGTCTTCCTTAGGGAGTAAGGCATACTTGCATCAAACTGAAGAGATGGTCAGAATCATGGGGAGGGCACTTCCTGGTCTGAGCACCTGGGCTGGAGTCTCTTTTCACTTGGGATTATGGCAGGGTTAGGGTACCTCAATCACCTTTTCCCACTTTTAAGGAAGTCGCAAGGACAAGCATCTTCCCAGGTGGCTTCTTTTCTTCACTATTGGAGGGAAAAGATAGAGGGAAGATACAGACTAAGATCAGTTAGGAGCAACCACAGTGAGCAATCATTAAGAAGTTAATAGCTAATAATGTGCTTTAGGAATACCTAAGAAAAAAACCCACTGTTGATAGTAATTTTTGATTATTGCTAAACAAGGGACATGGTCTATTCTGTAAACAGTAAAAATAGTCCAAGTGGTTTCTTTTTCAAATCCAAAGGAGTTTGTGTCTCATTGCTCAGGGAGCTTGCCCATTCTGCAAAACCTCTCTCTGGCAAAGCCCTCATGTAGCCCGCCCGAGTGAAAAAGGGGCTTGCACCAAGTCCTCTTCTAGTTTGTGTATGGGGTGCCTTTCATGGAACTGTGAGCAGAAGACCGTAAAAGCTGAGCATAACAACCATGACCGTAGAGCAGGTAAGCTCTGTGTTGCTGCTGCTCCTCTGGGTTACGACTGGAGCCCTGGGACCCAGGGCGAATGAAGACACTTGGCGGGATCTTCTACTGGGTGGACCTCATGGCACTGGAACCTATCCCCTTCACTCAGGATTCCTCCAGAGCTGCCATCTGAGGCCAATTGTTTGCTGACCTGAAGGTATCTTTTCCTGTGCCAAGCAGAGAGCGTGCCCAGTGCGGAGTCATTCTTGTGCAAGGCTCTTGGGGTGCTGTCCCAAACAGGTACTCTTCCCTTCCTTCTATCCTGGATAAGATGTTAAGATCCCTGTGGTCCCAAACTTGTGGGTGCTGGCCATTTGGGGGTATCGTATAGGATTACTGCTGGTATAATTAAATTGACTTCCCAGCTACTCTTCTCAGACTTCCATTTGAGTGGAGACTAATTTCCGTATAATAACATTTTGTTATTTGCAATAAATCATCCACAGTAAGGTGACTGGGTTATGTCATTATTTGCAAACCTCCAAGTATAATTACCCAGAGCCTGAAAAACCTTCCTTTGAAGTGTTGGTTGTGCCAACCATTTAAACACAGTGGATGTGTATCTCCTTGCAGACTGTCCTGACTCAAAAATGACGGGCGCCAGGCAGGAAAGGTCCACCAGCATCCTGTCCTTCCCAAAGAGGCTTGAAGTTTCCTCAGTGTTCCCAAGAGGCTGATGGCCTGTTTGCAAGGGAGGGGCTCAACTTTAGTTAGAAAGGGAGGGAGGGGAGATGAAGCCACAGCAGTCATGGGAAATCCTCTCATCCTTGGGTAAGGAGAAATGTCTCTGTGAATAGCTAATGCAATAGTATTAGAAGACTTTTGTTCATCTGAGCCCCGTATGAAGGGCAGCCAAAGTGCCAACTTCTCAGATATATGTACACTACTGAACGTAAAGCAAATAATGCAGGGAAAAATCATTATTTTTAAAAATTATGTTTCTGTTTAATTGTCTGTTCATGTATTTGGGGAACACATATCGACAGATCCCATTCCTATCAAACAATGAGGTTAAGTAGCAGTTAGCTGGATAGAGCTTTAATGATCATTTTTCATTGATTAACATATGTCAAAGAGTCCTTATGGCATGGTAGAGGTTTGTTTCACAGCTTTTTCTGTGCACTTTTTAAGGGTGGAGCCGATGAACAGCTGGACCGGTTTGGTTCAGTTCAACTCAATTCAGAATTGCGTGTCTGAAGATCCTGCTCCTCTCTCACTGACCCGATGCCCCCGTGGGGCTGGAATTCCAGAATTCTAACTGGTGAATGTTTCCCTGGGGACAGAGATGCTGCAGACGGGATCCTTCCTCTTGTTCTGCAAGGTGACCTCTCCTCTGTCATTGGCAGCCCTTGCAAGCCCTGGGAGAATGGCAGAGCTGCCATTTGGTAGAAGATCCCAAAGTAACTTGTGAGTTGTTTCTACAGGTTGTGGTGGTGGATAGTAACTTGGGTGGCTTTGAAAGGAGAGTACTAAATTCATGGAAGACATATTTTATTTATTTATTTGTGCCATTTATTCACTATCTCAATCCTAGAAAGTTTTAAATTTTAGAGATAAATTTAATTAATTTAGTTTTAATTAGAATTTTTGATACAGACATAGACATATGCCTGTAGGTGTGCAGTTAGAATCCTAATCAGATTATTACCGGCTTCTACTCAAAAGACTGTGAGTAGGGGTCATCTGGGTTCAGGAGGAAAGGGTGTTTCATTGATGAGGAACTCTTTTTTTTTTAATAAAGTTTTTTATTTTTATTTTTCATAAACACATTTACATGTACAGTCATTTCCATCATTTTTCATTCATCTTTTCTTTTAACTTTCATTTTTCATTTTTACTTTTTCGGGGCTGCTCTTTTACCCTTTACCTTTACTCCAACCTTTCTTCTCCTCCCCTTCTCTTCCCGTTTCTCTTACTTCCTTCATTCTTCCTCTCCTTCTCTTTCCTACTTCCCCTTCTCTTCCCCCACTCCTCTCTTCTTCCCCCCTTCTAACCTTCTCCTCTACTTCTCTTTCCCCTCCCTCTTCTTCCTCTCCTTTTCCCTTTCTTCTTCTCCTCTCCTCTCCTCTCCTCTCCTCTCCTCTCTTTTCCCTTCCTCTCTTCTACTCCTTCCCCTCTCTCCTGTTGTTTCCCTTTTCAGTTCAATCTAAAGTGGTATTTGAGCAGCCCCGATTTCCTAATCATCTTTATTCTCATTTCAATTTCTTATTCAATTATTATTTATTTTTATTTCATCATTTGCGTACATTTTTATATCTCACTTTTTTCCCTTTTACCCCCCCCTCCCCTTTTTCCTTTTACTTGGCATCATCTGGGTATCTATTTTTCTAATTGTTTTCTCCTATCTATTCGCTATCTATTTTATCTCTATGTCCTTATTCATATTTCTTTTTTAACCAATCATAAAATTTATCCCATGTCTTGAAATACAGATAAAGATAAAGACTCCTCTTTATCTTTTATTCTCAATGTTAATCTATTCATTTCTGCACATTCTAAAATTTTCTTTATAATATCTCCTTCCAACGGAATTTTATCTGCTTTCCAGTTTTGTGCAAATACAATTCTAGTTATTATATGAATTATCAGTTATTATATGCATAATCAAATATGTATCTTCTTTGCTATAATTCTCTGGTAAAATTCCCAAAAAGAATATCTCTGGTTTTAACTCTATATGTTGCTGCAACATTCCCTCTAACCATGTTTATATTTTCAGCCAATATTGTTTTGCTTCTTTACACAACCACCACATATGATAGTATGATCCCGGCAACTGATGACATTTCCAACACTTAGCTGATTTATCTTTAAACATCTTAGCTAATCTTTCTGGTGGCATATGCCATCTGTAAAACATCTTATACAAGTTTTCTTTATAGGCTGTTGCCATTGTTAATTTATAATTTCTTTCCCAAAGTTGTTGCCATTTGTCCAATTCTATGGTGTATCCAAAATTCTTTGCCCATGCTATCATTGTTTCTTTTACTTCTTCATCTTCTAGTTTAATACGCAATAAATAATTATATAATTTCTTAATCATTTCCTCATCTGTTCCTGTCAATATTTCATCCAGTTCTGATTTCCCCAAATTAAAGGCATATTGTCTACGATCTGCTTCATATCTTGATTGTATTTGCAATCTTGTGTACCAATCTATCTCAATTCCTTGACTCTCTAGTTCTTGTTTTTGTTTCAGCTCTCCCTGATCTGTCAAAATGTCTTTATATCTAACAATATTCCCCATGTTCACAATATTTGGGTATGTCACCGCTTCTATTGTAGAAAGCCACATTGGAATATTCAAATGATATTTTTCTTTTACTCTCTCCCACACTGATAGCAACCCATTTCTTACATAATGTCTTTGGAAATATCCATGTATCCTTTGTTTCCCATACCATAAAAAGGCATGCCAACCCAGTTGTAAATCATGACCCTCCAATGTCAATAGTCTTGTATTCCTTAATAAAATCCATTCTTTAATCCATGTTAACACTGCCGCTTGATAATACAATTCCCAATTCAGAAGGCCAAACCCACCTCTAATTCTTGCATCTTTAAGCATTTTTATGTTAATCCTTGCTCTCTTTCCTTGCCACACATATTTCCACGTTATTTTCTTCAATTCTTGAAAATATGTTTTCTCCAGTTTTATTGGTATAGTTTGAAATAAAAATAATATTTTTGGTAATATATTCATTTTTATTAATGCTATTCTTCCCATTAGTGATAATTGCAACTTTCTCCATTTCTCCAGGTCTGTTTCAATTTGTTTTTTTCAGTTTGTGATAATTGTCTTCCTTGAGCGTTGCACATCTTGATGTCAGATAGATGCGCAAATATTTCACTTTCTTCACAATTTGAATGTCCAGTTTCTCCATCATCTCCTTCTTTTGCTTTTGAGAAAATTGATGAGGAACTCTTGTTGGCCCTCTTTCACCATGCCTGCTCTTGAAGAGCGACTGAATCATAGAATCCCAGGACCAGAAATTTCTTATTTCCAGGTGGAATTCCCCCTGACAGAACCCTGAAGAACCCCACTGCACACTTCCCTCCACATAGATGTAGTTCCCTTGAGGACCAGACACTGAGTGTGGTTAGTCAGCCAACTGCAGATCAGTCTGGTAGTGATATTCTGTATTGTAAATTGCTCTATCTCACTGAGAAATAGGCTGTGACCTACTTCATCAAGTGTGTTATTGAAATCCAAGTATGCTATATCCACAGAACTTCTTGGTCCACTAATTTAGTCATTCTAACAAAGAAGGCAGTAAGGTTTGTTTGGCATTCCCTCTTTTTAACAAACCCACACTGGCTTCTATTAACCAGCTTGGGCATTTTTTCCAGAATTTCCCCAGTCCTTGTAGTTCCTCTCTTTCTGTTTGGACAGGCAGAATCCATGTGGGAAAAATAGCTTCTTAAATACTAACTGGCTAAGGTTCCATGGCAGCCCCCTTGGAATGTATTGCTCCAAAATGAGGATAAGAGTGACCATCCTCCTTTCATCCCCTTCCAGGGAAGGCCTTGCTGTGCTACAGCCCCCAGGCCATGGCTTCTACTTGTTTCTTGAGGGCCTCATATTGTGTGCCAACTCTGGCAAGATTCAGAAGGCTTCTGAATTAACAGGCCCTCCATCATGCTCAGGTTGAATCTGAGCTTGTTTTCTCCTGGTCTTAAGCTTGATGGACAGCACTTCATCTCTCATTTGGCCTAGGTGAGGATGTACAATTGGGTAATATTGGCCTGTTGAGGCTCTCTAACTCTGAGCAGGATGGCCTCTCCCTGTGGTTTTCTGTAGATGTTAACAAATCTATCAAGCCCCAAAGACTTGGGGTGCCTCCAAAGAATAGGTGCAGGGGAGCTACTGTGGGAGAAGGGGATGTCTCTATGGCCTGCTTGTGAGCACCAAGACAACCTGGCAGAAACCGAAGGTTTGCGATGTCCTTCTGGTGCTGGGCGTGCTGGGAAGGAGGGCTGAGACTTCCATTTCAACTCCCAGTAGCTGCCAGCACCTTTCAACGGTGGTGGATTCCCCCCAGGCACTCTATCCTTTGAGCAGCAATAGAATGACAGAGTTGGAAGGGGCCCTGGACATCTTCTAATCCAACCCCCTGCTCAAGCAGGAAATCCTATACCATTCCAGACAAATGGCTGTCCCTTTCTTCTTAAAAGCGTCCAGTGACAGAGCACCCTTAACTTCTGGAGGCAAGCTGTTCCACTGGTTAATTGTGCCCAATGTCAGGAAATTTCTCTTTAGTTCTAGTTTTGCCACTGTCCTGTTCTCATGTTTGGATAGGAAAGCCCTTCGCTGCCTCCGGGGCTGCAATTGTCACTTTGCTCTCCGGCTGTTCTCCAGATGTCTCTCTGGAGTCCAGATTCCTAAGGGGGCTGGGGCTTCCTTCTCAAGCAGTTTCTTCCTTCTCTTTCCTCCTCTCCAAAGCAAGGCCCAAAGCTCCTGTGGAAATCTAGAAATAGGGGAAATAAACAATCACCCATCCCAGATTTCAAAGTCAGAATCAGCTGGGTAATCCAAGCCAGCTGCTTGCAGTCGCTGCCTCATGCAAGTGACCAAATAGTATGGCCAGGACACAAGTTTCTCGGAATGGGACAGCTAGGTATGGTCAACTCACTGCCAGCAGCTTGCCTCTGCCAAGTCACTTCTGCCAACTCACCACCACCAAGTCACCGCAGAACAACTCCACAAAGCCAACTTGGCACGGAGACAACTTGCCATGGGTGCCAGAGGGAGAACCGGGTGGATGCACAAGCAGGCGGGTGGGTAGAGCGCAGAGCAGTGGTGGTGGCTGGGGGCATCCTATTTTCACACACACCGCTGCCTCCACTGCTATTGCTGCTGAACCCTAAGCCAAAAGGTTTGGGGCCAGTGGTGGGCGGGGCAGACATTGGGAGAGTGGTGGCTGGGGGCATCCTGTTTTTACACCACCTGCTGTCACCGCTGCCATCCTTGGCTTGGTGTGTGTGAAAATGGGATGCCCAGGCTCCCACCTCCCCACCGCCCACCCCACCCACCACCGCCACCGCTGCCATCACTGACCTCTTCGACCCAAAGCTCAGCAGCAACAGTGGCGGTGAGGAGTGTGAAAATGGGAACCCCCAGCCACCATCATCACTCTGCATTCTGCCCACCAACCCGCTCACCCACCCGCTTGGGTCTCCGGCTGTCCACATCAAGATGTCCCTGTGGCGAGCTGGCCATGTGGAGTTGTCCTGTACCAGCTGGATGATAGTGAGTTGGCAGAGGCAACGTGGTGGTGGCGAGCTGGCCGTGGTGAGTTGTCCTAGACCCCAAGTTTCTTCCCTCTCCCTGCTGCCATTCTCCCCAGTCTGTAATATCAGTGGCCTGGGCTCGAGCCATCCTTCTCCAGCCTCTTGCAAGTTTGCCTTCCTCTTTCTCAGGCTGTTGTGCTTGTGACTGAAATAGCTATGATGGATTCCACCACCACAACACCTCTTCTACACCCCCCACCATTATCATAAATATTTCAGAATAATTGAATAAGCATTCATTCAGCATCCATTTCTGCTCCATTTCTTCTGTAGTTGCTCTGGGCTGGTGGCTAGTCTGGGTGGCAGGTGGTTGAGCTCTGGGTCTTCAGAGCTGCCCAGTGGCATCTTTGCTCGCTGGCAATGTGGTCAGCATGAGGAGGAAGAGCCGCTCTGGGTCTGGCACCTTAGTTCTGGCACTGAGATAGGAACTCAGTTTGATCCTACTGGAATCGAAGGCGCTTCATTAAATCGCCTGTGAGGACATCTGCAAAAAGAGCAAAGATCTCAGAAAAGCCATCTCTCAGAAGCCCCATAGAATCCCTGGTGCTTAAGCTCGGGTGGTGGAGAAAAATGATGAATTTATGATAAAGAATTATATAAAAGGGATGAATATGGAAAAAGCAGGAAGGTTGGAATAGATTATAAAAATTAATATATATAAGATGTGTAAGATGTGACCCAGACAACACTCTGTTCATAAAATATATATGATAAAAGAAAAATGTTAATAAAACTTGTTTACAAAAAAAAAAAAAAAAAAAAGCTCAGGCAACGGTGTCACTCAGCAAAAGTCCTGCCCCTCCTGAATTATTCCTTATCAATCCCAGAACAAGTGTCTTAACTTTAATTGCATTCTTTTTGTCTGGTTGTGACATTCTATGAGGGAAGGAAAGCTGTTTCCTAGTGGCCCATTGATTATTCAGCCAAGCCTGATTAATGCTTAATAGCTTATAGCTTCATTAGGGATCGAGACCTTTTTTACATAAGCAAGGAATATGAGAAAAAAATGGGAGCAGGCTGTGTCCAGAATCCAACAGCAGATTTGGGAAACCATCCATCCCATCTATGTGTGAGGGGCATCCGTTGCTGCCCCCCCCATCCCGACCATCAGTCCTTCTGGTTAGGTTCTAGGGACAGGTGTTCTTATGAAAAAGGTGCTCTTTGAGTCTGCTCTGGATGGCTTTTTCAGGCATTCTGGTCAGGAAGCCCAGGGTTGTTGGTTTCTTGATGTCCCTTTAGAAGGCCTTTGGCATATCTTGCCAGCCAGGGCATTCTCTGCTGCAGAGATAAGATCTTGAGAATGAAATTTCTCCCTCTTCCCTCTGCTTTTAGAAGGCTGCGTTTGGATGATTCTGACATTCTGAAAAATCTGGTCCAAACTTCATTCTAATAGGAAAGTGTCTATTTGCTTTCAAATAAGAAGAGGAAGGAGAATTGGGTATGTTCACAGTCCTGAATTATTTATAAAAATAGTAAAGGTGGGATTGTAATAAATAAGCGCTTTGCCTCTCATATTTCATGTTCAGTATTTGTATGTCTGGATAGGTATGATTACATTGGAAAGATTGGGATGAAAATGGAGTTTTTGTGGGAGGAGGAACTAACTGAAACCCTTCTGGAGCATATTTCCACAAAGTTTTATGCTGATAAAAGTCATAGCTAAAGACACTTGTATGTCTTTTTGGCTAATTGGCCCACAAAAGCCAAAATGAACTTTTATGCTTTTGTCGATCACATATCTCTGTAGTTTGGGGTTTTGCATGAAAAAGATGTTTATCTTATAATGTATTCTATAGAGACGCCATCGATGTGACATACGGTACACAGGTGGCTCTAACAAACCTGTCACCTGCAGTGGCTTTTCTGAAATGGACCTGTTCAGATTTGGTGGGGATCAAGTTTGAGGTAGGAAGAAAGATGGATGCACCTTGTGTTCTTTCTATGCTGGCGATCTTTCTGGAACAAGAAAATTCAGAAACTGTGTGAGAGTTGCAAAATGCAGAAAAATTTCCACCGAACTCCATTACTTATGATTGGGAGTATTTTCCATCATAAGTAGGTTATTGGCCTGATGGCTAAAGAGGATAAGGTACAATAATATTTTGATATTGAAATAAACACAACGATGGATTCTTTTATTTTTGTTGTTCATGAATTGTGACCCTCTTTAGTTTTAAAAGTGTGCTTCCTTTGCATTCAGAATGAGAGGTTATTCTATTAAACTGGGACGTTTTACATTTCCTGCAGTGGGAATGGTGGCTCTTGTTTGTCCATGTTGCCTTTCCTGTGGCTGGAGCTGGGCCTGAAGTTTCTCTGCATTTGTGCATTGATTGACTTTTGCATTTCTGCAGTGTGTTCTCCCCTTATATTGTCCAGTGGAAACCAACTTTTTGGATTTTTGATCAACCCAAATATAAGAGGTACAAATTAATAGTTTAGCACCACTGGAAATGGTGCTTCATTTACTTTGGAGAACCTGAAGCAGCTGTTTGACCATTCAGATAGTGACTTCCTGAAAGCTCTCCAAGGGAGAGATGCTCCCCGTCAGAATGCAGTGAAACTTTGCTGCATTCCTGCTGGAAGATCCTCACAAGACTCCCCGGGACTTCTCTCAGCCCATGAGCCTCTCAGATTCTTCCTAAGGAGGGGTGCCATTCAAGCAAACCTTCCCGCACTCCTGTCCCACTGGTGGCTGTAGTTTCCAGGACCAGGAGAAGTTAGAAGTCAGTAGCGATGGACATTTCAGACTTTGCATTCAGGCTTCCTGGGGTGAAGTAATGAACTGAGCTTCTTGAGGCTTCCCACAAATTCTGCTGGGAAGTTAACCCTGGCAAGGAGCAGAGATTTACATAGTAAGCAGCAAAAATCGTTAGCGGTGCTGCTAGTGTCCTGCTTAATTAAGACATACAGCCTTCGTGTGCGGCAGGAAAGGGGGGAGACAGTCTCTATTTATGGTCTGTGCAGAGGCATCTGTCAGGGAGAAAACACAGAGCTTGTTAGTGTGCGGAAGATGCCGCTTGCCTTGGATTTCAGCAAGCCCCAATTGCAGTCATTTTCCCCCAAGCTGTAATGGCAGAGGCAAATAAAATAGATGGAAAAATAGCAAATATTATTTTTAACCTGTTTTATACTCCAGATTGCTTCATTCTTCAGGACACAACAATTTTGGAACATCTTTAAGAGATTCCTTTTCCTAGGCCTTATATTTTATAACTCCTCCTTATTTTATGTCTGAGAAAATATGTTCCTTGGTTGTGTGGCTTATTTTTAAATCTACAGATGGTTTTGGCTTCTTCTGCCCTCAGCTTTTGCTGCAGCTTTCCACCTCAGTAAACTGCTTTCTAATTTAGCCAGAGGCTTAGAGCAACTGTGCTGTCATATTTGGTTGTCCATTCTCATCTCCTTTGCATGTTCTCATTCCTTCTTTGATAATGAGCAGCTAGAGTGCACATCTGTGCTAGCTTGCTCACTTTGTAATTCTTGTCCTATCTGTAGAAATAATGGTGGAAGTTCAGGGCCAACTTGCCATGTGGTGAATTTTCGATGGAACCATGAATAAGGGCATTTGAGGTGGGAATATATCTGAAAGAGGGCCACAGAGATCAGGAACCATATTGGAACCATAGATGGAGAGGAACTGGTGAATGTGATCTGAGCATCACTAACTGTAATTTTGAGAATTCCTGGAGCATCAAAGATTGGAGAAAAGCTAACATTGTTCCAGTATTTTTTAAAAAGTGGATTCGGGAAACTATTGCTTGACACTAATAACCAGAAAAGATAATCAAACAGTGGGACTACAAGCACCTGGGAAGGAACAAGACAATTTCTAGAAGCCAGCATGAGTTTCTTAAAAATTGATTGTGCCAAACTAATCTTGCTTTTTTTTTTTTACATTCGTAGACAAAGGGAATGCAATCGATGCAGTGCACATAGATTTAAATAAAATATAAAATAAATACATAAAGTTGACTGTAGATTCCATCTCCATGAAATGGAACAGTGCGGGATGGATGATCCCACTACCAGATGGATTTGCTGTTAGCTGTCCATGGTCCTTAATGGATCTAGGTCTAAGTGAGTGTCCCAGATGATGTGGGATACCTCAGGGTTCTGTCCTGGGTCCAGAGCTCCTCAACACAGACAAAGGGCTAGAAAGGTTTGCTGGAGACATGAAGATGGGGGTGGGGGGTGGGGTAGGGTAAGGAGATTGCTAACACCTCAACATTGGGGTTCAAAAGGATCTTGGTAGATTTGAATATTGGGTCTTTTCCAGTAGTTCTGTTTTCCTCAGCACTAGTGCTGGTGAGAAGGAAGTGGGAATCCTGGTAGACTACAAATGAAACCTGAGCAGCAGTGTGCTGCAGCTGCCAAAAGAGCCAATGCAGTCTCGGGTTGAATTCAGAGGTATAATGTTGAGATTATGGGAAATGACAATTCCACTCTACAGCTCTGGTCAAACCACACCCATTGCCAGTTTTGGTTACTACAATACAAGAAGGTGGCTGAAGGCCTGGAAAAAATGCAGAGAAAAACAACCAAGGTATTGAGGGTTATGGAGCCAAGTCCCATGAAGAACTCTTAAAGGAACTGATGTTTCTTGCTGTGGAATCAAAACTGATTTTCCTCACAGAAGAAAAGGCTGAGAGGGGACATGATAGCAGTCTTCCAACACTTGGACACTTGTCACAGGAAAGAGGGTGTAGATCAGGCCTGCACAAACACGTGGCCTACCAAACAGCCTTGTATGATCCATCAGTTTTGATTAATAAAGAATAAATCCACTGTCACCCTGCTCCTGCTCCCAAACAGCTGATCAATAGACCAGGTATTATTTGTGGCTCCGATGATTTTTAATTTATCGATATTGCCCTTTCTATTCTATGAGTTGTGCAGGACTGGTGTAGATTCTTCCTCTGCAGTGACAAAATCTAATGGGTAGCAGCTTTACAGAGATTCAGACTTGAAAGAAAGAGAAACTGTAGTAAATGAGAGTTAGTTCTCTCTCTCCTCTCTCTTCTCTTGTCTCTCTCACACACACCTGTATGTGTTTCCTTAAACATTTTCTAACCTAGGCAGAGTATTTGTGCAAGTGCAGTCTTCCTGAATGCTCATTTTTTGGAGGCAGAGAACTTCAGGGGGAGATGGAGACACGATCTTTTTCCAGGTTCCATCTCGGCCTTTGTGCTGCATTGCAAAATCCAGATATTGGGAGAGTTCAAAGTGATTCTTAGGGATGGATGGAGTTGCCCAAGGTTGATAAAACTGAAGTGACAAGCCAAGAAGTCTTGCTTAATAATCTGGGTATAATGAGGGTGGGGAGGGAGGGAGGGAGACCACTATGCCCAGTCGCTCTGTTCCCTGTTCATGCTTTCAGATGCAAACTTCTGTACAAATTGATCAGATTTTTTCTGTTCATTAGCATGAAATTTGATTAATTCTACATTTTAGTGGAAAAAAGAATCTAACCGGAAGAAGAAACATGGGAGACTGTGATATCTGGGAAATGGCAGACTCAGCCATGCATGGATCTGCATCTCCCTTTTGCCTCTTAGCCAGCAATCGGTTGAGGGAGGTGGGAGCCCTCTGCCTTAGTGGTGGAAACATTCCCTCCCCCAAAAAACTGAGTTTCTTTCCAAACTGCAGATGTAGAACCCAAACTCTACTGCTCAGATTTTGAATCCTGCCACGGGGACTTTGCTTTTCCTCTGGGCAGCCTTCTAACCTGCATCTCCCCTGCTAAATTGCTTTCTGAGAACTGGTTTCTTGGTGCTAGACTTGTACCCCTTGTAAAAAAATGTTTAATTTTTGTCACGGTGCCTTTCCTAAAGTCATGGGCAAACTCGGTGCCTTTCCTAAAAAGCAGAGAGTGATGGAAGAGCAGCAGTGATATCCACTTCTCCAAGAATGAGGTTAAATTGCTCAGGTTGGTTGCAAGGAGGCAGAATTTATAAGAGATTCTGTTTCACTCTCCACCATTTTATAGCCTGTCCATACCTATTCAAGAACTTCCTGCTCCCCCCACCCAACCCTACGCCTTACCACCCCTCCTGAGCAAAATTGCGGCCACTGCGTGGTAGTTGTGGAGGGTACCCAGAGAAGGTCTCAGCACAGCAGCTCCAGCTCAGCCAAGGCGTTGACATGTCCTACTCTGCCACTAGACGACATAAACAATCATTTACATGCTGGCCTATTTTATCTCGAGTCTGAGTGATTCACAGTCAAATGATGGATATAGACCAGGTTCCCTACAGCTGGATCAGCCTGTCTCATAGAGGGTCACATTCCTACAGATTCCATTCTCCTGCTACCATCAATTATTTTAGCCTTTTATTCATTTGTTAATCTGTTTGGATTTGGTATCAACCAAAAGGTACCAATTTCATACATTCCGGAAAGAAAACTTCCTTTTTGTTTCTCCGGCATCTTTCACTTATCAGTTTCTTTGGAGCCTCCTTGAGGCAATGCTGCCCCAACAAGCCGTGGAAAAATGGCAATTTTCCGTCCTTGCCCCACTGAAAAGGGCAACAGCCTCTATTTCAGGGACTTCAGACAGGATGGGCTTGTCAGGGAAGGCTACCTGGATTGGTTATGAATGCCTAGGACACTGGACGTCTCCTAGTAAGTTTGAGATTGAGGGTCAGGGTTGCCAAGGGGATGGGAACCGCTTGGGCTGAAAGGTGGTGTCTGTTTGCATCCCTTCTGTGAATGAGGAGTTAGCTAGCTTCTTTGCAATGTATTTGAATGTGGCAACTCAGACAACCACTGATCTGTTATGCCACAGGGGTAGGCTTCACTCTGTTGGGTGCATGAAATGTTATTCTAGTTACAGATAAAATACAGTATTGCAGAGGGAAGAAAGGAGGAAGCACTGAGAAGTGATGACATAAAATGTAAACAATAGAGTTTATGAATTAAATGTATGCAAAAATAATTGCAGTATAAAAGCTGCATTTTACCAAATCTGGTCTTGCCTGTTCTGATCTCTGGCATGAGTTGCTTGTTGGTGGGCCAGATAGGATGCCCTCCAATGAGCCCAGCCCCTGTTAACTCCTCCCCATCTTCCTTCCCTTCTCTCCCCTCCCACTCCCACTCCCCCTTCCCTTTCTCCCTCCTTCCCACAAAATCCATTTAAATGCAATTCCATTCTTCAGCCCTCTCCTTCATGCATGTCTAATGAATGTCAGAGAAAATGCTATTACAATGCAGCCAAGTAGGATCCAATCTTGTAGAGTGTCTACAAGTCATTTGGCGAAAACCCTGGGAGCGCTCCCAGTTTTATTACGATGTAATTAGAAATAAAATCTCATTGCCATAGTTGAATGAGGGATGGGTGTTAATCCTTTAACCGGGAAAGATAGAGCTGTACTTAGAGAAGAGATTAAGGGCAGGAGTCTGCCAGCTTAGGCAGGCCTGGTGGTTGAGGAACAGTGAAACCCCCAGGCCTGGTGGGGAAAAGATTTTTATGAATGGGAACCTCCTTTCTTCATATTTGTCATTCAGGATTTGGTGGTGGTTGGACTGAACAGGTAAAACTCTCACCGTGGTTTGGTTCGGTTGAAATAGTTCAGCCGGTTGAAACCAGCTCTTGACTTGGTGAGCTGTTAACCAGGCCATCAGCCATGAAAGCATGGCAAGATGCGCTTGGGTGGGGTTTTGAAAACGGCTCTCATCAAGAGTGTCATTTCTTAAGCCTATATGAAATGACCGGTAGTCCAGCAGTAGTCCTGGCTACTCATTCAGCTGGGGAGACATGCCCTCTTGCTAAGGGGCAGAGGCAATGAACCCTCCCTAGCCCTTTGGGGCACAGCCTAAGCACTAAGTAATAGGTGGCCCAGGATCCTCCTTCCCCACCCTCTCTGGAGGAAAAGATTGGCCCAGGACAATGGGTCTGAGGGCCCCTCTGGACCGGCGGCTGAGCTCAGCCAGTGGTTCTCTTTTCAGCCTGTTGGCTTAAAGGGACTTCTGGCTGTTGATATTCCTTTCTTTTGGGGAGGATCTGCCCCCACCCCATGTTTCCCAGAGTAGGGAATCCTTTAACATGCTTTTTGTTAGTGCAGCCTCCTTCCCTCAAGGCCTTTTCCTTCCTTGCAGAATATAAGAGCTGATGCTTCTGAAAAGCTATTCCATCAATTAAATGTGCATACAAATTGGACAGGGGAGAGCAGCCATTTGCAAAGCAGTGGTTGCCTGTTGCCATAGCAACTGCCTTCCCCCCCCCACCCCCAAATTCTGAGGCAGACAGGCTCCAGGCTGTTGGTTCGCAGGCAGCTGGGAGAATCTGGATTCTTTGTTCCCTTTCCCCGCCCTCCACCCTCCCCCCATTCCAGACTGATGACTTTGAACTTCAACCCACGGCTTGTACCAAGGATGATGGGTGTGTGGTCCTCCAGAGAAAAGGACCTTGCCAATGCTGGGGATGCCCTGGGGAAGAAGCTGGTATTGAGCAATGCTGGTGGCTGGGCATCGGCTGGGCAACTGGATCCCATCCATGCAGGCTGTAGAGCAATTTACACCCCCTCCCTCTGATGCCAATTACATTTCATTGCATTCCTTGGCAGGGCTTCTCCGCCAAGGTCTCTTGGTGGTTAGCCCCTTGCAGTCTTGGTGTTACTGCCAACACTGTGCTGTGGGTAAGTGAAGCACGCCTTATTGCTGGCATTTCACCTCCAACGTGTGTCTGTCCTTTGTACCTGCACAGACGCACGTGGATGAGATTGCAGATAGGTATAAGTTGCCCTCTCTTTCTGACAGGGGCTTAACCAGAATGTTTGTTTTAGTCCCAAAACTGTCTTAAGACATCTCAATATGTAAGGAGTGTTAAATTGGGGGCTTAACCAGACTACTTCCAGCCTGCCAATAGGAGAACCAGGAGTTCCCTTGCAGGCTGGGCCTTGGCTCTTTCAAGCACTCTGCTGCTCTTTGCTTCCCAGTGGAAGAGGTTAGAGCCTGCAAGGTGTCTCCTTCTGTTGTGTTGCTGCTGATTCCCTTTTGCACGGATTCTTTTAGTCTTCCGGGACCTAAACATGCTAACGTTGCTCTTTTTTCTCTGCTTGTCTCTTCCAGAAAATAGGTTTTTCATTACTTTCTATGGTGGGTTGTACATATCAGACGTCCAGAAGGAAGACGCCCTGTCCACCTATAGATGCATTACAAAGCACAAGTATAGTGGGGAGACGCGGCAGAGCAATGGTGCCCGCTTGTCTGTCTCAGGTAGGTCTTGCTGGGTCATTTGCCAGGGAGTTGGGCTAAGTTTTGGCTTGCTTGGATGGTTGGCATGTGGGTACTGAAGGACACTTTCCTGAATTTGGGGGGGGGGGCAGGCAAGGATGTGGGGAGTGTTCATGGCTTCTGTGGAGCCCTGCTGGTGGGAGGAAATCCTCCAGAACAGAAAGGCCCACCCACAGCAGCAACATGCTTTTTCTGAAGAACTATCGATGGGAAGAGCAGCCTGAGAACCCGCAGTTCTTGGGGCTGAGGAGCTGCCAACAACGGATTCCTTCACTGAAGAGGGGGTTGCACCAGCTGGCCTCTAGGATCTTTCCATTTTGTGATTCTGGTTTAGTTTCAAAGCCACCAAGCAGTGCTCAAACAGTTCTTGTATTTGTAGGAAACGCAGGAAAAAACCAGTGTGAATTTGAACCAGTGGAGTGGGCAGCCAGGTATCCTGCTAGTTTGTAGCTAGGATCATTTTCTAATCTTTATCTGTGTCTCTGAGGCTTCTGGTTAATCCTACTCAGAGAAACAAGGTAGGAGGTCTAAGTGCTGGTCAGGGGAGCCTGAACATCGGCCTGTTTTCTATATTGGGCCAGAAGAGTTGGGGATAGCACCAAGTGATGTTTAACACCCAAAATGGAAAGGAGACCTACCTTGGGGCAACTAAGGAAAAATATTCCCACCAACCAGGGTGGTACAAAAATCCTTCAGTGGTTCTTGAGTTTTAAGAAACAGGGCTTTCTTCTTCCATTGAGCCTGCCCGTCTACTCAACCTTCAGCTGCTGCAAACGTTTGGGGCAGCGGAGGAAAAACTGCTCCTGGTTGAGCCTGAGCCTTCTCCCCTCTTGCTTCCCAGCAGCAGAAGCTTCATGGATGTGGGGGTCCTACTGAAGGGAGAGCCTGGAGCAGGTTCTTAGCCAAGCAGCTCCAGTCTTCCCACTCTGCCCAGTGAGGGGAAGAGGCTTCTTCTCATGCTGTCTAGGCCTAAAAGAAGCATTCAGTAAATCCCTGCAGAGAGCAGATCTGTGAAAGTGCTGGGCTCTTGAAAGGCCTGTCCTCCTGATTCCTTTGCCCCCATGCAGAGTTACATTGTTCTCCTCTCTTCACATATCTTGAATAACAAACTTCTCATCTCTCATTGGCCGAAGCTGCAGAAGGCCCAACTCAAAATTTTGGTCACCTGTTTTTGTTTTGGGACAATGCTGATGTGATCTGGTATTGGGGGATGTAGCTGGGGCATCCTTTGTTGTGGTCAGAATGTGGTCATTCTCTATGGGCATCAGAATTATTTGCAGACACTCCCTGACACAGGGAGGAAGGATCCGTTTGATTGGTCCATCTCAAGAACTTGGTAGGTCCTGTTAGATTCCAGTGGGAACCTGGGCTTGTTCTTGAGACTCTGATGGTTTAACTAATACATCTTAGTCTCTCCCTGGAAGATGGAGTGGCAATGACTTTGGATCGGATCATACCTCTGCTTCTGGAGTCTGAAAACTCTGGTTTTCAGAGATGCTCCAGAGATGACTGGCAGAAAACAAAAAATGAATCTATGCATGGGTGAGATATTTATTAAGGACAACCTTGTGGCAATGAGTAGCAAAGCATGATTATTTCTCTGCTCTTACAAAATCTGCAAATAGCCAGCTAGTGGCCACAGTTGGTTCAATAAGCAGCAGTGCAGATAATTATGAGCAAACCATGTTATACCCATGTAAGATTTCTATTTTGTGAGCTACATTGGGCTGGCAAGACCCCAGTCTCCAATTGTGTCTCTCAAGAGTTACTTTGGATAGTGAAATGGTTGGCATACTAAATAAATAAACAAACAAACCAAACAAACAAAATTCCATTAATATGAAAGACTAGTTTGCATTCCCTTCACAAAATAATACCATCCAATGACACATCCGATGTCTTCTCTGTACTGGCACCTGCTCTTTGAAACAGTACCCATCCCCAAAGATTTTGGTGGTCTGACCCTGCTGGCCTTTAAAATCTTTAAAAAGTAAATTTTCCTTCTCAAGTTCTTGGCTAATAGATTGAATGAACCCATCTGGGAAAAAGGAATAATTTCAGAATGAGTTGCGGGGGGAGGGGCAAATAAATTTAACAATTTTTAAAAAATTAAAAATTGGTTTAAGGTTTTAAATATGTTGCCTTGTTGACCTTTATGCTCATCTGTTGCATATTGTACTGCCTTTTTATAATTACTGTTGTCTTAATCCCATGCTACTCAGCTGGAAGTGAATTGTGTGATTTGAGTGCCCATACAAATAGTTTGTTTAAAAGAAAGAAAAAAAATTGGTGCTCCATCATAGAGACCTGATGTAGAGAGGGCTCTACGTCCTGTTTTTTTACTGTTTTGTGCAACTTGGGAAAGCTGCCCTGCACATTTCTTTGAGATAGCGGAAGCAGCTTCACCCCTATTGGTATCACCCTCATCTGGAGCAGTTCCTAAATATTTGTCCAAATGGCCATGGGCCAGTGAGAAGACTCGGAAGATTCTACTTCTGAGTTCTGCTGGGCGAGAGCTTTAAATGGATGCCCATCCCTGGCAGAGACCTTGGAGCCAATTCGGGAGGAAAGATAAATCCTTAAAAGGCTTTGAGAGTACCTTTCATTGTAATGCACTGCATTTATAGAATTTGGGACACGGGTTAGGGTTAACAACTGGGGTGAGATTGCACCACCTGAATTCCATTTGTTTTTCTGTTCTCAGACCCAGCAGAGTCCATCCCAACCATTCTAGACAACTTCCAGGACCAGGAAGCAAAGGTGGGGCAACTAGTGGAATTGCCATGCATTGCCTCTGGATACCCGAATCCTGCCATCCGATGGGTAAAGGATGGAAGGCCCCTGCCTGCTGACAGTCGATGGACCAAGCGTATCACAGGCCTGATGATCAGTGATTTGCGTGTGGAAGACAGTGGGACCTACATCTGTGAAATCACAAACACTTTTGGGTCTGCTGAGGTCACTGGGACCCTGGAAGTAATTGGTGAGTGGGTGAAGACTTAATTCCCAGATGCTGTGTGCGAAAAGTCTTTTACTAGGAGGGAGAGGGAAGAGGACAAGAAGAGAGAGCATGGATGTGCTCCAAGATCTTCCATATTTTTTACAGAGGATGTACACCTGGGGGACCTGGCTGCTTGGGATACTAGTAACCTACCCTTATTTATGAATGAAATGTAACTTATTCAGGATGCAAAACCAAAAATATACTGAAGAGCTCCAGAATGGTCTCCTATGTGATTCTCCAATCAAAGAACAAATGCATTTCCACTAAAGTCAGAGAACTTATTTAAATAACACTGCCCATTGGGGCAAAACTCCTCAGCTTCACAGATACAGTTGGGGTATCAGCTGTCTGTAACTAACTAGGAAAAAGATCTTGGGGTCATAGTGGACAATCTAAGGTGTCTTCATGTAAGGCAGCTGAGGAAAATGAAGGGAAGCTTTCAAAGACCCGACCCATCAAGAGGCATCCCCATAGGAATTGTTGTGGGTCAGGATGATCATCTTCACCTCTGTGTTAACATCCTGCAGACAAGCCATGGATGATGGGATTAGGAAGAGAGGTTGGGTTGCTGGTGACCAGACAAAGATGGCTCCTATGTGGGTATCCTCCTCCTCTCTTGAAATTGGTTGTGCTCTTTGTCTTTCACAGAGCCACTGCGAGTCACCCTCACACCAAAGAAGCTAAAGACTGGTATTGGAAGCACTGTTATCCTCTCGTGTGCACTTTCTGGCTCACCGGAATACTCCATCCGTTGGTTCCGCAATACGGAGCTGGTGGTTCCAGATGACTTCGTCTCCATCCGGGGAATCCACAATGAGACGTTGCTCATCACAGCTGCCCAAAAGAGCCACTCAGGGGCCTACCAGTGTTTTGCCACCAGAAAGGTCCAGACAGCTCAGGACTTTGCTGTAATTGTCTTGGAGGGTGAGCATCCAACCCTGAAGAGGGGCTTCTAGGCTCCCAATGTAGTTCTGGGTTGTTTCCAAAGAAGGAGAGATCCTGAAAGGGGTTTCTAGCAGCTCGTACTTGTTTGAGAGGATCCCATAGCTGTTGCAGCCCAGATCCCCTCTCTCCTCCACATCCTGATCCATGGGATCTGTTTCCAGCAACAAGTGGGAGGAGAGGGAGAGAGAGAGAGAGAGAGAGAAAGAGGGAGGGAGGAGAACTAACTCTCATTTACTACAGGGGAGAAAGGAAATTATTGGACTGGAAGGTGTTGAACAGGGCGGCCATTAAGCCAGCAAGGCTAATGTAATTTCACAATGAATAGTATTCCTACAAAAAATCACTTTTGGGTCAGAGCGAGTATGAATTGCCAGGGCAGGAGGATAATTATTCTGTAAAATGCTGAGGGGCCTACAAAGTTATGCCCTACTCTTTCCAGGCTTTTGGGAATGTTTTGAGTTTTAGGGCTTGAAATTTGGTGTTTCAACATTTTTCAGCCCTCCTATCATTAAAAAGATGTGCTTGGATGGAGAAAGCAATTGCATTGATCCACGTCTCTGCTGTGGTCTCTCTCCTAGATGGGACCCCCCGGATTGTCTCCTCCTTCAGTGAGAAGGTGGTGAACCCTGGTGAGCAGTTCTCCCTGATGTGTGCAGCCAAGGGAGCCCCTCCCCCCACCATCACCTGGTCCTTGGACGATGAGCCCATCCAGAGAGATGGCAGCCACCGCACCAACCAGTACACCATGTCCGATGGCACCACTGTGAGCCACATGAATGTGACAGGCCCACACATCAGGGATGGAGGCGTCTACCGATGTACTGCGCGGAACTCGGTGGGCAGCGCCGAATACCAAGCGCGAATAAACGTAAGAGGTGCCTGTCTACTTTTCAATATCAGCCTAGGCTCTTCTTGCATTGGTTTTTCTTTCTGGTTGGTTGTGCTGTTTGTTCTGCCTTGTTCCCTTGCCTTTGTGTGTAGTTTCACCATAGGATGCCTTTTGGCAGAGCAGAGGGTGCTGGGGGAGAATGCAGATCTCAGATGTCCAAGCAAAGTGTGGGTAGAATGTTGCCCCCATGGAAACTGGGTGGGAGTGCAGAAAAGGCAGGGTGGGTTGGAGCTGAACTCTCTTCCAATGACATGGCAGAGTGCCATTCTGCACCCTAGCCCTTGGCAAAACTGGTAATATGAAGCCCTTCCCTAGGTTCCTACAGTGCAGTTCAGTGTTCCATGCATTTCTTTTGGACATCTGCTATGCCTCCTCCACGCTCCTTTGTGGGGTGCCTGGAAGCCTGTTGAATGGGAGAGGTCGGCCTTTTGGCTCTCACTCAGTAGAAGGGCAACAAGCACTTAGTCTCTGGCTACCATTCATAAAATGGCCCACTAGCAAGACGGGGTTGTTGCCTGCCATTGCTTGGAGTCCCAAAGGTGCTTTTTCAAAAGGCAACTGGACTTTGTTTTTTCCTTGAGGAAGACATTTTGCTCCTCATCTGAGAAGCTTCTTCAGTTCTGACAGAATTGAAGAAGCTTCTCGGATGAGAAGTGAAACATCTTCAAGCAAAGCAAAGAAAGTCCAGATGCCTTTTGAAAAAGCACCTTTGGGGCAACCATGACCTGGGTGACTGAGAATCTCCATAGACATGTCGCTTGGAGTGTTTGAAATCACTTGAAGGAAGCCAGCTTGACAGAACTATTGCTGGGCATGGGTGGGGGCCCCCTCCCACATTCCTCCTTCTTGGGAGCGAAGCCACCCTTTCCTTGAATTGCCCTAGCCTGCCCTTTTCTCCTCCCCTGCTTCAGGCCCTCCCAGCATCCGTGCCATGAAGAACATCACAGCTGTGGCAGGCCGGGACACCTTCATCAACTGCAGGGTGATTGGCTACCCATATTACTCAATCAAGTGGTATAAGGACTCATTACTCCTGCCGGATAACCACCGACAAGTAGTCTTTGAAAATGGCACTCTCAAGCTGATGGATGTCCAGAAGGGGATGGACGAAGGAGAATACCTTTGCAGCGTCCTCATTCAGCCGCAGCTCTCTATCAGCCAGAGTGTCCATGTCACTGTGAAAGGTGGGTGGCCATAAGTAGGAATTCTCCCTGGCACTCTCACGCCTCTCCTTCCATGGCAGGCTTGCTATCTATCAAGGCTGTCCCTCTGACAGGCTCCATGGCTGGCCAGCAGATGGACCAGGACTGGCACATGGCCCCCCTAATGCTGTTGGACATGCCTGGAGAGGATCAGCCTTGCACTAGGGGGTTTAGGCAGGAGTTCCGAAAGATGGCACCCTGGTTTGCTTGTGGGCTGGGTAAGGCCTTCCCTTGCTAAATAGCCAGCCAAGGAAAGGGATAGAGAGCCAGATGTGTAGTGTGTTCGTTTCTTGGAAGAGGGGAATGGTTCTTGAGCAGGCAGCCATCAGCAGGAATGGCTTGGCGGGGCCCCTGTGTTCCAAAGGGGTTTCCAGCAGCTTGCGCCTGCTTGAGAGGATCACATAGCTGTTGCAGCCCAGATCTCCCCCTCTCCTCCATCTCCCAATCCATGGGATGTCTTTCCAACAACAAGCGCTAGAGTCGAGTGGGCGAGTGTGCCGTGTAAACATGCACTTTGAAACAGCCGACCTTTGCTCAGAGCTCCTTTGGGGATGGCTTTCTCTGTTTGCATCTCTGTAAAGGATCGTTCTCTCATCCTGCCAAATGCACAGAACACTGTAAGCGTTCTCCAATTCATCCATTATTCAGCTCAGTTTGGGGAGCCATCAGCCCTAATGAATTAAAAGAGAGGCAGGCCTGCCTTGCCTTTCCATCCCAGGGCTTGCTCAGTGTGAGTTCATGGCTGGACTGGCCCTTGCCAGACTGCATTTTGGGGGCAAGGACTTTGGGGCGGGGTGGGGTCGGAGATGGTTTTGAACTGCATGAGTGCTTGCAAATGGGAGGCAGTTGCTGCAGCTCTGGAGAAGGCATAGCAGCTGTTCAGGCTTCCCTGGGGTTGAGTGTTGCTGTCTTGGCCTTCTCCTTTCAAAAGGGCTCCTGCTGGCTCCCAGCAGGTTTGCATGGACATTAGGTGAACAAGGTTGGCTCAGGCTTCAGGTTGGATGGTTCTTTGTATTTGCCAGATTTTATGCAACTTTCTTAGCAAAGGGAATCTGCTTGGATGCTGCAGGGAGCCCTGAACTCTGTGGTAATCGTTGGGCAACTGGACTGCCAATAAAAGGGGCAAAGGTTAAGCTGCCCTGCTGGCTCTTCCTTCCCCAAGGGCAGAGCAGGGGGAGGCCCTAGTTTGGAAGCTGCCAATCTTTCTTTGTGCCAAGAAATGGAAGGCCAGCCGTGCCCCACCTCAGGGAGATGAGAAGCTGAGGCTCAGCTGCACTGCTTTTCTGTGGGGATGGCTGGTCTCAGTGGCCCTTGAGTGGCCTCCACCTTGACTCTCTTCTGGAGGGCATTTAGTCTTACTTTGACAATCATTTGGTTTAGTTAATTTAATTCAACATTTTTGTTAGTTCATTACTTGTATTCTTTTGTTTATTTTTCTTGTAAACCATTTAGGAACAGGAAAAGCTCAGATGTGTTTGAGGGACAGGAGTTGCTGAGATGTAGCTAATGTAGCACTTTGGTTCTTGGCAGAGGTGCCTTCCAGGAAGGGAGCAACATGATGAAGCATATGTCATGGTGCAAATTCCACCTCTTTGAACTTTTGTGTGAAGCTGCATTGCAAATACTAAAGAATGGATCTAGCGTTGTGGCATCATAATACATTTAAACATTTTGACATCTCTATGGTTAGGAAGGCTGCTTTCGCCAATAAATCCAATCATTCACAGCATGCCTTCTTCCTGGCTAGGTGGAAGATCTACCTTTCAGAACCCAGAAGAGATGAGGTAGGCCAGGTATCCATGGGGAGAAGGAGATTCAAAGCTGAAGGGCAACAATAAAAAATGCCCATTTCCTGGGTCTCATCCGATAACATTTACAGGAAGTGGGATCTGGACAAAGTTAACCTATTTGGTTTGATTGAACAGACAGATAAGTAAGATGCTCCCAAAGATAATCCAGCTCAGAGCCACAAAGCACTTTAAAAGTGACAATTAGTGCCTCAAATCCCACTTAGAAGTCAACCAGCATCTAAGACATCTCTGGAAGCAGTCTAATATAATGGGAAATGTCATCTCTGCTCAGGCTGCTCATTTTGTTCCGGCTACACTCTGGAAGGTGTTCAAGGACAGCTCTGTGCCAAGCACAACACAATCACCCAGGAGGAGGCAGCTAGAGTGACTGAGTGTCCTGATCCCAGAGGAGACACAATTGGTGCACAGGATACAGCTGTGCAAAAGTCCTCACCACAGCTGCCCCTGTTCCTCCAGCAGGAGCTGAATCTGGAAAGACCCCTTGCTTGTGAAGGGCCTCCAAGCAGGAGATAAGACCCCGTTTAGAGCCCAAATTACTCTTATATCTTGGAGGAAGTTGGTCTAGCTCTGTTCTTCACCATCCAGAAATCAGACACCCAGCATTATTACACTTATGACGGTCAGCTTCATTCAAAATCTTTTAAATGAATGAATGAACTTCTTTTGTCCACAAGCTCATAAAACCCTGTGTTTCATATGTTTTGTGGGTGCTGTGGCAAATTATATGGGACATGTCAAACTTGTGGGGCAGTTTGGGGAGAGTAGTTAGATTTTTGTGTATGTTTTGACTGTCATGTGTCTGTCTTAGGACTTGCCACTAATTGATATGAATTTCTCATCTCAAAATGGTAGGAAACTATTTCCAGCAGTGACGATCAAAGGGATTTGTGAGGCTGCCATAGGCCTTGAAATGGGTTGAGCCTTCATCCGATTGATCCTGAATCTTCCACCAAGGTCTCTCTAGCCCTTTGTCCACCCTTTCATCACCATGGGCTCCTTGGGAAGAGCAAGGGATCTCAGCAGGGAAAGGGCACTGGGAAACAATTGTATCAGTTGTTAGATTAGAGAGAACCAACAGTTTTGGTGCAAGATATTTTCTGAAAATTCCAGAAAACAATTTGGATCTAAGAGGTTATCATATCTCCCTAGCCACAATCAGAAGACCAGCAAAGCAGCTCAGGTTAATAAGATTTATTAGGAAAATGGTTTTATACAAGAATTCTAGTAAGTAACCTTGCTTTCAAATGTGACAACTCATAATTGTTGGATTCTAGCTTTCTTTCTCTTGTGCTTGTACTATAATGCACGATAGTTTCTAGCCACATTCTCAATGTGGGATTTTTCCTTTCTGGTGGTTACCCATCCCTGCGGTAAAAGGTGTTCCTGTAAGTCCTGTCTATTCTAACAGACAGGCAGGCAGGGATTTCTCCACAGCAGAGAATTATCTGCTACCCATCCAACTTCAGGTTGTATTCTTGCTCTTTTGCAAATCTGCTATTCAGCAAGCTTGAGTGTGCCAAATCTTCCCATAAGGGCTTGCAACTGTTTTGCAAAATAGGTAAGACTTATCATGAAGGGAGAGCTGTGGCCCCTGGATGTGTGGCTGAGAATTCCCTTGGTCCCCCAGAGCTATTTCCAAGCTCTCAGGTGCTGTGCAGAATCTCTTCCCATTGTCTGAGCAGGCCTCCCCTCAAGCCATGGGCTCATTCTCGGGGGGGTGGGGGGGGAGGGGAGCAGCTCCACTAGGCGACCTATCTCCTCTTCCTGCTTTCCCACCCTCCAGGGCCCTTTGGTGTCCAACACATTCCTCTTTTTGACAGTTCCTCCTCTGATCCAGCCCTTTGAGTTCCCTCCGGCTTCCATTGGGCAGCTTCTGTACATTCCATGTGTGGTCTCTTCTGGCGATATGCCGATCCGCATCACTTGGAGGAAGGACGGGCAGGTGATTGTCTCAGGCTCTGGCATCACCATCGAGAGCAAGGAGTTCATGAGCTCCTTGCAGATCTCCAGCGTCTCCCTGAAGCACAACGGCAACTACACCTGCATTGCTAGCAATGCTGCTGCCACCATTAGCCGAGAGCGGCAGTTGATTGTGCGAGGTAAGGAGCCGACTGGGCTTTGGTGGGGAAAAGTCCCTGATGGTTCCCAAGGTAGTCCTGGTTGGCTTCCTGCCCAGGAAGGGACTGTGCTCCTTCCCGGATAATGATCCGGATAGTTGAGGCTGCTGGGCCAAGCTTGGCGCCGTCTGCCATACATTACCAGGAAGCCATGGAAGAAGTTGCTTGATGAACTCAGCAAAGGGTTAGGATTTCAGATGGCCCAGCTCTAGGGGGCTCAGAACAGGGGAACAGGGCTTGGTGTGACTGAATGTGTCAGAGGAGCAGAAGTGCATAGAAGGGCAGTTACAATGATATGGTGACGGGAGAGTTAGAAAGGGGCTTTAGAAAATGGCTGGGGGAGGGGTTGCTGTCAGCACTTTGGGAAGCTGGATTTCTGTAATCATTTATTTAATCCAATTTTGAAGTTGCTGGATTCCTTAACAACTCTGGGTGGCTTACATACAAGAGTTTAATGTAATAAATAGATAAAAAACACTGCCAACCAGAACAAAGCTAAGCTAAACTCCACACCTACCCTATCTCAAGGCCCAAGTAAATATTTTAATCAGTTTTAAAATACTGTCTGGAACATCCTAAGGATGGGAGCTGTACAGGTCTTGGGGGGAAGTGGAATATCACTCCAGAGGGCAGGTATTGCAACCAAGTGGGTGCACCTCCTGGGTGCTGCAACATGACATTGCTGGATAGATGGCACCTGGAGGGAACCCACGCTGCTTGAACAACACAGATGGGCAGAAACAAGCGGAGAGAAGCATCCCCTCAGCCAGCCCTATGCCATGAAGATTTTAAAAGTGATAACTAGCCTCTCGAATTGATTGGCAACCAGTGCAAATTGTGGAGTAGAGTGGGTCCCATGAGCATAAAACGCTGCTCCCATCACTGCTCATGGATCTACTACAGTTTCTACAAGGACAGCTCCCTGTAGCATAAGGAGAATTATAGTAATTCAATTGTGAGGTGCCTAGGAATTGAGTGAGTCCTTGAAGAGCCTCCCAATCGAGGAAGGAAGGGAGGAGAAATAAGAGTAGGTTAGAAAGGGAGAAAGAGAGGAGGAGAGGGAGAAAGGAAGAGGAAGTAGAGAAGGAGTAGGAGAAGAGGGAAGAAGAAAGTAGAAAGAAAAGAAGGGAGGGAGATGGAAGAGATTGAGAAGAAAGATTGCTGTATAATAAAAAAGATGAAATGGAAGAAAGGCAACCCCGAACATGAATAAATGCACTAGGATAAAGAATGAGTTATTAAAAAATAAAAGAAAATAAATATGAGTTAAAACAGAAAAATTAGAATTTGAGGGCGAATAAAGATGTTGTTTATACAAATAAGCATAGAAATTTTAAGACACGATCAAAGAATGGAAAAAGAAAATTTTGGCAAAAATTGTAACTGAGTAAAATGTATTTGAATATGATAAATTGTATAAGTTATGATATGGCCAATACTCTGTTCATAAAATATGTGGGGGAATGGGGGGGGGGGAATCAATAAAACTTGATTCAAAAAAAAAAAGAAGAAGAAGCTAAAGAGCCTTCCAATCCAGAGAAGGGCATATCTTGCACACCCACATGTACTGTACCTATGCAAAAGACCTCCGGGCCACAGCTACTACCTACTTTTTGAGAGTTCTACGTACATCCTACCATCCATCTAGCTCTACCAAAGGTCATCAGCAAGTGCCACCAAAGTAACTTCCACACGAAATCCTGGCCTGAATACCAACTGAAACAGGTCAAGATAATCTGCTTCTGCTGGGGACCTTGAAGCTGAAGCCTGATTGCCTTTTCCACCAACTTCCCTTGGTGGAAACTTCAGATTGGAGACTGAATGGTCCAGGGCTGTTGGGTGCAGCTATGACCTTTTGAAGCGAGGGCACAGAAAAAGGCCAAGGGTACCATACTCACTCAAAGAAGCGGACACCCCCCATGAACCCAACCACAAGTCACCTCCTGGGTTGCTGTCACTGCCCCTTCCAGCCTGTGGCCGATGGCAGACTGTCCACCAAACCCTCAGGGGAAGCCCCAAGAAACCAGTCAGGTCCCTCGCTGCAGCTCTGCTTCAACAGGCCTGGTGCCTGAAACTTTTCTGAAGGGAAGAAGCAGCCAGGAGGCTGAGGTTGCTCAAGTGGACTGCCCCCACTTGTTCAGCTAATGCCATGCGGCTAAGGGAGGTGTGGGGTCTGTCTTCCCAGCAGAAAGTGAGGTATGGGTAGGGCAAACTGCTAGTGCAGAATTGTGGGGGCACAGGCAGAGGAGTTGGGGGGCTGTGATTTAGAACCTAATACCATGTAATGTGACAAATTCTCCGGCTGAGCTGACCTGTAGCAGCTCCAGGCCTGTGTTCTGCCCCAGCTCTGGATTTCCGAGGATATTGACACACACCAACGGTCCTTATCAAATTTATTAAGTAGCAAGAATAAACAAGACCGGCAAAGGTTGGCAACCAGCCCAGAAAACAAGATATGATAAACCAAAATACTCTGATAATAAATACAAGTTGTTTCCAGCAAGAAAGCACTAGCTGCGTGCGACTTAAATAGGCTAAGGGAATGGCCAATTATCCTCAAGCCCTACTCTTGAGTAGACCTCCTCCTCCTGAGTAGCCACTCCTGCCTTTTGGCAGCCCTGCGTGCTCGAGCATTGAGGAGAGCCTCTGGAGGTTCTGAAGGCCCTGGCTGAGTCTCTGCCTCTGGCACCACATCCTCTTCAGCCTCCTCACTGTCCGACGCGAGCACCGGCTGCGCAGGCTGCTGGCGCGACACCACACCAGCCTTGTCGTCGGGATCAGCCACGATCCGTGCAGGCCGCTGGTGGGCCACAACAGCCTGTGGGTGGACATTTCAGAGGTGATTTGGAGTTATTCTGGTCCAGCAAGCATTAGAACAAAAAGACACATCTGTTGTAAAAGCCGTCCCTCAACACATGCTGTTTGGGATTTCCGCATTTTTCTTCTTGTACGTGTTATGCTTCTGATAGAGAAAAAAAACAAGGCAGCAAAACTGGTGAATTGAATGACAGCACTGCTCTGTGTGGCATTGCTGGCCTTGGATCATATTCTAGGCCAGGAGAAAAGTCCATCCTGCCACACAGGCTCTGATTCTGAATCCTAACCCTAACCCAGGGGTTGGCAACCTTAAACACTTAAAGAGCCATTTGGACCCGTTTCCCACAGAAAAAAAAAACACCGGGAGCCACAGAACCCTTTTGACATCTAAAATGAAGATAACACTTCATATACACTGCATATATCGTTTTTTACCTTTATGCTATGTATAAAAAAATTATAGTGTGTTGTATTTATGAAATCAATGACCTGCTACAGAGAAAACACATTTTTATTTCTGCATGCAACAAAAACATTTTGAACTCCCCAAAAAAAAAAAAAAAAAAAAAAGATGGGTTGAAAAGATCAATAAATTGGGTGTCGCACATTGGCAGTTGTGACGCATATTTTGAGTGACAGGGAACCGCAGCAGAGGGATGAAAGAGACACATCCGGCTCCAGAGCCGCGGGTTGCAGATCCCTGCCCTAACCCTATCCCTATCCCTGATCTGGTGGCATGCTTCTGCATCTCTAGCGCAAGGTATCTTCCGAGCCCCTGAGTGGCTCCCCATCCCACACATCTGCCGAAGGAAAAGAGGATGCCTTTTCTCCAGATGCAGATGTGTGTCTGTCACCATCTAAAGAGAGCAGGTAGTCCTGCCTGTGGCATCCTCTGTTCTAACGGTGATTGCCCAGAGATTGGACACCCATTTCTTCAGAATCATATAGGTTGAGCAAGGGGTTGGACTAGAAGACCTCCAAGGTCCCTTCCAACTCTGTTATTCTGCAAAAGGTGGAGGGAGGCTGCAAATGGGAAGTGGGGGGGGGGGGGCTCATGAGAGGAGTCTTCAGCATTTCTTTAGGCCTGGCATTTTTGAGGTGTTAAGCCAGATAAGGGAAGGCGATGGGGTGGGAATATTAGAGTGAAGGGAAGAATTGGCAGTAAAAGACCCCTGAGTGAAGGGAGGCTTTGGGAATGTCCCTTCACCTGCTCCCTTGTTCCGCAGTGCCTCCTCGTTTTGTGGTCCAGCCCAACAATCAAGATGGGATCTATGGCAAAGCTGGGGTCTTGAACTGTTCAGTGGATGGGTATCCCCCTCCCAAAGTCATGTGGAAACATGCTAAAGGTATGTGAAATCTTTCCTTTGGGGTTGCAGTGGAGGGGGCTATGCCCTCAAAGTGTGTGGAGCAGGGACCAAGACTGGTGAATTGAATGGCAGCACTGCTCTGTGCGGCATCGCTGGCCTTAGATTGAGGCCAGCATTGAGAAGAGAATCAGTGGTGGCCTGGTAGATGGCTTGGTCCGGCTAGTGGCTCCCCTCTTTCCCCAGCCATTGAAGGGCCTTTTTCTCACTTATTTTCTTCCAGGCAGTGGGAACCCCCAGCAGTACCACCCTGTCCCCCTGACAGGCCGCATCCAGATCCTGCCAAACAGTTCACTGCTCATCCGGCATGTTTTAGAAGAAGACATCGGCTATTATCTGTGCCAGGCCAGCAACGGGGTTGGGACAGACATCAGCAAGTCCATGTTCCTCACCGTGAAGAGTGAGTGACACAGCTGTGCCTGGCCTTCTCTCAGGGAGAGCGCAGTTTGTGTGGGCAACCAAGAGTCTGCTTTTGTTCGTGGGATGGGGCCACTCCTGGATGCTTTGTGCATCTATTAGCCCCTTCCGAATATAATAGCTGTTAGGTTGGTGTCCCTTCTTTGCACCATTTGCCAGGTTATTTTGCCCCTCTGAACAAGGTCTTGGTTGTTCCATTTGTTGGGACTGTCACCCAAGTAGTCTCTGATCACAGATACTGCGTGCTTGGCAGATCAGATTGGCCCTTCAGTTGTTCTGGCCAGGTTCACTTCTAGCACTTCTCTTGCAATCTTGGAAGTCAGTATGCAAAGAAGGGGATGTTCTCTGGTGACACATTGACTTTAATAAAAGTAGGCCCTCAGCTGACCTTGAAGGGAGGCAAGACAGCCGTCCTAATAGCAGGCATTTCACCGAGAAGCCCAGAACAGTTTGGGGCAGGTGAATGGAAAGACCTGTGAAGCATTAGGGGATGTTCTCCAGAGAAAGCACCCTTATGGCACTGAATCCCTCTTTTTATCCCTTGCTTTGGAGTTTTGCATGAGACTAATTATTTTTTCCACTTGTCAGTCATTATTCTGATGGCTCTGAGAAGACCTTCACCTTAAGGCGATTATAGCTTATGAAATCCCCCTCTTCAGTTTTTATGCTCTACTCATGCCATACTCTTGGCACTGACAGCCAGACGGGGTTCATGGGGGGCCTGGCTGGGCTGGGCTGGGCTGTCCCAAGCCCATAACAGGGACTTTGCCCATTTTGCAGCCATCACTCACATGCTCCTGGTAGTCAGCAGGTGCATGAAGGCTGGAGAAGTGGCCTCACTATCTAAGCATTACTGATTGCTTCCATGCATTTTAAATTAATCTCATGCTTCAGGTGAAATGCAGCTAATCAGGGAAGACAAGAAGCTGAAAAGGGTGCAATCAAATTAACATCACAGAGCTTGCACTTAAGACCACCCCCCACGTTTGCTTTGGCTCTCTTCCCTTTCAGTACTCTGTTCCCTTTTGTTTGCTGCTCTGCTCTAGTGGGACTATGGCAGGGCAGGGCGGGGTGGTGGGGGGTGGGGAGAATATCCCAAACACTGAAAATTTCCATTGTAGCTGCCTTATCTCAAGCTAACAAATGAAAACAGCCTCTTGTCTACAACTTGTTCACAAGACACCAAAATGAAGAGCCTGAAAGGAGAACAGGGTTTTCTTGGGGGTTGGGTGATGGCCTTTTGCAGGGTTTGCTTCTTCAGGAGAGATGGAACAGATGGTGGTGGTGGTGGGGGGGGGGAGAGAGCTGACTTCCAGAGGCATGCCTGTGGTCTACTCTTTCACGATGAAGGGCTGGTGGGCACACTGAATGTCTGCTTTGCACTAGTGCTCCCTTCTCAACTACCAAACAGCGTTCCGGCAGGTGCCTGGGACCAGCCTTGCTCCTGGCAGGGAACTCAACAGCTTCGTGTGTCCTCTGAAAAGGTCCTTTTTTCCTAACCTGACTTTCCCATTATTCAAATCTATTGGATGACCTTCAGGGCCTTCCTGCTGTCTCCTCATCTGGTATAACTTAAAAGGTGGTGACCCCAGGGACCCATTTTTCATAGAAAAACAGTTTTTGGGGAGTCAGGGATGAGCATAACTAGCAGTGGCCTTGGCAACCATTCAAGGTTTTAGATGGCTTTTAAGAGCCATCGTGGGCAATGGGCACATGAGGATGGCTTGCTTCTTTTTGCTTTCCCAGCTCCAGAGATTTCTGTGGGATTTTGGGGGCCTCTTAAGATCAGCATTGGAGCTGATAGGCATAATTTTCTGCTTTGTGAGGGTGCTGGTTGGAAGCTCAGTTCAAATGGTTTGCAGCTACCGTAGTAACCAAGCCGAAAATTGAGGCCTGTGGGTTCTTAATTTATCTAAAATACATATACATTTAGAGGCTGCCCATCTCATACAATCACCCTAACCTGTTCACAATAATCCATAAGATATCATTTTAAAAGTACCCTCTTTTTGGGGCGTCAGGCCCAACTTCCCATCCCAGTTTGATGCTTGAGGGAAGAACTGGTCTTCACGTCTTCTAGAAGGCTGAAAGGGTCCCTCTGATCTCCAGTGGACTGGAATGGTCACTGAGAAAGCAGTTTTTGAGGTCCCATCTGATGGCAACATTTAAGGGAGGGGACCCTACCTAACTTAAGATGGGCAGATGCTCTCAGAGAGAGGTGGTTGAACAAGCAGCCAGCCCTGGTGCCCTGCAGGGTTTTAAAGAAGTCAACCGGCAACTTGCATTGCACCTAGAATGCAGCCAATGAAGCTCTGGGGAACCAGGGGGCACCCAAAACTGCACCTGCTGCTGCAGTGTGGACCAGCTGCAGCTTCTGGATGGTCTTCAAGGGCAGCCCCGTGTAGAGCACATTGCAGTAATCCAAACAAGAGATGACTAAGGCATGGGTGATTGTGAGCAAGAGCTGTTAATGCTTTCACTAAAACCCCACGTTCCAAAAACCTGGACTCTTCATGGTTAACCATTGCAGTTATCAGCACAGCAGTCTCCCAGTGGTGGAAAGGGTGTCGAACAAGGTTAGCATCTTAACTGGCCCATCTCCAAAAAGAGGTTGTGACTGGCTGGTAGGCATACCTGAGAGGGGATCCCCTTGCTGGTTGCCACTCCTGTGCCCTCAGGCTGAGCTCCAAGTCACCCTCCCGGCTCTCTTTCCTTTCTTGCCTCTGCCCCTTTTTGCTCTCTCAGGACTCATCCAGCCTTTTGGGGGAGGGGAGGGGTGGTTTTCATGCCATCTGCCTAGCAAAACCATTCCTAGTTTCTATTCTGCTAAATTGCCCAAAAGAGCACTTTCCCGAGTGAATGGCCAGCATTAAATGCACACCATTCTTTTGCTTGCCCTTGCCTGCCCCCTCCCCTTCAGCCATTGGGTTATGTGCCACTCCAGCCCTGCAAACAAAATGGTTTGTGTGGCGATGTGGCATCACAGTCCACCCTTGGTTCTGTCCACATGCTGCCAATGGGAGCAAGCTGAAAGTCAGCCTTTTCCCAGCTGCTAATTGAATTAGATTGCCATGGAAAGCGGAGAAGCTGTAGTTCATTAAACCCCCCAGTGTCCCATTAGAACTGTGTGTGTTGCCTTTGCTGATTGTCATTACCATATATTACCGCGCTCTTTGGGTAAGCAGTGCCTTTTTAAAATCTCTGCCCTCTGAGCCAGCCTGGTTGCATACTCAGCATTCCCTTCCCCCCATCATTTTTGGATTAGGAAAAAGAGGAGGGGATAGCATGTATTAGTGTGACTTTGTGGCAACTGCCCCTGTGGGGAGGAAGAGGTTCTGGCTGTTGCTGGGATCTTCTCCAAAGCTTAATGGGCAGGCTAAGCTGCTGTGGAAGCTGAGGGGTGGGGTGGGGGAGCCAGGCAGCTGGTGGCCAAAGCAGCCCATGCAAGAGCAGTGGAGAGCAAAGTTCAGAAAAGGGGGAAGAAAAATGCCCGCCCTCAACCCTTCAACTCGGCCTGCAGTGACAAGGAGCCCATCCATTCCTCCATCTACTCAGATTTGGCTGCCCACCTGGTCTCCTGTGCCCTGAGCTTCCTGCCCCACAGCTGTCCCTAAGTGGGAAGCTACCCTGCTTCTCCTCTCCTCTTCTCTTGGCAGTCCCAGCTATGATCACCTCCCACCCCAACACCACCATCGCCATCAAGGGCCAGGCTAAAGAGCTGAATTGCACAGCTCGTGGTGAGCGCCCCATTATAATTCGTTGGGAGAAAGGGGACACCGTGATCGATCCTGACCGAAACGTCCGATATGCCATTGCTACGAAGGATAATAGTGACGAGGTCATCTCGACCCTCAAAGTAAGAAGCACGGCTGCCATGCTGGGGGTGGGGATGGGGGGTGTGGGTGGGCAGGGCTGCAGCTGGGCCCTTAACATGCTGGGGTTTGTGGGCCTTTTGTGGCAGGGGAGAGCATAGCCAGCCTGGGATTTGGAGCACCCATGTGTGCAGCAGGGGTTGCAGCTTTCCTTTGGTGCTGAAATCTCCAACTTGCTGCCTTGTCCAGAGATCTTTCAGGGAATGGCATTGAGATTTGAACTGATGTTGTTTTCTCCACAGCTCAAGCCCGCTGAACGAGGAGACTCTGTTTTTTTTTCCTGCCATGCGATCAACTCCTATGGTGAAGACCGAGGACTTATTCAACTTACTGTACAAGGTATTGGCCTTTGTTGGGTGTGTATGCACGTAGCCAATGGTGCCTTTGGTGTGTAGCTTCCGCTGGATTAATCCCCAGTTTATGACAAGGGAGCTTTGAGGGTGGCAGAACACCGACCACATTTTAGCTGCTATTAGCAATAAAAACTTAAGGAAGTCAGCTCATTTTCTATTTTTTCACGGACAATTTCCTGAGAAAAGCATGACATGAACATGGATTTAAAATAATTAAAATATTATGTCTGATTCCCTGTTGAGATCTTTTAAGCTAAATTTTAGCCCTCTATCTGCTCCTAGATGTTCTCAAGGAATTCAAATGCAAAGTGGAGATGGAAGGGTGCTTCCTTTTCCACCCCGCCACCCCCAAACAATGCCCAGATTTCGGAAGATGGGGAGCTGCTGGTCTCCCATCATTTCTGAGCAGGTTCTGCATTGTGTCTAGGGAGAACTAGCAGGGACTTCTGAGGCAAGGCAAATTTCCCTGGTTGCACTCAGCTGCCATGGAAATGGAATTCAGTGACCCACACCTGGCTCTTTGGAGCTACACTTAGGAATGGTCCCAGTCATTCCTTGTCCACCATCCGGCATGCAGGGGACCTTCCAAAATGATATTCTCTCCCTCTCAGCTTTTACATTTTGTGCAATTGGGTGGAAATGCAATTTCAGTTTATTCACTCTGATATTTTGTTCAATATCTAACCTTTTTTTGACCTGCATTTTCAAGAAAACCTACTGAATGTGGAAGTCCTTCTTGGGACTTCTACCTTTCTTATTAATTTTTCCAACTGTTGCATTTTCTGGGTTGGAGGCTGGTGGTCTGATGTATGCTTGTATGCTGTGCATGGGGGGGAGGAGGGTGGCATTTCCTATTTTTTACTGCTGCCCCCCTGTCCCTCCCCAGAGCCACCAGACCCTCCAGAACTGGAGATCCGAGAAGTGAAAGCCCGCAGTATGAATTTACGGTGGACTCAGAGGTTTGATGGCAACAGCATCATCACAGGCTTTGATATTGAGTACAAGAATAAGTCTGGTGAGCAGAAATAATGATGTTCTGGGTGGAAACAGGAATTGGAAAACATCTTGCTTAAGATTCATGCATTTTTTTTAAAAAAAGTTATTTATTACTACAGGTTGTCCTCGACTTACAACAATTCATTTAGTGGCCATTCCAAGTTACAACAGCACTGAAAAAAGTGATTTAAGACCGTTTTTCACACTTTTGACCATTGCAGTCATCTGAACAAAATCCAAATGCTTGGCAACTGGCATGTATTTACAACGGTTGCAGTCTCCCGGGGTCACATGATCACTTGTGATCTTCTGACAAGCAAAGTCAATAGAGAAGCCAGATTCATTTAACAACCATGTTACTAACTTAACAACTGCAATGATTCACTTAACAACTCTGGCAAGGAAGGTTGTAAAATGAGGCAAAACTCACTTAATAAATGTTTCACTTAGCAATAGAATTCTGAGCTCAATTGTGGTCATAAGTTGAGGACTACCTGTTCTGAGAAAATGGGAGAAATTCAACTTGAATAGAAGGTTGGCTTGGATGATCTCAAATGATGCTGCAAAACGCAGTGCCAGGAAAAAAGGGGTTTCGGGGCAAGAAGTTGTGCTCCAGCATTGCAGGTCCTTGTAGATGCATTGAGGACCCCATGTCAAGTATGTTTGGTCAGCTTGTTGTGAATCCATCTGCTGGTGATGCTGTCTATCCCACATTTTTGTTGTTGTTGTTGTTAAATGCTTTACTGGCCTAAGTAAACTATGTCCATAGCATTTCCCTGATTCACTAATGTAGTCACTTTGTTAAAAAAGGCAATAATTGTCTGGCATAATCTGTTTTTAACAAGCCCCTATTGGCTTCTGGTAATCACTTTGCTCATTTCTAAGTTTTCGTAGATCCACTGCTTGAATATCTTCTTCCAAGATTTTCCCAGGTATTATTGTCAGGCTGATTGGCCTCTAGTTTCCTAGATTCACTTTTTTTTTTCCTTTTTGAAGATTGGAATCACATGAGTTCTTTTCCAGTCCTCTGGCAGTTCCTTGGTTCTCCAGGAGCTTTGAAAGATTTTGCTCAGTGGTTCCGAGATCACTTCTGCCAGTTTCTTCAGAACTTTGGGATGCAATCCATTTGGCCTGGCAATTTGAACTCATCCATATTGCATAAGGGATGTCTTACCATTTTCTTGCCTATTTTGACTTGTATTCCTACTCTGCCGTCTACTGTACTGCTTTTGATAGGTAGGACAGAGGCAAAAACTGATTAGGCAGTTCCATTTTCTCCCTGTTATCCATCACTTCCTTGCCATCTTCTCCCATTAGTGAACTGATCATTTTCTTGACTTTTTTCTTGTTTCTTCCATGTTGAAAAAGGGGGCACGATGGTTCAGTTAGCTGGAAAGTTGATAGTCCGGTTTTGAGACCTGAGTGCCATGCAATGGGGTGAGCTACCGTTCCTGCTCACCTAGCAGTTTGAAAGCATGCAAATGCAAGTAGATAATAAGTACCACTTTGGTGGGAAGGTAACAGAGTTCTGTGCATCTTTGGTGTATAGCCATGCTGGCCACATCACCACGAAAAATATCTTTGGACAACCCTGGCTTCCCCAGCCAAGAAATAGATGAGCACCATGTCCTAGAGTCAGACACGACTGGACAGGGAAACCTATACCTTTACAAGTTAAAAAAATCTATTTTATTATTTATTTATCATTCTTTGCACAGTCAGCCAGATGTTCAGACTGGATTTGGCATTTTTATCCACCTATCCGGTCCTTCGCAAGGATCTGGGATAGGCCAAAGTGGATGTTTGATGGTGTTACAGATATCATTGCAGGATGTCAGCTGTTCTGAGTAAATTATGATGAATTTGTTAATGCTCATGGTGTTCAAGTTGTTTTGGGATTGCACCCAAGGCCTATTGATACCAACTTTGCTTTTGCCACAGTTATTCCATTTCTATTTGCAGGCCTTCATATTTCGTTAGCTTCCCATTTCTTTATTCTGCTATCTCCAGGTGCTGTCACATCCACTATCCAGATGGTTTTTGTCCTTCTTATGGACAATTGTTAAGTCAGGCATGTTGTGTGTCAGATGCCTGTCTGTTTAAATTCTAAAGTTCCAGAGCACTTTAGTTTCTTCATTTTCTATTACTTTATTTTATCATCCCACCAGTTCTTGTTTGCAGGCATAGGGCATTACTTGCAAATCTTCCAATGCACCAGTGTTGGTATTTTGTCATGCCATTGTTTGTAGTCAATCTGTGCAATCTTCTGGCAGCAACTAACCAGGTGGTCCATTGTTTCTTCAGCTTCTTTGCAGAGGCAGCACTTTCTACCTGTTGCTATGTTCTCAATTCTGGCTGTGCATGCATTTGTTCTTAAGGCTTGTGCAGCCAGAATTAGCCCCTCTTTCTTCAACTTCCTTGTTCTTAGCCATTGCCATGTCTTATTGTTGCCTGTTTTGCCTACTATTTTTTTAATGAAGCGGCCACACGATGCTTTGTCTTTCCATGCTTCTTTTCTATTCTTCCATTTGGTCTTTCTTGCAGGCCAGTCTGGTCTCTTCAGTACTACTTGGTAAGCCTTCCTGATATACTCGTTTCACTGCATCTTCTTCACTGTCCTTCAGAGATTCTTCCAGTGCCCTTTTTTCTTCTTCAACTGTTTGGTGTACTTGCAACATTCCATGCTCACTTATTTTCCTTGGTAAGTAAAGTCTGTCAACACCTAATGTGTGAACAAAGGGCATGATTCATTGCCATTATTTTTCTGGCCTTTCTATCCAGGGCCTTTGGTTCTGCTTGAGTCCAGTCTACTATTCCAGCTGTGTATCTAATGACAGGAATTACCTAGATGTTAATTGCCGTGATAGTATTTCCTCCACTGAGTTTGGACTTTACGATCTTCTTTACTCTAATGGTGTTATTTATGTTTAACCTTCTTCTTTATTTCAATGTGGTTGATGTTGTGAGCTTGAAGGATGCCCAGGTATTTGTAGTCTTCATCCAAATTCTTGATTTACTTTCATAGGGCCTTATAGATTCCTTCAGTTTTCACTATTTTTCACCATTTGATGGTAAGCATGGTACATTTGTCCATTCCAAATTCCATTGCAGTTTCGTGGTTGAATATATGGACAGTGCTGAGCAGGGATTCTATTTCAGGTGGTGTTTTTCCTTACAGCTTCAGCTCATCCACGTAAAAGAGGTGGAAGAGCCTGGTAGAGGTTTTTGATGTTTGATAGCCATGACTATTTGTTATTTATTTATAAATACATTTATTATTCATTGGTTGATATTATTTAACTTTTCAGCGCAACTACTTTGGCTGACTTGTTACTCTATCTTAACCTCCAGCCTCTGAGGAGCATATAATTTTAGAGATGCGAGCAGAAAGCTCAAAAGTAAAGCTTCTTGACATCCTTCCCCATCTTCCCAATTATTTGTGGTTTCAAAGAATTTATGACACGCAACTGTGTTTGAAACTCTGGATCAACAAATAATCCCTCAGCCGTTCTGTTTATTTCCAGATTCCTGGGATTTTAAGCAATCTACCCGGAACATCTCTCCCTCCATTAACCAGGCCAATATTGTGGATCTTCACCCGGCCTCTGTATATAGCATCCGCATGTTTTCATTCAACAAGATTGGCCGCAGTGAGCCAAGCAAGGACCTGACCATCAGCACGGAGGAAGCAGGTGCCCATCTGCCTCAGGGCTGTATCCACAAGATAATTTATGAAACAAATTGGGTGATGGACAAAGTGTGAGAAAGAGGAAGTCATGAAGGTTCAGAACACATAATTGATGTCTGTGCTTAAGACCCATATCTTCTTTACCCCCCACCCTTTTTCTGCCCAAGAGTCTGTTGTCCTCACTTAAAAGTCTTGGCTCCATAGACAAGATGTGTGTGTGTGTGTGTGTGTGTGTGTGTGTGTGTATGTGGAATGCTTAAGCCTCTATGGCAACAATGTGTGTGTGAGTGCACATGTCCTTGTCAGATTGGCAGAAGTCCTTGTTCCTTGGGGCAAAAGCCATTTGCTTGTTTTCTTGGGTTGGTCCTGTCAGGAAGCTCCCTTCATGAGCTGAGTGGTGGGCCAACTGGGCTAATCTGTTCTTCAGAAAGAACTGGACATGGCTTCCTTTAAAAGTTTGCCTAGTATGTTGCACAATGAAAACATTGGTTTAGTGGAATTTATCTGATGAAATGCCTCGTATCAAAATAAACAGGTCTGTCTTCTAAAATGCCACAGAATAATTATTTTTCAGTATAATTTATAGCATTCTCTGAGGTTCATCCTTTAAACTGAAGAACTTTGTTGGTTTTCCAGTTGCTCTGTTGATTGCTGTCTTCACTACTGGCCTTTCTCTCCCCACTCTACTCCCTTCCCAGTAAGCTAAAGCAACTGCTGCCACCTCTGAAGTTTGTGGAACAGATCCTAAATCCATTCCACTAGGCCTGGTTCCCTTGGCATTTCAGAGGCATGAGCCATGGGCATGCAAAGCCACTGTCAGAAACGCATCACATTCAGGCGCTTCTTTTTGCTACCTTTCAAGAACTTGGAACAAAGAAAGAAATTGTCTGTCCAATGTGTAATGTGACTTCCACTCTTTCAGCTCCTGATGGTCCCCCGCTGGATGTCACCTTGCAGCCAATGACATCCCAAAGCATCCAGGTCACCTGGAAGGCAAGTATGCGTGTTCCATGCTTGAATGAGGGCTGGGATCAGTGGTGCTTCTTATTTATTTGAACTACGAAAATAACAGCTCATGACCAGACATGGTCCGTTGGCTGATGTGGTGCAGAAGGTGCTCTTGTCCTTTTCCCAGGAAACATGTTTGTGAAGGCTGGCCCTGGCCCTGCTCCTGTTTTGGAGCTCTGGGCTTTCACACCCGAGGCAATCAGAAAGGAATGAAATAGTGATGCAGCCCAGAGGGGGGCAATGTGCGGGAGACCCTGTGGCTCTAATATTTAGCCCACCAGCTTTTGCTGCTGGCTTGTCATGTGCCAAAGTTCGTGGGGGTCACTATAGAGCCTCTGTTTCAGTTCTGCTGAACTGAAGAGCACTTACAAGAAGGCATTTGACTCCTTGGCACGTGATTGGATAATCAAATGCCTGGAAATAATAACAGTAGAAACATCAGAAGCTTTGTGCAAAGATCAACGGCACAATGAAAGACATGGTTGCTGGTCAATTATGATAGACTGGGAGAAGTTAATATCAAGAGAGGAGTCTTTCAAGGAGACTCACTATCACCAATATTATTTGTCATTGCACTGATTCCTCTTTGAACAATACTGAACAAATTAGGCCATGGCTATCAAACATCAAAAACCTCTACCAGGCTCTTCCACCTCTTTTACGTGGATGAGCTGAAGCTGTAAGGAAAACCATCACCTGAAATAGAATCCCTGCTCAGCACTGTCCAAATATACAACCATGAAACTGCAATGGAATTTGGAATGGACAAATGTACCATGCTTACCATCAAATGGGGAAACATAATGAAAGCTGAAGGAATCCATAAGGCCCTATGAAAGTAAAATCAAGAATCTGGATGAAGACTACAAATACCTGGGCATCCTTCAAGCTCACAACATCAACCACATTGAAGTAAAGAAGAAGGTTAAACATAAATAACACCATTAGAGTGAAGAAGATCTTAAAGTCCAAACTCAGTGGAGGAAATACTATCACGGCAATTAACATCTAGGTAATTCCTGTCATTAGATACACAGCTGGAATAGTAGACTGGACTTAAGCAGAACCAAAGGCCCTGGATAGAAAGGCCAGAAAAATAATGGCAATGAATCATGCCCTTTGTTCACACATTAGGTGTTGACAGACTTTACTTACCAAGGAAAATAAGTGAGCATGGAATGTTGCAAGTACACCAAACAGCTGAAGAAGAAAAAAGGGCACTGGAAGAATCTTTGAAGGACAGTGAAGAAGATGCAGTGAAACAGGAAGATGCAGTATATCAGGAAGGCTTACCAAGTAGTACTGAAGAGACCAGACTGGCCTGCAAGAAAGACCAAATGAAGAATAGAAAAGAGACAATGCAAATATTACATGGCCACTACTTTAAAAAATTAGCGGGCAAAGCATGTAATAATAAGACAATGGCTTATTACTGGCAATGGCTAAGAACAGGAAAGTTGAAGAAAGAGTCAAAGGAGATAATTCTGGCTGTTCAAGACTAAGCCTTAAGAACAAATGCATGCACAGCCAGAATTGAGAAGACAGCAACAGATTGCCTCTGCAAAGAAGCCGAAGAAACTGGACCACCTAGTTAGCTGCTGCAAAAAGATCATGCAGACCGAGTGCAAACAACGGCATGGCACAGTATCAATATTACAAGATCTGCAAGAAATGCCATTTGTCTGCAAGCAAGAACTGGTTGGATCACGAAATAGAAAAAGTAATAAAACGTAAAAATAGTGATCTGGGACTTTAGAATTCAAACAGACAAGCATCTGCTATAAAACAATCCAAACTTTACAATTGTTGATAAGAAGACAAAAAAGTTTGGATAGAGGACATGGCGGTATCTAGACACAGCAGAAGAGAAGAGAAAGAACTGGAGAAAAATCACAAAACATAAAGACCTGCAAATACAAGTAAAAAAACTGGTAAAAGAAAGCAAAGCACCAATATATGTTTTAGGTGTAATCCCAAAATATCCGGAGCGCCACTTGAACACCACTGGCATTGACAAAATCCCCATCAGTCAATTGCAAAGGCAGCTTCCCTAACCCTAACATTTAACACAGGGGTCCCCAGCCCCAGGCTGTGGCCCACTACTGGGCCTTCAGCCATTTGGAATCGGGCTGCGGAAGTGATGGGTGAGCATGCATGTGCACATCCCCACTTGTGTGAGCAACAGGTAAGTACGTGCGTGCATGGTCCATTGGTGTGAGAGGTGTGTGTATGTGCCTGCTGTGCATACAAATGGAACTGTGTGCGCACGTTTGCCCATGGCTTGCATGGAACCATTCCCTCTCCCCCCCCCCCCACTGCTGGTCCACAAAGCCAGAAACGTTGGGGAACTCTGCTTTAACACCCTCAAACAACATCTGCCTACCCCAGGTTCTTGGGAGGACTTGATGGATAAAAATGCTAAATCCAATCTAAACATCTGACTGACTATGTGATCCACCATAATAATAATTCATTAAATTTATATGCCACCTGACTCTCAGTGCCCAACTCCCAGTGACTCTTTTTGAAAATAGATTTAAAAAAAAAAAATATTTTTTTTTTTTAAAATACTGAGGAGAGAACTTTATTTGCAGAAAGTCCTTCATTTGAACGACTGGGTTAAATATCTGAGACAGGGGCTTCCTTCTTGGCCTGCAAGGAACTCGCACACTATCTTAAGAGGAAGGTAAAAACAAGAGTGCTCTTAGCTCGTACTGAAACAAGCTGGCCTTCTTGATGGAGATCTTCATCTCGGAGCCCTTCCTTCCCAAGATGCTGGCAGAGTGCTGGAGAGGTCTTCCACCTGCCCACTTTTTCTGTTGTGTCCTTTTTTTTGGATCTGTACCAATAGGAAGACCAACTCTTCTGCCTTTCTCTATTGCCGGCTGGGATCCTGTCATCCAGAGCATGTGAATGTAAGGAGGGCAGGCTACATTGAAGGCCTGGTAGACTCTTGGGCCATTTGAACATGCCTGCGTATCCGTCAGTTGAAACTGGGGTGGGAATATAGACAGTTAACATTTAGGTGGTTGGGTAGGGGAATTACCCCCCTCTCTCACCCTGAACTTGCCTGCCAAGCTCTGACTTTTCCCTGAACTCTCTTCTCTATTTTTACTCCTCTTCTTTAAACGCCCATCTCCATCTCATAGGCCCCAAAGAAAGAACTCCAGAATGGGGTTATCCGAGGCTACCAGATTGGCTATCGGGAGAACAGCCCAGGAAGCAGTGGGCAATATAGCATTGTGGAGATGAAGGCCACGGGGGACAGTGAAGTCTATACCCTTGACAACCTGAAGAAATTTGCCCAGTATGGTGTGGTGGTGCAGGCCTTTAACCGGGCAGGCACCGGCCCCTCGTCCAGTGAAATCAATGCCACCACGCTGGAGGATGGTAAGTCTTCGCAATTTCTTGGCTGTTCAGCAGCTCTTGCATTTTATTTCAGTCCAGCCAGGCTTTCCTGCAAGATGGTACCCCTCCACCCAAAGCTGCTACTATCTTCCCAAAGGCAGCCCTTTTTCTGTTTTCCATACATAAGCTGACTTGTTTGTTTCATCATCAGAGGCAAAGGTAATTGTTAGGAGAAGCATGTGGGCTCCCCAGTTGGGTTTTATTGTGCTCTGGGCATTTTTGGGTTCTGGGTGCCTGCAAATACTGTAGGTGGCAATTTCTCTGTGGGAGCTGAAATAAATGATAGTCACCATTCTGTAGTGGTCACCATTAGGACAAGTGTGTGAGTGGGAGAGAGCAAGCTTTCCCTTCCCTTTTCAAGACTGGCACAAGATAAAATTCCTGACCTGGGATGCCTCGTCCCTCTCCCCAGTGTTAGTGTGACATCTGGAGGTGAAAGGGCCTGCACAGGCTGCCAGTCTGATTTTGCTGATTACAGGTGCCCTGTGCTCCTCCTTACCCCAAGGGCATCCTGGGCCATGAATGCCACTCTGATGAGTGCCTGAAGTGTGCCATCCTTCAGCATCCCAGTCTGGACTGGCGAGGGTAACTTGAGTCTCTCCGGGGCTCCCTCGTGCAGCTGCCACCCCGTCTCCAGAGCTCTCCACCAATAATTCCTTGTGCAGAATGCAACAGGTGGCCTTGCCAAGGAGCAGCCCTGTTGTGTGTGCAACAGCCCTGTTTCCTCTGCGGATTTTTCACAGGTTTTCATAAGGGAGAGATCAGCACTTGGAAAACAAAATAAAAGTTTCTTCCTTATTGGTTCAGCAGTTTTTCATACTTAATTAAGGTCCTCATTAGCCTGTCAAAGCAGGATCATTTCTTGCCTAGATTAGCACTCCTCCTGGGGTATTCCAGGGCCCCTGTTTTAGCAATAGTGTTATTTCCCATAATTATATTACCTTCATTTTCTTCAAATGGACTCTCTATTAGTTTATAACACCAGCCCCTAATTACACCATGCATTCAGCTTTACACGTAAATAAACTGAAACAATCATCCTTTTCCGAGTGGATCATTAGGATGATATATCGTCATTTAAATGCTCATAAAAATTAGAGATCTCTCTTTGGGGGCAGCGGGCTCTCATTACCTCTACCCCAATCACTCGCTAAGTCTTTCCTTCTTCAAGCAACTGCACAGCCTTGTGGGTCTAGTGGAAAATGCCACGGCAGAAACCTCATCCTGGGACCCTGGGGAGCATGGATGGACTGGCAAATTAATCTGCCCACCTGTTTGAAGGAACAGCCAAGGTGCTGTGGCAACCAGGGGCATCCCTTTTAATGCATTTTCCTGTTCAGTTCCTAGCCAGCCCCCTGAAAATGTGAGGGCGTTGTCCATCACCTCCGATGTGGCCGTCATCTCATGGTCTGAACCCCCTCGGAGCACTCTCAATGGCATCTTGAAGGGCTACCGTGTCATCTTCTGGTCTCTCTACATGGATGGTGGTGAGTTGGGAGCAATGTGCTCATTGCCTCATTTATTTCATTTTCACTAATTGAATTTAGTGTAGCATCATATCTAGAGGGCAGAAGGCTGTTTTTCCTCCACCAACACATCAGATCTTCAGATGGTTCATGTCAGAAATGATGTTCTTCCTACCTTCCAACTGGATACTGGAGGCCAAGCTGGTGCTGCCTGTCACTCAGCGGCTCTCACATCACTGCAGGATAAGGGAATTCAACTCCACTCTCCTTTGGGAACCTCTTGCAATTGTTTGCCTTCTTCTAGTAGCTGGCTCTTGCTGTGTTTGGCACAATGGCCCCAGTGCACTTTCTCAGGAATTCCTGGAGATTGCAATGCTCCCTGAACCTTTCTCCCGCTCAGTGCAAGCAAATAACAGAAGCAGTCACTTGGACTGTGACAGAGAGCAAATTCCCTTTCTGAGCCCCACAGCCTCCCTCAGTTGAGTTTCTGGCAAGTGAATCAGGCTCTGGGCAGGAGGTCCTGGGGTGTGTGGGAGGGTCTAAGTGGCCAGTGGTTCTCAATATAGGCCACAGGGGTCCCTCAGGCCATACCATATTATTATGGAGGTACAGTAACTTTCTGAGGTGGCCTCATCCTCACATAAATATTGAAATTTATTACTGTTTTACCTGATATGATATAGATTAGAGTAATAAACAGTACAGGTAGTAAATTACCTTTTGTTTCCAGAGAACAGTGACTGTGAGGTAGGTGTGTGTGTGTGTGTGTGTGTGTGTGTCTGTGTCATACAGGTAAACGAGGCTCACAAGGGGGCCCAAAAACTTTAGAGCAGCTTCTTCTTTCTTTGCTCCAACATGTAATGCAGACTTACTACTTTTGGGGATTCTATGGGCTGGATTATTAGGGGGCCTTTTAGGCTGTAGCAACAATTCTTTGCCTGTGTGCGTGAGAGCCCACGGGAGTGAGTGTGTGCTTCCTTCCACAGAATGTGGCTGGCCCTTGAAAGGCTTCCTCCACTGTTTTCGGGGACCTTCCCGTGCTGAACCTTGTGTCCTGGGGGGTGGAGGTGGGGGGAAGCAAGCTGAAGATGGCAGGGCGGCATCTCTATGACAGGGGTTGCAGGGACACTGCTGCTGAGCTGGGTTCTGGCTTTGTCCATGTGCTGGATAGACAGTGGCTGCTCTGGCCCATTTTTGGGCCTTGGGGCAGCCGCCAGCCAGATCCCCAGGCTGCTTTCTCCATACCTGTCCTGGAGACTTGCTGGGCAAATCGAGCCACGGCAGGCTGAGTCAGGAGGCTGCGGAGGGTAGTGGGAGCCTTGCCTGCCTCTGCACGGGGTGTTCTTGCTTCCTGAACAGAATGGGGGGAGATGCAGAATGTCACCACCACTCGGGAGCGAGCAGAGCTGCGCGGCATGGAGAAGTTCACCAACTACAGCGTGCAAGTCCTGGCCTACACCCAGGCAGGGGATGGGGTCCGCAGCAACGTCCTCCACATCCAGACCAAGGAAGACAGTGAGTGCCTATGAAGCAGGGTGGAGTGAGAGTGGGGGCATCCGTTCCTTGCCTGTGCTCTCCCACAGCATCTGTATGGGGTGGGGGATCTGTCCTCTTTGGAGTGTGGATGATTCTGCTTTGCTATGGCTCCATGGGGCCCACTCTGGGGGGATTGGGACTTTGCTCTTCCTCTTTTTCTCCCTCCCTCTGGAGTTGGGGAAACAAGAGTTTTTCACCCCACGTAACCCAGTTATGTGGCCTGGTCTACCATCTCAGGGCAGCCCAAATCGCTGCAGTTCCTGGGCCTGGACCTCTGGTCTCTCTCCTGGGAGGAGACAGAGTGTCTTTTGGACCACAGGACAGAGTCAGGGGCTGCAGGGTGTTAGAGGCCCTCGAGAAGCCAGAGGGCCAGAAAGCTTGGAAGGAGGAGGCAGTACAGAGACCTACAGAGTCCATACGGGGAAAGCAACCCATTGAAGGATCAGAAAAGGCCCTCTGGAGCACATGCTGACTTTGGCCAGCCTGCCTTTTGGGCCCATCCCCGGGCACGAAAGGGGCGCTTCACCTGGGTTGCACTCTAGCGCTTCAGGGGAGGGGAAGTGTAGAGGTCAGATAAGTGCAGCCAGAAGGAACTGGGGTTTCTTTCTAGCTATGACATGATTTGAACGGTGGGCTGGATTGGCACTGGGGACACTCAGGTAAAGCCCACCTGGACAGCAGCATTTCCAGGTGTGGGCTGGCCAGCTGATCCCTTCCAATAGCCTTCCACATGTGACAAGAGAGCGTTTTGCTGGAGCCCCATTTCCTTGAATCCTTGCTCTGCTTCAGAGGTGGGTTTCAGCAGGTTCTGACCAGTTCTGGAGAACCGGTAGTGGAACTTTTCAGCAGTTCGGAGAACCGGTAGTAAAAATTCTGACTGGTCCCGCCCCCATCTATTCTCTGCCTTCAGAGTCCCAGCTGATTGGAAGGAAATGGGGATTTTGCAGTAACTTTCCCCTGGAGTGGGGTGGGAATGGAGATTTTATAGTATCTTTCCCCTGCCACGCCCACCAAGCCACGCCCACCAAGCCACACCCACAGAACCAGTAGTAAAAATTTTTGAAACCTACCACTGCTCTGCTTGTCTCGGTTGGACAAGAATCTGCTGGAGACAGAATCCTTGTCCAGCTGGGCTGAGAGTAGGCTGCTGCCAGGACATTCCCTCTAATGGCAGAAGCTGCTGTAAAGGGAGAGACTGTTGTCCTGCCAATGAGACCTTTGCTGGTTGGCACAACTCGGGTATAAAAGAAGAGCGCTGTCCCCCCCTCCGGCAGGGTTCTGCCATGAGTTGTGCTCCTTCGCTCCTGCGACGGCATGGCTGCAGTGCGGCCTACCTAGAGAGGCCAGGGCTGCAGGGAGGCAGGGGTGGGTTCTACTTACCTTTACTACCGGTTCGCAACAGGGCTGCACACGCACGCTCACTTTGCTCGCTCACTCTTCTGCACATGCACAGAACCATTTTGATGGCGTCGGGGTCAGTGGGCGGAGCCTCCCGCTGGTTTTTCTCCCGGTTCTATAGAACCGGTGCGAACCGGGGGCAATCTACCACTGGAGGGAGGCCTTGAGAATCATGCCTCTTCTTTCCTCTTGCAGTTCCTGGTCCTCCTGCCGGGATCAAAGCGGTGCCTTCCTCTGCCAGCAGCGTCGTGGTGTCTTGGCTGCCACCTTCAAAACCTAATGGAGTTATCCGGAAGTATACCATTTTCTGCTCCAGCCCAGGCTCTGGCCAGCCGGTGAGCAGCTGTGATGGGGTTTCTGGGAGAGTGGGCATGCTGTAGTTGCCTGGCCACTGAAACAGCGGGTGCCAAGCACTGTCGGTCCCCTGGGCTGGCCTTGGGCATCTTTGCTCTGGGGATCCTCAGCCCGGGTTGTAATCAGGAACTGCCAGAAGCAGCCCTCAATTTGGTGGATCATCTCAGGCTATTTTGGACACCAGGATGGGGTAGGAAAGAACAATATGATAATGGGTCAAACCTTTCTCTCATTGGGTTTTCTCTCCCTCCCTCCCCCCTCCTGCTATTGTTTCTCTTTTACCATATCCCATAGCTTATAGGCTGACAAATGTATCACTGCTTATTTTACAAAGCAGAAATAGATTTAAATGGCCAGCATTAATTTGTTAATTCAACTTAAATCCTGCCTAGTGGCTAACCCCAATAATGCACAAATCTATATTTAAAGCACAAGGCATTTAGCAACACACCAGTAAAAGTCAAGGATAAATGGCATTCATTAATGCCATTTAATGTAAGAGTTAAAACTTTGTCAAAATCACCTACTTGAGATACTCCTTTTCCAGTGGGGAGGGGGAAGCATCAAGTGCTGACTTCACCTGCTGCAGCGGGCAGGCCCTTCCCTGATGGAGAAAATCCCATCCCTCAGGTCAGTCCGAGCAGGAGGGTGCTGAAAGGCTCTGGAGAGAAAAAAGTTCTTCCCTTCCTGCGCCACAGGGTGGCTGCCCTTTGGTCTAGACTGGCCATACACATCTCTTACTTTGACAGCTGCAGGAGGTAGGATCAGTTAGGATGGCCTGTCCTAGGCCAGTATGGATCTTGTTGATTTTCAAGCCTGCTTTGCAAATTTCCCAGTGAATTGGCAGACAATTTGACCTCCTGCTTAATTGAAGCATGATTACTTCCATGTCCTTATTGCAACAGCAGTCAGTTAAGGTTATCTCAACTGGGTTGGGTTGGAAGAAGTACCTTCAAGCCACGATGACCTGTTTTGGTTAGTCACATTGCAGATAAAGTCACTCATAGCTTCTTGAGCTGGGCAATGACCAATGAGATGCAGAAATCCGTGCCTTGCAAAATCCTGTGGGATTCATTTGAACTATGAACCCCAAGAAAGTTGACAGGGTTTTCTGTGGGATGGACTCTGTCACATGTAGGCTAGCTCCTTGTCTCTCCTGGCTTTTCAGAGTTGCCAGGAGCAGATGATATGAGGAACTGGACGACAAATGCCTTTTTGAAAGTGGGAATGGTATTGCCATGAAATGAGCATCTGCTTCCATCTCAAACTTGCCCTTCTTTGGGAAGATTATAGTGAAGGTGTTGGGACCCTGGGATGAAGTGGCTATGGATTCTAATTGAGCTTGGGATGCTCCATATAAAAGGGCTGTGAAGATGGCCTTCTCCTGTAGAGATTTCAAGGCAGCTGTCCTGATAACACCGGTTTCAAGTTTGATTTATTGCAATATGAGAGCTGACATATGATGGCTGTGACCCATCTTGTAATAAACAAGCAAGCAAGCAAGCAAGCAAACAAACAAACAAACAAACAAACAAACAAACAAATAAATAAATAAATAAATAAATAAATAAATAAATAAATAACAGAAGTATCATCTACAGAACAGGCTGCTGCCCCTCTGGTCATTTGCTACTTGTGGTCCATGCAGAACACGGACTCCTTTATTCCATCTACTGCAGTTGCACCAGTGGCAGCAGCAACATGGAAATGGATGCAGCCCAGATCTTAGTTGGCCCCCAAAGCTTCCTGGGAACATTCAGGCTCTGTTAGGTTGCGAAGGAGGGCGGGGACAACATTTGCTTATCAAGATCGCTTTCTGCAGTTCATTTTAACATCTGAGGCCTTCGTTTCCAGGGCAACATAATCTTTTCATCAAAGCAACTGGTGAAGCTGCTGGGATCTGATATTGTTTCCTTGGCATCTTGTCAAGGCTGCCATTTGGCATAAAATTATGCATGCAATGTAATATTTATGCTTGCATATTTAAACACTGGTTAGATTTAAGTATTCTGCTGTGGATCTATCAGTCCATGTTCCAAGCATGCCAAACCAAAACTGTTTGGGCGCAGGGGTGAGGTATTTGTCTGCCAGTCAGGCTTGGCATTGGCCTTGATGGAGCTTCCGAGGCAGCTGCATGTGCCCATGAGTGGCAGCCTAGAATCTGGAATGCAAGACTTCCCCAGGGAGGAGGAGGAGGAGGAGGAGGAGGAGGAGGAGGAGGAGGAGGAGGAGGAGGAGGAGGAGGAGGAGGAGGAGGAGGAGGAGGAGGAGGAGAGAGCCTGCTTTCCTCCTGACCCCAGAGAGGAGCCCAGATGCTGAGGACCTGAGAGCTTTGGGGTGGCTGGCCGGCCTGCTTGCCTGGTTCCACAGAGATGTGCCTCAGGCCACAGTTTAAAAGTGGTCCAGCCAGGCAGCTTGGATGCTCCATCAACCCAACAATCGGTGGAAGTCCCAGCAGCCTGAAGCCTTCCTTGAACAGGCATTTCCTCTGCTTGCCCCAGATCCATCTTGCAGGAGTCAGAAGCAATGCATGCCGGGAGTTGTGAGTTGTATAATAGGACGACAAACACACAAGTAGGCACCATCTGCTAGCTCTAGGGCAATAATGTAAGCCTTGTGTTCTGATGGCCCAAGAGACAGGGTGAGGTCCAGCCTCGGAGCTGAGGTCTGAGATATTTCCCCCTTTAGCTTCTTAAACGGCAGAGATTGGGGCTTTATAAAAGAGCCCAAGTTAGAGGTGAAAAGTGAAGTTGCTCCTATTTTTTGCTTAAAACAGAAACAGGAATCCAAAAGTGTGTAGCTTGAAGAAATGGAGAGCAAATAATAAACTTGGTCCATTGGAGGAAGAAAAACCTATCTGCACAAATGTATGAGCTCTTGTAGAAGTTGAGGAAAGCGCTTAGGGAAAAGCCTTTCTCCTAAGACCAGAAAGCAGGGGAGTTGCTGAGATTTGGACAGACCAAGAAGAAAGTGAGGGCCCTAAGCCTGAGATAGGCAAATTTAGCAATGGCTCAGGGGTTGCTAATGCTGCCTCCAGGGATACAGGCCTGTGGGGAGCAGCTCTTCGGGTAGGTGGGCTCCCGAGAGGCCTCCGCTGGGCAAGCAGGAAAGCAGTCTGATCCAGCTGCAGGCCTGTTCTCCTTCGGTTCTTCTGCAGGCTCCCAGCGAGTATGAAACAAGCCCGGAGCAGCTGTTCTATCGCATCGCACACCTGAACCGCGGGCAACAGTACCTGCTCTGGGTTGCTGCTGTCACTTCCGCAGGGCGGGGCAACATGAGCGAGAAAGTCACCATTGAGCCTGCTGGAAAAGGTTTGCAAGCGGAACAGGGAGCGCCTGGCAGCTCGGCTGCCGTGGACCCCCCACCATGTCACCCTCCCCTTCTTTTGCAGCTCCAGCCAAGATCATCTCATTTGGGGGCACAGTTACGACCCCGTGGATGAAAGATGTGCGACTGCCATGCAGTTCAGTGGGGGATCCTCTCCCAGCTGTGAAGTGGACTAAAGACAGGTTTTTTTTTAACCAAAGGGGAGGGGGGGCTTGGAAGGTCTCTGGCCAGACTCTGCCTTTCTCATGTTCAGGTCTTCTTTTGCAGTGATGATTCAGCTATTCCAGTCATTTTGGATGGTCATCGCCAGATCCAGTCCAATGGCACCCTGATTCTGCGCTCTGTGAAAGCAGAGGACTCAGGCTATTACACTTGTACTGCCACAAATACCTGGGGATTCGATACCATCATTGTCAACTTGCTGGTGCAAGGTGAACCATTAGAAGGAATCCCCCCGCCCCCCAGGAGGGAGCTTTGTCTTTAGGACAGGGAAGCTGGACAGCTCATAGCCCAAAAGACTTCCTAACTTCCCTGCCCCGGAGTGCCGGGTGAGAAGGAAGCTGACCCAAATGCCTTTCCCTTTCAGTCCCTCCAGACCAGCCCCGGCTGATGGTGTCCAAGACTTCAGCTTCATCTATCACCTTGGCCTGGATCCCTGGTGACAATGGTGGCAGCTCCATCCGAGGCAAGTTGCAGGGAGGGTTGCTGTGCTTGCTGGATAGATGGAGGAAGCTTGACTGTTCCTGGATGTCTCCTCAACTTTGTCTCCCCTTCCTTCTCTGGGTTTCGGCCTTGTGCAGGTTGTGCTCTTGGTCTTCTGGGTGCAACTGCCTCATGTTGCTGGGGCCAAAGATTTACCAAGGGAGGCTGATATTGGGTGAAGGCATTCTTTTGACGAGCACTAAATGGCTCCTTGGCTCTGTGAAAGATTCCTCAGAGCTTCATCTGAGGGTTGTTGTTTTTTTGGTGTGTGTTTGTGTAGGGGGGAGGGGGGAGGGAGAGGGAGGGAGGGAGGGAGAGAGAGAAAAGATGGGAAAAGCTCCGAACAGTTCCAACTGCAGCTTATTTAGGAAAGCCAGGGAAGATCAGGCCATTCCTTCTTACCTGTGCTCAGTTTTCTTGTGCCTCCCCAACCAGCTTGTTTAGGGAGGAGGAGGAACATCCTATCCTCCATTTTTATTTCACAACAGGGCTTTAGTTTGTTAGAGTTGAAAGGTAGCAGCTGGTGCAAGATCACCCTGGAATCAGTGAAAATTCCAAGAGGCATTTCCCCGGTCTCAGCCTGATTCCTGGCGTGAAGCTGTGTGTCAGTGCTTCTTTATCCACTTCAATGCCCTCAGGGAAACAATGGCAGCCCCAGAAGGAGGGAGGGAGGGAAGGAAGGGAGTTTTCACATTGCAATTAATTAAACACATGGAAATAATTACAAGGCAGCCTCCCTAGCCAGCAGCATTTGCTCGATGTGTTTCCTTTTAATTGAAACAGCCAGAAGTGCTGCGGTGCAACTGATGGGGGTAGAATCCCCTGCCTGGACTGCTTTATTGTTTGGTTGGGGGCAGTGGGGGAGTATGGCTTCCAAGAGGAGCAAGCTGACGAGCAGCAAGAAAGCCAGAAAAAGGATGGGCACGGAGCAGCATAACTGCAGGAGCCCAAGAGGCTGTTTTCTACTTCATGGCGCATGTGGGGGGAATAGGTGGGAGCACGTCCCCAACTGCCTGAATGGATCCTTACCTCTCTCTCTGGCACAAGCACACAAGCGCAGGACCCACACCTCTCCTTGATGACATGCATAGGTGGGCCCTGAAACAGCTTGCACCTTTTTGTTTGATGGTGCGTTTTGTAACTCTGATTAGCTTTGCTTAAGTGAGCTCTGAATTTGCCTTTTGCAAAGGGAAGATGGCTGTCTAGAAGGCTGGGCATCCAATGGAAGATTTGCCATGTCTTCCTTTGGAGAAGACACCTGGCTCTCCCAGGCGTTGGGGGAGGCTTCAGGGACTTAAGCCTGAGCTGCTGGCATGAACTGGGGGGGCGAGGAGATGGCAGGGGCTCCTGCCGCATGGACTCCCTTCTCTCACTTGCTGCCTTTGCTGCACCCCTGCAGGCTTTGTGCTCCAGTACTCAGTGGATAATAGTGAGGAGTGGAAGGACGTGTTAATTGCTTCCGCAGAGCGCTCCTTCAAGCTGGGCAGCCTGAAATGCGGGACCTGGTACAAGGTGAAGCTGGCAGCCAAGAACAGCGTTGGAGCTGGTCGTATCAGTGAGATCATTGAGGCCAAGACCCACGGCAGAGGTGACTGGGGCCTGGGGAGGCAGCAGCCGGGAGTGTGTAGCTGGGAGGAAGGACGGAAGGAAGGGAGCCTTGCAGAGTGGAAGTTGGGATTTGTCCAGAGGAAGACTGAGAGGCTTTCTTAGAGTTCACTAGGAAGGAAAGACTTCAGAGAGGGAAATTGTGGTTCTTGCACACTTTTAACAAGTGGTGCATAACAATGCCATGCATTCCGATGTTCTCCTGGCTAGAGCTCATCTGAAAAAGGAAAGGCCTCTTGTGGCAGTATTTCACCCTGGCCTCCTAAGGGATTCGTTTTAAACAAGGCAGACAAGTTTATTATAATGGTTTGCAGCCAGCACCAATGGTTTTGAAGATTTGCCAATTTCAGGAATGCCAGAGACAAGTGCATCACCTGAAGCCTAATTGAAATATTACACTCATCGAGTCGATTGCAAGCTTGGTGGTGTTCTTAGCTGGACCATTTAGAATCAAAGCCTTCTTGTAAATCTTCTTGTATTAAGAAGATCTCCTAATGAATGCTCCTTATGGAAGAATCATGAACACTTTTCCCTTTAATTTTTGCCATGAGGTTGTATGTAGAAAAAAAATTGTGTTGCTTTTCCCAAACCAAGTTCAAATTTGTGCACCACAATAGAGTAAAGGAGGTTGTTGCAAATACATATAATAGCAGTATGTTAAAATGTTTGAATATTTCTTGGTTAAAGTATAGAAACTAGAAAGTATAATAGTATGCCACACGTGTCACATGCTTAAAAGTTATGCCTTCACGTTACACATTACTCTGCAGTTCTCTTGTCAGCCTTTTTCACACATGCTTTGCCCCTTCCTTCCTCTCAGGTCAGAGATATGGAGCTGCTTTGGGCCTGGGGGGGGGGGGGAGGAATGACAGTGGGGGAAGGTTTCTAGCCTGGTGCCTTAACTATATAGCAAACTGATTCTCCATGTACATGTGTACAATTATAATATAAACTCAGAAGTCACTGATATCTGACAATTGCAATGTAAGCATTTAAGATTATTTCCCTTGGGGGGAGGATTGAAATTAGAAAAGGCATTTAGATAGGCCCCTCTCTTTCTCTCCCCCCCACCCCCATTTTTCCTTTTTTTCTGGAGATATTTTGAACATTTCTGAACTTCAATTACTAATGATTTAAAATTAATTTTTATATAGCTAGAAACCAACATGGATGTTGTGCAGCCTGCAACTCAACAAATATTAATTCAATCTTTTTTGGCGGGAGGAGAGAAATTAATTAACCCCTTTTTTAGAGTGGGGAGGGAGGTGATCCTTTGTGAGGAAGGGCCTCTGGTGTTCCATTGGGTGTATCTCTGCAGCAGGTCAGCTGCCACTGCACAGCTGGGAAAGGGCAGCTGTCTTGAGGAGCCTGGCCAAAGGGAGCCCCAGCCCAGACTGGCAGATAGCTCGTGGAGAGCACCTTGGGTGCTCTGGGTTTTATAGTGCCTAAATTGATGATGAAAAAGAAACTTAATGTGTACTCTACATTTTATTGATTAGCGGGTTAGGCAGTACACTTTAAGGGAACATAGGTCATTAAAGAAACCCTTGAGGCCACTTTCCAAAACCCGGCAAACTGCTCTATTTCATTCTATTCTATCCTATCAAAACTCACCTTCCTCTTCCTTCTTGTAGAACCATCTTTCAATAAGGACCAACATCTGTTCACCCACATCAACTCCACCCATGCCAGACTGAGTCTGCAAGGCTGGAACAATGGGGGCTGCCCCATTGTAGCAATTGTCCTGGAGTTCCGACCCAAAAGCACCTGGGTTTGGCAGAGTCTGCGGGCTAATTATTCCAGTGAAGTCTTTCTGACTGACCTGCACGAAGCCACTTGGTATGAACTGCGCATGAAAGCATGCAACAGTGCCGGCTGTGGCAATGAAACCCTGCAGTTCGCCACCCTGGACTACGATGGCAGTGAGTATGGATTGGCTGGGGGATGTTAGAAGCCCCAGTTGCCTGTGGGTTGGGCTTTTTCAGGGGGTGCACAGCTTGTGCTTTGACGTGTCTTCTGCACAGGCACCATTCCACCTATTAAGTCTGCGCAAGGGGAAGGAGATGATGTCAAGAAGCTTTTCACCATCGCTTGCCCTGTCATCTTGGCCACACTTGGCGTTGCGTTGCTGTTTGTTGTTCGAAAGAAGCGGAAGGAAAAGCGCCTGAAGCGTTTGCGAGGTGAACGCTTGATTCTTGGGAATCCCTTTACAACAACCAGGAGAGAAACCCCAGGGTCAGATGAGCCCAAGCAGGCGTCACCCTGGCTTTCCCCTCTAGATGATTCGGTCCCTGTAGCTGCCTATGTAGGTGGGTTGGGGGCAGAAAGGTGGATGCTGCAGGATAGGACCCTCGTTAGAGCTGGCAGTATGGATAGTCCTTGACCTACAACCACAGTTGGGACTGGACTGAAATATTCTTGGTTAACATTGCACCCATTAAGTGAGGCTTTCCAGGACCGCGCCTGGTTTTACAGCCTCTTTTGCTGCATTCGTTAGGGAGCATCACATGGTCATGATTTGCAACCTTCCCTGCCAGCTTCCCCACTGACTTTGCTTGTCTGAAGCTGGCTGGGACGGACACCAATGGCAGGACGGGAGGCTGCAACTGTCAGTTGCCAAGCCCCCAAATTGCAGCCGGGTGACAATAGGGATGCTGAGACGGTCGTAAGTGCAAGTACTGGTCATAAGTCACTTTTCCAATGCTGTCATCACTGAAGGAATGCTGACAAATTGAGACTACCTGCACGGGCTGCACTCCTCTTTGTTTCTCTGTGAACTTGGGGCCCCGAGGAAACTATTTCTGGAGTCTCTTTCCTTTAGCCTTAGCTCCCCATAGAGAGGACCCACCCTCCAGGCTAGAGTGCCCACGGTGACCTCTCGGCCTGATTCGAGCTGCACAGGAGCAGCTGCTTCTGCTGCCTCCATTCAGGCGTCTCTGCTCTTTCCCTTGCAGATGCCAAGAGTTTGGCTGAAATGCTCATCAGGTGGGTAACCACATTCAAATCTTGTTGGTTTAGCATTTTGATGCAGGGTGGATACAGATGACCTCAAGTCCCAAATGCTCTCCTCCTTCTTCTCCTTCACAGTAAGAATAATCGTAGCTTTGATACGCCCGTGAAGGGTCCTCCGCAAGGCCCTCGGCTGCACATCGACATCCCCCGGGTTCAGCTGCTCATTGAGGACAAGGAGGGAATCAAGCAGATCGGTGAGCGGCTTCGCTTCACCTACTAGTTCAGGGAACTGGCCTTGTCCTCAGAGCTGCCTCCTTTGCATTTTGCCCTCATCCAATTACTCTCCCTGGGTCTGGGAATGGGATTGCTCCTCTGTCCTAGGTGCACTCCGGGTTCTCCCCTTCCCAGCATCAACTGGATTGAATGGTGTTTTGGGACTCCTGGCAAGCATTTTGGGCATGGCCAATTGCAGGTGCCGGCCTTCCTCTCCACCCCCAATGAGGTTCTAAGTGCATAAAGGGTCACCCTCCAATTCTGTGGTTTTCTCTTGCAGGAGGGGTCGAGGGGGGGGGGCTATCGCTTTATAGCAATCCCAGGATGGGAGGTCATTATCCAAATTTATTTCCCATAGGAGATGACAAAGCAACAGTCCCAGTCTCTGACCCAGAATTCAACCAGACTGTTAATCCGCAGACCTTCTGCACAGGGGTATCGCTACACCACCCAGCACTGATCCAGAATACGGGGCCTTTGATTGATATGTCTGACATCCGCCCTGGCACAAGTAAGCCTTGCAGATAATCCTCCACTCCGGCCCCACAGGAAAAAAAATCAGAGGCCTTTGCCCAAGTAGAGCATACCTCTGAAGGCATGGAGGGAGGGAAGAGATCTCTGGGGGACTCTTGACCCTACTTGTAGCCAAATTCTCCGTCTCTAGGTAAGGTTGGGTTTCTCACAGCAACCAGCTCTGATAAAAGAGGCTTTGAATCATGTGGCTATGTTCATCTATACTGATAGTGCTGGAACAGTGAGGTTGTGAGAACTTGACCATTTATGCCTTTAGCTGCAAAATAAATGCACTGTGGTTTGGCACGTGACCAGACTATAGTCTGCTTTTAGTGATTTCAGGTCTTGCCTCCCCAAAATTTAGAGGGATCGAATGAACACTGGTCTGTCTGGCCCTTCTCTGCCCTCTGATGATCCTATACAGCCTGCATGCCAGTGCCTGCTTTATCTCCCGTGTGCTTTGCTCAATCAGGTGGCACACCAGTCAGCCCCATAGCTGCCCCTCTCCTGCCTGACTGGTTCATCTCCTCCAGCTGCTCAGCACTTACCTGTCCCTCATCTTGTCAGGGTTCCTGCCCTCGTACAGCAATGATTTTGTGTTCTGCTTGCTGCTTTGGTCAGAGAATGGGCTTTCTAGGTTCAGGCCAAGTCCATGTCTTGATCCGTGTCATGCTCCATCTCATATGCTGCATGTGACATATTCAGTACCTGGAATGTTGTATACATCCCACCATGACTATATGCAAAGGGGAGGGGGGAATGATCTACAAGTACAAAAAATCATTTTAGATACAAGGCATCACCAACATAAAAATGAAGCTATCAGTGAGAAACTACAGCATGAGGCAGATTTCAGCCTAGCCTTGTAAGGTCCAACCTACACAGTTCTCATTTCTCATTCCAAAGTCAGAAACAGCAGCCATCTTCTTTTGCAGATCCTGTTTCAAGGAAAAGTGTGAAATCTACACACAGTGCCCGGAACAGATACTCCAGCCAATGGACTCTCACCAAGTGCCAGGCCTCCACGCCAGCACGGACTCTGGCCTCTGACTGGAGAGCGGTTGGCTCCCAGCATGGCATCACAGTGACTGAAAGTGACAGTTTCAGTGCTAGTTTGTCCCAGGACACAGGTGAGTTGAGTCACAAAGCCCAGCCTTTCAAACCCAGCTGCAGTTTGTTGTGTCCTGCCACCCCAGAACTTTCAAGAGCTAAAAACTGAGGCTCACTCTTCTTTCCCCATATTTTGCAGAGATTTTATTTGGTTATTATAATTTATATGCATACCGAGAAACTAGATTCTTAAATGGTTCTACAAAATAGCACATTCAATTAAAAACAACAACAATTATAACATAAACTGGACTAATTCTACCAATAGCTACCGCCCCCTTTCATACATCATCACAACAAGGAATGTTACTCAGTGTCTATTATACATTAAAATATCCAGATCTAAGTAGCTCTTCTGAACACTAGCAGCTTGTTGATCTGAATTCGGGGGCAGGATCAGGAGAGGGGCAGCAAAGAAAAAGTCATCCATCCTTCATGGTGCCTTATTCTTGGGTTGAAAGGGTACCCTTTCTGTTGGAGATTAGTGAACAAATAGAAGCTTCTGGGAGAGTTCATTGCAGGAATTAAGTCAAGAGGTGATAAAGAAATAAGTAGCTGTGAACAGATACTTATAATCCAGGAAGTGCTGTAACTAGCATGCGAGATAGAGTTGCACAAAAACTCTCCTAGCCACAGCAGCCTTCTGGTCCTTGAGCAGTTGTTGCAAATCCAAGAGGACCCCCTTATTTCTGAAGCTTTTCGGGTTTAGGGAGCACGACCCTGTCCAGAAGAAAAGATGGGATACCACTGGCTTCCAATGTCACATCTACTCATGTCTTGTCAGGATTGAGCTTGAGTCTGTTTATTTCTGCCCAGATCTTCAAAGACTCTGAGATAACACTTCCACCACATCTTCTCTTTGGCTTTGGAGTCAGAAAGTGCAGGAACTGGCTTCTCGCATCCCCGGCTGTTTCAGCTTAGTAAAGGAGAGTTGGAGTGCCATCAACTGTCTTGCTGGTTGTCCTGGCAGGGCTTGCATTGTCTCCCTCTTGTTCCCACAGACAAAGGCCGAAACAGCATGGTGTCCACAGAGAGTGCCTCATCCACTTATGAAGAGTTGGCTCGGGCTTATGAACATGCCAAGTTAGAGGAGCAGCTGCAGCATGCCAAGTTTGAAATCACAGAGTGCTTCATTTCTGACAGCTCCTCTGACCAGATGACCACTGGCACCAATGAGAATGCTGACAGCATGACTTCCATGAGCACTCCCTCCGAGCCAGGCATCTGCCGTTTCACAGCCTCTCCTCCCAAACCACAGGACAGTGACCGTGGCAAGGGTGTAGCTGTGCCTATCCCTCACCGAGCAAATAAAAGTGAGCTATGATGCAGCTGCTGCCTTTTGGTGCCCCAAACGAAGAGCTCAGCCCCAAGTAACAATAGCAATTATGCTTGTATACTGCCCCGTAGCACTTATATATTGCCCCAGGCACCCTCTGGGTGGTTTACAATGTCAGCATCCTGCCCCAGCAATCTGGGTCCTCATTTTGCTGACCTCGGAAGGAGGGAAGACTGAGTCACTGTGCCCCCCAGGGCTCTTGATTGCAGCTCTTCATGAGGCAGTTCAGGACAACCTTCCCAGTGAAGTATTTGAATGAGCTTGGATAGTGGAATAGGATGTGCTCTGGGCAAGGAAGAGCTACACAACTTTCAAGTTAGGTAGCCAGAGCCAGTCTGAGAGGTTTATAAATGGGGATAATAAGGCTTGCCCCAGAGAGCTGGCATCTGGAGGGGATGCCGAGAGGGAGTGCTGGCACTTGCCAGTCATGGAATGGGCTGGATATTTAGGCTTCTTTCACCTGCTTTGCCTTTTCCCTGAAGGAGTTGCTTGTTTTCAGTGGACTGGATGAATTTTTCACTCTGGTCCTGTTGCACACCATTTGTCCTTGAGTAACCTTGGGGCTACTCCTGGCCCCGCTTTCAGCATCTCTGTTCACCCTCTTTCTGCCTTCTACAGGTGACTACTGCAACCTGCCTTTGTATATGAAATCTGAAACGTTCTTCCGCAAGCCAGACCTTCAAGACCCTTGTCCTGTAGTGCCACCCCGGGAAGCCTCCATACGAAATCTGGCTCGGGCTTACCACACACAAGCCAGACACTTGACTTTAGATGCCAGCAGCAAAGCCTCGGCTGCGCCACACGCAACTGCAGCCACCACCTTACCTCAGAGAACTCTTGCCATGCCAGGCTCGGCTAGTGGTGCCCCTCCTGCTGCTTCCACTGCTGCTCCCGCCCCAGCCCCCGAACCTAGCCCGGGTCCTGTTGCTGAGCCACGCTTGCCTACGCATAGCAAGATTGGGGGGTCCAAAGACTCACTATTAGAAATGAGCACATCTGGCGTAGGGAGGCCACAGAAGCAGGGAACTGGTGCCTACTCGAAATCCTATACGCTGGTGTAGCAGTGGGTAGGAAGGACAGCCAAGATGTGGCTCTTTCTCCAAGTCATTTATACTGGAATTAAGTGGAGCTCTTGTACAGAATGGATTTTTTGTTTTTGTATAAATGAAACTATTTTTCTCTTCTCCAGAATTGGGGGGGAAGTCACGAGGGCTCCAAGCATTTGCAGGAACTTCTTTTATGGAAGAAGCCCTGCTCTCCTTTCGGTGTTGCGGAAGAGGGTGCTGAATTCTGATGGGCACATGCTCTTTCCCATCCTCTCATCGCCCTCATTACGCAGCCTGGTTTTTTTTTTGTTTTTTTTTAACCCTTTGGGACACTGCATGTTGTTTTAATGTTTGGTAAACCATGGGATTTGCTTCCAGTTGCATCTGCCTGTGTTAATACTTTTTTCTATTTAAAAAAAAAAAGCCAGCGCAGTGTGCAATAAAAGTTATGTTTCTATAACACCAGAGTCCTTTGTTTGGTGTAGGCTGATCTCCAAGAACCAACAGGAAGCTGCGATGCAGGTGGCAGTGAGAATAAATTCTGGAGTCCTAGTGCAGAGGCCCTGCAATTCAAACTCTGTTTTAACATGAATGAAGCCGTTCTAGGAAATGTCAGACATAAAGCAGATCATTATTTTATATATACATCTCTTTGGCATCACAGCTATTTAAAAGCTGTAATGTCTAATATGACCTTTTAAAGTGTCATTTTCCTTTCCTCACCACAGGAAATAAAATATGAATTGTCAGACAGGGAGAGACTGACCAGCATGCTTCCAGTTGATCGAGACCCTCAAATGGTTTTTAGTAGGGCAGGTTCAGGCGGGGAAGACCTTGCATCAGCTCCCCTGGTTGGCAAGGAGAGTTTCAGCCCAGGCAATATTCTACCTTGCCTAGCAGAGGGTAGCAAGTTCATCACTAGAGTATTTGTTTTCCCTTCCAGGTAGCCTTTGTCTGAGCAAGTGAACCTGTTTACTGCAGGTGCCAGGAGTAAAGATAAACATAGCAGCTGGCTCCATTGGATCGCTGCTTGGCAAATCTTCTAGCAGCTCAGAAAGAAAGCCCCCTGCCTCAGTAGGGAAGGATCATCCGAGCACCCCAAGGTGCCTTCCTCTCAGCAGCGCAGGAGCCAGTGTCAGATGGGCAGCCATGTTACTACCGCTTCTCTTTCTGTTCATATCGGAGCTGATTATGGTGAGGAACCAAGAATAGCAGCAGCAAAACATGTTTTGTTCAAGACATGTCTTGGAATGCCTCCAAAGAATTTTCTGCCATGCTAGGGCAGAGGACCAGGTAAGCAGAGTGAGCAGGTTGGGTGGGGGGGATGCGATTCCTGTAACAGCATTGGCCGAAAGAAGGAGCTGGTTGTAGGAAATGCCTGGAGGAGGGTGAGGGTGAGGATCTCCCAGATCTTCTTTCCAAACAAATCCAGCAAGCAGAGTTATTAGAAAGCTCACACTGATTGGCCCGGGGGGGGGGGGGGGGCAGTGATTAAAGTTTTTAATTAAAACTTGTCAATTGTTAATATGGGCCAACAGACATGATACATGTATAACACAGATGCCACGTTTCATTGTTTATGGCAAGGGAGCTGCCCCCAAGAAGATGCTTTGGTGCTAATACTCCATAACCATAAGGCACTCCCATGGCTTTTATTTTCCCATATATGGATGCCATGGCCCCTGGCTGACAATTCTGGGTTCAGTTCCCAGCAGATCTTACAGCTCTAGGAATTGAGACACTTCTCCTTCCTCGATCCCCTTTACTAGCCCCCATGGATAGTTCCAGACAACATTTCCTAGAACATGCTGTGGCCAAGGAGGGAATTCAGTAAGGAAGTGTAACACGAGGGTAGCAATTATCCAGACGAACTTGCGCAACTCATCAATGTTTACATTGCAAAGGTGTCCATTTCCAAATACAGTCCTGGGAGTTTCAGGGCCAGTTTCCAGAGGCAAAGAAATGCTGCCCCTAACACATGGGCAGCAATGCTGGCCTAAAGCGATCAGCGGTACTGAAGAGGAGCCTCGAAGTGGCTTGTCCATGTGCTTCTCTACCAGAGCTCCTTTTTGACATGACAAGCAGCAGCCTCAGGACAAGAGACACGGCACCACCTGCCATCTTAGCCAATTAGACGGCCACACTGGAAGTTGCCAATACTCCACAACTCCCTGTCACCATGCAAGACGCGGTGGCAACCTTCTAAGCAGAGGGCTGGGCTGGGAAAGAAGCTGGTGGCACATCAGTACAAAGACCTGAAGACTGTTATAGGGGCTCAAATTCCATGGCCCCTAGCCGGCTTGTACTGCTGAGATGTAACATGATGCTGCACAGTGATATGCCTGCAGCTAACTCCATCATTCCTTAGCAAGAGGATGCAAACAAACACCCTCCTTACTGTGCATCTGATCAAAGGGACGGATTCACCAGGATGCTCCCAGCATGGGATGGAATGTTACGACCAGCCGCTAATGGTGCGGTGGGGCTAGCTCTCACTGAATGGCCTGCCTAGAAACCTCCCGTTTTGGAACCTCCAATCTTTATTCATGAGGCCTTAGGGAGGTCACATTCCAATGGTGCCCACTAATAGAAAGCCCACCAGGGGAGAGGGAAAGGGGTGGAGGGGTAAGAATTAGGCATGGAGCAGAAGGCACAGGAATCTGCTCAGCATATAATCCCTGGAAAGCCCACCACCATTTACACTCCAATTACAAAAGGCACCAGAAAAATCTGGCTGAAGCTGATCAGCTGGATATCCAGAGAGACACACTTTTCTCCTAGCAATCTCCATGATTGCCTCTGCCTTGATTAAGGAATACAGCAGCTCACAAAATAATATCGAAGCAATGCAAATGTGAGCCATTTTAAAATCTTCCTGGAGAAAAATCTTCCTGACTGCAGCAAGGAAAAAGCAAGAAAGTCATGAAAGGGGTAGGAAATTGAGTACATTTGATCAGAATTTAAAAGTACAGTTAATAACTGAAGGATGCGCACCACCAATTCTCTGCTATCATATGCATTTCATTTATTGGAAGGGCAACAAAAGTCCTTCCAGTCCTGTATGACCTTTCTCCTGTAAGGACAGGAGAAAAGCTGCTCTGCCTGCCCCACAATGGAGAGGCCCAAGACCACTTGTAGCACCAGCCGTGGGGGAGGGTGGTTTCTACTGCCTGTTTAGACACATGGTGATCATTGTTTAAAAAGCAACCCTGGAGATCAGCGGTCCAGTTGAAAGCAGAAGTGGGGGAGGGGAGGTTGTTGAGAAATTTAGCTTTCTTCTGGCAGCTTAATCAAAGGATACACCAACCATTTGCAAGGAAGAGTACATTGGGCCATTGCCTGCTCTCATTTTCCCCAAATCGCTGTTTACCTTCTGGTGTTGGTGAGAGCACTGAAGAATATGCCCAATGAGTGCCATGAATACGCCACCAGTGCTCCTGACAAGAGCAGGTCAGGCACACGAGCCCTTAGGGAAAGGATAGAAACCAGGAGTAGAAATGAACTCCCAGAATCCAGAAGCACCTGGGGAACTGGACTTGCTCATTACCTGCTTCAGCCTCTGCAAAGACTGATTTTGTAGTTCATATTCCCAGTTGCTTCAAGAGCAGAAACACTCTGCCAGTCCCCTCAGCAGCCATACCTGAACTGAGGATTCTGTGGTGTGGAAGGTGACAGTGGAAAGAGGAAGCTGAGCAAGAGATAGGAGAAGACCCAGGTGTTTCAGATGGGCCCTTTGTTTCTCTGGCTCCCTAAGTATGGACAGGTAACCTACCAGCCACCTTTCTCCATTCAGCACACACTTCTTTCTCTTTCACATTTATGACATTCCCTGGGATGGATAATCTACAAAAAGGCTTGAATTAATTTCCCAAGAGAAATTTAGCTAAGAATCAATCTCTGACTGCAACGCAAGAAAACACGTGGAGGCTGTTGGGTACAGAGATAATAATATATATTGTTGTTTGACAGGTAGGTAAGCTTTTTGCAGACAAGCAGGATTTTTGTCCATCTAGAAGTGGTAGACCTTGATCTGATTGTTCTCATCCAGCCCAAGCTGCACCAAACCGGAGCCACTGCTGGAGGAATGCGAAGGACTTGGCAAAAAAGAGCTGGCAACTTGAGTGAAGGAAAAGCATAAGAACATGGCGACAAAAACCGGAAAGGCACGAATGGGTGGAAGCACACTGGCCACAGCCAGACCTGGAAGAGAATTCCCCTTGAAAGGATTTTTTTTTTAAAAAAACCCTGGGCTTTCTATTGCCATGCAGCTGGTCACAGACCGAGTTGGAGAGATACGTTTAATTAGGAAGATTCAGAAAATCAGGATTAATCTGATTCTCCCAAAAAAATCAGGATTTACCTGAAGCAAACAAAGAGTCCACTAAATCACTCAGAAGCAAATCTCTCCTAACGACTCAGGAGAAACTTGGAGAGAACTATGGTCTACAAAGGAATGTAGAATAGAGTCCTTCCACCCGTGTTATCTGCCCTATTAGGAAATCAGCATGGCCAAAAAATCCCTCACAAAACAAAACTAGAAATTGAGTGTTCTGGAATGGCCAAGTCAAAGCCCAGATCCAATTGAAATGCTGTAGGTAATTTAAAGCAAGCTGTGCATGGCATGAAACCCCTAAATCATCACACAAGTGAACAAATTCTGCATGGAGATATGGAGAAAAATTCCTCCTAGTCAAAGCCAGAGGCTGGTAGACAGTCTACTTGAGGTTCTTTTTGCCAAGCGGAGAATACCCACTATTGGAGCCAAGGATGCACTTTCCATTTCCACTGAGGGAAATCTCTTAATTTTTAAATGACTGACTGCAAAGTCAAATTTTCATTGTTTCTTTGTTCAACTATATCTACAGGTTGAACTATGTTGAAAAAGATAAAATGTTCAGTGGGCTGTGCTTATTTTTTCACATCACTACAGGATTTTGAGAGAAGGGAAGGATGCACAGCTTTGTTTTCTATAGCTTAATGAGAAACTTGATGATCGAAGTTTGAATCAGATTGAACAAATCTGATTGAAAATGAGGTCAAGAAACAATCTACCTGCCAGGCCAAGCCCACAGCTGGGTTCTACACGCCTCTCCTGCCCCCATGGATACGAACTGTAATGCAGATTAATTTTATAGCACTTGGCCACTATAGACACAGCTTATTATTTTCAGTGTCTCTCAATCTCGACACCTTTTTAGGAATTGGCTGCAATGGGAGATATCAGTTATCAGCTACGGGGCTTAGACAGGACAAAAGGATACCTTTTGCAATCATGCTTGAAACTCTCTAGCCATTTCTTATTGGCATCAATCATGCGCTGGATGTTTGGCTTCTCAGCCTTGGAGCCCTGAAAATGAGGGTGCTGGAACAGGCAGACTTGCTCGCTGTTGGGAAGCAGGAGGTGGGGAGAATCAACCAGGAAAAGAGGTCAAGCAGCGGACAAATTGGTTGTATGCAGGCAATAACCTTAATCAGGTCAGGTGAAGACCAAGGAGACCCAAGGAGGCCTGTGGGAAGGGTATTTTGCTCTTCTGAGAGCACTGTTGATGTCAGAACAGTCTTAATTCTCTCTAGAGCACTGGTGTCAAACTGAATCGCGTCACATGATGTATAGCAATGCTTTTTTGCCTTTGCGGAGCCCGGGTAGGTGTAGCCTGTGCGTGATGCATCCGGCCCGCGGGCTACCAGTTGACACCCCTGCTCTAAAGAATATCTTCTCTTCAGCAAAATTGCAAAATGACAATTCTAAAACACTCCCCAGGAGACAGATTTTGTTTTGTGCTAGCTGACAGTCAATGCTGTAAGGCAAGACACAATGATCTCATCTGACATATCAGCTTGAATGTGAGAAGTTTCCTTACCCAGTTATTAAGGAGTCCAGCTTGTCATCTTGAGCACCGAGCCCACCACAGGGCAATGGAAACTTCCCTGAATAGAAAAGACTACATTTACAAAATAACAAAAAGCGTTCCATTATTAGAACCATACGGAGACTAAAGGCAAGTCATATTTTTCATTCAGACATCAATCCATTCCAAGAGCTTTGGATTTTGCTAAACATTTCTAATAAATTGTATTACTTATTCCAAATCTATCTCCAAGAGCTGGGTGGATTTGTTTAGATGTTTCCATCCCCCAAACGCCATGTTGGACAAAAGATGGACACAAATCAAATTAATTTTGGTTCAGACACTGAATGTTCTTCAAAGAGTCCTTTTAGGTAAGATATTTTCAATAACTAAAATGTTTTCTTTGCTACTATTACATCATATAGCTCAACTCAGTTCTTATCCTTAAACTTAGATCAGTTGTTGATCAGGAAAGGAAGTGGATTTCTGACTAGTGAATAAATAGAACACACTTTACATTTAAACAAATTCTCAGCTTTTTCTTAGAGGGGGAAAGTTCAACCAACAACCAACCTATACATAAAATCTGTACTAAATAAGAGCATCAACGACTGTGAGCTTGCTGCTTTGCACACCTTTTGAGGAAAGGATTCTACACCATGGACCAAAGATAATTGAGTCTTAAATGCCTCTCACTTGTAGATCTTAAGTCAGTTCTTGAAGATGATTTTATTTCTGCTCAAACCCGATTGGTGATTAAAAGCAAAGGTGAAGAAACAACTGTAAAGAAAATTCCCCGTGTACTAGGCTCCAAATAAAAGCTACTACTGGGAACATAATTTTTACAAAATGCTCAGAATGCTCTTGGGATAGAAAACAAAAACACCCAAAGGAGAAAACCTCAGGCACCCGCTTTGAAAGGAAGTCTCAAACACGACAAACAGCTCCTAACACAGCTGTAAATTATGGTGTCATGCTGACTCTTAATAATCCAAATCCTAATTCTGGAATCAGGCCTCATCTTTGGTGAGGGAATGGGGGAAAGAAAGGAGAAAAAACAAGCTCTATCAATTGGCATCAAAACTCTTTCTCCAAAACAAGTTGGTAAACTCAATGCCAGACTGGGCTTTGGACAAAAGAAAGGAACAGCTCAAGAATCCATTCTTACCTGGGAAATACTTGCGCCATTTCTCCATCAACATATTGTCCACAGACTGTCTGCTCACAGCGGCAGAACCGGGGCCAGAATTGCACCAGACTGACTGAAGTCCGGCGGAAGGTGCAAATGATGTGGCCGAATAGGCACGTGCCAGGGAGGTATAAGCAGTCAGAGGAATTCCATCCCTGGCCAGTGGAGCCAGTGACTGGCCTTGGGTGGAAGTGAAAAGAGTCTGCTGGCTACTGAAGGTACTCAGGAGACGAAGGACACAGTTCAGGTCACTGGTGATACGTTGCAGTGATTCAGTCAAATACTGGATCTTGTCAAAGGGAGAAAACGGGACATCCGGTTTCAAGTCAGCTGCTGTGAAAGGGAGGGGATGGGGGGAAAAAACTATTGATTATTTAATGGACAAAAAATACAAAGGTAATAAAGCTCTGAACCCAGAAAACTAAAATCCAGCCACAATTCAGAATTAAAAGCCTCCTGTATGGGGGAAGGGGCGGGCGGAGAGGGGGGTAGTAGGTTTCTAGAAGATCGAAGTCAGACCAATTTAATCCAGCTACTCATCCACTGCAGAAAACTAGAGGAGAAAAGACCTCATCAAATTCATCAAGGAAAAACAGGGCTGTTGGGGGGAGTTTATGGGGGGAGCTTCTCCTGCAGATCTGTGAGGGAGATGACAGATAAATGACTGGACTTCTATGGCAGGGTTTCCCAGTTAAGGTTAGGGACGTACAGAGAGAGATACAGGGAGGGATGAAGAGCTTTTTGGTTTCATTGTTACGATAGATCCACCTTTCCCAAAGTTTCACTGTATTGTTTTCATTGTTCATTTGTGTTCATTTTGGATTTTTCAGGGAGGAATATATATTAAGATTACAGTAAAGGGAGATGTGAAAGTTTAGAAATTTATTCTATAGCAACACTTGTGTGAGGAAACACAAATCCTGACACATGCCACATCTTTTTGGCAAGTAGGAAAAGTGGAACTCTGGGTACAGTGTGTCCCAGACCACCATTCTCCAGCTTTCCAAATGTGTGGCCAGAATTCTCAGTAGCTACATAGACTAGCAGTGCTTCAATGGGAATGAAAGGATATCCATCAGGTTCCCAAAAATGAGTGTAAAGTCACAGATTGTAGGTTGTAGGATACCGGTCTTAGCATTCATCCAAACACTTACTTTTGTGAAGAGACCGATCAGCACTCATAAGGCTACTTGTGTCTTCAGAGTCACTGAGGTCAAAAGTCACCATTTTCTTGCAGGCCACTCCCTTGATTGTATCTTCATCAGAAAACTAGTAAAGAAGAAGGGGTTTTCCTTGCTGCTGTGTCTCAATAACTCAGAATAAAAAAATAAGCAGCCACTTGTCACCAAGGAAGGCCAGGCCAGCTTGCTTAGTTTCTTTGGCTTAGCCAGAACCAGCAGTTGAGCCAAGTGTTCACAATTAGCAGGATGCCCAATTGGGTTGCAGGTTACTGGCAGAGCCAGTGACTGAAGCACCCAAGCCACCTTGTTCAGCACCATCTTCTAAAAGCACATCTCATGGTTAGATCTCAATCAGTTTTGAATAGGTAAAATGACAGGTCGATGCCCTGGCTGATTACATGACAACAACAACTAAAATTGGGCCACCCCACACCCTGGGATGTAGTTAAATAAGAGAGACAAAAGTTGTTCTGACAATTCAGAGGCTCCTTCCTCCCCAGAGGGATAGGCAGCTGCAATGGCACCGAGGAAGACTTAGGATGCTTCCTTGCTGGCTCCGACAGAGCTACCTCTTCCAGAAGAGAGGATTCCAGCTGGCTGAGCCTCTCTTCTTTCTTCTTTAGCAGTTCCTGCCCTTTCCGCATGGCAGATTTCATTTCATCTAGCTGCCTCCCTTCCTAGGGGGAAAGAAAGTCATACTGCAGTAACACAGGCCAATAAAAGAGGAATGTTTGTTAGGACTATTTCTTTCTTTCTTTCTTTCTTTCTTTCTTTCTTTCTTTCTTTCTTTCTTTCTTTCTTTCTTTCTTTCTTTCTTTCTTTCTATCTATCTATCTATCTATCTATCTATCTATCTATCTTTCTATCTATTTATTTATTTATTTATTTATGATTGGTTCGATTTATATGCCGCCCTTCTCCGGAGACTCAGGGCGGCTTACAATGCGTTAAGCAATAGCCTTCATACTTTTGTATATACCTGCTTAGTAGGGCTTTCGCCCCCCCCACCCCCCAAAGCGGTGTTCTTTTTTATACAAAGTCAGCTTATTGCCCCCACAATCCGGGTCCTCATTTTACCTACTTCAAAAGGATGGAAGGCTGAGTCAACCTTGAGCCTGGTGAGATCTGAACTTGCAGTAATTGCAGGCAGCTGGTGCTACTTAACAGCACTTTAGTCTGCTGCGCCACCAAGGCTCAAGGATTTAAATGTTGCTGCCATTGTAAAGTCCTCTTAATAACAGTGTCTCCTCATTTGTGAGCTGCTGCTTGCAGGGATGCAAGCGTTACAGGAGAGGAGGGGGCCGGCTGCTCAATCTTTCCCCTGGAAGTGGCTCGCAGGGTGACTCATTGCAAAGGCAGAAGGGGCAACCCTTCCTCGCTGCATGGCCACTTGTCCAGCTGCCAAACTGCAGTAAGGCAAGCCAAAGCAAGCCAGATTGGTATTCTCAACCCCAAAGGAAGCCTTCTACCGCTATCTCCCCCTTCTCTTTTTCAAGGCATCAAACCAAGTTAGTACGGCCTGGATGAGTTGTTGTAAAGTTCAGCTCAGGCTGATGGTTTCAAGCACTGCCTTGCTTTGTCTAACTCACCACTCACCTCTTCTAGGTTCCTGCGCACTCCCTCTAACACCTGAGAATGGCCTGAGTCTTGCACAGCAGGTGTTCCCTGTAGACCACCATACCAATGCTGCTTGGCTGCTCTTAAGGCCGTTCGCCTTTTTCTCATGGAACGAGTCTGGCACACCAAGAATTCCTTCGCTGTCTTCAGGGAAGCTCCCTCAGAGGAAATGTAGTGCCGTACTCTGTAAGAACAGGAAGAAAAAAAATCTGAGTTTATAAAGAGGCCAAGCAGTCACTCCTCTCTATCCTGTCCCTACCAGCTACCAAAGCCTATAGAGTCACACCACACGTGTAGTTATTTCTGGGTGCCAATAACTTTTTTTTCACTTACTGGTTCAGGAGAAGGCTGTTTTCTTCATTGCTTTTTGGTATTTCAGATGTCATTTCTCTGGAGGAAGGCTTTAGGATTAAACCATTTTTAAAGTTAAGTAACAGGCAAATGAAGCGGAAACATCAAGAACAAATATAGGGTGTGGTTTCTTAATGGAGGGAGCTTAAATCAAAGCAGTGGAATATTAGGTAGGCAATATTATTTCCCATCTCTTCTGACCCTGAGGATCTTCCTCCTGCTTACACCTACATCTGGAGTATCTGATCCGTATGGAATCAGACACTGATTTGTCTCTTCCAGATGGTAGCAGCAAAGGCCTCCCTTCTCAGCAGCAGAGGGTGGCTTTTCACATGCCGTGACCAAAGAGCCAAGGGGAAATCCCACACATTTTTAATAAAGTGCTTTTTGAGGTAGTCCAGCCCCTGCACACTGGACTTTCCCAAATTTCGGCCTCCCCAGACTCTCTTCTCCAGCCCCTGAAGCTCATTTTCTTAAGTAATACCTTGCAATTCAAGGCATATTTGAACATCCCCTCCCCCTGCCTCCCCCCAATTTCAAGATGGTGGAGGAAGTGACTGTGGGAGTCTCATCTCAGGGGTAGCGATTGGTTAGTGTGGCATCCCTCACAAAAGGTTTTGTCTTTCCCATTCCTCAACATCCATTCAATATTGGCTGTGTCCTTTTATAGGCAGAATTGTAAAAATCCATGCACCTTGAAGGCATTTAATAAGAATGCTGCCAACAAACTATTTGAATGACATGCTACGATACATACTGCTTTTCTTGAGCTATATTCTCACTGTAAAGTCCAGGCTGATCTGTGCCACTGAAAGTCCATTTTATTCCCCTTCATCTCTGACCCTGCTTCCACTGACCTCTGGACCGTCCCCTTGTAGGTCTTCCATTCGGAGCGCTTCTTCCTTTTCCCTTGGAGAAGTTGCTTCACTCCATTCTTTATCCAGTTTCTTTAGCAGCTCTTGCTTGGTCCTGATGGTCTCTTCCAACTCACTGAAAGTGACAAGGAAGAAGTCAGATGCCACTCAGGATCTACGTCTGTACTTCTGGCCCGCTCCTTCAGGAAATGGCCAATTCTTGTTCAACTTTTGGAAAGTGAAAGTTAGGAAACATTGCTGAATTCAAGCATGGTGGCAGATGGGCCTGAAACACAGTGGACACCTCCAGGTCAGTGAGCCATGTAGCTTCCCATTCTTCCTAGATCCTGAGAACATTCTCCACCAGTCGCCGGCATAGCTCTATATGTATGCGTCACATGGCTTATTACCACATAATGCCTGGTCCAATCCTGCTTGTCCAGTGAAGAACAAATCTCACCTGGTATGCCTCTCAAGTTGTTGGCTCTGTATCTGTAGCAATTCCACCTGAGACTCCAGCTTTATTTTCTGATCCTGGAGTTCCGCCAGAGCATTGTGCAGCTGCTGTAAAGTATCTTCAAGATTCTCCTGTGCTTTTTGAGACTCCTCAAGGCAGGAATGAGCTGCCAAAGCAGCTTCCTGAAAAAAAAACGGGAGGGGGGGGAGAGGGAGAGTCTAGCAGATGCAACGTTAAATATTCAACTGATATGTAAAGTTTTTTGGCTAAGGTTAGTGCATCCTTGGCCATAGATAAAGATGAGCAGATACTCAACTGCAGCAGTGCAAAGGAGGAACTCATCCTGCCAGCTTGTTTCTATTCTACAGCTGCCTTTCCACTCACATCTAGAGAAACGGCCCCAGATTGTGTGAGTTGCATGCTAAGTGCTCCATTGACTTCTCTGGGCAAAACTTCCTCCCTACAACTTTAGAAAGCTACCACCAGAGAAGACAATCTAATGCTAGTTGGAGTCTTGGTGAACAACACCATCTCCTAATTCTCAGCCTTAAGGCAGCCCTCAGCTAAAGAGGACCGGCTGAGAGCCAAAAGATGGAAACATGTACCTGAAACTGTGCTGCTCCTGCCTCCCCATCTCCTCCCTCCCTCTCTCCTGCCATTTGCATCAACTGCAAAAACTTCCCTTATGTCATCCTAAGGAAAAAGATTCCTAGCTCATTGTGAGAGCTGCCAGTGCATACATTTCTTTCTTCTTCAAGCTGCTTCTCTTCTTCTAGGACCTGCTGCCTTTTCTTCTTCCAGGCTTCCTCCTACACATAAATGAGAAATAATCTAAGAAAGCTGGGAAGCCCACAAAACTCCTCTCTCAGGAGAAAGATTTACAGGGGCTAAGAAACTGGACTCGCTGCCAGCTCAAAATCCAGAGCACTGATAGGCCAGAAGTGCCTCTTGGACAATTCAGGACACCAAAGACTGAGTACAGCAAAATCTTATAAAGATCAAGAGCTGCTTAAGTTTCAGCTCAGGCTCTATGCAGGAAATTCTACGTCTGAAAGCTGTGCCAATGTTTGTCCTCTAGAGGAGAAACCAATAAGCCAACAGAAAATAGTGGAAAAGGCATTCAGATGATGGACAGAAAGAACTCATCTACTCCTCCCAAAAGATATACATGGAGATCTGTGTTATGGGTTAACTAACAGTCCGAGGGGCCAAGTTGCAGTCTTCCCCACTGGTGTGATGAGCTACACAGTTGCGCATACGTGTGCTCACCTGGGCACAGAGTTGAGCTGCTTTTGTCTGGGCATCTTTCGCTCGGAGCTCCAGCTCCAGTTCTGCATCCTGGGCCTTCTTCTCCTGTAGGAAGTAAGCCATAAGAGATGCGACCTCTCTGCCAAGACCCAGACAATGAAGACAGCCAGGTCACGAGGAATGAGGAAAGAACAACTAAGGTGCCAGAAGAACAAGGGAACCCTCCCCTTGTAGCCATTGGGAATTCAAGAGGAGGTCCAATGAGGTGGGAGTTACAGTTAGAGAGGCACCCTCAAGCTCTTGAGAAAGCACTGCCAGGATCTACTGGAAATGTCCTTTTCATGGGCAGCTGAGCCCCATGAGGTCCTGACCTCCAAAGACTCCTCCTCCTCACCATTTTCCCCACCTGCTCCTGGTGCTTCTGGTGCAGCTCCTTCATATTCTCCATGTGTGTCTTTCGCAAGGCCTCTTGCTGGGCCTTGTGGAGCAGTTCCATGTGTTCCAGCTCATCTTGCAGCCCTGCAAGCAGTTCGGCCTTCTGCTTCTTCTCCTGCCGGGTACAAGAGTTGACGTGATCCAAGACGAGGGAGGGAAACAGCAACTCATGCTTCATCATCACCCCTTTGGATTGCTGCAATATGGTCTGCATGGGGCCATCTTTGAAGACCCCCAGGAGGGACAGATGATGCAAGTTGCGGGGGTCTCTTTCTGGATGGTCCCTACTTTCACTGAGGCTACATCTACAGATCCAGAAGTAAACTTGGCGCTGATTGGCAGGAGAGTGTTACTCCAGCCCTAATCAATAGATTCTTCCTAAGAAAAGTGGCTTGGGATTTCCCTTTCTAAGGAGATGCAGAGGGCTGAGCCCAAAACACTACAGTAATTTTCAGTTGCAGCTCCTTTCAGAGGTAAATTCCTTTTGTTTAACTTTCTCTATGGGGGTATCTTGACATCCTTAAAACTTGGCTGTGTCAACAGGCTTAGAGAGTCTCAGGGAAATGGTGATTTAATGAAATGGCTACATTATTTGTAGTATGTAACATCTCTTCCACCGTTTTAACAATAATATGAATTTTTATTATTAATATTAATAATTATTATTAATACTATTATTTTATGGGTTTCTGAATTGTATGCTGTCCAGGTCTTGTAGGCCAGGTAGGCAGCCACAAAGTTATGAAAAACTGTTATGTATGTATTTGTAGTCTGCCATTATTATTTTTATAAATAACTCAAGGCAGCGAACATATCCAACACAACTTCCTCCTCCTATTTCCCCCATACATCAACTCTGTGAGGTGGGCTGGTCTGAGAGGGAGGGACTGGCCCAAAGCCACCCATCTGGATTTCATGGCTAAGGTACGACCTGAACTCAACTTTCCCACTTTCTAACCTGGTGCCCTAACCATTAGACCGATGTCTCTTATTTTGCACACAGTTGATGTTAACAAAATTTACTGTGGATGTTTTATGCTGTATTTTATTATTACTTAACAGATATTGTTAAGTGTTATTATTACTTAACAGCTATTGTTAACAGCTAAGAGACTTAGAATTCAGTGGCATAAAAGTCTGACAGACAGTCAGAAAAATATATAAAAGATGTTTTTAAGCTAGCTCCTTCTCTTCCTTGGATGCTGTGAGTAAAACAACTATAAGCCTACTGGATCTTTTGCTGGGCATCCAACTTATAAGTAACCTTACCTTGTCCTCATGTTGCATTTGAATCCTAGCTAGAGTCTCCTGGTGTATCTTCTGCATTTTTTCCAACTCTCTAGCATGTTCTTGCTCAACCTCTTGACGCTTCTCTTTCAGAAGATCGCTGAGCTACAGTTGGGGTAAAGGCATCCAGATTAAACTGCTGTTATTCCCACTATCATCACACACTGACAAAAAAATGATCCAAAACTGCAGTCAAGGAACAGCACAGTACATCACACGTGAGCTACTGTGACCCTTGTACTGATATAGGTTGTCTAACGTGTTGTGTGAGTTCAGCAATTGAGTTGCTAAATGGCTGCCATTGTATCTATAAAGGACCACCTGTCTCCACCCATTCTGAGGCATTCTGAGACTTCAGGGTGTTGCCTACCAGGTAGGCTAGAACAGAAAATCAGCTCTACCAGACAACCAGAATGGTGCTTGATTGAGATTGGCAATTTTGCAAATCTGACCGTGATATATGTCCCTTCCTATACTCCAGGGAATCAGGGAGGGAGTTGCCTGAACAGATTCCTAATTTCTTATTTCCCAGATTATTGAGTAACAACAATCCCACCTCTCTCCGCTCTGTGCCCGCCCTACCCACGTGTCCTTAGATTTTAGTTTGTTTATGTTTTTATGTATATGTCTAAATACATTTTTTAGGGCTGTAAGCCTCACAGAGTTACCCTGTGGCAAGATGGGCGGTCAATAAATTTTATAAATAAATAAATAAATGCACTGAGGGGAGAATAACAGTCTGACTAAGTAACAGATCTTCCATCAGTGCAGACTTGATCCTGCACATTAGAGACCATGTTGTAAGAAGTGCGGCATTTACTCGTTACCTCTCGCTCATATTCTGCTATGTGATGTCTCTTTTGCTGAATGTTTTGCTCCACACTCTCGAGCTCCTTCTGAAGTTCTGCTTTCTCTCTTCTCTGAGCCTCCATGATTTCCATCCGGAGGGTCAGAATAACCTGGCCAGGAGACAAAGCAGGAGCCTTCAGGGATCTTCAGCCAACATGTATGGTGTGCAACTGGAGTCGACCGGAAGTGTTGCGGCGAGACAGTCGGGGATTAGCGGGCTCTAGTGAGTCCCACGAAATCCTGGGCTGACGAACCGCTGCACAGGGGTCTTCGGACCAGATCTATCCTGTAGGGACAGAGAAGAAAGAGAGGCACCTCAGAAGACCAAGAGGAACAGGCAAGTTCCTCGGAGGTCAGAGGAAATTCTCTTTGACTCTGCAGTGGGGGGGGGGGGGCGGCCATTACGACCGCCAGTAAACTGGGGCAACCGGATTAAGCGATGTGCAGAAGCGGAGAATTGAACAGAATATTGCTGCCGGGTGAATGATATCTAACTCCTAGGCAGAAAGGGGAAAAAAAGGAAGGATTTTTAAAACAATTGCAAATGTCCTGGCGTCATAATAGCGGCTAATAGGCGTGGGAAAGGACGGAAGAAGAAGAGTAAGGCGGAAGTTACAAAGTAACAGAACCCGAACTAGAAATTTGCTTGTTTTGGATTTAAAATACTTGGAGAACTTTAAAAAATTTTTTAGAAAAACCAAGAACCCGAAAAGATTCTTTTTCAATTTGGAAACTTTAAAGGGAGTTAAAAAAAACCCCGAAGAAAAGCCTGTAATAGAAAGGACTGGTTAATGACTCTAAATTGGAACCTAATTGGAATGTAACGTGGAATTTGGACTATATAAATCTGGACTGAATTTTAAATTGACTTGGTGTAAGTAAAAACTGTTAAAACGAACTGCAACCAAAATGGATGCCTGTTAAGCTTGCCAATTGCAAATGTGGATTGTACAGAGCCATCTTCAGGAGAGAAAAAAAATAATTATAGCACTGAACTTTTTAGAAAGAACAAAATGGCGCAGGAACTGAAGAAAATGTTGATAATGATGTACCTATCATTGAAAAATGGAAATTAAGGAAATGACTACAATGTTGCATGAAAAATTGAAACTTGATGACCAAAAAATTGATTTAGGATACATTCAAGCTGACAAAGAAACAATTAACGAGAAGCAAGGAAAAGAGACTGAAAATAAAGACAAAGCCAAGGAGATTGATTAGGGAAAATTAAATGATTATTATCTTGGGTTTAACAATGGAAAAAATGGAAAAAGGGGAAAGGAAAAAAAAAAAGAGGATGGAATAGAAAGAATATAAAAAACTTACATGATTACACTGGGGTTATCAGTGAGAAAATAAGAAAAAGGGAAAAGGGATGGAAAATAATGGGAAAGATACAGCAAAATAGAAGAGTTTATGATCTTAAAAAACAAAATGATTACATTGGGATTAGGGAAAAGAGAGATCAGGATTTTAAAATACAAAAGAGAAGAAGGTAAGAAAAAGAAAGTAAAATATAAAGATAGAAAAGGAAAAAGAAATGGAAAGAGAATATGGGGTAAAGAAAATGAATACTAGGGAAAAGATGAAATTGTATTTTTAATGAAGTGATTTTTTATGGGTGTATGAATAATTGGAATATTTTTAATTAATGAAGGGGATTGTAATAAATGAAATATCCTTAATTATAAATGTCGTATTTAACTAAATAAGAACAGAAAGCTGAAATAATATTGGATTATGAATTAATTAGATATATTTAACTGGTCTTTATAAAAATGTTACAAAAATGTTGAAGCCTATTAGTTGGAATAAATGTTACCAAAAAAATTATATATAAAATTGTGTTAAAGATTAACAAAAATCTATATAAATCTAAAACCGGGCCAATATTCTGTTCATAAAAGATGCATTTTATGTTTGTTTGTGTATTTATTTATCTATTTATTTTTATTTTTATTTATTTTTATATGCCGCCCTTCTCCGGAGACTCAGGGCGGCTTACAATGCATTAAGCAATAGCCTTCATACTTTTGTATATTTTATACAAAGTCAGCTTATTGCCCCCACAAACCGGCTCCTCATTTTACTCACCTTAGAAAGGATGGAAGGCTGAGTCGACCTTGAGCCTGGTGAGAATTGAACTCGCAGTAATTGCAGGCAGCTGGATGTTAAATGCTGCCTTAGTAGGAGGCATTATTAAAAAAAAGTATGGTATGCAACCCACTAGAGTTTTTTTCCTAGCTGGTGGGAAAGACCAGTTTCTTTTCTTAAGATAGCTATACTTCATTAAGTATTTAAGTCACAGATAAGCCTCTGTGCCTGCATGAGGAACTTACAAAGCGTCACAAGAATTTGCACAGGGTCTCCCTCTGTCCCCAGTACTGCTGTCAATTGGCTTGCATATTTCCTTGCAATTTCTGGCTATAAAGGCCATACTCAGGGAAATCCATATTCTTCTATCTTGAGATATTAGGATTAAAAGAAAATAATTGATCTGTTTGACAAGAAAGCCTTAGCACCCCGTGTTTTGGCTGTCCGATCCTAAGAATCCCAAAGTCCTCCTGACAGATAGCCCCAATACTGAGCAGACCTAAGAGACACAGTGTAAATGTACGAATTAAGAGGGATTGGGTGCAGGAAAGAGATTTGTACAGTTGCCAGCACCTCAGAAAATAAGGTACGATAGCAAAACAAAACCCCCAAAAAACCCAGGCATCAAATAAGGAAAATCCAAGGGACAGCAGTCAGTCGTCTCTGGGCCTCAAAACTCTTCTATGGGTTTTAAAAATTCACAGATGAGGTTCTTCATGGCAGACAACAGGACGGAGGTACCTCTACAGCTTGTGAAACCGGGATTAAAATTGGAGACCCCAATGCAGCTGCAAGAACCAGGGTCAAGGCTTGCTCTATCCCTTTGACATAGATGTCTTACCTTCTGGTGCTCTTCTGCTGCTGCAGTTTTTTGTTGCTGGATATCTGCTGCCAGCTGCACCTGTAGTTCCTGCAGAGCCTGCCAAAGGATCCAGAAGACAGCTTGTAAAGAAATCCATTTATAGCTTCCAAATTAGAAGACTGGCAGATATCCCTGATCTATATCCATAAACATTTTTACAGTTGTATTGTATGACCAGTGGTCCCCAAATTTCTTCCTGACTTGTGTCCTACTCTACCTGTAAAATATATCTCCTTAATTTTCTTTGCTAGGCAAGCATTTCATGGTTACAAGCAGGGATAGGAAATTGGTTTTGTACCAATTTTGACAGCCAAATTCTTTTTGCAATAATAGTACGACCAGAACTAGATAGAACTCACCCAATATCATGCAGTGAGTTCCATCACTGAAGTCACTGAACGTGAATCTGTCCATCATGACCCAACCTTCTAATACTGTAAGAGACTGCTTTTCTAAACTTTCTCTAAACTTTCTGAAGGCGTTTGACGCTGATGAGTATCAGTTCATTGAATTAATTTCTTCACGGACATATTTCCTAAGAATGATTCCCCCTTTTGAGACCCAGTATCCCTGTAATGTGGCAGTTTTCACAGGGCCGCATGTCCCATTGGAGCACTGTTGCCAGGCAGCTACACTCTTGCCCCAGGGGGCGTCTTCTGATTTCCCAGCCCCTGGGAGGGATGAAGGGGGGCATTCTCACCAGTTCCTTTTCTCTGCACAGCTTCTCCCTCAGTTCATCCAGGGCCCTCTGGTTCTCCTGCTCCAGCGCCATCTGTTCAGCCTGCTCAGCCATTTCAGCCTCTTTTTTTATCCGTTCCAGAGAAAGCCACTTCTGCTTTTGGAGCTTTTCTCTCTCCTGTTGCTGAAAGGATTCTAGCTCCTCTTTCAGCTGGTTCAGTGCAGCTTCTTGTGCCAGCCTGAAAGGAAGTGACCAAGAGATAGCAAGAAGACTTCTCTAGGCTTTCTTCAGAGAGTCCTTGCAGGCAGGCAGCCAAGCTCCTTGGGATACCTTGCCCCCAGAAGCCCCCGTTTGCATCAGCATTTTGACCAGGGTGATCATATGGCCAAGGAAACCCCAAATTGGAATTCAAGGGCAGAGAATCTAGAATTCTGTCACCAGAAAATAGCATGCAAAGTTGCCAAAGTTTTCGGAAAAGTTATTTTTCTCCTTTTTGGTGATGGTGAGAAATCTGCCAGCAGACCCATAGCTTCTGTAGAGGGAAGAGGATTTTATAACAGACCTCTGGGACCAAGTCATATACAGCTATGAGCTCTTCCAGTTGTACAGATTTTCAGGGACAGAGCCTCACAATTTGTCCGCTGAGTTTCACAAGAAACCTCCAGCATCATTTAGTAGAGGAAAGTGTGCACAGAACACAAGCCCAGAGACCAAAGACGACTAGCAGTTGGCAGTGGAAGGTTGACTAGCCTGCTTTGCTCAGCTCTTCATCAGTCAGCAGAGCGCAATTTTTTTTTGGAATTTTTTAAAAAAAATTTATAGACAAACAAACATACAATACATAATCAATCAATCAATCAATCGTTCAGTGCTTCATCTGAATACATCTTTTGTGATTTCTTCTTGTTCTCCAGTATTAATCATTTCATAATATCATTTCATTTATTATAGTATTTCTGCCATATTTCTTACTTTGCTATTAATACATTTATCTTCTCTCTCCTCTTTCTTCTTCCCATGTTTCATTACAACATTACCCTATATATATTTCTTCTCTAACCACTGGTAAAATTGTTTCCATATCTTAAAATATTCAGATTCCTCTCTTTCTTTGATTGTCAAAGTCAATCTATTCATTTCTGCACAATCCAATATTTTCTTAATTACTTCACCCTCTGTAGGGATTTTTTCTGCTTTCCATCTTGAATTGCGCAGGGTGCAATTCAAGGTGCCAGTCATCACCTACACAGGCCTACCTAGCCTAGAGTCAAGTTATCTGTGGAACTGCCAGACTGTTCCTGCTTGCTCTACCAGATCTAGCAGAGAGCACTGCTTTGGGTCTCTTCTATTAAAGAGCATGATCTTGCTGGACCTGGAGTCCTGCCTTCTTTGCTGCAGCTCTTGCCTGTGGAACAACATCCTTCTGGAGTTCTGAATGGCCCCAACTCTGACAGCCTTTCATAAGGCACTCAAGTCCTTAGTGTATAAAGAGTATAAAGCCTTGAAGTGCATGTCCATAATTTAAAGAAATACATAATTATTGATTTTTTCTGCTTAAGTGAGATGAAACTGCAAATCAATCCTATCTTACCCATAAATCCAAATGTTTTTGTATGACATAAAAATCAGTCTCACTCATGAGACAGTGACTTTCCCATCCACAAATGTTCCAAACTACAGAGGATGCACACTTCAGCAGTACTAATCTACAGATAAGGCTGGCTCCAGTCCTACAACCGTCATAGGGGACAGAGGTCGTCCCCTAGGCCCCTTGTCTGCGGGCTGCCTCAGGGCTCGGTCCTCTCTCCCCTCCTATTTAACATCTACATGAATCACTGGATGAAATCATCCGACGACATGGGGTGGGATATCAGCAATATGCTGATGATACCCAGCTGTATATTTCCACCCCTCATCAGTTCAGTGAGGCGGTAAATGTGATGTGCCGGTGCCTGGAGGCTGTGAGGATCTGGATGGGAGTCAACAGGTTCAGACTTAACCCAGACAAGACCGAATGGCTCTGGGTATTGCCCCTAAAGACTATGTCGATTGTCCACCCGTGGTTCTGGGGGGAGAGAAAGTGCCCCACTCAGAACGGGCTCGCAATTTGGGTGTCCTTCTAGACTCACAGCTGAGATTGGAACAACATCTGACAGCTGTAGCTAGGGGGACCTTTGCACAGGTTCATCTGGTGCACCAATTGCGACCCTACTTGGATCAAGAGGCTCGCCTCAGTCACTCATGCCCTTGTCACCTCACGGTTGGACTATTGCAACGCGCTCTACATGGGGCTACCCTTGAAAAGTGTTCGGAGACTACAGTTGGTCCAGAATGCAGCCGCATGAGTTACAGTGGGTGCACCTAGATACACCCACATTACACCAATTCTCTGCGAGCTGCACTGGCTCCCTATTGGTCTCCGGGCGCAATTCAAGGTCTTTATTATTACCTTTAAAGCCCTACATGGCTCAGGACCAGGCTATCTTCGAGACTGCCTTCTACCATATAGCTCCCAGCGACCGGTAAGATTCCAGAGTCGGTCTCCTCCGGGTCCCGTCAGCTAAACAATGTCGGCTGCCGGGCCCATGGGGGAGGGCCTTCTCTGTGGCTGCCCCGGCTCTCTGGAACCAATTACCTCCTCCTCCAGACCGCCCCCACCCTATTGGCCTTCCGGAAAGCGGTGAAGACCTGGCTCTTCCAGCAGGCTTGGGGCCGTTGATCTCGTTATAGTGATCTTGCGAGACCCGACCACAAATTGGAGTGTTATGTGTTTTAACGTTTTAATGTTTTAATGTCTTCTTTTAACTTTTGTATGGGATACTGTTGCATTGTTTTATTCTCTGTTGTAAGCCGCCCAGAGTCCCTTGGCAGTTGGGCGGCATAGAAATGCGACAAAATAAAATAAATAATAAATCGCATCTTCCCCCGAAGAGGACAATTAGAAGACTTCAAGGCAATCTGATACCTGATCTTCTCCTTCCCTGCATCCATCTCAGAATGCAACTCAGTGTGGAGTTTTTGAAGGTCCACTTTGATCTCTTCCCTCAAGCGTATCTCTTTTTCCTGCCTAGTTGTCTCCAACTCAGTTTTCAGTAACCTAACAGATAAGCAGAGTGATTTGGACTGTGAAACTAGCTGCTAAAAAAAAAAAAAAGGAACACCACCACTAAAGTCTGTAGAAACCTTCAGCAATTTACAGCAAAAGCCGACTGCATGATTTCTAAGTAAGGAAGATACATGAATGAATAAAGTCAATATGGCTCTAGAGAAAGATTTTAAAAAGTCCATCTTGCATGTATTTTGGGGTCAGCCCTGGCAACATTCCTTGAAAACAGTATGTAGAATCAACCGTACAAGGTAAATTGTGACATTTTTACATATGACATTCTAATCTTTACAACTTGAAGTCTCTGAGGAACCTTCCAATCTCATCTGTCCCTTCCCTTCTAATTCAATTTGTTTATTGATTAGTCATTCAACCATATCAAGAAGCAATATAAACAGCACAAAGAAAAATGGAGGCCATCACTACTGCTCCTGCAGTCAATCCCAATCTGTTCTAAGTGGCACAGACTCTTCTGGATGCTTTTTGATACAGAAGTCATGATTTTCCTAGTAATATGCAAGTTCGCTCCCTACAAAAGGTATGCCAAGTTGTCCTAACCCAACATTTCTTATTCCGGAAAATAATTTGATCTTTCATCTTCTTGCTGTCTTCCCTTCCTTCCACCTTTTCTGTTTACAGTTATTGCTAAATTAACCAGATAATTGATTGGTCGAGATGTCTTCCCCATCCCACAGCTTGGTGAATCCCTGCACTGTTTCTCATGCACGTGGGATAAAATTTAGTGAAAGACTCTCTACACTTTCCCATCTCAAGGACACTGGGGCCAGCTGTGTAGTTTTTCATCTGAAAATATGGTAAGATTTTGTTAGTTTAAGTGAACTATCAAAAATATGCTAATGGTAACCAATTGTATAATTCTGTTCCAGGCCTAATGAGAGATGCTGTAGACACAGTCACCTGGTGCCTGGAAGATATGATAGATTGGATAGGATAAAACAATTGAATCCCATCAAGAAATGCTAGCACTGATTCAGAAGTTATCTAATGTCCTGATTATTCTGAGTTAGTATCCGCATGGCATTGCATGTGGCCTCCTATATGTACAGTTTGTTTGTTTGTTTGTTTGTTTGTTTATTAAAATTATATACCACCCTACTCCTGAGGGACTCAGGGCGGTGAACAGCCAAAAGATAAAATACAAACGTTAAAAATCATTTAAAAATACATTAAATTCTTTGGCCCAAAAACAAATTTAAAACATCCCAATTTATAAAACAAATTTAAAAGCAATTTAAAGGGAGGTTAGGCCAGGCCAGCCTGCTGGAATAAGAATGTTTTGAGGGTACGGCGGAAAGTGCGCAAATCCGGGATCCTCCGCATCTCCGGGGGGAGCTCGTTCCAGATGGCAGGTGCCCCCACAGAGAAGGCTCTCCCCATGGGGGCCGCCAGTCAACATTGTTTGACCGATGGCACCCTGAGAAGACCCTCTCTATGGGACCGTACTGGTCGGTGAGAGGCTACTGGTGGCAGAAGGCGGTCTCGTAGGTACCCTGTTCCTAAGCCATGGAGCGCTCTAAAGGTAGTAACCCAAACCTTGAAGCGCACCCGGAAGACCACCAGGAGCTAGTGCAGCTCGCGCAGGAGGGGGGTCACATGGGAGCACCACATTGTTCCCATAACCACCCGCATGGCCGCATTCTGGACCAGCTGGAGCCTCCGGGTGCTCCTCAAGGGGAGCCCCATGTAGAGAGCATTACAGTAGTCCAGGCGGGAAGTGACGAGGGCATGAGTGACTGTATGTAACGAGTCCCGATCCAGAAAGGGACGCAACTGGCGAATCAGGCGAACCTGATAAAAAGTCCTCCTGGCCACAGCCGTCAAATGCTCTTCTAAAGACAGCCGTGAGTCCAGGAGGACACCCAAGTTGCGAGCCCCCTCTGTGGGGGCCAACGACTCGCCCCCAATAGTCAGTGACGGCACCAACTGACTATATCGGGACGTCAGAAACCACAGCCACTCGGTCTTGGATGGGTTGAGCCTGAGTCTGTTTCTCCCCATCCAGATCCGTACAGCCTCCAAGCACCGGGACATCACTTCAAGGGCATCATTGGGGTGATCCGGGGTGGAGATGTACAGCTGAGTATCATCAGCGTACTGATGGTACTTCACCCCGAAACCACGGGGTAGTTCTTTCTTGACCAGCAGCTAAAATCACGGCTGGGGAGCTTTTGCCCAGCTGCAGGTGGTACACTAATTGTTGGCCATCTTTGGGAGAGACAGTGACACATATCTTCAGCACCTTAAGGTTGGATTACTACAATATGCTTTGAAGACTACTCAGAAACCACAGTTGGTCTAAAATGCAGGAAGCTACTAGCAGGTGGGACTCCTTTACTGACGCTGCACTAGTTACCAATCAGTTTCTGAATGCAATTTAAAATGCTAGTTGTAGTCTATAAATTCTTAGAGGGCCCGATTCCACTTATCTTAGAGGCTGTTTCCTTCAGAGGATATATGCCTGGCCTTAGCGGTCATTGACTGACCACAGGGCAGTGATGGTACATTGATCAGACTGCACCTACAATATGAGTCTAGTTTCAGCCAGCATGTTTTAAAGAGAACTCTGGGATATTGATCTACTGAAATTAATTGAGAGGTACGCAACCAAGGTGATAAAGAACTGGGAAAGAAAACACTTTTGAGGAACAGAGGTACTGGATGTTTACCATGGAGAAGAGAAAACTGAAGAACTGATGTAGAAGACAGGCAGAATTGTTCAACATTCCAAAAGATGGAATGAAAAACAATGGGAACAAGGTTTAGTTGGACATCAGAAAAATGGGAGAGAAAATGGAGCAAACAGATTGCCTTGGGAAGAAGTGGAATCTTCACTAGAAGCCTTTAAACAGAGGAGGCTCTGTGGCAATCTATTAAGGATGCTGAAGGAATGAATTCCTGAACAATGCAGAGGGTTGGATCAGAGGTATACCCTAACCCTAACCCTAACCCTAACCCTAACCCTAACCCTAACCCTAACCCTAACCCTTTCCAGTCCTGGCACTCTATATTTTAATCACTGGTAACTGAGAGTCAATGTAGTATAGAACTGAAAGTATTAGACCAAAACCCAGTAGAAGGAGATTCAGTCTTCGCAGGTCCACAGAGATCATGAAGTGACTTCACTGTAGCTCTACCGCATCTCCCAGGGCTGCTTTTGTGGAAATAAAATAAAGGAAAATCACTATGTATGGCCCATTCAGCTCCCAGAAGAAAAGCAGGACATAACGTAATAGTAAAGACAACTGCCATGACTCACACAAGCAGTACAAGCAGTATCATGTTCAAAACTTACTACTTTGTAAGTTATTCTGGTTAAGAGAGAAAAGATGCATACAACCTCACTGCAGGAATGGGAAAAAAAAATGGAAGGAGAAGAACGACCAAAGCATCAGGCAATGCAAGAGTTGGATGCTGATGTACATCAGAGTCCTACACAGAACACAAATCAGTACCTATCCAATCCACAAGTCATGAGTAGCCTAGGGCAAGTGTCAAATAGCTGTGGTCTGTATCGAACAGATAACGTTACATAAAGGCAGTCAATTATTTTTTTAATGGATGAGCTTTTCCTAAAAGTTTCTAATTAAGTAGCTTCTTTGACATTTTCTGTTGGGATTTGGGATCTCAATGTTACAACAAATAGTCCTTGCCTCTTTCTAGGAAAGAATTTTAAAACACCAAGACTTTGGATTTGCACCCTTAATCTATGTGACAGAAGATGAGCACTACTGGCATTCATTGGGGGTGGGGTGGGGGAGGAAAGCCAAGTATCCATAGTATAGATGCAAAGAAACTCACCGGAGGGCAGACTCTTTCTGCTGATGTAACATCTGGATCTCTTCTTCCTCTCGTTGTTGCAATTCTTCCTGCAAATTCTGAATATGTATCTGTTTTTCTTCCAGCAAATACATGTTTGTTTCTTCCACTTTGGTTATTTCCTCCAGTGATTCCCCAGTATGGACATTCCATGGCTTTATTGGATTAATTTCAGTCTCAAACTGCCTGCTGTTAAGAACAACAAGTTCACACTAATTATTACTTGAAATGGACCAGGGTAGAATACAGAAGCCTAAAAAGACCCAATGCAGAAAAAAGACCTGTGAGCAAACAGAAGCCTACTTAGGACAATTCTTCATCACTTAGCAAGGCAAATGCCAATTCATTCAATTTTGATATACTCGGGTTGCTTCCAGATCACACCAAGATGCCTGAAAAAATGTTTTAATCTGATGTGCTTTCATCTTATATTTTTATCACTTGCAGTAATATCGCTTCTTTACATCTGCAGCCAATCAGCTTCTCAAACAGGAAGAGACACAGAAAATCAAAATATGGAAAGGGTTCAGAAAGCACTCTTTAATCAATTGTTCAGCTCAATATCTGGCTGTTCACCGCCCTGAGTCCTGCGGGAGTAGGGCGGTATATAAATCTAATAAAATAAAATAAAATAAAAATAAATATAACAGTGAGCTGCTAACTGCACACTTGGCTGTAACCTTTCCCATTAAGATAGCAGCGGTGTAAAATGGCTTTTCTTTTCTAAATCCCTAGGGCAGAGTTGCGGAAGGGAATTTCCCTAGATGCTTAGTTTTATATGTACTTTCAGAAAAGGAGAAGAGTACTTGGAACACTCTCCTTACAAAATAACGAGATTTACCGCTTAATATCAGGATCAGATAACAATATCACATTCCATGAATGGCCTGAACACCTTTAAATGCAATGTATCTTGTATAGTTTTAATTTTTCCTATTCATCTGGATTCTGGATACCAACATTATGGGGGGAAAGGGCTAACATGGTACAATATAAACGCCTTTTTGTAAATATGTTTATTTTGTTTTCCTGGCTTGTTTAAAGTTTACAGGTATACCTTAGAAGCATCAGAATTGTTATTTGTGGGAGTGTCTTTGAATCTAGTCTAGAATATTTATTTACTGCAGAATTCAGCAGCCAACTGGTCTCTGGAAAGAGTCAAAAGAAGATGTATTTCATTTGTACTAAAATATTATTCTGGGAGAAATTCCAGGCATTGGTTATTACCCTTAAGTCCCTAAAAGGCACTCAAGATACCACTTTTTTCTAGAGTATTTCACACTTCATCCTACTCACTGAGTTCATTTAAAAAATCTATTCCTACAGATACCACAGCTTGTTATTCAGGGATTCGAGAATTATGCTTTTTCAGCAGCTCTTCCTGGTCCTTGATACGATCTCCTTGTTAAAATGAAGGAACCCACCTGTTTTGTTAGAATTTAAAAAAAATGTTTAAAACCAATGTGCTTCAGAAGGTGCTGTTATTTTCAGAGACAGTACTCTTAGAAACCTGATCAGATTTGGGGCTTCCAGCAGCCCAAGACGATGTAGTTGGCCTTTAAATCCATCACGCCAGCCTATGAAACACTGGTAACTCTTCATACCAGCCAAATAACTGGCTCCAACTGACAATCCTTTTTAGCCGACCCCTTGCAGGCAGTGCTGCCAGGAGGAGGGTGGGAGAAACAAGTGGGGACAGAGTGGAATTAAAAGAAGCGAGCCCTGAATAAAGTCAGGTCTCGGAAAACAGATGTGCAACAGCCATGCTTTTTGCAAAGAATTTGGGCTTTATACCTCTCTTCTGCCACAGCAGATCCATTATTTTGTTCCTCTTCCAAGCTGTCTTTGTCCTCATTTTTCTCCTGCGCCAACCAGTTTTTGTTCTGCAAGAGAAAGGAAAGGTGGAAGCTTTGCCACAGCCCCGTATTTCAGTGAAAAGGTGAATATCACAGATCCAATCTGGACAAGAGATTTCTACATTTAACTGTGATAGCATGATCCGATGCAAGATTTTATGTACTGTGAAACCAACAAGAAACAGTAATCATAACACAGTTATGTGTGTGAAAAATTGAAAGGAGTTTGCAATACTTCCCCCTGTGCAACAAAAGTGAATGACAAATAAAGGAACTCATGGAAAAGATTGAAAGAAAAAGTCAAGAGGACCATATCGCTCAATAAAGTCTGGAGAATATTTAAAAGTACAATAACTGAGGCTCAGCAAGAATGAGTTAGGTTTTCCATCTCTCTTTGCTATTGAGTGGATAGACCTTGGATTGACTTTCACAGGGAAGAACCAGAACTGTTGAGCAAATTGAGATGACAAAATACTCTAGATTATTTGAAGATATTACAAATAACAAATCATTGAGTCCTCATGGCATCTACCCAACAGATCTTAAAATAGTTCAATTGCAGACTTGTTGATTTCCTAGAAAAAAACATGTAACCCTCAACTTGGGCACAGTGCTGGAAGATAGCAAATGTGGCATTGATTTTTAAGAAAGGATCCAAGAAGATGCAGAAAATTAGTTTAATGTCTGCTCTTGAGAAATTGGCAGAAACAGAAAACCTTAACAAAGAAGCCTGGTGGAAATAAAAATTGTATGGATTCCACAAAGATAAGTCTTGACAGTCCTTTGAGGTAGGCCATGTCTGCAAACTTGCACTACAGAGTTCCTGGCACTCTATTTTATTGTTAAAGGATATAATATCAGAATTTGAAAGTCTGACCATGTTTCTTTTTCCCTCCCTTGATACCCAAGAGAGTCAAGGTGGGGCAGTCTTGAATTTCTTCCTCATCCCCTCCTGTCTTCTGGGCAAAGCTGATATTTCTGTAATTGTTGTTGCACCTCTACTTCAAGGCTCTCTCTCTCTCTACTCCTCTGCAAATATTGCTCAACAAATAGCCAGTGTTTCTGAGGTGTAAACAAACATCTGAATAGAAGTAGCTCTGTGATATCATATACAAGGACTTTGAAAAAGACTTTGACAAAGATTCTTATCAAAGGGTCTTGTGTAAAATTATTGTCACTGATACGTAAAGCTGTTTTTTGACGGATTGCTAACTGATTCAAAAAAAATCCAGCAACTTACTTCCTCTTTCGAAGTGCTTTCAATGGTCGATTTGTTCACCCCAAATTTTGAACTGTTTAGGACTGGAGGTATTTCACCCACGTCCAGGATTTTTTCTACAATAAGTTTCTGGAAACCAAAGGCCACAGAAGACAAGAAAAGCATGTGTGTGGAAAAGAAAGGTTATCCTAGATCATTAGTCTTACTATGTGACCTAAAACCAACACAAGGTTGTCGAAAAGCATAAAGGAAAACAAATTATGGGCACTAGGCGACCTGAGATATTTCTAGAAGGACTGCATTCCTGAATAGGTTGTTCAGGAACCAATGAGTCCTGAGTTCAAAGATGTAATTTCAAGGTAACAGCTCGGTTTGGGATAAAAAAGCAAGTCAGTGAAGAGCCAGCTTTGAGCAGAGAATCATAGACGAAAGGAATCCAAGCGAAAGCCTCCCCACTCGATGGCTTTCATCCTCTACTGGAGCGCATTCAGGGAAACATACCACCTCCTCGAGTTACAGATACTGTTCTGAAACCGCATTTTAAAAGACGGAAGGGTTTTCAAACAGATCAGTTGTTCAGGGTTCCTGTAACTTTATTAATCACCCTCATTAACTTGGTTCAAACTTTCCTGCGGGTTTGGGTGTTGATGACCTGCCTGGATGGGCCAATCCAGTTCTGTCAAGGTGCTGCTGGTGCTATACCATTTAAGTTTTTAAAGATAACGATGAGCAGTTTGAATTGGGCTTGGAAATCTTCTGGTAAGCAGCACGGTGACTTTAGGATTCTGTTACCTGGTCTACAAAGGGCCCATCATGAAACCAGGCAACTACTGCATTTCACAATAACTACAGTTGTTGAACCACATAAAACACATTTAGGACGGACTAAAACTTGTCCCCTGTAGCATTAAATGCCCTGTTTCTTTTACAGGAACACATCACCCCTCCCCTGCCATCTGGGAGCTGATTTCCCATGCTCACAGGGGCAGTGCCGGGAATGTCTTTTTCAAAGATCCTTCTGGCATACATTATGAACAAAAATATGTTCCCTTCAGAGATATATCAGATGTGTTTGATGAAAATACTACCTCACTGACTTCTTTCTTCTCTGTCACATCGGATATTAAGTGAGGCAAACAAGCTTCTTTTTCCTCCTCATTTTTGGAATTTGAAGTATTTTTTCCACAGCTGCTGGGCTATCAAAGGGAAACCAATCAAAATATCAGTGCGTTAAAATGCGAGAAGGAGTCACAAAGCCAGTCCAACTTGCAGTCACGTGCCTTGCTCAAGACAGCATGCTAGTCCTACAGAGCATCTCCCACTTGTTCTTAGGGAGCCGTGAAGAGCACCGGTTGAGACAGCCACAATATCACATAATCAGGACACAAGACTCTCTTGGAAAGCCTGGATCAAAGGAGGGAAAAGAGAACCTCTGGATGGGCATTGTGAAAAATTAAGTGTTGGAATATTGCTGCCTTTGACCAAATGCAGCAGGACTATTATAGCGTTATATATTACGAGAGAGAGAGAAAACAAGTCTTCTCTTACCTTTATTCATACTGTACATAGCTTTTATCTTGACCCTCTCTCCAACCTCCTCCAGTATTTTAATTATAATCTGCACTTTTGCCAATTTTACTGTTTTTTGAAATTAGTTTGAAGTTCCACATGCAGTCACACCACCAAATATAAAAGCGTATTAAAACGTAAAGGACAAACAATGTAGTGATTTCAATCTCTTTATATGAAATCTTTTTTCGGCTGTCATAATGTACCAGTCTTTTCACCAAGCTACCCAAAAGGATCCTGAGATCCTTTCTCTGGTTGCTCACTATTTACTGTGTATGCAATCAGGATAGGATTTTTTCCCAACAGGCATCACTTTGTACTTGCATACATTAAAAGAAATTTACCATTTTAGTTTAGTTTAGTTTTAGTTTTATTAAATTAAATTTTAATAGCTGTTCCCCAAGCCTAAGCGGTCCTTTTGGAATTACTGAAACATTTTACCGCTCACTTTTAAGCCCAGATAATCTCTGAACCAGTTAACAATATAAACATTGCAATATAAACATTAGAGCTATCCAATAGGGGATATTCCGATTCTCTCTTCCAGTTCAGGAGCCAGTCAATAAGATAGACACAAGGTAGGAAGCTGGGGTTCAAATCCAGCAAATGATTCTAGGCTTAACGAATCTTACACCATTTACCCATTCTTGGCCTAACTGGATAATGCAGTAGTTTATAGTGGTGAAAAAACTCTGTTCTCAGAGAAAAGACAGATTATAAATGCCAGCTGCCTACCTCTTCCATTCCATCTCCGTCTTTTGGAAGCTCAACCCTGCAGGCTCCTTCCATCGTATTGGGCACCATCTGTTCTCCTGCCTGGTTGTCTTGGAGGAGGCATGTCTGACCTTCACAGGGCTTCAATCTCTTTCCTTCAGGAGTTGCTGCTTCTACTGCTGCTGTTTCTGTAGCTCCTTCCCCAGCAAGATCAGGCTGAACAGTCTGATCAGAACCAGGCCCTTTGCTGCAGCCCTTCTGACCCTTGAGAGACTTGGGTACACCCGATTCTGTTCTAGACTTCTGCACCATATGGAGGACATGTTGATAGAACTTCTGATCCTCTGAATAGCACTCACTAGCTGACTGATTGTCTGGGGAGCTTTGTGCTTGGCTATTTACAGCTTCCAAAAATGGTCTTTGGGGAGAAGGCAGGTGCTTTGTGGGATGTTCAGATTCACAAGAGCTCTGTAAATCCCAGGATAAATTGTCTACTTCACCCAAAACCTGAGAAGCAAGGTGGTCAGACAGGCTGCTAGCAACACTGACACTATTACCGCTGTCAGATTCTATCTTTGAATCGTGTTTCGCCCCCCCTGTGAGTTGACCAGGTGTAGGAGATGACACTTCACTCTCTGAAATTCCTGTCTTGGCTCCAAGCTCAACCGAACCCTGCAGCTGAGAATGAGGAACAAGAGTCTCGATCTGCCATGGGCTGGACTCTGTGGCCTGGCATTGTTCAGAAGGGTTCTTTTTCCCCCTTCTGCTCTCCTTTATTCTCTCCAGAGGCCTTAATATTTCATTTTGAAAATAACGGATGTCACCTTGTCCCTCTAAAGTCCTAGATGAGATCAATGTGAAAGCAGCTGCAGAGGGAGAAAGCTGCATTTCCTTTTCAACGCTATGCAAGAAGTCTTCCTTCCTGACTAGTCCATCTCCCTCCGCATGGCCTTTCTCATGGTCCTCACCTTGTTTTTCTCCCTCTAAGAACAGCCTTTTCTCCTTGATTCCTCCCAGGGCTAACACAGTCATAGCAGCTGCTAAAGTTTGAGAGGGTTTCTTCAGTGTTTGGAAAAAAGGCTTTATGAGGTGGATGCTATCTACATCCTCAGGTTCCAAGTCTGATAAAACACCACTAGTAGCTGCACATCTGATTTCTGTATTCGCATCTTGTTGTGCTTGATGATTAATATCTGACCTGCTGGAAGATGCATTTCTTCCAAGAATTTTCTCCACATCTGCAAGGATCTGTTGAGTGCGGTTTGATTTTTCTGGCAGAAGAGGTTGTAGTTTCCCTGGGGCAGGGCTTGATAGCAGCCTGGACAAATCACCGTTATCCGAAATCTTTCCCTTGGGGTTTTTCAGGAAGGAGTCATTCTGTGTCACCAGGCTGCCCTGTTGCTCTAGGACAGGACTACCATGCTCCGAATACAGGATAGGAGATGATACTCGATAAAAGGATGTTGACGGAAGAATCCCTGGCTCCGACTGCATCTCCTAAGTAGGCAAAAACTATCAGGTTACTGATTTTGTAAACAGGCTAACTTTTCTTCTATATGAGCCATGCAAGGAAAAATAAGCTTGCATTTCTTGCTCTTGCTTGCTAGAGGAACCCACCATGATGATTGGCAGACTTTTGATATCAGCTTGGATATGGTAATCGGCTGTTTGAATAACATACACAGTTGCAATAGTTTTTGTGGAGAAAAAAATTCAAGGCAGCTAATTTATTCAAACCCTGCCAAGTCTTCAGCACCAGAGACTGAAAGAAACACCCATGAAAGAAGAGCAAGTGCCAAGGCTAGAACTGGCCTCTACGTTGCTGGAACAATTTGAAAAGCTGTACAAAACATATCGTTCTCTTCAGTTATTACTTTTTTTTTTTTTTAAAAAAGAAATCTTTCCCAACCATGTCGGGAAAGGGTTAAAGAAAACCGAAAGCAGAAAAGGCTTGACTACTGCTAGTCAGGGGTATTTAAAGCCCAGCTCCTTTATCCCATGGGGAGACAGGTCTTTGGAGGGAGAGATGGAGATGAAGAACAAGAACAAAACGAGAAACCAGAAATATTTTATCTGTTTCCGTATTCCAATAGCAGAAATGCTTGTTCAAATACTCACCACAGGATGCTTAGGGGGGTCTCTTTCTTTCTTATCCTTTTTCTTTTCTGCCCTTTTCTTCTTTTTCTCTTTCTTTTTAAGACCTCCATGTTCCAGAATTTTTTCCCTTTCCTGGATCACAAGTTGGCGGTAGCGCTCATCACACGGATGGTCCCAGGTCGACTGGCCATTGGCAAAATTGAAGTAATAGATATCGCCAGTGGTATCTTGACTGCAGACAAGGGAGAGAGAAAGTAACAACCGCTCAGGGAGAAAAAGAGCAGGACAGGAGTTATCATGGGTGTGTGTGTGTGTGCGTGCGTGCGTGCGTGCGTGCGTGCGGTGCTCAGGCTCCTGTTCCGCTTCATCCTTTCCGGGACAACCAGAGGGCATCCAGGACCTCCCAACTAGAGGAACGCAACGCGCTTTCTTTTGCTTCGAGAAACCATGCCATCAATGGGACCTGACGGAAACCGCGATCGTCGTCACTGCACCCGAAACCGGAGGCCAAGTCGTAATCGTTACCCAGGCAGGAAGGCCTTTGGGGTCCCGCGGGGAGCTGGGCCGTTGCGGCGCTTCCCGGGACCAGCTGACACGGCGGTCAGCCCCGGCTCTTCCGGAGCCCCTCCGCCCGGCCTCGCCTCTGAATTCTCCAGCCAGGCCGAGCGGCACCATCGCCTCCGCCCGGGACCTTCGGGGCCGCCAGAACCGCGCCCGGGAGGAGGAGCGGGAGCGGGAGCGGGACAGCCGCCCCTGCCGCGGCGGCCACAGCTTACCACGGCTTCCACTCGGCGGGCAGCGGGGCCACGATGCCCTCCCGGGCCAGCCACATCAGCTCCGGCTCGTGCTCGGGGTCGATGCCCACCACGCGAGCGAACTCCTGGATCTCTGCGGAAGAGATGCGCCCGTTGAAGCGACCCCGCGGGGCCCCGGCTGGCCCGAGGAGCCCCCGCGCGGCCGCCGCCCGCCCGCCCACCTCGCTCGCTGGGGATGTAGCTGTCGTCGTAGTCCTCCTCCAGGATGAGCTGATCGCCGATGCGCAGGGCGGGCCCGGCCATGGCCTGCGGGGCGGGGCGGGGGGGCGCCGAGCGAGGGACCGCGAGCCCCGCCGCCTCAACGGAAATCTTCCGCCTCCGGAAAGCGACGCGGTCGTTGCCATGGCGCCACGCCGTCTCCTAGCGACGCCCGCGCGCCCGCCCACCCGCCCTGTGTTGTTCAGGCGGCGAGGGTGGAAGCGCCGGACCGAAGCCCCTCGGGCCGCCCGGATGGAGGGACTCGCGTGGCCGCCCTTTCATCTCGACGAGCCGGGCTACCGGTCTAGGCGGCCCCATTCCCCCCCCCCCCCAATCATGTGACGGCCAGCGGCGACCGCTGCCCTTGCTCCGCTGCCCGCTGGCCCTGCCCGCGCCGGCTGTTTTGGCAGCTGCAGCTTCCTAGGGAGCCGAAGGATGGGTAGGTGGGGATACAAATACGGCCACTATATTGTGTCCCCGTTGCAGACTTTCGGCTTTGAGAAGCTGGGCAAAGATTTGTGGGAAGTCACCCATTAACTGCGGCATCCCAGCAGATCCCAAATGCTGCGCAGAAACTCAGGGTGGAACAGAGGAAAGTGAAGATATTCCCGGCGAAATATCTTCCTTAAACGTTTAAGGGAAAACGTTTAAGGAAGATATTTCGCCGGGAATTCGCACGCCTATTTAAAGGAAGAGTCTTTCCTTTCCAAAGTAAGGGGGAACCTCACTCACTCGCTGTGTTGCAGCCTCCTTACCCATGACCTGATACTCCTTATTTTTGCCTCCAGAATCTGGAATCTGAGTAATCCAGCAAAGAAATTCAGAACCGAAGGTAATGCCAGCCATGTCTACTTTGCCAGAGTTGTGGTTTTACACAAAGATATCAATGTGACAGTGGTAGGAGGAGGTAAGGGGATGAGAGAGCAGGCTGAGTTCTGTCAGGCTATGCATTTCTAAGGGGCTAAAGGCAAGGTGTGGACCCTACATCATTCAAAAGCCTTTTGCAAGCTTTTCGCAAGAGCTCCACTGAAGAGTGGAAGAAGAGGCAAGCTTGGAGGTTCAGGAAGGCTGGGCCCACACCGTTGGCTCCACCGTGTATTTTTAGAAGGGATGCAGAACACCGAAGTCATTTATCAGCCAAGTCACACTGCTGTCTTCTCTCCTGAAACTTTCCACCTTGTGTACAGGAGGATTGCAGTTTATAGCCTTGGGAAAATTGTACAGCAGGTTAGGAGGTGGATATTTAACCCACATAATACAATTGTTTTTGTTAAGATCTTCAAAAAACCCTGCCGGTTTCCTTGTTTGATGTATGGATGCTTGCTGCTTAAATGAAAGAAATGGTAGCATTTCAGCTTCTAAGGCTTGACATAAATGGGGTAGTAACTTAAGCATACTCAAATGTAGAGTGCCTTGATGGTAGGATAAATAGAACAGATAGACATAAAACTTTTTAATAAAAATATGTCTCAAAAATAGCAGTGAACATAAAATCTAACCTTATTAAGTCATTTTAATACTACCGCAGTAAATTCAAAGACAAACCACACCAAACATTAATGTCTTCCTGTCCCCCAGTGCCTGTAGAAAAATGACCCTTCCATCATGGATTACTTCCTGTCTAACTGCCTTAATTGTCCCCCCAACTTCCTTTGTCAGCGACTTTCCCAGGATGGCCGACTTCCTGTCCATCCTTCTTAGTCATCCCCCAACTGCCTTTCGCAGCGACCTCGGTATGGTGGGATTTTTTAAATGAGATTTTAAGTTTATTATCCCGTAACAATTATTAAATGCCTTATAATTAATATTAATCGGGCAACAGGAGGCCCATTTGCTGCAAGACAGGTACAGAAGAAGGAATCCTGCCTCAAAAGACTTAAACCGAGTTAAAAAGGCGCGCGATAGCTTCAATGCTATGGGACAGCATAAAGGACAGAAAACAGTGCCATCCTGTGGTCCAAGCAGGAACAGCAATCACAATTTTCTAAATGGCATTTAAAGATTAGTATTCTGTATCTTTATTATTAAAAGCCTTATTAATATTAATTGTGCAACGGGAGTCCCAGGAGGTGCACAACAGGAACAGAAGAAAGAATTCTGCTTCAAAAGCCTTAAACCGAGTTAAAAAGATCTATGATGTCCTCAATGCTAATGCTAAGGGACAGAAAACCGCCATCCTGTGGTCAAAGCAGGTATAGCAGCCACCAAAAAAATAAATAAAATAAAACCTTTTTGATGTCATTTTAAGATTGACGAAGCATAGGCCTCTTTAACTCGGTTTAAGACTTTTGAAATAGGATTCTTTCTTCTGTACCTATTCTGCAGCCCTTGGGAATGGAAAATACCGATCAAAGAAGGAATAGTAGCCACCAAACGAAATAAAGTTTTAATGGCATTTTAAGATTATTATTCTTTATTATTAAAACCTTATTTTAATATTAATAGGCCATAATAGACCTTCCTAACTCGGTTTAAGGTTTTTGAAGCAGAATTTCTTTTTCTGTTCCTGTGTTGCAGCAAATGGGCCTCCTGTTTCCCTATTTATATTAATAAAGGTTAATAATAAAGATAGAGGATAATAACCTTAAAATCCCATTAAAAAGGTTGGTTTCTTTTTGTGGCTGCAATACCTGCTTTGACCACAGGATGGCACAGTTTCCTGTCCTATAGCACTAACATCTGTGTTAGTGTTATGGGACAGGAAACTGTGCCATCCTGTGGTCAAAGCAGGTATTGCAGCCACAAAAAGAAACCAACCTTTTCGATGGCATTTTAAGACTATTATTCTGTAACTATTGAAGCTACTGTATCACGGGCCTTTTAATTTGGTTTAAGGCTTTTGAAGCAGTACTCTGTGCCTGTTCTGCATCTCCCGGGGAGCAGGAAACAGTGCCATCTTGTGGTCCAAGTAGGAATAGCAGCCTCAAAAAGCATGGCTGCTGACTTCTGTGCCAGTACTTCTCTGAGTGACCTTCCCAGTATGGCTGACTTCCTTTCAGACCTTGGCCAGCGTCCCCTCAACTTCCTTTTGCAGCACATTTCCCAGCACGGCCGACCTTCTCCGTGGCTGTCCCCCAGGGGCTCCGGAAAAACTTTTCAATCACGTCCAATTTCCCGTCAATCCTTAGTCATTGAGTTGTTTGCTTTGCCTCCATAGAATTCTGGTTTGTTTTTGGAAGATTTAGCCAACACCTGTACAGTCCTTACTTATTCTAAGATCGATTGTTCAAAACAAAGGGCAAAGAAATCTACTATAACAGCATTTAATAATGTAAGGTCCCAGATGTTTCCCCGAGCCACTGAAATGCCAAAGAGAGTGAGACTCGAGACGAGGCTTGCAAAAAATATCAGCTTTTTATTCTTTGCCCAAAGCAAAAAATCTGGGTGATACTATTTCCAAACCACAGACAAAAGCATATAAGGAATAGATCCACACTGCAAGAGTGGCTCAGTATTATATACATTTTACGCCGATAGAAACAAAGTTTATCCAGTCAGACAAAGGTTCGTCACCAACATGATCTTTCTTTGTTCAGGCCTCTATCTCTGCCCATGCTTTGCTATCTTACAGAGTATACCTTGTCCTTGTGTGTTCAGGCTCCTAGGCAGCTCCAACCCCCCCCCCAAATCTATGGAGCAGGATGTTCCTGGGAACTGCTCTGAAACAAATTACAGAAACGAGAAACCAGGATACAGTTCTCTTACAGAATGAATTCCTAACAAATGATTCCCAACCATAGCAAAATAGTACAAGCAACTTCTTTAACAGAAGCAAAAAGCAAAGGTTAGATTGATTCATATCAATATGGCCTTTCAATAACAATGGTGTGTATTTGCAAATCTAACTTGTTTAGGGTCTTTATTAATCATTAATGTTTTTAATTAACAGCATAGCCATCAACATTAAGAATGATTCCCTACGCTCGTTGAAAGGTAATACAAATACAATATTCTCTCTCTCTCTTTTTTTAATTGAAACATTTTTAAAAAGTTTACACATATTTTCCCCCCTCTCCTCCCCCCTCCTGCTCCAACCCTCCAGCCCCCCCCCCCCCCGGACTTCCCAGAGCAAATACAGGGTATAGCATTTAACAAACATAAAAAAAACATAAACTAACTAACTATAGATTTATCTCCCTCTTGCACTTTAACTCCCCTTGTTCATATCTAAATATAACTATTTAAACCAATTATTACTTGAAAGTAATCAATCCAACTTCGTTCTTGTCCATTCTTCAATAATAAGCAAGTCTTCTTTCTTCCAGCATTACACAGTCAGAGCTCAGTTACAGTTAACCATCAGATCCCCAACCCTTACATATATTAACACCTTAACAAAATATTTTAACCAATCTCAAATAAAATATATTGTAAAAACCTTATTTTTACTTTTTACCCCATAAGCTTATATTAATTCTTCCTGAAAACATTCCTTGCTTAATAGCTTTGCATAAATTTATTCATCTTATTCTCTACAAATCCACTACGTGTAATCTAATAACATCTTCACTATTTAATATCTATATAAAATATTATCAAAAACCTTCCCTCAACCCTTGCACCACTTATATTTTCCTTATATCCCACAAGTTTATATTATTCTTCAACAAAGCATTCTTTAATATAGTATTAATGTAATTTAAAATAAAGTATAAAGTTTTAAGTAATATCCTTCTTCTAACCCATAAACTTATATTGAATGATCTACACTGTCCATAATTTTTACATCCACAATATTTTTCTTTTAACCCATAAACTTATATGAATTCTTCACCAATTCATAACAATTCAACCATAACGTTATTTAATATAACTTTTCAAAACAAATCATGTCCCTAAATATAGGTAAATCATTCATTTTCACTATAATATAACATTTCAGAACAAATCATATCTCTAAATACAGGTATAATCATTCATTTTCACTATTACTCTCCTCCACAAGAAAAAGGATTGTAATTTTTCCTTCTCCATTTTTTCCTGACTTTTTTGCGAACCTTCTGCTTCAGTCTTTTTCCTCCACCTTCTTTTATTTTTATAAGTTCTTGGATTTTTAACTGAAGTTGCTGAACCTTACAATCCTGTTCTCTTCGCAAAGTAATTCCTTTCAGTAAAAACACCTCTTTAACTGCGATTGGGAATCCATTTTTGTGAAAAAATTGTAAAGTTCCACTTCGAATCTTCCTTCTTATATAAGAAATCCCAACGCCTCCTGACAATTTTCCAGTTGTCTGTATCAAAGCCTCTGAAGAAATGTCTCTCAATATTTCCTGGTTACGCTCCTTCAAGCCTCTCTGCCTTTCCTTCTTAATTTGAAAAGCCTCCATTTCATTTTCCAAAGGCACATTAAACTGGATTGTTTCGTCCGCCTCTTCATTCAGCAATTCATTATTGTTTGGCAACTGAAACGATACAGTATCTTCACTTGTATCTTTGTTTAGAATTTGTGTAAAATCTTCTTGAAAAACCCTTCCATTCTTTCCACTAACGTGGAGGTAAATGATTCTAAAATTTCTTCAAAGAAATCCACAGTGAGTATTTGTGTATTTACTGATGTATGTAATGGTGAGCCTTCATCACTTTCAGAAAAGCCAGCCATTTTTTTCCCCCCAATAAAACTTTCACTTTATACTTTTCCAGCAACTGTCAGGTTTTGAGGTCGTCTCAGCACTTCAAGCTGCATTTACTCTAGTGCTGACAGCAACTAAATCAATTATTTCAATCCTTAAGTGGTACAAGTCTTTTTTTTTTAGAAATGATTTTTAAATCCTTCTCCTTTTAAAATAACATCCTCTTCTTTTAAACGGGCTTTCAGCACCACATAATACTTTGTATCTAACTTTCACTTCTCCACGTCCCGTTAGAATCAAACGCCATCTTACTTTCCCTTTCTCCCATAGAAATTCAGAGGGAAGTGATAGACTTTTCCGAGTTAAAGTTTAGTACTTGCAATCTTAGTTTCTCCTGTACTTGCTCTGCCAGCTTTCAAGTGCAAAATTTTTTTTCTTTAAAGTTGAGTTGCTGGGGTGGTCGCGACGTCTAGTTCTGCTTAAAGCAGAAACGTCCCAGGTCCGGAGCAATGACGGGCTTCCCGGGGAGCTCTCACCTTTTAAGCCCCAGATTTAAAAAGAAACCTGGGGCTCTTGGGGAGCTCTACCCACACCTGTCGGCTCTCTTTCCCCCCTTCTACCAGGGGGAAAGTTTTCAAGCCGCTAAACAGCTGATTTTCGCTGTTCTAGTGGCTCTAACGGAGTCCTGGGGTTGGCGCTCACAAAGGAGCGTCTTTCGGCGTCGGCGGAGCCACCAGAAGTCCCAAATACAATACTCTCTTAGGGAACAGTTATGTTATAAACAGAACTAAAGTTTAACCTAAAGTTCATACTCAGCGGTTTAGGCATTGGAATTGGGAAACCACAAGATATAAAACTAGCAAAAACAATAATTAATTGCATGTGAGAATGAACTTTTGCCTTTCAAGAGCAATTGCCAACTTGAGGCAAAAGGAGGCGAGGGCTGTACTTGCTCCAGTTTTAGGCAATAGCAAGAAAGGGTGGGTATTCCAAAGATGTGGCTTTTGTCCATCCACATTTGTCCACAGTGAGGCAGGGTTAGGAAGGGCAGAAGATTCCTTTCCTTGCTCTCCAGACCGTCCGAAGCAGCCCACCCACTGCCCAGACAAACAAGAAGGAAAAGTGGGTCTCTCAAGGCAACAGAAGCCTTGAGCATTTGCAGAGTACGGCTTGCAATTTGGTAATTTCCCCCAATCACAACTGCATTCACTGATGTAGGGCCAGTGTGGGCCAGGCAGAAGGGTGGGACTAGTCCTATAAAGACCTGCTGGCTGAAAGCTTCACCCTTTCAGGAAAAGCAGTAGAGAAAGGAGGATTTCATCCCCTGACTTTCCTGTCTAAGCACCACCTGATGGGTGCTCTGCCCCACCGGCTGTTACAAAGGAATTCAGGAAAACAGATAAATTGTCCTTGAGGAATTGGGGGGTTTTATGGCACAGTTTCACTGAGGTTTAGGTTTTTCATTTTAGAGAGATGGGGATGTTGGGAGGCAAAGAGAAGGCAGCAATAGGCAGTTGGAGATACGGTATGAGGTGAACAGAAAAGACTTGTGGGGGAGATGGATGGGATGGAGAATTGCCCATGTGTCGGGTGTGCCTCTATTCAAAACCCAAGAAAAAACCTCTGCAGAAGAAACATTAGTCCAAGGAAAGAAAACAAAATAATTTGGACAGGATAGATGCCTCGAGGAAGTGCCTCCAGGTTAGCAGGGCCCAGCGGACCGCAAAAGCCACCTCCTCCCAGATTGCCCATCTCCTTTCGGTCTCAGTCAGTTTCCGGGAGGTGTAGGTGCAGGGTTGTAAAGTTCCACCAACATTTACTTGAAGTAGCACTGCTCCCACGGCTACATCACTGGCATCGACCTGGACTACAAAAGGGGCCTCCATGCCGGGGTGTTTTAAGGACAGGCTCGGCTGCGAACAGTCGTTTCAGTTTCTCAAAGGCCACCTGGCACTCCATGGTCCACTCAAGAGGCCGGCTAGGCTTTGGCTTAGCCTCTCCCTTTGTTTTTAGGAGGTTGATAATTGTTAATGCAATTTTTGCAAACGAGGGGATGAATTGTTGATAAAAGTTGGCAAAACCCAAGAAGCCCTGTTTTAAATTTTTATCAATAAAGTTCCGCAGCTCCTCCAGCTCACGAGGGGGTCATAGAGTAGATCTTTGGTTTAGGGAGCTTCACCCTTGGGAGGATTTCTGTGGCGCAGTCCGTGGGCTGGTGGGGTGGGAGCACATCTGACGCCCTCTTGCTGAAAGCCTCCCTGAGGTTCCAATATTCCTTAGGGATTTTTTCCTCCCCAGCAATGCGTTCGCTCACTGCCACTGCCAACTCCTTCGCAGCTTTGGCTATGCAGAAAGGTTTTCCCCTTCCTTCCCCTGCTGGGTGGAGCGGATGCGTAACAAGCCCTTCCTCCAATTCACCTGCGGGTTCCATTTTAGGAGCCAGGGCAGTCCAAGCAAGAGGGGTCGTTCCATACCAGGAGCTACGATAAAGCTCAAAGTCTCTCGGTGGTCCCCTATCCACATTTCAACTGGTTCAGTCACAAAGTGGGCTGCCCCCCCCAGCTACTGACCCATCCAACTGGCAGAACGTGAAGGGCACTTTCATTGTTTTTAGTCTGTCCTATTTTTTTCCACCACCTCTGGGCTGATGACACACCTAGTACATCCAGAGTTTAAGAGGGCTAACATCTTCCCCTGGGCACCGGATGATGGTACCCTTAGTTCTACCGGGATGGTCATGGGGCCCCCATGCTGACTTACCAGGGATTCAGCAGCCCAGTGCCCTTCCTTCCCACATCTGAAGCATGCTGTGGACTTAGGCTTGGGAGCTGGCCCCCCTCTGGCAACTCTGGGAGCCTCTTTCTGGGAAGAGGGGGAAGGCTTGTCCCCATGGTAGCGATCTCTGGCCAGGTCAATTTCCATGTCACACATTCCAGCATTGCAGGTCTCGGGGGGCCCCTTGGGAGCTGCAATCCTTGTAGACTTCCTCATTGAGGCTATCCTTATAACATTCCATCATGGCCTCCTGGGACCACCCCCTCTTGTGGCGCACCAGCTCATGAAACTCCTGGGTGTATTCGGCCACCGAACTCCGTCCCTGATTTATAGAATTCATCCTGATTCTAGCCTTTCGCTCAGCTAAGAGGTCCTTAAAACGCACTCGGAGCACCGTCATAACCTGGTCATAATTCGTCAGCAGGGGAGAATCCTCATTATGGAGACCCACCATCCAATCAGCCGGTATCCCCTCCAGGGCCATGGCGATACACTTCATGCATGCTGGCTCTGATGTGAAATCTTCTCCATACTTCTAGCATATGGTTTCACATTTGGTTTAGGAAGAATCCCAAACCCTTGGGATCTCCTCCATATTTTACTGCTAGCTTTGGAACATTTGGAATTCGACGCCTCCGGGGGACAACCCCTCCCACGGGGGGGGGGGGGCTGGGCTGCAGCTGTTGCTTGAGCCTAGCTCTGGCTGAGCTCTGGGCATCTCTTCTGGGCATGCAGAGGCCTCTGCTTCTCCCCCTGGGTGTTCAGTCTCCCCATGCGCAGGCAATGCATACCTTTCACATGCTTTCCGACTTTCAAAAGCTTCTTTCAAGAGATGCAGAGCCTGGATCAGCAGGAGGTTTTCCTTATCCTCTTCTGCCAGGCAGCCTCTCCACACCGGCATCTGGTAGCCATCAACCCAGGAGGGATCTCCTCCAGGGCTTCCATCCTTCCTACACCCAGCAACCATTTGGCTCTAACTGGCTTTTCTTCAAGCTGTAATTCAGACATCCACTCCAATGCTTCCCAGCTGCGGTGGGACTGTGGGGAAATGGACCCAGCAGCTCCCATGTCCTCCTGGTCGCTGCCTTGGTTAGACATTCTTTGCTCAGCCTACACGGTTGAGTTTTCTCCGGGATGGCTGTTAAGGCAGATGCTTTGTCCTGATTGCCACAACTTGCCAGTGACCATGAGGAAGTAGTACAGGCCATAATCCCAGCTTCGTCACCTGAGGGTAGTATAACAAACCAGACGGGGGCCACTGCTCGTTCAAAACCCCATAAGACTGAGATAACCTGAGATATTCAGACAGCCCTTCTGACAGACGAGTGGTTCCAGGCCAATCAAAACATCCTTAGTCGGAGGGCCGGATTGGCCTGGAAAGGCTCCAAGATCTATGTACCGAAAGCCCTCCAGATGGAGGTGCTGCGACAGTCTTGTGATGTCCGAGCGGCCGGCCACTTCGGTTTTCTCAAAACGTTACATTTGACCAACCATCAATTCTGGTGGCCCGGGCTCAAGAAAGACTTCAAAGAATATGTGCGCAGTTGCGTGACCTGTGCCACAATGAAGAAACAGCCAGGAAAGCCTGCTGGCCTCCTACAACCCGTGGCATCTCCTCTTAGGCCGTTGGAGGAGATAGCCATGGACTTCATTGTGGACTTACCCACCAGTCAGGGAAACACGGTAATCTGGATGGTCATTGACCTTTTCTCAAAACAGGCCCATTTCGTGGCTTGTTTAGGGTTACCGTCAGCCAGGAAATTAGCTAAGCTTTTCATTGTGCATATTTATCGATTACACGGGGTACCGCAAAAGATTGTGTCTGACCAAAGGGTTCTGTTTATCACCAATTTCTGGCATAAATTCCTGGCCATGATAGGTCATCTCAGGGGCTTAGCTCAGCGTTTCACCCGGCTACCAATGGAGCAGTTGAAAGGACCAATGCCATGGTGAAGCAATACATCCGGTGCTACGTTAAACACCAGCAAACAGACTGAGCGGACTTACTACCGTTTGCGGAGGTGGCGTATAACAATGCCGTCCATAGTAGCACCAGATTCACTCCCTTCCAAATAGCCACCGGGACTGAGTTTGTACCTATACCAGAGTGCCCCCAACAGAGGCCCAAGGGTGTAGAATTACAAGAATCAGTATCACATATGCAACGTGTGTGGGAGAATATTAGGGAAGCCTTGCGGAAAGCGAGGAAAAAATACAAATCCCAAGTCGACAAAAAACGATGACCACAGACCCCCTTTTATGTGGGCCAAAAAGTGTACTTCTCCACCAAATACCTGAGTCTGAAAGTACCCTGCAAAAAACTAACACTCAAATACATTGGACCGTTTCCAATCGAAAAAATCATAAAACCTGTCGCTGTTAGGCTAAAGCTCCTGCCTTTATTGAGAAGAACACATCCAGTGTTTCACAGTAGCCTGCTATGTTCACTCAGGACGTCTATGTTATGGGGAACCCCTCCTCCTCCACCTCCCCCTGTTGACGGGGGAATCCGCCATTGGCTCAGGGCCAGGTTATCTTCGAGACTGCCTTCTGCCGCATAGCTCCCAGCGATCCGTAAGATCCCACAGAGTTGGTCTCCTCCGGGTCCCTTCAGCTAAACAATGCTGGCTGGCAGGCCCAGGGTTAGGGTTAGGGTTAGAATAGGGTTACCCTATTTTACATATTATTATAATATATTTGATGTTTTGAATTTTAAGTAAAGTTTTGAAGTGATTATTTTAATACATGTTAAAATGTTTGTAAGAAAATATATAATTTAATTGTAATTTTTTTAAAAAAATTTTTACTACTTAACCCCCCCCCCCTCTTGTCCGCTATTTTTTGGAAGCAGACCTGGCAACCCTACTCCTCTAGGATTGACCCGTTTGATCGCCTTGCAGACCAAGGGGCTCGAAGGAGTCTTTTCCAGCACCAGAGTTCAAAGGCCTCCATTCTTTGGCGCTCAGCCTTCCTTACGGTCCAACTTTCACAGCCATCCATTGCAACTGGGAAAACCATGTCAGGGTGGCAATTAATCCCATTCTGCTTTTGGGTAATTGCACCTTGATCAGAGAACGGATCGTGACCTTTTCTTGAAGTATACTTTAAGAAAATAAAACCGAGATATATTCTAATAAACATGTTTTATTATAAAGAAGTAAAAACATCTTACTAGCTAATCAGTTACATCTTGGTAAAGCTTTCCCGGCTACCTCTCTTGGCCGGAGAACAAAGAAAAGATAGAAGAAAGTGAAAGAATGTGGACATGTGCAGTTAGCTTAGAGATAAGAGCTCTGATCAGCTACGGTAAGTCTTAGAGTTCAAGCACAGCTGGCAAATACAAAAAAACACAGTGACAATCGCCTTCTTTGCCAGTTGAGCGGACATCAAGTACATCATCAAATAAGGCACATCTTCTTACGCAGATACTCGTGTTGAGCTGCTGGAAGCGGTTTGTTGAGCATATCAGCAATTTGATCATGTGTAGATACATCCTGCAATTTAACAAAACCTTTTTTCACTAATTGTTTTACGTTTTGATAACGGATGTCAATGTGTCTGGACCTAGAACCTGTGAAATGTGATTCAGAAATGTAAACCACCGATTCATTGTCTTCCATCACGGTGATCGGTCTGATCGGGCGTGTCCAGATATCTGTGACCAAAGCATCAAACCACGTTAGAGAATTACATGCATCTGAAACACAAGCATATTCAGCTTCAGTAGATGAACAAGAAACAAAATTCTGTTTACGCACTTGCCAATAAACAGGACATCCATTTAAGAACATCATATAACCCGAAGTACTTTTACGTGATTTCTTATCACTCGCCCAATCAGAATCTGCATAACAACATAATTCTGCATAATCAGTATGTGTCAGTTTCATATGTTTAGTGTGTTTTAGGTATTTCAATAATTTCTTAACACATGTCAAATGAAACAGTTTTGCCTTACCTACGTGTCGAAACAAAAGATTTACACTGTGCAATGTCGGGTCAGGTCCAACTACTAATGTACAACAGTGACCCAATAACTGAACGATAAAGCGTTTGATCCTCGAACTCAGGACTCGCTTCATGTGTCAAGTTGGGCATAGGGCCTAGCTATCTTCGAGACCGCCTGCTGCCACCGACGACCTCCCATCGACCCGTGCGCTCCCACAGAGAGGGTCTCCTCGGGGTGCCATCAGCCAAACAATGCAGGCTGGTGACTCCCAGGGGGAGGGCCTTCTCTGTGGGGGCACCTACCCTCTGGAATCAGTTGCCCCCAGAGATAAGGAGAATCCATGACCTCAGTGCCTTCCACCGTGCCCTTAAAACCTTCTTTTTCCAACAAGCCGGGCGGGCCTAATTCTTTTTAAGTGTTTTTTAATTGTTTTGTTTATTGTTTTAATTAATGGGGCCAAATTTATATATATATATTTTTAACTGTATTTTAATATTTGTATTTGATGTTTTTATTTGGCTGTTTATCGCCCTGAGTCCTCAGGGAGAAGGGCAGTATACAAATTCAAAATAAAATAAAAAAAATAAAAGTTGTGAAAATCTGTTTGCATGAGTGTCTTTGTTGTGTTAGCATCCTTCATGTTGCAATGATGCAAAACTTGTTCAATTTTATCTTCTTGTGAAAGACTAAACCCCTTCTGTGTTTTGTCAATCTGAATATTAATAGGCCATCACAGGCCTTCTTAACTGCGGTTAAGGCTTTTGAAGCGAGATTTCTTTTCCAGTTCCTGTGTTGCAGCAAAGGGGCCTCCCGTTGGTTTAATAAATATTAATAAGACGTTAATAATAAAGGTACAGGATAATAACGTTAAAATCCCATGAAAAGGGTTTCTTTTTGCAGCCGCAGTACCCGTTTTGGCCACACGAGGGCACAGTTTTCCGTCCCGTGAGTTCAAAGTTATCGCTAAGGTGCAGAAAATTGTGCCACCCTGTGGTCAAAGCAGGTATCGCAGCCACAAAAAGAAAGAAACCTTTTCGATGGCATTTTAAGATTCTTCTGTGCCAGGTCCGCAACCCTGGAGAAAACAGTGCCCTCCTGTGGTCCAAGTAGGAATAGCAGCCAGAAAATAAAAGAAAAAAACTCCCTTTTTAATAGCATTTAAAGATTATTCTTCTGTATCTTTATTATTAAAAGCCTTATTAATATTAATAGAGCAACGGGAGGCCCAGGAGCTAAGTAACAGGCAAAAAGAAAGAATCCTGCTTCAAAAGCCTTAACCTGTGGTCAAAAGGTCTACAACGGCCTCCACGCTAACGTTGACAGAGAACAGCGCCATCGTGCGGTCCAAGCAGGGATCGCAGCAACCAAAAGAAACTTTTTAAATGGAGTTGTAGGGTTGTTATGCTATTCCTTCTTGGACCACAGGAGGGCACTGTTTTCTCCAGGTTTGCGGAACCGGCACAGAAGAATCTTAAAATGCCATCGAAAAGGTTTCTTTCTTTTTGCGGCCGCGATACCTGTTTTGGCCACAGGAGGGCACAGTTTTCCGTGCCGTGACTTCAAAGTTATGGCTAAGGTGCAGAAAATTGTGCCCTCCTGTGGTCAAAGCAGGTATCGCAGCCACAAAAAGAAAGAAACCTTTTCGATGACATTTTAAGATTGTTATCTGTACGTATTGAAGTTATTCTTCCGTGCCAGTTCCGCACAGTGCCATCCAGTGGTCCAAGAAGGAATAGCAGGTAGAAAAAGCACGGTTGCCGACTTTTTCCGTACCAGCGCTTCTCGGAGCGACCTTCCCAGCGTCAGCGCAACTTCCCGTCCGTCTCCTGTCCAACCCCCATCGCCGTTGGAAAAAAACGACCTTTCAACTTTCATTTTTACTTTTTCAGGGCTGCTCTTTTACCCTTTACCTTTATTCCAACCTTTCTTCTCCCCTTCTCTTCCTTCCTCTCCTCCTACTTCCTTCGTTCTTCCTTTGTTCTTCCTCTCCTTCTCTTTCCTACTTCCCCTTCCCTTCCCCCACTCCTCTACTCCTCTTTCCCCTCCCTTTTCTTCCTCTCCTTTCCTCTTTCTTCTTTCTCCTGTTCTCTCCTGTCCTCTGTTCTCCCTTCCCCTCTCTCCTGTCGTTTCCCTTTCCAGTTCAATCTTTTAGGGTTTAGGGTTTAGGGTTTAGGGTTAGGGTTTTGTTTCGTCTCCTTTCCTGACTTCCGGTGGGACTGGAATCCGTTGGCCAGCATGTGCATGCACGCTGGAGTTGAGCTAGGGCAACACTCGCATGCCCACCAATATGGCTCCGCATGCCACAGGTTCACCATCACGGGACTAGAGCTTCCCATCTCCTCCCAAGGGAAGGGAAAGGAGGCACGGGGCAGGCAAGCCTGCAGGCTCCGGCACCCGTTCTCAGGACCTTTAGTTATCGCTTAGAGCTCTTCGCAGGTAACCCCGGCCTGCATTTTATGGAAAGAAGCTGGGGAGGGGAGCTTTTGTGCAGGGCCGTTGACACCATTGGGTGATGCGAAAAATCAAAATCCAGGGGAAACCATTAGCATGTTGTTGTTGTTGTGTGTGTGCTTATCTACATATACCCAGCTAGTTACCAAATAACTTTTGGCAATAAAGTTTCAGCCAATAGAAACTTCTGGCTGAATGATTCCAACACTTTAGGAAGTCTTTGACCGAGGAGCATTCGGGCGAACGCTCCATGGATGGAGAATGGAGCCGGAAGCCCTGCCGTGTTGCAGTTTGAAGCACCCGTGGGTGTGTGCAGAGATTAATCCACTCCGTCGGGAGAAAGAGTGCCTGTTTGGTGGATAGGAGAGTCTCGGGGCCTCTCGGTAGAGGTAGGCCGGTTGTGTTGCTTTTTGGAAGTAGTCTGACTCTTGTTAAGAAGGACTGCCGTTTTTCGCAATCAAGTTGTCACACTTTAAAAAGAAATAATAAGTGCAAATTTTATATCCTGAATTGGAAACACGCATCTTACGATTAGTCACTTTAATAGGGAGATTACCAAGAAAAATATAATCCGTAAAAATACTATACACGTGTGAAATGTATGTTAGTCTATTTAAGACTAAGGATGAGAGCAGGGCCCGAGGGATCAAGCCAGGGAGGCGTTTCCACACGCCCCGATCAGCTCTCTCCTCCTTCTCTCCTCCGGCAGACCCCTACGACCAAGCAACGATCGCCAAGGAGGAGGTGAAAAAAAAGGAGCCCGAGCCCTTTCAGAAGATCGGTCCAAGTACGATCGACGGAGTTTGCAACTTAAGTCATTCACTAGCTTTCAATGTTTCAGAGCTGAGGTTTCAGGCCCAAGCCAGGGATGGAGCGTTTCTCACAAAGGCAGGAAGCTCTCACTAGTCCAACAGAAAGAGCACATTCTTTGCCTTTGCCTGTCCGGGACCCGGACTCCATTCCTCTGGGCACGGCCGGTGACAAATCGGAAAATCTTCCTCGGATGTATCTTTCATCGGGGTTTGTTTAAGGAGCACCGATAGCAACCGCTAGGTTTTCCAAGGCGTAGCAGGCAAAATAACGGTATCAGGTCTGCTCGTCGGTCTATCCGTCCCATGACTATCGGCACTGACCGGCTGCAGGGCTCTGAACATCCGTTCAAGCAGAGGGGTTTTTCCCAGCCCTTCCCTGGAAACGCAGGGGTGAACCCGGAGCTTTTGCACGCAAAGCAACAGCTCGAACTCGGACCGTGGCCATCCGTCAGGAGACAAGCCACCTGCTTGCAAATAGCACTCCTAAGTAAACCCAAAAATTAATCTTCCACGTTTGACACAGAGAAGAAAGAAACACGGTCGAGTCGGGGAATTATAAAATTATTCTTGCTTCACATTACATACTTTTATAAGCATCTGGTTAAAACAATCCAATTTGGCCAAAGTATTTAGATGTAAATACTTTATTGCAAAGAGAAGGAATTAAGCGCACGTTATTTATAATTTATAATTTATAATTATATTCAGACCTAGGAAAAACATTCCACTTGCATGTCTCATGACTTAATTTTAGAATTCACAAAGAGCTGTTCATGAAAGGGGAAGATATTGTCTAAGTATTGTCCTCTGGGATAAAAAAAAGTACGTTACCATGTTTTCTTCGGGAATAGGGTGAAATTGAGGGTGGGGAGCGATATTAAAACTAGAAATTGATCACGATCTGAGATGATAACTATCCCTCGTAAGCGCTGATGAGAGGGCGACTTGGCCTTTGCTGTCTGCGACGGTTTATACAGCCCACTCCCAAACGCTACTTCTACTTCTGTTACTTCCCGGTTGGACTATTGTAATGCTCTCTACATGGGGCTCCCCTTGAAGAGCACTCGGAGGCTCCAACTGGTCCAGAATGCGGCTGCGCGGGTGGTTATGGGCGTAACCCGTTATGCCCATGTGACACCCCTCCTGCGCGAGCTGCACTGGCTCCCGGTGGTCTTCCGGGTGCGATTCAAGGTGTTGGTTACCACCTTTAAAGCGCTCTATGGCATAGGACCCGGGTACCTCCGAGACCGTCTTCTGCCACCAATAGCCTCCCACCGACCAGTTCGTTCCCACAGAGAGGGTCTCCTCAGGGTGCCATCAGCCAAGTTATGTCGGCTGGCGACGCCCAGGGGGAGGGCCTTCTCTGTGGGAGCCCCAGCCCTGTGGAACGAACTGCCCCCGGAAATTCGTAAGATCTCCGACCTCCGGGTGTTTCGCTGCGCATTGAAGACGCTGTTGTTCCGCCAGGCCGGACTATCAACACAATAGTTTTAAATTGGGGTATTTAAATTTATTGGGGTTTTAAATTTGAGCCACTTATTTAATTATTTTAAATTTTATATCATTGTTTTGTCTGTGTTTTTAAATAGGCTGTACACCGCCCTGAGTCCTTCGGGAGAAGGGTGGTATAGAAATAAAATTATTATTATTATTATTATTATTATTATTAAAAGGAAGTCTAGCCTCTGTAGCAGCCGTGTCTTTTCAGCCTCTCTCCAGGAAAGAGAGCTGGGGCAAAACAGAGGAAACAGTTATCATGAAGGTGGGCGCCCAGGGCCCCCTCGGTCAAGAAAACTTGGAACTCATCTCACGAGGTCACGTGGGAAACGTCTAGCCTGCTATGCCCTGAATTGAGATCCACGTTTGGGTCAAGGGTTTTTGGGAAAACCTTTTCTCCTTCTGAAAATTGTTTTCTTCCTTTGTAGAAACAGGCGACTATACCTGTGAATTCCGTGGCAAGCAGTACAAGTACTCCACGCCATCCCAGGAACACGTGGCCCTTCACGCACCAATCCAAGAGTATCCAGCAGTGACACAGCAACCGGGGAGACCCCGGGATCCAGGATCTTTCAAGGCAGAGGCCCATCGCACCTCTAAAGCGATCACGAGGGACAGAGCAGTACCGGCATATCTCCCTGATAGCTGTCCTTTGGGGATATACTTTGAGAGAAGGAGTTGTTCATATTTCAGTGCCAATAGTCAGGCCAGATTGCCTATAATTGTTAATACTATTTTAAAGTGTAAATAAAATTATACCTGAATTTTGCAGTTTACACCTTTTTGACAATGTAGATTTTTCAGCTGGACCCATCACCTGCTTAAGGCTTTTATAAGATACCGTAGCTGTTTCTTCTCCGTAAATTGAAATATTCAAAAGCACGGGAACCCCATTCGCTTACCGGTTGCAGCCATCCCCTTCCAAGGACCGGCCCCTCGGTCCCATTCTCCTCCCCGCACCCGTCCCTAGTCCGAGGGACCGCCTCTGTCCTCCACCACCTCTTCCGCCAGGCCACCCGGGCTCCTTTGCCCTCCGAATCTCCAGCGGCAGTCTTACTCAGTTAAAGCCTGCTCGGATTTTGCTTTCCATTGGACCGGTTGAAAGGCCAAGACGTAGGACAGGAAAGCCTCCTTCAGCTCAAGCATCTATCCCTCATCGCCCAAGGCAGCACGTAGCCTCATGACAAAGAGTCCCCTCCATCGTCCCCCCTTTCAGTCCATTGAGGTCGATGGCCATCCCCTCGTCCCCACGGAAGCCGATTCTGCACGTTAACGGTAATTTCTTGAGGTAAGAATTTCTTTGGCCTGTCCTGATCCGTTAGGACTGCTGTTTTGAGGGGGAGAACGGCATCCTCCCCTTCACGTCTGCACCTCAGCACGTGGCTCTTTTTCTAAGACGAATAACCCCAGTCTTGTAATCTGGGGGTTTTGCGGGCAAGTGCTGTTGCAGAGGCTTCGTAGGGGAATCGGCGGTGTCAAATTCAAGGCATCCTTCTGTCTTCTTACGCTGCGGAGAAGATTGCCCGTAGCCTGCTGATAAGACGACTGTCTTATCAGGGAGACGAACGGCATATACTGTAATTTTTGGCGTATAAGATGCTCTGGACCATAAGATGCACCTACCTTTTTTGGCGAGGAAAACAAGCAAAAGAAATCTGCCTCTGCCTCCCAGCAATTTTGCCTCGTTACAGCAAAATAGGCTGCTTTACTTTCATTTTTATTTTCAGCATAGCTTGAGTAGCACCAAAAAAAAAAAAAAAAAATTGTTCCCAGCCATTTACCTCTTTGCAGCAAGCAGCAGAGGCCAGGCCAAACAGCTGAGAGTCGGGCTGCCGATCCAATCAACTCGTGCTAATTAGGCTGTGCTGCAGCTGAAATGGGCTGTTTCTTCTTGTTGCTTGCTGCAAGGAGGTAAATCGCTGGGAGGCAGAGGTCAAAGGTCAAAGGTTAAAGGTCAGGGGTGGCAAAGGTCGGGGTCAAAGGTTGGGGTTAGGGGTTAGGGGTTAGGGTTTAGGGTTAGGGTTGGGGTTCTCCACACAG